>NC_045604.1:33249231-33874231 GCF_009762305.2 Zalophus californianus
TGTGAGTATGAGTTTGTTAGAGAGAATGTGAGTTAGGTATGTGGTGAGTATGTTTGGGGGTTTGGGGGCAGGGGAAGGTTGCTGGGAGTGATGATGATGAGAGGCCTTTCAGATAGGCACAGGCAAAGCAGATTTCTAGCACTGTGAAAGGGCTACTGTGTCTGGAGCATGGTGAGGGATTCAGTGTGTCTGGAGCATAAGGAATGTGGGGGGAAAGAATGGTAAAGTTGGCCAGGGATCTTGCCTGGCTTTGTGTGCTAAGCCCCAGAGGTGATCAGTTAAGTATCAACAGTCAGCATCTGGAGGGCAATGATTGCTGCTTCAGGCATGGGGCCAGGCAGAGCCTGGAGACCAACAAAAATACTTGGCCAACAACATATTCTAGAAGTCCCTATGATAAAGCATTGCACCAGTGCTGCGGTCATTGACCTCTGGCTCATAAAGAGAGATGGCTGTATGGTGAGATGAAATTTTCACTCCCAAATTGCAATCTTCTTCAGAAAGCACCGAATCTTCCAACTTTCACTCCCTCGTGAGTAGAGTGGGATTTTCTATATTTTGCAATTGAATTTAAGAAATCAAAAGAAAATCCATTTGTAGCTAAAAAGGAAAAAAAAAAAAAAAAAACGCCAGCAGAAAAGGGCTTCTATATCTACATGTCTTTTGAATTACAGTCTTATTACCCATGGCTTCTTAGCCAATGATATGATGGGGGTTAGAGATAAGTGATTTCCAGAGACTGCTCCTGTCCTGGGATGCTGTTCCTCATGGGACTATTGGTCTGTTCTCTGCTGTCCCGATATGCCAAGCAGAGGTAGAATAGAGCCAAATTCTTGGGAGCTTTCCCAGGTTTTGACCTGGGAAAGTCAACACTGTTCATACCCTGGTCCCATCCTACTTCCCCAGCTCTGTGCCCATCCTCTCCCTACTCTAGATGAACCCCTAGCCAAGCTGGCCCTCCTGCCTCTCTCAGATATTCAGGTGTGCAGGATAGTATTAGACAACCTTTTCCCTCTTCTGTGCCTGTCAAATATCACTCATCCTCCACGTCAAACCCAAAGGTCCTGTCTCAGTAAAGGCATCCCCAATCCATTTGACCCAAGAGCCTGTTCTTCTGTATTCTCCCAGCACTGTAGACTTAACTTCTGTCACTACTTTCACCCCCATAATATTACAGTTATTTATTCTTATGTTAAGTCAACTGAATTTGCTGAGTTCAGGGACTAGACCTCAATCATCTCTACATCCCTAGGAACTTGGCAACAGTGCCTGACCTATAATAGATTCTCAGTGAGTACCATATTTGTTAATATAGAGTGGTTTATCTGGGCATCTTGTCTGTTGGGTTTGGGTAGTATGAAGATGAGTTTGGGTAGTATGAAGATGGCTTTGGGAAGGTTTCCAACAGGCAGAAAATGGGAAAAGGGCATTCCAGGTGGAAGAAATAGTATGAGTAAAGACACCAAGGTGGAGACCATGGACCAATATGGGAGCCTGGAGGGAAGGAGAAAGAAGGAAAGACAGAGCACACTAAGTGCCAAGCATGGAGCTGGGCTCCTTATATGCACTGTTGCACTAGCCTTTACAGAAACTTGGTGAGGTGCTACTATTTCCACAAAGGTCATACAGCTCGAATTGGTGTTAGAGACAGGATTAGACCAATTCTGTTAGACTCTAAAGCCCATGGCTTATCAGGGCTTTAGAGAATTGTAATTCAAGTTGGTGCCTAGAATAAGTGGAAAGAAATAAGAGGAGGGAAGTGCAGAAAGACGTGTATTACAGAGTTATATTATTGATAATATCTAGGGCTTTTTGATTGCCTAACATGGATTAAAACCTGTGCTAGGTACTTTAAATATGTCACCTCATTAAAATGAATGGCAACCCTATTAGGTGATTACCCCCATTTTACAGATAAGGGAACTAAATCTCAGAGAGATTTGATAATCTGCCCAAAGTCACCAAACCAATAAGTGACGGAGTCATGACTTTTTTGACTTTTGATTTTCCACAACCTGGGCTCATTGGGTAAGAACTTAAAGGATGAATCATCATGTAATAATTTGATTCTAAATGACATAACAGGAGTACGGATTTCTCCTTCTCCCCCTCCCCCCCCCCCCCACTTCTCCTTCTCCTCTTCCTCCCTCTTTTATTTATTTTTTTTTTTTTGACATAGGAAAGTCCCAAGCCTAGGCTTTTCTTCCAGCACTGTTCTTTTCTCCCTGTACATTTCTGCCCACTGTCCTGTCTCCTTCTTCTGTCCCCTCTGCCCAAATGGATAGAACTGGACCCCATGCATACTTAACTGCTAGCCTTAAAAAAAAAAAGATGAATCTTCTGATAGATAAGAACTTTTCTTAAGGAAGAGAATGGATAGGAAGATGAGGGAAATGCCTGGCTAAGATCTCAAGACGAGATGGAGAAATGGCCCTAAAAGGGCAGGGAAGAAGTTGTTCCCTTTTCCCATATACTTTTCCTTTCCTTTTTCCTTCATTTATCCTGAATGAGTGAAGTTCAAAATCAGCCTTGTTCAGAATTACCTGGGTTTGCTTGTTCAGAAGGCAGATTTCCTGGCCCCACACCAGATATTCAGGAGGTTTTTTGTGGGGCCACAGAGTTTGCTTTTTTTCAACAAGCACCCCCAGAGATTCTACAAATTGAGAATACTGCCTTTTTGCAGGTACACCCATGGGCTTTAGCTATTAGTGCCAAGAGAATTTGAGGTGCCAGGAACTTGGGACAAGATGCCATCCAGGTGCCTGCCCCAACCAGGAGAATTGACCTGGGGGCTGTGTGTAGGAGTCCCCGTCTTTCGGAATTAGTGATGTGGTTAGAGTAGCAACGTGACTCTCTGTGGACGGAAGAAGGTAGGTCGGATGTGAGAGCCTCCCTCCGTGAACGTGCGTGCGTCATCTCAGTCATCGCTTATATCTTTATTCTCAAAAACAAGTCAGTTTTGTTCCTGTCAGCATCTTGGTTGGCCTGCAACAAAGAGGGCAAGCTGAGATGGAGAAGCCCAGTCACAGCCTTCAGGTGATGCTTTGAGGGCATGGTTGGGTTGGGGAGAGCAGGAAAACTTTACTCAAACTGCCTTCAGTAGTAAAAAAAACAAAAAACAAAAAACAAAAAAACACACACCATGATTTCAGAAAAACACTGCCAAAGGACATAGAGCTATCTACTTGCATGAGTTTTGGGGATTATGGCATTTTTTGTTTTTGTTTTTTATCACCAAGAATGGGGTGATCCGGACTCTCTAAGGAAGTGAATTTCAGCCTGGATGTACTTCAAAATAATTAGAAGCTTTAAAAAAATAGAGATGCCCAGGCCTCACCCCCTCATCTGCTAAATCCAGGCTGTCAGTGGTTGGACCTGGGAATCTATATAAAGCTCCTTGGGGATTCTGGAGCAGCAAGTCTGGTGTTGCTCCAGGGGTTACCATTTGGAAGCCACTCCACTAAGGTGAGAGGGAAAATCACTCCAGCCTGAGCACTATAATATCAAGCCATCTTTTCTCTCCTTGCTTCATCTTTGTCTTCCCTGCCATTCCCTTCCCTTCCCACCATAACATGGCAGGAGCTTCAGAAAGGTTTACCTCTCAGCTCTCTTGTAGAACAACACAGGAACTTATCTAGCTGTGTGAAATCCAGAAGGGCTTTATAAATTTAAATGTATTACATATTTTATTTTCCTTATATTTAAATATGAGTTGCTTGCCATTTATACATGCCCATTGAGTTTGCAAATGACAATTGCAGGATGTGGGCTCCCAGACCCTGGAAGACATGGAGATGAGTCAGATGACATCTGTCCAAGTCATGGCAATAGAAAACCCCTGCACTGGGAGAGTTGGGGCCAATGAACTCTAAAGTCCCTCCCAACACAGACATACCCTGGCTTTGGTGTTAACCATTTCAACTTGTTCTTTTCTTGATTTTCATCTGTTTTCTATACCTCCTTAGAGTTCCTACCAGGTTGAGTGCCTTGAATCATATAGGTAGTGAGAAGCTGAAAGTGATTAGAGATAGAAGGAATTAGGGCAGGTTTTAGTCATAATTGGAGTGCCCAGGGCAGCTGTTCAGTCGTACATTGCACAATTCTAGGGGCACCATTCAAATTGTAGCTAATGATGATAGGCACATTTACTACTACAAGTATGCATCATTTGAGTCAGAGGCAGTATCTTTACTCTCAATAATCTTTTATTGATGTCAGCATCTTTCCAGGCATAGTACAGCCCAATAAAGAGAAGATTTGGTGCCTAGAAGTGTTCCTGACCAGAGATGCCTGCCAGAATGACCCAAGAATCAAAGATTCAAGAGAGAAGAAACCTGCCAAACAAACCTCCCTCAACCAGTCTCCTTGACTGGTTTCTCCACCTTCATTTAGGGGTGAAAGAGAAGAAGATGGACTGGGATTTTTCAATCTAAAAATCTCTATTTGTTTGGGTCCTGAAATTTCATCACATGATAGGAAAAATAGTTGTGGCTTTGAAGGACTGAATGGTTGCTGACTGCAGTGGGCAGATTTGTCCCAATCCCAGAGGAAGGCTTTTTGGAAGAAAATTCCACCAGCCCCCTTCCTTCCCAGATCATACCCCTTTTTCAACATTCCACTCAATCTTTGGCTTCTCCCTGGACACTATTCTGATCATTCAAAGCATTAAGTGAGGCCCTCTGCCTACATCTGGCTCTCATTCCAGAGTA
This sequence comes from Zalophus californianus, assembly GCF_009762305.2. Lineage (NCBI taxonomy): Eukaryota > Metazoa > Chordata > Mammalia > Carnivora > Otariidae > Zalophus > Zalophus californianus. The sequence continues at coordinate 33,253,941 of NC_045604.1, forward strand.
CACCTGTATCTGTATAATTTATTTGGCTTTTAATCATGTATGTATTTCTGATAACTCTCCATTAGCTTCCCTGGATTGTTATTTATCTTTTTGTGCAAGTTTACTTTCTCAAGGATACTCTAAGCAAATTAATGCATTTACATTACTCATTTACATGTCCAGCAAATAGTTCTTGAGGGCCAACTTGTGCCAGGCATTGTTCTAGGTCCTGGAAAATTCTCTCTCCCTCTCTCTCTCCCATCTATCATCTATCTATCATCTATCTCAGGTGGTAGATGCAACAAAGACTAAGTAGGCTAAGGGGAGTTAAATAATAAAATAAAGGAAATCATTGATCAACAAAATAAATGACAGTTCCATTCAATTTTTGAATTTATTTATCAAAGAACACCATATGCTAGATGCTAAAAAAATTACACCTGTAGTGACTAGAACAAGCTATTATAAAAAGGAAACAATCCAAGTGGAAGAAAAATGTTATTAGGCTAGAAAACATAGTTGTTGCATTAAACTCTAAAATGGAAGCCATGACATGCAAATGGACACTGCAGGGAACAAAATTAGTAACGGATAAGATGAAGATAAATTTCCTAGAACACAAAAGCAAAAGACAAAGAAATGAAAATGAAAGAAGAGAATAATTGTGAAAGACAGATATCAAAGAGCTAACTCACAAATAACAAGAGTTCCTAAAATAATTAACAAAATCATTTGTAGAAGAAGCCATAGATAGAACATTTATTAGCTTTAAGTAAAACTATTTTTTTAAATTTTTTTCTGGCTACAAATTTATTCAACACAAAACATCTCCAACTTTACTGAGGTGGCTGACCACGTCCACGACCAAATCCGCCTCTAAACTGGAACTCAATTGCTGACCCAGTCCCACCCAGCCTCAGCTTTCTTGACACCAGGGGGCACAGTGCTTCATCTGTAGGTGTCTCTGTCAGCTTCCCCTCATGTGAGTCTTGCAGGTCGCTCTCCCTCCAGACCTTTGGGCCGTGGTCAGCCAGCCTCAGGGAGGCTGCAGCGCAAAGTGGCAGCACAATCTCGGGGGGCAGGTGGAAGTAATCACGGAGATACTGGATGCCCTCGTTGATAAGTTACCAGTAGAAATGTCTCCAGGCAAACTGTTCCTTTATGTAGCCTCGTGATTTGAGAGACTCCATGGCCTTCATGACGTGAGGGTTGGGCACATTCTTGTCTGCCAGCTCAGGGTGTTTGGGCATGTGGACATCCTTCTTGGCCACCATCACTCCCTCCTTGAGAAGGAGTTCGTAAATGGCAATTCAGTTCTTCTTGGGCATCAACATCTCCGCGGCTGCTACATTTGGGCCCGGGGCTGGAAAGCTAAAACACTATTTTTTAAAAGATTTTATTTATTTATTTGACAGAGAAAGAGAGAGAGAGAGAGAGCACAAGTAAGGGGGAGTGGCAGAGGGAGAGGGAGAAGAATAGGCTCCCCGCTGAGCAAGGAGCCCGATGCAGGAATTGATCCCAAGACCGTGCGATCATGACCTGAGCTGAAGGCAGACGCTTAACCAACTGAGCGATCCAGGCACCCAAGTAAAATTTTATTTTTAAAATTAAATATGCTTATCAGGAATCTTTGGGTTGTGTCAGGGTCCCAGCTCAAACTGGCTTAAGTAAAAGAGGGATTTTATTGGCTCACCTAATGAAGTTCAAAGGTTTACTAGGAATCCATCTCTCCAGCTCTGGCTTTCTTCTGGGTTGGCTTCGTTCTTGGGTAGGTTGTTCCCAGTCGCTCTAGGCTGATATTCTTCCAGCTTTCCAAGCCCAAGGAGAGGAAAAAATTCTTCCTTTCTAATACTTGTGTGGCATTAACCTTGGTTTAATCCTCAGACTCTGATTGGCTGAGCTTGTGTCAGGAGCTCATCATTGACTCAGTTTAGGCAGCTGAGAAGGGTGGTGGCATTGGTTTTGTTGGCAGGACACTCCCACTCCTGGAATGAGCAGCTGTCTGCTCTATCCAGTGTCCACATGGACTGCAAGTAAGGGAGAGATGGTTTCCCAGAGGATGACGGGGCTGCTGGCCCTAGAAGAAAGGGGAGTGGATGTGGCTAGGCTAAATAAGATCCTGTTGGACAGATTAATAAAAGAACTACTCCCAGACCTATTAGTGCAGAATTTTTAACTCTAAAAGGTTACCAAAACCCTATAAATAAATATGCAGCAAGAAAAAAAAAAGTCACATGTACCTCAGATTTCTCCTCCAAAATTCTACATGCTTGGAAGACAAGGGTACAAAGTCTTTTGCATCATGAAGGAAAGAGGTTGTGTGACCTAAGAATTCATTACCTGGGCAAATGGTCATTCATAATATATGCACTCAAAAAATATAATTCCTGGGACTATCCTTGAACAAACTAGTAAAAAATGTGTTCTAGAACAATAAGGATAAATTAAAAGTAAGTATAAAACATCACTACTTCCCATGATTCTACCTCTGAAATTGGTTCCTTTCCACCATCTCTCTTCCTGTCACCATCATCGTTCATGTGGACCACTGCCACAGCCTCTTAACTTGACTTTCCCTTCCACTCTCCACTCCTCTAAGCCATTCTCCTCATATCATCCAATGGTCTCCTAATAAACCAAATCATGTCCCTTCCTTGCTTAAAAGATTTATAGCTTTGTAGGGCACGTAGAATAAATTCAAGCTCCTTACCATAGCCTTTGAGACCTTGCCTGCTTCAGCCTCTGCACATTATTCCCAACTACATTGTCTTTTGCTTACTGCACTGCAGTCATGTAGTCAGTTCTTTCTGTGAGTGTGCCAAGCCCCTTCTGTCGGCCTTCATGCATGCTGTTCCCTCTACTTGGAACTGTCTTCTCTTGATCCTTTCTTTGGTTCCTTCTCTTTCATTACATGTGCTTATTTACACCTCTTCCTCAGATGGTCTCTGATCTCACAATCTAAAAATAGACTTCCTTCTATTTTTCTTGGCACTCTTATCTCAAACCATCATCAAGCCTGTAATTGTATGTTTACTCGTGTTCACCTGTGTTATGTCTGTCTTGCCCTGGAGTGTGAATCCCATGAAGGCAGGACCCATATCTATTTTGTTCACCAGGTCTAAGCACTGGCCTACAATGTTAAAGCAATGGAGTAGGGGACAGATTTGAAAGTTCTAAATTAGGGGTGTCTGGGTGGCTCAGTCAGTTAAGCATCTCCCTTCGGCTCAGGTCATGGTCCCAGGGTCCTGGGATCGAGCCATGCATCGGGCTCCCTGCTCAGCAGGATGCCTGCTTCTCCCTCTCCCACTCCCCCTGCTTGTGTTCCTGCTCTCGCTGTCTCTCTCTCTCTGTCAAATAAATGAATAAAATCTTTAAAAAATATTAAAGTTCTAGATTAAATGCGCAGATCCAGAATATAGTTTTTTCGGTTTCTGATTTAGTGCCATAGAGATTGATAGAAACTGATGTGATGTAGAATCTCTGAAAGCAGAATTAACAATGCATGCTGAGTGATTGTGACCTTGAAAGAAAGATGCAATTCAGTGGATCAGGGAGAGGTAGGAGGACATTTCATGTGTGTATGTGTGCATGTGCATGCACGCACGTGTGTGTATGTGTGTGTGTGTGTGTGTGTGTGTGTGTGTGTTGGTGGTGATGTAGGGAAAGGCAGAAAAAGACTAATAAGTAGAGGTCTAGAACTGAGATGGATTAAGAGTAGTGAACTAAGGATGTGAGGAACACAGCAAGGCTGCTATGTACCACAGGACTCACAGGGGCTTAACATTCAGAGGAAATCCAGAAATTGCTGCCATGAGGACAAAGCTTTCTCCCTAGAGGGGCTTGGTGTGCTGTACCTGCATCTGCCCTAGGACTTTTAGTCTGTGGACAACAAGGACACCTTGTGGCACAAGGAAGGGGTGAGAAATATGTAACAAAGAGGCTACAGGTGCTAGAGGTGCTGCCCAAGAAAGGAAGGCCAGGGGCGTGGGTATCATGAGTGAAGGGGTGCATGAAGATTTTGGATGACAGAAAAGGAAGGCAAAAGGCTCTGGAGACAAACTTGCATGACTCCCCCATGAACCCAGGAGTAGGTCTTGTTTAGGGGGAGCAAGCAAAGCAGCTCTCTATTCCTGGAAAACAAACTTTATGTGTGACTTTTTTTTAAAAGATTTTATTTCTTTATTTGAGAGAGAGAGAATGAGAGATAGAGAGCACGAGAGGGAAGAGGGTCAGAGGGAGAAGCAGAGTCCCCGCTGAGCAGGGAGCCCGATGTGGGACTCGATCCCAGGACTCCAGGATCATGACCTGAGACGAAGGCAGTCGCTTAACCGACATTTTTTAAAGTAAACTCTACCCCCAGTGTGGGGCTTGAACTCATGATCCTAAGATCAAGAGCTGTACCATCTTTATGTATGTTTATAGAGATGTCCCTCAAGATGGCCCCATGGGTGTTGCTGTCTGCAGACAGGGGCACCTTAAGAACAATGAAGAGAGGCAGATATGGCATTCTCAGGTAGAAGATCTGGGCTGGCTTACCTGTCTCCGCCATTTTGTATCTATTTAACCTCAAGCTAGCTCAGTATCTTAAGACTGCTCTCACTGAAAGGACGGTTGATGAATGATTCCACAACCTTATGTGTGATCCCCACAGGCTCTGTGATCTGTAATGTCGTTTGTACTTAGTCCTGGAGAATGTGGGCATAGTGGGAAGGGTGTGACCCTCTGGAAATGCTGTCTGTGGGCCTGACCTCCACTGGCTTGTTCTGCCACGTCTTCACTGTTTGCTCAGCCTCAAAGAAAGACTACTGGCCGGCTGAGTAGAACACTCCTCTGCCCAGTTCTCAGCTTTGGCAGGGACTTTAAAAGATGATTTTATTCTTTACCCTGTCTCTGAGAAAGTCTACAACATACTCATCGCAACCTCTGGGCATCTATCTAGTTTTAGAAGACTCACTAGAAAAGGTGAATCTGTGCTTTATCATCTGTTAAGAGTAGCATGTGAGAAAATAAGGTTTAATGAACAATTGCCACTAGATGGCACCATAGTAGTCTCGGTGCATCACATGAGAGCTGCTTCAGACAAGAAATACAGTAGCTACATGGAAGCAACCCAAGTGTCCATCCATAGATGAACAGATAAAGAAGTTGTGCTAGATATACACAATGGAATATTACTCAGCCATAAAAAGGTTGATATCTCATGGATGGAACTTGAGGGTATTATGCTAAGTAAAGTAAGTCAGAAAGAGAAAGACAAATACCATATGATTTCATTTATATATGGAATCTAAAAAAATGAATAAATAAACAAAGAAAAAGCAGAAATAGACCCATAAATACAGAGAACAAACTGATGGTTGCCAGAGGGGAGAGAGGTCGGGGGATGGGTAAAATGGTGAAGGGGAGTGGGAGGTGTAGGCTTCCAGTTATGAAATAAATAAGTCACGGTGATAAAACGTACAGCATAGGGAATATAGTCAATGGTATTGTCATAGCATTGTATGGTGACACTTGTATGCTTACACTTGTGGTGAGCAGAGCATAATGCATAGACTTGTCGAATCACTACACTGCACACCTGGAACTAATGTAACATTATATGCCAACTATACCTCAGTAAAAAAATATATAGTAACTATAGGAGTGAGTTGATGAAAGGATATATTTCCACTGAATGACTTGCAAGATACTTTCCTTCATTTCCAAGGATATTGAAAAATTTCCTCCGATCAATCAGAGGATGGTGGGTTCCAGCTCAGCAATTGCCAGGTATGGAATCAACCACCCCATCTATGTTTTTGAAAACCTTATAGCAACTTCACCTGGGGGAAGCACAGTCTTCTCAAGACCCATCACCACCACTCTTTGTTGCCACTAGACTTACAAGTAGAGTCAAATATCAACTTTCTTTAGGGGGGACTAATACAAAATCTAACTCAGAGGAAATCATTTAAATGCTAAAAGAATTGCAAGATTGTATAATACACATTGGCAAAAACTTGGGAAATATATGCAGAAGCATGTTCTATGGGTGCTAGACAAAGGATGATGGAATATAGCACTGGATGAGATCAAATTTATTGGGTGCATTTATTAGATATTCTGGGTTTAAAGTGTTAGTTTTTGCAACTGTAAGCGTCTCTAAAACTTTCTTGGTTGGCTGACAGAACCTTGGACTCAGTAGTGGTATGTGTTTAATAAGGCTGGAATGCTAGAACTTCTCTGACAGGATATAGAGGAAGGCATTCAAGATAGGGAGAAAGGAATGATCACGTGACTTTATCACACAAAATCTGCACACCTACCCCCCAAATACATAAACCAGAGAAGACAAAACATTGAGAAATACATTATTGATGTGAGCACTTGCATCTCTGAAAAACTCTGAAAAATGCTGTTTTCTGTAAGCCAGATATAGTGGTGGAGACACCTCTGTTGAGTTGAGCTCACTGATGCCAATGGGAATGAAGGGATTCCCATATAGCAGAGGTCAAATGACAGAACTTAACCACCAAAGACAAGGGGACATTTACCATAAAAGACAGCATGAACATAGTGCTAATCAAACTGTTGTGAGACTAGGGATCTTTAGTTGGGCAATTGATCATGGTGTACCTAGGAATGAAAAAAAAATGATAGACTACTAGAATGACCTGTAATAAAAAGTCTGGTGGCCAAAAAATTGGCTTGAGTGACTTCTCATCTAATTTCTCGACCAAGTCACTTATAGACTAGGAGTCTCTTGATTGGAGGGGGATGAAATGACCAATCTTGTGGACTTCAATTAACAACTTTCCCCAGCTATTCCAGTACTTGCTTAATGGACCTATATATGACATAGCCATAATGATAAAGATGGGGTTATGTGTGGACTCAACAACAGAGACTTGCCTTAATCAGGGTTTTTCTGGCCAGCAATGCTGCTGAATGCCTAACTTGCGAACTATACAAAGGCCCTGATATGGCACCATTCCCTAATGGGCCCAGCCAGCCCTCAGGGGCAGGTTGATTCAATTGTTCCCTTCTACCGTGGAGAAGAGCAACATTTTTTCCCTCCGAGTACATACCTGCTTTTCTGCCCAAGAATCTTCTGCCAGCATCGTCTGTGATTACAAAATATGGCATACTGCAAACAACATTGCTTCTGATCAAGACAGTCATTTCAAAAAAAGTGCAGCAATGGATTCATGCCCATGCAATTAACTGGTATAGCCATATACCCCACCACCCAGAAGCCGCAGGCCTAGTAGAAAGATTTAATGGATTACTGAAGGTATGGTACCAGTTGAGAGATTATATATTGAAAGGACAGTTCTTCCTCAAAAGATGTAGATTATACTTGGGATTATATATATATTTCCCATACCCTGTCTACATGGGCCTGGGAATCAGAGGTAGAAGTGGACTAGCTCTTCTCATTACTAAAACTCATAGCCTGCCCACAGATGTTTTGCTTCTGATCCCTGTGACTTTGAGCTCTGCTCATTTGGAGTCTTGATTCCCAAAAAATGAATGCTTCTTCCAGAGCATACACCAATATTGCATTGATTTGAAAGATGAGACTGCCACCTGATCATTTTGTGTTCCTCAGGCTACTAAACCAACAGGCAAAGAAGAGAGTTATTCTATTGGCTGGGGTGATTGATATTTATTAGCAACTCACTGGGGATGGGGGACTATATTTGGAACCTGTGTGTTCTCTGGACTGAATTTTCATGCTGATAGTAGAAGTAAATAGAAGATGACAATTTTTCCACCCACCCCTGCAAAAGCATATCCAATGATGATTCAGTCCCTTTAGGCAAGATGAATTACCCCACCATAAAAAAAAAACCCAACCATCGGAGATGCTGTATGAAGACAAAGGAAATATGAAATGGGTAGTGAAAGAAGGAAGTTGTAAACATCAATTATGGCCTCATGACCAGTTACTTGCTTATTATGCATATGTGTGTAGATATATAATTGTATATATTAATTCTTTTGTTATTCTCTTTCCTTCTTATCCTTATTATTTTTGCAAGTTTTATTGGAAGTTAACTTTATAATTTGTTTTTTTTGGAAACATATGTTCAGATGAAATTGAATTTGAGAAATAACCAATGCTGCTCAGGGATGGTTACAATGATAGTTGAGACTCTGCAGATCTGAGTTTGGGAAGACAACACTGTCTTTGTTTCTATGCAGAAAAGTTGCATTTGGGGGAGAAAACAAAGGTTTTTGTGATAATAGCAAAGTTCATAATTTGTAGAGTAGTGTTATGGATGCTGAATAGCCAAAGGAATGGACTGTATCAGTTACCTTAATGCCTCTCAGTTTCAAACTTACCATTTTTTTTTTAAATGGGAAAATAACTTTATTTTGTCTGGGGGAGTGGGCAGGCATCTAGTCCCAGAACTTCTGGGATTACTTCTTGATGCTGGCAGCCTTGGTGATCTTGAGCACCAAGAATCCTAGAACCAGGATTCTGAAAGCCACAATTTTGCTTTTCCAAATGGCTCTGCCATTTGGGTCACTAGATGGAGACTGTGAGGCTGGAGGAGGAACAAGGGGTTTGCTCCTTGCTGTATATTTTCCTGAGGGTTTTTTGTCTGCTTGCCGTTCCTGTGAGTATTACCCCAGCAAAACTTCATCATAGCATAAGCGCTTTCGTGTTGTAGCAGCAGCTGAATCCAGTTTGCAGTTTCTCTAACACCTGCAGAATCAGCTTCATTATGTCTCCTTGGAGACACCAACAACAGCTAGCCAGTGCCTTTCCGCAAAGATCTGGGTCTTTGCGCAGTCTCCTAAGTCCCCTCTTCTGAACTCAGACAACTAACACTGGCTGAGCAATACCTCCTACTCAGAGGTCTGAGTTTCAGTTCCTCATGGTCTACTAAGTCTCTAAGTTTTAATAACTTCAATCTTCGTTTTGCTTCCTCAGATCTCAGTAGTTGCAACTTCCACTATATTTTATAATTCTCTTTTAACCTTTTGTTACTGTGATGATTAGTTTTATGTGTCAACTGGACTAGTCTATAGTACCCAGTTATTATTATATGTACACTAACCCAGTTGTTGTTGTCAGGATATGTTGTAGATGTGGTAAACATCCATAATCAGTTCATTTTAGACAAAGGAGATTACCTTCAATAGTGGGGGTGGTCCTTATCCACTCAGGTGAAAGACTGTAGGAACAAAACCAGGTTTCCTGGAGGAAGAAGACATCCTGCTTCAAGACTGTAACATTAGCTCTTGCTGTAGAATTTCCAGCCTGCTGATCTGCTCTACAGAATTCAGATCTGCTGGCCCCCACAGCTGTGTAAGTCAGTTCCTTGAAATAAATCTATTTATGCATATTAAGAGGTTTGGATTCTGTTTCTCTGGAGAGACCTGACTCATACAGGTATCTAGTTAGGATCTTTGCATGTATTAACATATATTAAACTCTCTGTATTCAAATAACTGGTGTGGTTTTGATTTTGTGAGTGAACCCTAACTGATTCAGTGGTAGAAGATTTTAGTAAAGACTCCTATACTAAATTTTAATTTTTAAAAGCTAACGTGGGTAGAGATTGCAGCCAGGAAATAGAACACTGCTTAGGAAGAGAAAATAGATGCCAAAGCAGAGTGTGTAGGTTAGAAGACTAGCAAGAGACAATGATTAACACACAGAGTGTAACACAGGGAATCAGAGCTTCATAAGAAACCAGTTAATAAAGCTGTAATTAGAATACACTTTGAACACATACAAACTTGAAGAACAAGTGCTTTCTACAAATAGCAGTGTAAGTCCTCTAGAAGGACAGGATTATCCTGGTACAGAAGGAAAATAGAGCAGAAACACCTTGGGTCAGATAAAAGATTAGAAGTTGGAAAAGAGGAAACCACAGTAGATCAGAGCAGAAGCTACTTGTCTGAGACACACAGGTTTAGGAATCCAGTTCTTTAGGGAGGACATTCTGTTTATCTATCCGTATGTAACAAATCATGTAAGAACATAGAAGTTTAAAACAACAAGCATTAATTTTGCTCACAAATCTGCAGTTTGGGCAGGGCTCACTGCAGACAGATCATTTCTGTTCCACACCATACTAGCTATAACAGCTAGACTGAGGCTGGCAGATCAACTTTTGAAATGTGTTACTCATATGGCTGGTGCTGACTCTCTGGGACCTCAGCCAAGGTGATGGGTTGTGAGCATTCTCTCCATGTGGGCCCCTGTCCAGGCAGTTTGGGGTTACTTATGGCAGAGTGGCTGGGATCAAAAACAAGCATCCTCAGAAAGAAAAAGAAACTGACAGGGTCTTCAACTCTCAGCCCAGAAATTTGCAGTGTTGTTTCTGCTGTAATCCACTAGTCAAGTGGTCACAGAACCCAGGTTCAAGGACAGGAGATACAGATCTCACTTCTCAGTGGGAAGAATGTCAAAGAATCTCGGGCAGAGGTATGTTTTAAAACTGCCACAGAGAAAATAGTAGAAGAAGCAATCAAAATTTGACTATTGAGAATGCTTACCTGGCCAAGTTAACTGGTAAAGTGCATATAGTTCTCTTTCTGCTGGGTAGTTCAGTCACACAAGTCCTTTTGAAATCCTGAGTTGAAGTATATCCCCTTTTTTATTGTTATATACGTGGCTTTCTTGGTTAGGTCAGTCCTACCTGATTATCAACATGATTTGGGAGATTAGACCACAAAATTGGAATAGCATAATCCTATGGAACACATAGTCTTAGCAAGAAAATGACACCAGGCAAATCATAATCAAATATTATCTTAGAAGCAGCCAGGTGACAAAAAACATGTTAGGTACAGAGGAACAAGGATAAAGATGATAACAGATAGGAAAGAATGCAAGTAAGAAGACAGTGGAGCATTATCTCTAAAGTACTAAAAGAAAAAAAATGTGTCAATCTAGAATTCTATAGTCACTGAAAATATCTCTCAAAAATGAAGGTTTTCAGACATACAAAAGTTGAAAGAATTCATTGGCAGAAGACCTGCATTACAAGAACTGTTAAAGTCCTTTAGGCAGGAGAAAAATGATACCAGGTGAAAATCTGAATGTATACAAAGAAACAAAGAGCACTGGAAATGGTACTACATAAATAAATGTATCAGATTATTTCTTTTAAGAATCTCTTTAGGGCACCTGGGTGGCTCAGTTGGTTAAGCGACTGCCTTCGGCTCAGGTCATGATGCTGGAGTCCTGGGATCGAGTCCCACATCGGGCTCCCTGCACAGCAGGGAGTCTGCTTCTCCCTCTGACCCTCTTCCCTCTCGTGCTCTCTATCTCTCATTCTCTCTCTCTCAAATAAATAAATAAAATCTTTAAAAAAAAGAATCTCTTTAAACACTAACTATTTAAAAATAACAAAAATGTGGGGAGCCTGGGTGGCTCAGTCAGTTAAGTGTCTGCCTTCAGCTCAGGTCATGATCCTGGGGTCCTAGGATCAAGCCCTGTGTCTGGCTCCCTGCTCAGCAGGGAGTCTGCTTCTGCCTCTGCCTCTGTCCCTCCCTCTGCTCATCTCTCTCTCTCAAATAAATAAATAAATAAAATCTATTGCCATAAAAATAGCAATAATGTATTTTGGAGTTCATAACATAAGTGCAAGAAAAATATGGCAATAATAGCATAAGGACTTGGAGGGGAGAAATGGAAATATGCTATTATACAGTTCTATACTTTACATGAAGTGGTATCTGATACTAGATACCAGATTTGAAGGAAGTGGTATCTGATACCAAATACCAGATTTGAAGGAAGACTGTAATGACTCAAAGATGTATACTAAACATTAGGGCAACCATTAATGCAACAGAACAAAACAAAGAGTTACATGTAAGGCAACAAAGAGGATACAATGGAATAAAAGTAATAAACTCAATGAAATAAGAAGAAGGCAGAAAAGAGGGGAAAAGCATTAACAAACAGATGGTACAAATAAAAAATAAATAGCTGGAAGATAGACTTAGCCTAACCATCAGTAATCACATGAAATGTAAATCACCCCAGTTAAAAAGCAGAACTCATCAGCTTGGATTAAAAAAATAAAAAACAACAAAACACGAGATCCAAGTATATGCTGTCCACAGGGAACATACTTAAAATACACAAATAGGTTACATGTAAAAAAAAAATGCAGAAAATGCCTACAGATATACCATGCTAACACTAGTCAAAAGCAAGTTGAAGATTACACACAAACATACACACACATACACACCCAAATGTGTTTTCTGACCACAATGGAATTAAATTAGAACTCAATAGGAAAAAGATATCTGAAGAATCCCTAAATATTTGGGAACTAAATAATGTACTTCTCTAAAGAAAAACCCTTGGATCAAAGAATAAATCAAACGAGAAATTAGAAAGTATTTTGAACTGAATGAATATAGAAACACCACATGTCAGACTTTGCAGAATACTACTAAAGCAACACTTAGGGTGAAATTTATAGCGCTAAATGCCTATATTAGAAAAGAATTTCCTCAATCTGCTACGGGCATCTATGAAAAAACTATAGCGAACATCATACTTAATGAAAAAAGACTGAATACTTTCTCCCTAGTGTCAAAAACAATAGAAGGATATTCATTAATACCACCTGTATTTATCATTGTATTTGAGATTCTAGCCACTGCAATAAGGCAAAAACATAAATAAAATAAAAGGCATCCAGTGGAGAAAGGGAAACCCTCTTACACTGTCGGTGGGAATGCAAGCTGGTGCAACCACTCTGGAAAACAGTATGGAGGTTCCTCAAAAAGTTCAAAATAGAGCTACCATATGATCCAGCAATTGCATTACTGGGTATTTACCACAAAGATACAAATGTAGGGATCCGAAGGGGTACATGGACCCCGATGTTTATAGCAGCAATGTCCACAATAGCCAAACTGTGGAAAGAGCCAAGATGTCCATCGACAGGTGAACGGATAAAGAAGATGTGATACACACACACACACACACACACACACACACACACACACACACACACAATGGAATATTATGCAGCCATCAAAAGGAATGAGATCTTGCCATTTGCAACGACATGGATGGAGCTGGAGGGTATTATGCTGAGTGAAATAAGTCAATCAGAGAAAGACATGTATCATATGACCTCACTGATATGAGGAATTCTTAATCTCAGGAAACAAACTGAGGGTTGCTGGAGTGGTAGGGGGTGGGTGGGAGGGATGGGGTGGCCAGGTGATAGACATTGGGGAGGGTATGTGCTATGGTGAGTGCTGTGAATTGTGCAAGACTGTGGAATCACAGGTCTGTACCTCTGAAACAAATAATGCAATATATGTTCAGAAAAAAAAAAGAAGAAGAAGATAGCAGGAGGGGAAGAATGAAGGGGGGGAATAGGAGGGGGAGACGAACCATGAGAGACGATGGACTCTGAAAAACAAACTGAGGGTTCTAGAGGGGAGGGGGGTAGGAGGATGGGTTAGCCTGGTGATGGGTATTAAGGAGGGCACGTTCTGCGTGGAGCACTGGGTTTTATGCACAAACAATGAATCATGAAACACTACATCAAAAACTAATGGTGTAATGTATGGTGATTAACATAACAATAAAAATTAAAAAATAAATAAAATAAAAGTCATCCAGATTGGAAAGGGAGAAGTAAAACTATCTTTATTCATAGTCTACATAGGCAATTCTGTTTTTTAAAATTTTTTATTGTTATGTTAATCACCATACATTACATCATTAGTTTTTGATGTAGTGTTCCATGATTCATTGTTTGTGCATAACACCCAGTGCTCCACGCAGAACGTACCCTCTTTAATACCTATCACCAGGCTAACCCATCCACCCACCCCCCTCCCCTCTAGAACCCTCAGTTTGTTTTTCAGAGTCCATCGTCTCTCATGGTTCGTCTCCCCCTCCGATTTACTCCCCTTCATTCTTCCCCACCTGCTATCTTCTTCTTCTTCTTTTTTTTCTTAACATATATTGCATTATTTGTCTCAGAGGTACAGATCTGTGATTCCACAGTCTTGCACAATTCACAGCACTCACCATAGCACATACCCTCCCCAATGTCTATCACCCAGCCACCCCATCCCTCCCACACCCCCACTATTCCAGCAACCCTCAGTTTGTTTCCTGAGATTAAGAATTCCTCATATCAGTGAGGTCATATGATACATGTCTTTCTCTGATTGACTTATTTCACTCAGCATAATACCTTCCAATTCCATCCATGTCTTTGCAAATGGCAAGATCACATTCCTTTTGATGGCTGCATAATATTCCATTGTGTATATATACCACTTCTTCTTTATCCATTCATCTGTCAGTGGACATCTTGGCTCTTTCCACAGTTTGGCTATTGTGGACATTGTTGCTATAAACATCGGGGTGCACGTACCCCGTCGGATCCCTACATTTGTATCTTTGTAGTAAATACCCAGTAGTACAATTGCTGGATCATATGGTAGCTTTATTTTGAACTTTTTGAGGAACCTCCATACTGTTTTCCAGAGGGACTGCACCAGCTTGCATTGCCACCAACAGTGTAGGAGGGTTCCCCTTTCTCCAGATCCCCGCCAACATCTGTCGTTTCCTGACTTGTTAATTTTAGCCATTCTGACTGGTGTGAGGTGGTATCTCATTGAGGTTTTGATTTGGATTTCCCTGATGCTGAGCGATGTTGAGCACTTTTTCATGTGTCTGTTGGCCATTTGGATGTCTTCTTTGGAAAAATGTCTGTTCATGTCTTCTGCCCATTTCTTGATTGGATTATTTGTTCTTTGGGTGTTAAGTTTGATAAGCTCTTTATAGATTTTGGATACTAGCCCTTTATCTGATATGTCATTTGCAAATATTTTCTCCCATTCTGTCGGTTGTCTTTTGGTTTTGTGGACTGTTTCTTTTGCTATGCAAAAGCTTTTTATCTTGAGGAAATCCCAATAGTTCATTTTTGCCCTTGCTTCCCTTGCCTTTGGCAATGTTTCTAGGAAGAAGTTGCTGCGGCTGAGGTCGAAGAGGTTGCTGCCTGTGTTCTCCTTTAGGATTTGGATGGACTCCTGTCTCACGTTTAGGTCTTTCAACCATTTGGAGTCTATTTTTGTGTGTGGTGTAAGGAAATGGTCCAGTTTCATTCTTCTGCATGTGGCTGTCCAATTTTCCCAACGCCATTTGTTGAAGAGACTGTCTTTTTCCCATTGGACATTCTTTCCTGCTTTGTCAAAGATGAGTTGACCATAGAGTTGAGGGTCCATTTCTGGGCCCTCGATTCTGTTCCACTGATCTATGTGTCTGTTTTTGTGCCAGTACCATACTGTCTTGATGATGACAGCTTTGTAATAGAGCTGGAAGTCCGGAATTCTGATGCCGCCAGCTTTGCTTTTCTTTTTCAACATTCCTCTGGCTATTCGGGGTCTCTTCTGGTTCCATACAAATTTTAGGATTATTTGTTCCATTTCTTTGAAAAAAGCTGTTGGTATTTTGATGGGGATTGCATTGAATGTGTAGATTGCTCTAGGTAGCATAGACATCTTCCCAATGTTTGTTCTTCCAATCCATGAGCATGGAACATTTTTCCATTTCTTTGTGTCTTCCTCAATTTCTTTCATGAGTATTTTATAGTTTTCTGAGTACAGATCCTTTGCCTCTTTGGTTAAATTTATTCCTAGGTATCTTACGGTTTTGGGTGCAATTGTAAATGGGATCGACTCCTTGATTTGTCTCTCTTCTGTCTTGTTGTTGGTGTATAGGAATGCCACTGATTTCTGTGCATTGATTTTATATCCTGCTACTTGACTGAATTCCTGTACGAGTTCTAGCAGTTTTGGGGTGGAGTCTTTTGGGTTTTCCACATAAAGTATCATATCCTCTGCAAAGAGTGAGAGTTTGACCTCCCCTTTGCCGATTTGGATGCCTTTGATTTCTTTTTGTTGTCTGATGGCTGTGGCTAGGACTTCTAATACTATGTTGAATAGCAGTGGTGATAGTGGACATCCCTGCTGCATTCCTGACCGTAGGGGGAAAGCTCTCAGCTTTTCCCCATTGAGAATGATATTTGCTGTAGGTTTTTCATAGATGGCTTTGATGATATTGAGGTATGTACCCTCTATCCCTATACTCTGAAGAGTTTTGATCAAGAAAGGATGCTGTACTTTGTCAAATGCTTTTTCTGCTTCTATTGAGAGGATCATATGATTCTTGTTCTTTCTTTTGTTAATGTAGTGTACCACATTGATTGATTTGTGGATGTTGAACCAACCTTGCAGCCCAGGGATAAATCCTACTTGGTCATGGGGAATAATCCTTTTAATGTACTGTTGGATCCTATTGACTAGTATTTTGGTGAGAATTTTGCATCCATGTTCATCAAGGATATTGGTCTGTAATTCTCCTTTTTGATGGGGTCTTTGTCTGATTTTGGGATCAAGGTAATGCTGGCCTCATAAAATGAGTTTGGAAATTTTCCTTCCATTTCTATTTTTTGGAACAGTTTCAGGAGAATAGGTATTAATTCTTCTTTAAATGTTTGGTAGAATTCCCCTGGGAAGCCATCTGGCCCTGGGCTTTTGTTTGTTGGGAGATTTTTGATGACTGCTTCAATTTCCTTAGTGGTTATAGGCCTGTTTAGGTTTTCTATTTCTTCCTGGTTCAATTTTGGTAGTTGATACATCTCTAGGAATGCATCCATTTCTTCCAGGTTATCTAATTTTCTGGCATAGAGTTGCTCATAATATGTTCTTATAATTGTTTGTATGTCTTTGGTGTTGATTGTGATCTCTCCTCTTTCATTCACGATTTTATTGATTTGGGTCATTTCTCTTTTCTTTTTGATAAGTCTGGCCAGGGGTTTATCAATCTTGTTAATTCTTTCAAAGAACCAGCTCCTAGTTTTGTTGATCTGTTCTACTGTTCTTTTGGTTTCTATTTCATTGATTTCTGCACTGATCTTTATTATTTATCTTCTCCTGCTGGGTTTAGGCTTTATCTGCTGTTTTTTCTCTAGCTCCTTTGGTGTAGGGTTAGGTTGTGTATTTGAGACCTGTCTTGTTTCTTGAGAAAGGCTTGTATTGCTATAGACTTTCCTCTCAGGATTGCCTTTGCTGCATCCCAAAGATTTTGAACAGTTGTGTTTTCATTTTCATTGGTTTCCATGAATTTTTTTAATTCTTTTTTAATTTCCTCATTGACCCATTCATTCTTTAGTAGGATGTTCTTTAGCCTCCATGTATTTGAGTTCTTTCCGACTTTCCTCTTGTGATTAAGTTCTAGTTTCAAAGCATTTTGGTCTGAAAATATGCAGGGAATAATCCCAATCTTTTGGTAGTGGTTGAGACCTGATTTGTGACCTAGGATGTGATCTATTCTGGAGAATGTTCCATAGGCACTAGAGAAGAATGTGTATTCCGTTGCTTTGGGATGGAATGTTCTGAATATGTCTGTGAAGTCCATTTGGTCCAGTGTGTCATTTAAAGTCTTTATTTCCTTGTTGATCTTTTGCTTAGATGATCTGTCCATTTCAGTCAGGGGAGTGTTAAAGTCCCCCACTATTATTGTATTGTTGTCAATGTGTTTCTTTGGTTTTGTTATTAATTGCCTTATATAATTGGTTGCTCTCATGTTAGGGGCATAGATATTTACAATTGTTAGATCTTCTTGGTGGATAGACCCTTTAAGTAGGATATAGTGTCCTTCCTCATCTCTTATTACAGTCTTTGGTTTAAAATCTAATTTGTCTGATATAAGGATTGCCACCCCAGCTTTCTTTTGGTGTCCATTAGCATGGTAAATGGTTTTCCACTCCTTCACTTTCAATGTGGGGCTGTCTTTGGGTCTAAAATGAGTCTCTTGCAGACTGCATATCGATGGGTCTTGTTTTTTTAATCCAATCTGATAGCCTGTGTCTTTTGATTGGGGCATTTAGCCCATTTACATTCAGAGTAACTATTGAAAGATATGAATTTAGTGCCATTGTATTGCCTGTAAGGTGACTGAAAGATATGAATTTAGTGCCATTGTATTGCCTGTAAGGTGACTGTGACTGTATATTGTCTGTGTTCCTTTCTGCTCTATCCTGCTTTTAGGCTCTCTCTTTGCTTAGAGGACCCCTTTCAATATTTCTTGGAGGGCTGGTTTCATGTTTGCAAATTCCTTTAGTTTTTGTTTCTCCTGGAAGCTTTTTATCTCTCCTTCAATTTTCAATGACAGCCTAGCTGGATATAGTATTCTTGGCTGCATAGTTTTCTCGTTTAGTGCTCTGAAGATATCATGCCAGTCCTTTCTGGCCTGCCAGGTCTCTGTGGATAGGTCTGTTGCCAATCTAATGTTTCTACCTTTATAGGTTACATATCTCTTCTCCTGAGCTGCTTTCAAGATTTTCTCTTTGTCTCTGAGACTCGTAAGTTTTACTATTAGATGTCGGGGTGTTGACCTATTTTTATTGATTTTGAGAGGGGTTCTCTGTGCCTCCTGGATTTTGATGCCTGTTTCCTTCCTCACATTAGGGAAGTTCTCTGCTATAATTTGCTCCAATAGGCCTCTGCCCCTCTCTCTCTTTCTTCTTCTTCTGGGATCCCAATTATTCTAATGTTGTTTCATCTTATCGTATTGCTTATCTCTCGAATTCTGCCCTCGTGATCCAGTAGTTTTTTATCTCTCTTTTTCTCAGCTTCTTTATTTTCCATCATTTGGTCTTCTACATCACCGATTCTCTCTTCTGCCTCATTTATCCTAGCAGCTAGTGCCCCCATTTTTGATTGCACCTCATTAATAGCCTTTTTGATTTTGATTTGGTTAGATTTTTGTTCTTTTATTTCTCCAGGAAGGGTGTCTCTAATAACTTCCATGCTTTTTTCAAGCCCAGCTAGTATCTTTAAAATCATGATTCTGAACTCTAGGTCCGACATCGTACTAATGTCCGTATTGAGTAGGTCCCTGGCAGACGGTACTACCTCTTGTTCTTTTTGCTGAGGTGATTTCTTTCATCTTGTCATTTTGTCCAGAGGAGAATAGATGAATGAGAGAACAAAATGCTAACAGGTTAACAACGTCCCCAGAAAATATACTCTAAACAAATCAGAAAAGACCTGAAACCAGGGGAAAAGAAAGGGAAAGAAAGAAAAAGGAAAGATTAAAAAAAAAAAGAAAAAGAAAAAGATAAAAACAAACAAAAACAGAACAAAACAAAAAAGAAAAACAGAATTTGATCAAATATGATCAGGCTGGTGCATAGATCAGTGCCACACACTAGATTTTGGGTGTATTTTGGTCTGTTAGAAGATAGTGCCTCCTAAAATTGTAAAGAAAGAAAGACTTATATATGTACAAAATAAGGGTTGATACAATGAAGGGATGAGAGATGACTGTAAAGATGAAAATTATAAAAGATTTCATAAAAGGAATTGATAAGAAGTTGTTTGAAAAAAGAAATAAGAAGATTTAAAAAAAAAAAAAAAGGAGAGAATGTGATCAGGCCGGAGACTAGAACAAAGCCATATACTAGAGATTTAGGGTATATTTTGATCTGTTAGAAGAAACTGTATCTCAAAATTTTAAAGAGAGAACAACTTATATATATATGCCAAAAATAAGGGTAGCTACTATGAAGGGATAGAATATGACTCTAAAAATGAAAAAGAAAATTTTTTTTTAAAAAAGGGATTGATAAGATGTTGGTTGAAAAAGGGAAAAAGAAAAATTCCAAAAAAAATAACCAGTTAAAAAAATTAACTTTGAAAAACTAATGAATCATCGTAAAAAAGCCATGAATTCTATGTGAGTATTCCCCTAGTGCTGGAGTTCTCCCGTTCTCCTTGATCGGTAAACTTGGTCTTGGCTTGCTGGCTGTTCGTGCTGATCCTCTGGGGGAGGGGCCTGTTGCTATGGTTCCCAAATGTCTTTGCCCGAGGCAGAATTGCCCCGCCCTTGTGAGTCCGGGCTAAGCAAGCTGCTCGGGTTTGCTCTCGCGAGCTTTTGTTCCCTGCAAGCTCTTGGTACAGCTTTGGAGGATGAGAGTGAAAACGGTGGCCTCCCAATCTCCGCCAGGAGGAGCCGAGAACTCGGAGCCCCGCTCCTCAGTGAGCCCCCAGAGAAAAGCAGTCAATCACTCCTGTCTCCCCGGTCTCCCTCCGCACTCCGTGCTCACCCGGCCTGTGACCCAGCGTTTCTATCTCTGGCACCCAACCCCGTGTGGAGTCTCCAAACCCAGCAGATCCCTGCAGTGCGCTCCTGCGCCGCTCCTCACAGGGGAGGAAGGGGAGTCTCCCCAGCTCTGCTGCTTGTTGGGTCCCTGCTGGAGGAGCAGTGGCCCAACTGGGCCGCGGATCACAGTTTATGGCCACCCCGAGCTGAGAGCCCACGCCTCGGCTCCATCTCTGCAGCCGGCTTCCCCGCTCCAATCCCTGGGAGCTCTGCTGCACTCAGGCACCCCCGGTCTTTCTGTGACCCCGAGGGTCCTGAGACCACACTGTCCCGCAAGGTTTCCACGTCCCGCTTAGCGACTGGAGCGACATCCCTCAGCGGAGCCAACTTCTAAAGTTCCGATATTGTGCTCTGCGGCTCTATCACTTGCCAGAAGCGGCCGACAGAGGCCCCCTCCCCCGCCGTCTCTCCTACCGAATATCGCCTCGGATTCACTTCTCCGCACATCCTACCTTCCAGTAAGTGGTCGCTTCTCTGTTCAGAGAGTTGTTGCTACTCTCTTCTTCGATCTCCTGTTGAGTTCATAGGTGTTCAGAATGGTTTGATCCCTATTCAGCTGAACTCCTGAGACCAGACGAAATCCAGGTCTCCTACTCCTCCGCCATCTTGCTCTGCCTCCTACATAGGCAATTTTATAGAATCTACAAAAAGGCTCCTGGAACTAGTAAGTGAGTCAAGCAACACTACAGAATACAAGATTAATATACAAACAATTGCATTTCTAAATGTACAAAAATCATTTGTGTTTCTATATATCAGCAATGAAGAATCAGAAATTGAAGCTGAAAATTACAATTTACAATAGCATAAAAAATGTGAAATATATGTTTAACCTTTTAAAATTTTATTTATTTATTTATTTTTAAGGATTTTATTTATTTATTTGAGAGAGAGAGAGCATGAGAGGGGGGAGGGTCAGAGGGAGAAGCAGACTCCCCACCGAGCAGGGGGTCCAATGTGGGACTTGATCATGGGACTCCAGGATCATGACCTGAGCCGAAGGCAGTCGCTTAACCAACTGAGCAACCCAGGTGGCCCTGTAAGTTTAATTTTGATAAAGGATATGAAAAACTGTGCAGTGAAAATTAGGAAACATTGCTGAGAGATTAAAGAAGACCCAAGTAAATGGAGAGATGCACCTTGTTTGTGCTTCAGAAGACTCGGTGTTGTCAATATAGCAATTTTCCCCAAATTGACCTATAGATTCAATAAATATTAATAAAAATTCCAATAGACACTTTTTGTAAAAATTGACAAGCTTATTCTAAAACTTATGTAGAGGGCTCCTGGGTGGCTCAGTTGGTTAAGCGACTGCCTTCGGCTCAGGTCATGATCCTGGAGTCCCGGGATCGAGTCCCACATCGGGCTCCCTGCTCAGCAGGGAGTCTGCTTCTCCCTCTGACCCTCTTCCCTCTCGTGCTCTCTATCTCTCATTCTCTCTCAAATAAAAAAAAAAAAATCTTTAAAACTTATGTAGAAACTCAAAGAACTGAGAAGAACCAAAAGAGCTTTGAAAAAGAAGAATAAATTTGGAGGGCTAATGTGTTCTGATTTCAAGACATATCACAAAGCTATAGTCATCAAGACAGTGTGGAAAGATAAATAAGTCAGGGAAAAATAATAGGGAGTCTAGAAATAGGCCTGCACACATGTGGATAACTGATTTTTGACAAAGATGTAAAGGCATTTAGTGAAGAAAGGATAGTCTTTTCAGTAAATGGTGCTGCAACAATTAGATGTCCATATTTTTAAAAAATAAATTTTGATCCTTACTGCACATCACACAGAAAAATGGATCATAGATTTGAGTATACAACTTAAAGTTATAAAACTTCTAGAAGAAAACATGGGAGAAAGTCTTGGTGATTTTGGCTTAAGCAGATTCCATAGGTACAATGACAAGAGCACATCCATTAAAAGAACAAGTTGATAAATAGGATTTTTGCCAAAATTAAAAACTTCTGCTTCTCAGAAGCCACTGTTAATAAGAGGATGTAAAGACCAGTCACAGAATGGAAGAAGATATTTGCAAACCATATATCTAATAAAAGACTTGTATCCAGCAAATATAAACTCTGTATTAAACTTGATATTAAGAAACAACTTGCACTCACTTCAGCAGAATCTACACTAAAATTGGAATGATGCAAAGAAGATTAGCATGGCCCTTGTGCAAGGATGACATGCAAATTCGTAAAGCATCCCATCTTGTTTTATGCCATGACCTTACAGGACAATAAAGGATTCACATTAAAAAAAAAAAAAAGAACAGAAACAAACAATTCAATTTAAAAACAGCATAAGATTTGAACAGATACTTCCCCAAAAATTCTTTAAAAACTAAACTGATATCTACAACATGATCCAACCAGTTCACCATACGTCATTTACCCAAGAGAAAAGAAAGTCTATGTCCATACAAAAACTTTACACAAATGTTCACAGCAGCTTTATTTGCAATAGTTTGAAATTGGAAACAGCCCAAATGTCCATTAGAAGGTGAGTGACTAAAGAAATTGTGGTATAACCACAGTGGATACTGCTCAGCCATAACAAGAAATGAACTTTTCATACGTGTAACACCATGAATGAATCTCGTGGATGACTTATATTGAGTTAAAGAAGCCAGACAAAAAAAAAAAGATTATATACTATGTGATGCTATTTATATAATATATTGGGAAACCCGAACTAATTCATACTGTCAGAAAGCAGGTTAGTGGTTGCCTGGGCAGTGGGGGGAGTGGGGTCATGAGTGAGAGGGGCAGGAGAGAAGGATTATGATGGAGCAGGAGAAAACTGTTGCGGGTGCTGGATATGTTCACAATCTTGACTGAGGTGATGATTTCATGGGTGTATACATATGGCAAAGCTTACCAAGTTGTACACTTCAGTTATAATTTAAAAAGTCAATCAATTCAGAAGTTGACAAAGAAATCAAGTGAAAATGGTCCCTTCCAGATCCTAGTTAGGTTTAGAGGTTAGCATTTCTTAACATTATCTAGACCAGGGCTGTCCAATATGGTAACCACTGGCCACATGTGGCCAGTCAAATTTAAATTGATTATAATTACAAGTAAAAATTCCATTTCTCATTGCAATAGGCACATTAAGGTGCTTAGTAGCCATATATGGCTAGTGGCCATCATATTGGACAGCATGGATTATAGAATATTTCTTCCATCAGAGAAAGTTATCTTGGACAGGTCTTTCCTAGATCCTTTTTTTTAAAGATAGTTATTTATTTATTTATTTATTTGGCAGAGAGAGAGAGCACAAGCGGGGAAGCAGGAGAGGGTGAAGGAGGCTCCCCGCTGAGCAGGGAGCCCAATATGGGGCTTGATCTCAGGACCCTGGGATCATGACCTGAGCTGAAGGCAGACACTTAACAACTGAGCCACCCAGGCGCCCCTCTTTCCTAGATTCTGTCGAGAACTGGGGATTGTCACAGTCTCATCAGTACCTTTACAAATAACTGAGATCTTTTGCTGGCCATTTAGTGAGAAGTTACTTTGTGCCAGAAACTACCCTTTAGATGAATTACCTCCAGTTCTTACAAGGAAAGACTAAAGCTCAGAGAGGTGAAAATAATTTCCCAAAGCTCATGGTTACTAAGCAGTGTGGCTGAAATGTAAGTGTACATCTATCTAAACCTGAAGACTGAACTCTTAGGTTATTCTCATATATCCTGTGGCTAGACCACATCTTTTTCATTCTATACCTGTGAAGATTTTCTTTTTAGATCCAACCACAAAGTCTTACATTTATCCCTCCTAAATTTTATCTTGTTGGATTAAACTTATCACTCCAGATTGTCAAAATATTTTACGATCCTCATTCTGTCATTCCATATGCCCACTAACTTCCCAAGGTCCATGTCCTTAGCAACTTTGATAAACATGGCTTTCTAAACTTTATCCAAGTGATTGATAAAAATCAATAGGTCAAGGGACCAGGTAGAAGACTGTGGCCAGCTATTAGAAATCCCCCTTTAGGCTGACCTCAGTTTACCAGTCTATACTCTTTGAAGTACCAACATCCTGCCCTGTCCCTGTTCTTATATCAAGATTCTGAGGATATCCCTGTCGTTCAAGCCTAACGCCCCTTTAGCATCATCTAGAATCATATACTAATATTAATTAGCTGATATGATTAGCTTGCAGATGTCATTCAAACAATATATGCTTCTAACCAAACATGGTACCTGGGAGGATCAAGATATGGGCCCTAATACTTCATGGGTTAGGGCCCATGGGTTATATGGGCCATACGGGTCGCTCAGTGGGTTAAACGTCCCTCTCTTGATTTTGGCTCAGGTCACCTCTCGAGGTCATGAGATCGAGCCCCGTATCGAGCTCACTGCTCAGTTGGGAGTCTGCTTGAGATCCTCTCTCTCTCTCTCCCTCTGCTCCTCACCCTGCTCACATGTGCACTCTCTCTCTAAACTAAATAAATAAAATCTTTTTTTAAAAGATTTTACTTATTTACTTGACAGAGAGAGACACAGCAAGAGAGGGAACACAAGCAGGGGGAGTGGGAGAGGGAGAAGCAGGCTTTCTGCTGAGCAGGGAGCCTGATGCGGGACTCAATCCCTGGACCCTGGGATCATGACCTGAGCCGAAGGCAGACGCTTAACCGACTGAGCCACCCAGGCGCCCCAGATAAATAAATCTTCAAAAAAAAAAAAGGTATCAGCCCCTAGTATTGATGTTTGCCATTTCCCACATAGGTTTCCTCTTCCTCCTCTGATGCCCCAACTCTGAAGTGATTGTTTTAAGTATCCGTTGTCCAAAAAACCAGACTATCTCAAAACAGTGGTTAAACAACAATAATCATTTACTTCCTCGTGAATCTGCAATTTTGGGCATGGCTTGGCAAGAGCATTTTGCTGTTACTCTATACGGCATTAGCTGGGGTGGCTTGAAGGACAACTGGGGATGGGCACAGCGAGTCTCCCCTGACACAGCTCATGAAGTGTAAACTCTGAGGATCTCATGGTCTTGCCTCATGCTTTCCTGCCCCCCCTCTCCCCCTCACTTCCAAACTCTGCCCATGTCCGCCAACATGTGTTTCCCAGACTTGCCATTCTCAGGCATCTCCAGGCCTCTGTCTAGCATGGCTTTTCTTCCTTTTCCTTGAAGACTCAGTCAAGGAGTCCCTGACACCTGGAAGCCTCCTTTGAGAACCCCCACCCCCACACACTTCAGTTCACATTAAGTAACTCTCCACGATATTCCCACAGCATGTGTTTCCCTCCCTTAAGGCACTTATCCCTCTATAATGGATTGTGCTTTTTATTTCCCTGTCTTTCCCACTAGACTCTTCATGCTTTCAGAGAAGAAGCTTGTGTTCTCAGTGGGATATCATAGATGCTCAGTATGCTGAATCAATGAATGATGCGATGATAAAACAGATTTTGTAAATTAAAATGCTATCCAAATACCAGATTAGCAGCAGGACCCAGCACCTGTAAAAGGCCTCAGTGGAGCACGTTCTCCTGGACCCAAGATTAAATGAGTTCAAGTCTATCAAGCATTCTTCTGAGAAGCGCCTCACACACAGTAAGCACTGTGTAAGTGTTTGCTGCCACGACTCTGATGACTTCTGCAGCTTTCAGAGGAAGAGCTGACCTTGTCAAAAGTTCTTTCTGCTCCGCCATTAGGCTTTCCCCTAGAAGGAGACCTTGAGTGACTTCAGTACCTTCCCACATGCTCCTCCTCCTCCTCCTCAGGCTCTGGGAGTTCCCTGAGGTTAGAATTCCCGAAAGAGGAATCCTCTGGAAGAGGAAGTATTCAAGGTTAACAGTCTGGGTGTGTCTTTCTCTTGGCAAAAGCTCAGTTCCTGCTCCAGTGCCATCAGCTTCTCTCTGTCCTACTGGCTTCCACTGCAGCAGGTGGATGCAAGCTTGCCACCTGCCAGGTGTTTCTGAGCTTTCCCAGGCCTGGCAGAGCTAAGGAAAGGCAGACATGAGCAGTGACAGACTTCTCTGGTATCTGCCACCCTGGGATCAGCATCCACCTTCCCTTTGCCCTTTGAACCCGGAGTCATTTGGGCTGGAGGGAAAGCAGACCCTCTGGAATGAAAGCCAATTACACTTAGGGAGAAGGCTTGGTGTGCACCTTAATTTGGAGGAGATGCCAGGTTCTTCAAGTTTCCTCAGGCCTGATTCCTGCCCTGCCTTTCTGGGGTGGCCAGGAGTTAAAAAGTCCCAGATTCTTCCTCATCACGTCCCTGCCCCACCCTCCCAGGAATTTGGGGAAACCTGAGCATGGCAGTTTTGGCCTGAACTGTGATTAATATTTGGTGCTGGGAAAACCAGAGTTCTGGGCTAAGCTTGAAAATTTTGGGGGTGAGGGGAGAAGGGGAATTCCCAAGATGCCCCTGAGAGAACGAGACAGGGCAGGGTCCTGGGTAAGAAGCTTGAGTGCTGAGGGAGTTTGAGAAGGGTTGATGGGGAACTGCCCCAGGATAGAAGGGATGTGGAAATGGCAGATGTAGGGTCTTGAAGAACCACGCTAGGGGCAAAGATAGGGTGGGACTCCTGAGGGGGGATGCTGGAGTCTGGTGGATGATCTGAAAGAAAGAATGGAATTCGGTACTTCTGTCTTGTGTTTCCAGGTAAACCTCACTTCCTCAGGAGCTCTTCTCTGACCACACAGGGTCTCCCAGGGCAGCACTGTCTTAATCCTCACCCCACTCCAGAGTCAGACTCTGTGGGTCCAGACCCCAGCTTCTCCCTCACTAATGCTATGGCCCTTGTCCAAATATTCAAGCTCTTCTTACCTAAGTTCCCTCAATCTGTGTGATGTGGTTGAAAATAGTACCTCCTCACAGGGTTATAAAGAGCAAATATAATGATACTTAAAAGTGTTTAGCACAAGGGTGCGTGGGTGGCTCAGTTGTTTAAGTGTTGGACTCTTGGTTTTGGCTTAGGTCATAATCTCAGAGTTGTGGGATTGAGCTCCAAGTGTGGCTCCTCGCTCAGCAGGGAGTCTGTTTGAGCGTCTCTCCCTCTGCCCCTCCCCCAATGCGTGCTCTCTCTCTCTCTCTCTCTCTCTCTCTCTCAAATAAATAAATAAGTAAATCTTAAAAAAAAAAGTGCTTAGCACAGAGGTCAGCTCTTGGGTGGTAAGGGCGATGTGGTGGCCGTGACTGGCTAATGACCTGTCTCTTCTACCACTGAGAGGTCTGTGGGGGACCAGCGCTGTTCGTGTTGTCTGCCTCTGTATTCTCAGAACCTAACTCAGTGCCTGGCACATCACAGGGTGATATGTTTGTTGAATGAATGTAAAAGTGACTAAAGTGGGCTCAGGTTAGGGCCCTTGTGGGGGTTGGGGCATAGGGATATGGGTCACGGTGTGCACCTTCTAAACATTTTTCTCTTGATGATCCAAGTTGAAAAAAAAAAGACAGCAGGGTTATTCCTGGAGAGAATGCCTGTGAGTAACCACTTTTCTTTCCTTCCTTTTTTCTGTAGTCTCCACAAATTTTCCCTAGCAAATCAAGGATTAATTTTTTTCTTTTTAAAAAATTTTTTTTTGAGAGAAAGAGAATGATAGTGGGGGGTTGGTGGGTGGCAGAGGGGGAGGAGAGAGAGAATCTCCAGCAGACTCCCTGCTTAACCTGACTGGGGGCTGGATCTCAGGACTCTGAGATCCTGACCTGAGCTGAAATCAAGAGTCCAACGTTCAACCAATTGATGTCCCCACAAGGATTACTTTCCTAATGGTTTAAAAGGAGAACATGCTAGTACAACTTTGTTATTAGTAGAGAAGAATTCCTTTCCCCTCTTCTCCCCTCCCCTCTTCCCCAACCCTCACCACCACACTGGTAGGGACGTTTGCTTTTAAAAACTCATGTTAACAAAATCCTAGAAGCTGGGGAAAAAAAAGGAGAGCGATTGAAGAGAGAGCCAATGTTGTTAAACAAACCTAACTCTATGCAAGGTCTGGAAGGGAAGAGCCGTGACTGAAGGATAATCGTGAGTGGTAATGCAGGGAATGGTTTCTGTTCCTGCTCTCCTGCCCATCACCTTCTCAACCTTCAGTGCCCCTTGGAGGCCTTTCTGGCTGCTTCCTGCCAAGGGAATTCTCGAAGCACAAAGCCATGGGGATGAGGTTCCTGCTTTTCTTAAGAAGGATATGACCAAAGCACATTTGAGCTTGGTCAAAGGATCTCCACGTGTTCAGAGGGAAAGAACATTTTGAGCCCTAAATCTTGTGGTGCCCAGCAATGATCATGAGCTTGTGTGGTGGGGGGGTGAAACGTCTCCTCATGCCCATTCTGGCACTGCCACTCTTGGTAACAGTGGAATGTTAGTCTCCAGATGCCTGGCCCCCAGCTGGGGGAAAGCACTAGCAGCTGCCCGTGGGAGAGGGAAGGAGAATGGTCTGGAGGGAAGGCACCTGAGTCAGACGTTGAGGTGCTCAGGTTGGAGGGCTAGCTCTGCCTTGGTGCATGATGCTCTAATCACTAAGCCTCAGTTTTCTGTCTGGAAAAAGACGATAGGAACATTTTCCCTACATACAAGGAATTTAGAATATAAAGCAAGACCATCTGTGAAAATACTTTGGAGAGTATGAAATGATGACAGATCCTACCTGTGTTGGTAAGACTGTTGGTGGAGAAGTGGAAGGCACAGACTCCCCTCAGTGAGTTACATTCCTGTTGCTTGCATTTTCAAATTAAAAACCATTTACTGGGGCGCCTGGATGGCTCAGTAGGTTGGACATCCAACTCTTGATGTCAGCTCAGGTTTTGATCTCAGGGTTATGAGTTAAAACCCTGTGTTGGGCTCCACTCTGGGTGTGGAGTCTACTAAAAAAAAAAAAATTATTGAGTTCCCCCCTTTAGCTAGGAGTGGACCTATATGTTATATTGTTTTGTCCTTATTTACTCCATGTTCTAGATGAGAACACCGAGGCTAATAGAGGTTAGCCTTATGGGACTTGCCCAAGGTTGCACAGCTACTAAGCAGCACCATCTCAAATCTGGCCCTTCTTTCTCAGTCAAACTTGTAGTGACCAGCTTATCTTGGTTTGCCTGGGACTTTTCCATCTTCAGGACTGAAGGTTCTGTGTCCCAGGAAACCCTTCAGTCCTGGGCAACCTGGGATGGTTGGTCACCCTAAGTCCGGGCTTATTCCATAACTCAGCATCATTTGGCTTTGCCAATGTCATTGGGGTCATAGACCTATGGGGGTCTGAAATTATTCTCCTGCTTTCTCCTAAGGGAGAGATTGTGCAAGCCTCCTGCCCTGGAAAGACCCTTCTATAGGCAGGACTAACATGAAGAAACTCAACTGAAAGGCCCAGTGTCAGGTCACTTTGAGCATCAGATTTTTCTCTTTCTGTGACTTTCATCACTGAGCATATTGTGAACTACTCTTAGATAAACAGGTAGAGAAAAGGCAATTCTTTCTTTCCAGATGAATGCTTTCACTATGCTCCTTATCACCCCTTACACATGGATGCAGCACATGACTTGCAACAGAGGAAGGCAGGGCAGGAATTATCAACCCTACTTCTCCTGATGAGGAAACTGAGGCACAGAGGTTCACTTGTCCAAAATTATACAGCCAGCAAGTGTCAAAATTAGACCCAAATCCAAGTCTTTTAAGGTTTTAAATTTAGAGCGTATGGACTCCTGAGTGTTCATGGATGGACATCAGAGAGAAAGTTTGTATGTTCTGCACATTTTGGGGGGGTCATCCCATATATATTTCACAAACTTCTCAAAGGAACAAAGCAGACATCTTGGATCTGTAGTTTGGGCATCATTAACTTTTTCTGTGCTTAAACCATGATCGTGCTACAAGGAAAGCTTTAGGGATGGCAAGTTAATCTGGCACTTAAAATGTGCTTGTGTTATTGTGCTTCAAGTGCATTAGACAAAATGATGAATTTTGCTTTGATATAACTGGCTAAATTGAGTTTTTTTCTTTTCCTGTTTGATAATTCTTTAATATCTAGAAAATGTCACGTTCAAAATTTTTCCTTCTGGTACCACATTTTGTTTAAATCTCTAGCATAGGTGCATATACGGAAAGAAAAAGACCTATACAATTCTACTCCAACAGCCAGAGTTGCTTTCCTCCACTTATTCCTGGGGGCTGATGGTTGTGGACGCTGGGAGAGAAGCATGCAAACCCTTTGCACCTGACCTCTCTGATTTTTCTATGGTAGGGCTTCACTTAAGGGGCACAGAAAGAAAGTATTTCTATGGTACAAATCCGGGGACCCTTCCCTACTGGGCAACCAGCTTAGTGGGCAAACTCTTCATGTTGAACTCACCAGAACTTATAGGTGGCTGTGGGGAAACATCAAAAAAGTCTGCAATTTTCTATGCTTTTGGAAGTTTCCATCATCTGCCATTTATTCCTGCATTCACTCAACAGACATTTATGGAATATCTACTACGTGCTACATTTTGGAGACAAAATAAGGAACAAGAGAGAAAAGGTCCCTGCCATCATGGAGTTTATATCCAAGCAAGAACTTGACCTTATGTTTTCCAACTTAAAGGTTGATTTAGGCAAGGAGCCATCTAGTTGCTAGCTAGAACGCACTCTCTGACGGAGGAGACACAGTCTCAGTCCTCCTCAAGTCAGTCTGATGGTTAGGAGATTTCAGAGTGGCTCAAATAACTCAAAGTGAAGATGAACAGAGCACAGAGTAAGTTCACAAGTGCTGAGAGGAGACCAAGTGGACAAAAAAAGAGAGGAGCAAGAGGATTCCTGGAGGAATTGCAACATGTTTTAAGTTTGAGCCTTAAGCAAAAATCCCAGCTCACATTTTTTTTAAGATTTATTTATTTATTTGAGAGAGAGAGAACATGAGCAGGGGGAGGGGCAGAGGGCGAGAAACTCAAGTCGACTCCATGCTGAGTCTGGAGCCCAATGTGGAGCTCAATCTCACACCCCTGAGATCATGACCTGAGCTGAAATCAAGTCTTATGCTCAACAGACTGAGCCACCCAGGTGCCCCTCCTAGCTCACTTCTAAGAGATGCCGACAGCTGGCTTCCACTAAGCATGCCCGATGGAATGAATCTGTACTTGGAATATGGTGGAGGTTTAACCCAACCA
Source organism: Zalophus californianus (assembly GCF_009762305.2). Taxonomy (NCBI): domain Eukaryota; kingdom Metazoa; phylum Chordata; class Mammalia; order Carnivora; family Otariidae; genus Zalophus; species Zalophus californianus. The sequence goes on from NC_045604.1 coordinate 33,285,169, forward strand.
GTGGAGACCATCCTTTAGGATTGGAAGTCTAAGCAAAACCTCTGGCTTTCTGTATAGACAGGATCCTAAGGGTTGGGATAATTCAGTGATGGGGTGCTGCTGGTTAGGGTTTCGTCCAGGTTTTGACACAGGATGTAGTCTTCCTGCCTGCCTGCTCTCCCACCTCAAGTATTTCAGATCCATGAACCCTTGATCTGCTGCCCGCTAACTATAACCATGCAGTCAGTCAACAGCCTCCAGTTCAACCTTCTCCTCCCCCTAGGTCTCTTGAGATGAAATGTTCCTCAGGAACTCTCTGATTCCCAGTGCCTGTGGGAACAGCTCTTTTTAACTGACACAGTTCATTTTACCAATAAGGGAAAAACCATATCCGATTTCTACAGAATTTCAGTTTCTGCTGACATGCCTGGATTTGTTGGTTGGGAAGGGTGCTCTCAAGCCATATTCTCTATACCATTTGCTGCTTTGCTTTTTCTTTGCTTAGAAGGAAGAGATGTCTTTTTTTTTTTTTTTTTTTAATTGTACGAAGGTTTCTATATTGGTAGGAAGAAGCCAGAAGAAGTGACAAAGGTCAAGTGAATGAAAAGAGCACTGGTTTGAGTTCAGAGATATGGGTCCCCAGTCCACCACTATTCAGCTGTGTGGCTTTGGACAAGACAAGAAAGTTTGTATGTTCTGCACATTTTGGGGGTGGGTCATCCCATATATTTCACAAACTTCTCAAAGGAACAAAACAGACATCTTGGATCTGTAGTTTGGGCATCATTAACTTTTTCTGTGCTTAAACCATGATTGTGCTACAAGAAAAGCTTTAGGGATAGCTAGTTAATCTGGCACTCTTAGATAAATAGGTAGAGAGAAAAGGCAATTCTTTCTTTCCAGACAAATGCCCTCACTATGCTCCTTATCACCCCTTACACATGGATGTGACACATGATTTGCAACAGAGGAGGGCAGGGCAGGAATTATCAACCCCACTTCTCCTGACGAGGAAACTGAGGCACAGAGGTTCACTTGTCCAAAATTATACAGCCAGCTCTTTCCTCATCTGTAAATGAGAAGCCTGGACCAGATGCTTCTTCATGTCTGGTAGAATGAAGTGGTTAAGAGTGGGGGTGCTGGAGCCAGGCTACCTAGGTTGCATTCAGCTTTGCCACTTGCTCCCCAGTGCCCTGGGCTGAAGCATTTGACAGGTGTCAGCTTCCACAGCTAAAACAATAGACACAAACACAGCCTCTACCTCATAGAGCAGGTAGGAAGATCAAAAGAGATAATGTATATAGATGCTTCATACTGTGCCTGGGCTCATAAACATGCTTAATAGTTGTTAGCTATTCCTGTTAATCTAGCTCCTTTCGTCTGTGAATTCTGACTTCGTGACCATGAGAAATGTAAGCTAATGGAATGAAAAACACATGGAACATTTGGATTTGATACTATTCTTCTGGTTCTCCTTGGAGCAAGTCGAGACACAAGGGCCCGAGAGCAGGACTTCGCCTTCTCCCAAAGGCTCATTCCTCTGTAGGTGGACTTTTGTGACATGTTGCCTTGAAAGAAGTGTAACTGAGATATGTTTATACTTGCAAGACGGGGGAGGGAAGTGAGCATTGTTGGCATGGGGTGTTATTCAAGAACTAAATTTTTATCTTCCTTTGTAATAAGCTGATAGATCACTTCTAAAACAAAGATTTTGAGATAGCAATAAATGCATGTTCTTTAGAATTATGGAGCTAGGTAACAGAAGAGGAACTTGAATATTGTCAGCTGTTGCCTACAGGGCATAGGAACAAGAGGTAGGGAGGGCTGGGGCAACTGAACGCAGTTTGCATCACATATATGCCTTCTAAAATCATGTACGTGGTCACCTTTGATTAAAAATAAAAATTAAGGGCGCCTAGGTGGCTCAGTTGGTTAAGCGACTGCCTTCGGCTCAGGTCATGATCCTGGAGTCCCAGGATCGGGTCCCACATTGGGCTCCCTGCTCAGCGGGGAGTCTGCTCCCTCTGACCCTCCGCCCTCTCATGCTCTCTCTCTCTCTCTCTCATTCTCTCTGTCTCTCAAATAAATAAATAAATAATCTTAAAAAATGCAGAAATTCATAAGCCATGTTAAAAAATTAAAAAAATAAAAATTAAATTACAAAATACAAATAAATGCAATGTACTATCCTAGAGTCTGTGGTCGGTAGGGATTTACTGTTTAGCTAAGGAAGTTTAAGCTTCAGGTTCCTCACTTGCATGGGCTCCTTTCAAGTCTGTGGAGGGGTCTTAGCAATGTTCACATGTCATATATTCTTGTAAAATTCACAAGATGAAGGTATTTTAGCCTTAATCAGTTAAGATCAGTGCCCTTTCTCACTCTGACTTCTCCTCATGGCAGCTGATATTAGAGAAGCCACAATACCTAGGGGATCTGGAGTAGTTGACTTGGGGATGCATTTGACCTTTATTGGATATATTTTCATGGCTTATAATCACATCTGCATGTGGTTAAAATATTGCTAGCCATTCTGGTGTGAGAATAGCACCAGGAACACTCCTTCCACCCACAGTGCTAATTCTTGTTACTGGAAGTGTGTGAGCAGAAGAGAAGCAAGGTTTGAGATGTATGGAGAGAGAAGGAAGTATGTTGAAAATTCTTCCAGGCATATACAACTGTAAGCCAAAGATTTGGTTTTCATTAAAATCTAGTCAGCATAGAAATATTTATTCAATAATGCAATATATATGATTAGAAATGAATCAGATACTTTTTCTTTTCTGATGGGAACTTCGTGAAGCAGAAATTATCAGAATTTCCATCTGTGTAGGGTGTAAACCTGTCACGTATGTCATGCATTCCAACTATCAACAACAAAAACCTAATTTTGGACAACTATACCAGAGGAAAGACAGACTTATCTTTTTATTCTCTTCATAGAAAATAACATTTCAAAATCATTGTCAAAGAAGAAACAAACAAAGAGATGTTAGGTAGTTAATTGATAAAAGTGTTCAGTTATCTTCCTGGATTTTGGGTGTGTGATATTTGTCAGCTTTTAAAATTTGTAATTTGTTATGATTTCTTTTATCATTCTAAATAAAGATTCACTTTGGTCTCTAATTTTGTACTTTTATTTTAAAATTTCTTTTCTTAAAAAGTACCCTCCCTCCCTGATTAAATGAGCTACAGGCCTCATACAAGCGGGGTCTGCCCCTTGCTGGGGTTGAATTTTATAGATGGTTCGGTGTAAGGTTGCCAGATTCCACTAATGAAAATACAGGAACCCAGGGGCGCCTGGGTGGCTCAGTCGTTAAGCGTCTGCCTTCGGCTCAGGTCGTGGTCCCGGGGTCCTGGGATCGAGCCCCGCTTCGGGCTCCCTGCTCTGCGGGAAGCCTGCTTCTCCCTCTCCCACTCCCCCTGCTTGTGTTCCCTCTCTCGCTGTGTCTCTCTCTGTCAAATTAAAAAAAAAAATCTTTAGAAAATACAGGAGCCCAGTTAACTGTGAATTTTAGATGGATGAGCACTGAAATGTGCTTATCTGAAATTCACAGTTAATTGACCCTCTGGTATCCATCCAGTGGGAATATGAAGGAAAGAGGAGTCAACTCAACCAGGGTGGAGGTAGGGAGGAGGAAGGAGAGGGCAGAGGGAAAGGAAGAGGGGAGAGACTTCACACAGGAAGTCACACCAGAGCTAAGTCTTGAAAGCTGGATAGCATTTGCAAAGCAGAAAAAGCAACAGGAGGGCTTTCTAGGTGAGAAGGGGCAGTGAGGTGTTTGGGGCTCATCGAGAGATGAAGTTGAAGATGTGGACAAAGTCTGATTGTGATGGTTCCGAAGTTCTATGGGGACAGGCTAGCCCTTTATCCTAGTAGCCCCTGGGAGCCATGCTGGGAGTTTTAGGCTGGGGAGCACCAAGACTGGGTTTGCTCTTTAGAAAGTCTCACTTCCTAGGAGAAGATGTGTTGTTGGGAGTGAGACCAGGTCAGTGATTCAGGAAAGGAATGGGGAGGCAATGCTTGGATTCTTTCTATTACCCATCCCTGGCTCCCCCTCCCCAGTCTCCATAGGGGTTATTTCATGCCATTTGACCTGTAATCCATTGGCATAAGGTTTCAAACAGGATCTGAGGCTCTAGATCAGCAAGACTTGACTGGGAGTCCTGTGGGTAAGAAAGGAGAAGGCATGGCCAAGTGTTTGTAGCATAGATGCCCAATTTGTCCTTCCCTCTCCTGCTAGGCAGGGTTGGCCAGTTCAGATTTCCTTAGATCATGGACTTCCTGGGTGAAGGCAAGTCAGAACAGCTTGGCTTGGGAGAGTTACATCACATTCCCTGCTAAACAGGCTTGAGGTTCCCCATAGCTTTGTGTTCTGTTCTACTCCATGTGATCCTAAGATAAGAAAGCAGCATGGGGTTAGGAAGGACACTGAGCTAGAAGTCAAGAGATGGAGATTTGAGAACAGGGTGCCACTTCCTCACTGTGTGGCCAGAGGGCTGGTTCATGCCTCCATTTGTTCATTGCTGTAATGGGAATGCTGAACTGGGTGTTCTCTGCTAGCCTTTCTGACCCTCATTTCTAAATCCCAAACAAAGGAGAAACTTTTTAAGTTTAAAGTCCCCAAGGACTGGGAAATTTATCTTTTTTTGCTTTATTTTCACAGCTATATACAAATTCTAAACATATCATTACAATGCAAATGTATTTATCAAGACATTTAAACATTTATATTCTTTTTATGTTTCTATTTACTTCCCAGATGGAATATCCATTCATCAGTACCAACATTTCTTTCTTTTACAAACGCTTTCTCTATCATTCTTTCTAGTGCGGTACAGTCCTTGCAATGATACGCACAAAATCATTCATACAGACCTTATCCATTTTGTTCAGATCACTCAGTAGGACCACACCACTCAACTCCATGGAGCTTCATTCCCATAAAAGGCAATGGGCATGGTGCCCTCTGGAGTTGTGTAATGCCTGCCTCACTTTTTGTCTGAGGCCAGGATTTAGCACTTAGAGGAGTGGGTCAGCTGCACTCTTTTATGGAGAGGAAATTACCTTGGCACCACCATGAACAGTTCATGAAGTTGGAGTGGCTCGTGGGTGGGGACAGGGGATTGGAAAGAGCTGTGTCCAGCACACATCAAGCTCAGAGCATTCTCCATTCTGGCTCAAAAGTCTTCCTTCACATTCTTTTTGCTTCCCCATGTACCAGATGGAAAATTGAGCTCTGGTTTCCAATGATGGGTCAACTGGTACTAGAAGATCCAATACTAAGGTTAGACAGAGCCCTATATTTGTGGATCAAATCCATGGTTTGACTGCAATCCTGGAAGGAATGCCATTCCATCGCAATCTATATTCTTACTTTAAGTTATATTGTTAGGCATCAAGGCTTAGGATGGAGGGAAATCATTTCTTATTATCTCTCCTTCCTCCCAATTTAGGGCCTCAAAAGGGGACTGTAAAATTATTAACAAAGGTTACCATTTTTTAAATTTAAAAAAGCTTTTTTAAGTAAGCTCCACAGCCAGCATGAAGCCCAACATGCTTGAACTCACAACCCTGAGATCATAACCCTGACATCATGACCTGGGCTGAGATCAAGAGTCAGATGCTTAACCGACTGAGCCACACAGCCGCCCCAAAGGTTACTATTTTTTAAGCTCCTATTATGTGCCAGGTCATTTAAATCTACATACCCTGTCCACATGGCAAGTATTCAGTAGGCACAATTAACACCATTTTACAGATGAAGAAATAGAGGCAGGCATCATTCAAAGATGAACTGGCTTGCCTTCAGTCTGACAGCCACAAGGATCAGAGGCAGGCAGCCTAAGCCAGGCTGCTTCCAGAGCTATAGGCCCAGCTGCTATGATATACTGCATGCTAGAAAGGATCTATAAACACATCACACATTTTTCCTTCCTCTGCAAGTTCCCCGATATGACATCTCTGCCCTGAAATAAAAGCTGGGTCAGAACATACAGTCTGAGTACAAGGGGTTGAATACAGGGTGAGAGCCAGAAGGGACAGTTTTGCAATCATGTAGCATGTGGGGCTGGGTCACCATCTGTGAGCTACAAGCCAGAAGGCTCAGGCCGTGCTGGGAACACAGCAACCACCTTCCTGCCCACCCCCTCTGCGGGGAAGCAGGACTGGGTGGGTGGGAGATCTTTGGACTCAAGAGAGCTCCTTTCTCCCTGCTAGAAGGAAGAGAGAGACACCTATTAACTCCTAACAAAGGTGTCTTCTCTTTTTCCAGGTGCCTGGCACACGGCATCGGAATAAATAATATTTATTGAGTAATTATCGTGGATCAAGTCCATTAGCTCATTCAAATCCTCATAGTTTATTTTACTTATTTTATTGAGCTTCAGAAAAGTCATAAACAGCTTGTCTAGTGTCTCACAGAGAAGAGGGAAAGGCAGGGTATAAATCTAGAGCTACACCATGGTCATTACAATCGACTGCTTCTTAGGACATGTATTATATCATTAAGTCCAAGATGCTGGACAAGGTTTTTAGCTCTCATAACTTCTTTCCCTTGCACCTACCCCTACAAAAAGTCCCCAGACTTCCCTGTCCCTCTTTCTTCTCTGCCGGTGTCCTGCCCATCACTCCCCAATCTAGCTGCCTGCAAGGTCTGCTCCAGCCCGTTGTCCAAAGGGCCTGGTGGGTCTCTTGTAATTACAGCCCATCTTCATTGAGAGTGCTTCATTTGGTAAAAACAAGCTCTGATTATTTGGGGAGGAAACTTTTTACAACCTATCTTTCCCTTACCATCACCCCAAACCCTGATCCTTGGAGAAGTCATGATGTAGAGTTTATATACAAAGAGTAATTTAGATGGAGGGTCTTCTGTTCCAAGAACAAGGACTCTAGGCTCTGTTCCTGAGTCTGCCAAGCCCCTAGACATCCTCATTTTCCCACTTTCTACTTCTCATTTTCTCTTCCTGCATTAATCGAGATGAAAGGGCCCTCCAAGGGACACGAGAAAGAGGAAAGAGATGATGTCCAAATTGATATATTTCTGAGAGGGAGAAAAGAGGTTTCCCATAAGGTTAAACAAAATAATGCACGTAGAGCATTTCGCTAATGCCTGGCACTAAAAGGTGCTCAACATGAATAGCATGGAGGACATTAGGAGAAAGAAGGGAAAAATGAGGGGGTTGGGGAATTGGAGGGAGAGATGAACCATGAGAGACTATGGACTCTGAGAAACAAACAGGGTTTTAGAGGGGAGGGGGGGATTGGTTAACCCGGTGATAGGTATCAAGGAGGGCACGTACTGCATGGAGCACTGGGTGTTATACAAAAACAGTGGATCGTGGATCACCACATCAAAAACTAATGATATATTGTATGGTGACTAACATAACATAATAAAATTTAAAAAAATAAAAAAATAAAAAAATAAAAAAAGGTGCTCAACAGCTGTATGAGGCTTCGGGCAGATGGAGTGTGCCGAGACCAAGGACACCTGCAGCGTCTCATGGGGCTGGCTGCTGTCAGGGTGGGGCTGTCAGGAGAATACTTTCCTGAGTTTGCCTGCGGGGTACTGTTGGTGGCATGCCACAGTGACCTAACTTGGATTTTTCTGTATGGACACAGAATTGCAAGAAATTCTCATTTGCATGGAGATGGGGAGTTTATTCTTCCTAGAAGCTGCATGTCAAGACCCAGAAGAAAGAGGCATTTCTTAATAATGATTAATCAGCTATATCTCAAAGAAGCAAGAAAAGAAAACAATTAAGGAAATGAGATACTAAGGAAACAGAGGAGAAAAATAATCTCCCAAAGGCGGACCCACCCAGTAAAATTTGACAACATTTCCTCTTATCCACCTGCATAAAAGTGACCAGCCCTTTCTGAGTGGCGAAGAGCAGACAGAGGAGACACAGAAGCGGCCTGGAAGCACCTGGTGAGAGGTGAGGCTCACGTGGGCCTTCGCTGGAGGCTTTTGGGCACACCGTCCTAGCCCTCGTCCCTCACTGCTGTAGATAGGTGACCTGTCGACATTGTGTATGGCCTGGGTATTTTGTAGGATGGGGAAGGGTACTCCATATAGAGGATGAACCTCCTGGTACCTTGTTCTCAATAAGAAAAGATGGAGAATGGGGAAGAAGGAGGGCAGGAGGGAAGGGAAGAGGAAGGAATCTAATGTTTACTATAACCTTTTTGTTCTAGGAACTGTGCTGGGCATTTGATATCTTTTCTTTTTTTAAAATAAGGCTTTGCAGTATTAAATAGCTCTTTAAATATAAGGAGCATCGCTGGTTCAGGGGGACCAGTTCAGAAAGGTGCTCCTGTCTGTCTGGTGGGAGGGGAGCTGCTGGGATATCCAGTTGAGCCCCGGAGGGAATGCTGCAGTCCGCGGGATGGTGTGGTGGTAAGGACAGCGGGCTCGAGGGCCAACGCGCCTGTCTTCCAGGGCTGGCTCTGCCACTTGCTGGCCGCCTACCTTGGGCAGGTGTCTTCACTTCTCTGTGTCAGTTTCCTCTTGGGTAGAATGGGGACAGAAACAACTCACCTCACAGGGTGGTTGTGAGCATTCAATAAGATAATTGTGGGAAATGCTCGGCACAATACCCCTCACATGTGGCATGTATGATGAACATTAGCTACTACTGTTTCTGAATCGGCCAAGATGTCTGGGCTTGCCTAACCAAGCTAAGGGAGGCATCTTTCTCCTCTGCACAATGTCTGAGGGTCCAGGCACGGGGTGATCAGAGGATGGCCCATTGCTTCTGAAAATCGTTTTATCAGAGGAAAAACTGTGCTCTTTTCCCACTCACTTGACTTTCTAGAAGTGTCTTTGTTGCCTTGAGGGGGGATAGAGCTGTGGGGGACTCTACAGTCTTCCCTACCATGGGAAAAGAGGAATCAAGTCCTTTGGCATGATGCCTGCTACATGGTAAGGTCTCATTCTACAACTGTGTGCTCATGGGGAATGATACTGAGTTACTAAGACATGAGGCAAAATGGTTTTCGAAATAGGATTTGCTATTTCTTGGTTTTCTGGAGAAGAGTTTGGGAATTCCAAGGAAGATTGGGGAACGGTGATGGGGAGTGGGGCCCGCTGAGGCTCACACTCTCACACGCATGTCCTTTATAGTTCCGGCACTGGGAGCTACAGTAAGGAGTGGGTGGGGGGCTCTGCAGCCCCCGCAGCTGGCTTCCTATCTTGTGCACTGCCACGGGCCACACCCACTGCAGCCGCGCACACACGCACACACGGCTGGAAGCGAGAGCTCTGGGCGTGCACCATGGAGGATGCTGGGCAGAGGGCTGGTCTCATCACACGTGCTGTCCTAAGACCTCTTTAAGGCTAAGCCCTGGGGTAGTGCTTGGGAAAGTCAGGGGAAGAGACTTTTCTCCATGTGTCTGAATGACACCATAGAGTGGTTACACGGGAGAGGCAGAGAGGACAGAGGCAGGTTGGGTGATGGGATTAGGAAAAGTCTGGCCCAGCCTAGGACTAATGAGCTGCAAACTTGTCCCTCACAGACCCTGGCTCAGTGGGTGACAGAGGGGAAGCTGCCAACTTGCCCCCCTCTCTCGCTTCACTGTGGCTAATTAGCTGTTTGGAGGTGTATTGTTCCTCCCTTTCTCATCTTCTCCAGAAGGTGACATCTTCATAGTTGGCTTCAAACAAATGATTTTAAGCAGATACACATCGGGGGTTTATAATAAAAGGGTGTCGTCTATTTCGGGAGCAAACATTAAAAAAATGTGCTTTTAGGGTTTTTCAGATCTGTTGCCTAATTCCTAGGGCGTATTACCAACCCTGTTTTTCCTATTTAATTTATTAAAAACAATGTTTTTCATCACTGTTGACAAAAGGAGCCCTGTTGAGTCATAATGGAGTGATATCCACACAAACAGACTCCCTGGGACTTGAGAGAGCACTGTATTGTGCTTTCTGGGGTGAAGGTGGGGACACCGGGGGAGGGAGAGGGCTCATTCAATTGATTCAAGAAAACCAGAGGAGGAGACACATGACCATGAACTCCACAAGGCTGAGGTACTGAGTCTTGTTTTCTTGGCTGCTGCCTGGCCTGCCTTGAGGTCCAGAGGTGAGCTTGGTCAGGGGTCCCATTGCTTTCCCCTCTCAGCTGGACAGCTGACTTCCATCTCTTCCTGCAGGACATGAAGGCACAGCGTGTTTCCCTTTGGCTCGTGGCTGCTATGTTCTTCCTGGGCTCAATGCGCACCCGAGGTCTGAGGAGGTGTCTGATTTCCATGGACATACACCATATAGAAGAGGCTTTCCAAGAAATCAAAAAAACCATTGTGAGTGTGGGTTCAGGGTGAAGGTGTGGGCTTTCCATCTTACCTTGAAGAGCAAGTTCCTTTTCATTATCCTTTGTGTCTCAGGGGGACATGGAGTACTCAAGGCTTGTGTCTGTCCTTATGTTTCCCTCCATAGCAAGCTAAGGACACCTTCCAAAATGTCACCATTTTGTCCACATCGGAGACGCTGCATAGCATTAAGGTATTGGCTTGTATCGGCTCTTTCTGTGTTGTTATTTTTATGGTGAAGTGGCCCTGGGCTGAGAAAGAAATCCCTACTCTGTCTTCTTCTCCTTCCCAATTTCCAGTGTACTCTCGAAATATTCCCAGTTTCTCATTTGCCAGCTGATGTGTTAGGGCACACTTGTGTCTCAGGGACTTGGAAACCCCTAGGAGGGATCAAAGAAACAGCACTTACCTAGAGAGGGATTGGGGGTGCCACACGCTCAAAGGGGGCAGGTTGTCTGTGGCTCAGGGCGATTCTGGAAGTTTTCATGGGGGAGCAGAGAAAATGAGCAGTGACTTAAAAGTTGAGTTGGCTACGGGTCAGTGGATGAAGGAGGAAGGAATCTGGAGATCAGGGAGAATGTGTGTGAGATCAATGAATGTGGGTCAGGGGACAGTGAGGCAACCACTCTTGTGGCATGAGGGTCGTGCTGCTGAGTGAGGTGAGTGGAAGAGGCTGAGGTGGAGAAATACACAGGAGTCATCATACCAAGAACCTTCAAAGCTAGGCTGAGCCTTGACTTTATAATACAGCAATAAGGCATCAGTGTAGGTTCTTGAGCCAAAGACTGTATGACCACAGAATCTTTCAGAAAGACTCTCTGGTGATGTTCTTTACAGTGGAAAATGTGAGGCAGGAAAGCCAGTAAAGAGATCCATCCAAACTCTCCAGATGAGAGGTGTTGAGTATGTTACAAAACAGTTGGCTACAAGGTGAGAATTCACTTTACAGAAGGGGTCACTGAGAAGTACCCTTAAAAATGAGCTCCGCCAGTCCTTGTAAGCATTCTAGAAATATCTTTTTTTTTTCAGAGATTTATCTGCCAGAGTGCAAAGAATAGTTGCAATGAGTTACTCTTTTTTTTTTTTTTTCCTTTGGATTCTCTGAGTGAGATAATTCTTTTAGGCAGTATTGGGCCTGATCCATTTGTAGTATATAGATGTAGCCACTTACTAAATACTATTCCAGCCAACTGTATGAGAGACTCATAGGATAATGCAGTTGGAAGGGACCCAGAAGGCTACCTATTCCAAAGCCATCATTTTCAAATGAGCAAAGAGATAGCTTGGGAGAGAAAATGACTAGTCAGCGGTTGAGCCAGTGGTTGAACCCCCAAGCCCCCTCTGTCTCCAGATTCTTTCTCCTCTCTAGGCCCAGAAACAGCTGATGTGGCATAAGAGTCAATGAGGATGCAGGTCTTTATCTATTTGTCCCTCCCTCCCTGATTAAACAAAGGTGTGCCACTTTTTGCTCCTTTGGTTAAGGGAACCAGCAGGAGCGAAGGAGGGGAAGGGTTTTGCTTCACAAGTAGAGTTTGCCATCTAGGAAAAGCTGCTTGTGCGTCCAAGGAGGCTTTGCTGCTTTAATGCTAATGAAGATGGATGCACTGTCCCCCTAAATGCTTCACACCCCTCCCTTCTCAGACTGGGCTATAAATCTCCTGCCAAGCAACTCACTGGGTCTCAGGGAAGGGTGTAAATTGCTAGAAGGAAACTCAGCCTAGACAACTGCTCTGAGCTGTGTCCTGGGAATTCAAGTCCTCCCCCTCCCCGCTTGGAGACAAAGACACTGCCAGCACCCGACAAGCCCAGAGGTTCGAATTTCTGCCGCTGTCAGTTTCCATTCTTGCAAATCTTAGCTCCATTCAAATGATCCCTGCAGTTTAAAAAGGACAGATTGGGGTGGTGGGGGGAGCAGAGCAGGACGGTCAGGATAAATACAATGTAATTACAATGGAAGGAATAATGCCCAGCACACACCTGGTATGCAAGAGCTCCTGATATTTATACACATGTATTTATATACAGGTTGATGGGTGGGAGAGGGTACGGAGGGGCGGACCACAGCACAACATAAGGAAGTACTTTTCCAGAAAGCTGCTCAGACATGGATCTTTTCAAAAGGGAGACACTGAATTCCTGGAAGGGTTTAAGCTGAAGTTAGTGATGACATGTTGGGATGCTGTAGAGAGAATTCTAGTCTGTGACTGGGCTCCATCGCTTGCTGTTATATTTCCTGGCCATAAAAAAAGAGGAATCGCAATTTCTCCTCATAAGTAGCTTTGATGTGGTGAGAGGACATGGATACTCTGAGAACAACATGAATTTTAAAAAATCGACTTGTAGCTATTTTGTTCCTTGATGCCCCTACTCAAATAGGCTTCTTTGGTCTCTGAGATGGTAAGAGAAGAGGGTCCCTGGGGCTTTCTCTAACTTGTGTCTGTAGCCCTTAGACGTATGCTGCATGACCAAGAACCTCCTGGCATTTTACGTGGACAAGGTATTCAAGGACCATCGGGAGCTGAACCCTCAAATCTTGAGAAAAATCAGCAGCATTGCCAACTCTTTCCTCTACATGCAAAAGGCTCTGCAACAATGTGTGAGTGGTCATATCAGGACTCTCTGTTTCCCAACCCCAGGGAGGGCCCAGGACATGCTGATCTCACGCGGCTTTCTGTAGTGGTTCCTAGACTCAAGGGAAATCCCCCGCCCTGTCATCCATTGGGAGAACTGTCCAGAACCTACTCCTCAGGGCTTCCTCCCAGCTGATACCCCAGCAGACCCCATTTCCTCATGGATCATCCTCCTGGGGTGACCTGATATCAAAGTATTCCTTCAGTGATCTCAGTGCTGGCCTGTAACAGAGGCATGCCCGGGAGTCAAGGCTCGTCAGATGTATCTCTCTAGTTTCTTTGTTCGTGGCCCTTTGGGGTTTCCATACCCATTGACCTCTGGGTTATTCCAACCTATAGTCTATACCTAAGGGTTGCCTATAAATTCATTGTACGCTATTAAAAACAAACACCAGCAACGGAACCAAACCCGAACAAACCCACAAAAACTTAGACCAGGAGAAACCCTGGGTTCTTGCCCCAACCCTGCCAATGATTACCCATGTGACTTTGTGGCGAATTCTCTCTCCTTTCTGTGCCTCTGGTTCTAAAATTGTTAGAAGTCATGACCCCTGCCATACTTACATTAAGATTCATTTAATCAATCATTTAATTCACTAATCCAATAAGTATTTAGTGCCTTCCCTGAGGGGTCCTGCATTCACCGAGTGGTGACAAGGCAGACTTGGCCCCTACTTTCCTGGCCATTCCAGGCGGGTGAGCTACAAACCCAGAGAGCAAAACCTGGTCAAACACAGGGCGATTCTATCAACAGACTCTTCTCCCCCTCGCTGCTCTGACCCGAGTTGACCCACCTGACCCACCTTAGCTGAACTATAGCTCCACCCTTGGGGAGAAGGAGGAATGTCCCTCCTCGGGTGGAAAAATACGGGCCGGGTGGAAAGGTTCTCTGATGGGTGCTTCCTCCACTTGATCACAGCAGGAGCAGATGCAGTGTCACTGCAGGGATGAAGCCACCAACGCCACCAGAATCATCCATGACAACTATGATCAGGTAACTGTAAGCAAGGGGAGACGTGGAAGATGGAGATCGGATGTGGGACCCTGATGGAGAGTGTGCCAGCCCTTCTGCCTCCTCTCCACTCAGAGTCGCTCGTTCCTTCAACAAGTGTTTATTGCTGGTCTTCCCAATTCTATGTGTCAGCAAGGAGTGTGTAGGTCTTAGCCCCTTGGCTAATTTCCTGGGCTCCCCCTCTCATGCCTCCACCATTTTCTCCTGCCCTCACATGTCAGAACTAACCTGTGTTAGATTTTGGGGGAAAGCACGCACCATTTCAGATGGGTGTGACACAGAGGGAGCCAAGATCCCCAGTGAACTGTAAGTTGTTGTGCACCAAACATGTTACCTGCTAGGTGTCACTGTGGTCGGTAAGTGCCACCAGTGTTCTGTGGGGTGACCAAGAACAGTGTTTCTCACAGATACGCACATGTAGAACGCACATCTCATATAGAGGTAGAGCAGAAGCAGTGCTTCTCACATACATCCTTTGGAGACTTAGCCAAAATTAAATGCAGATTCTGGCTTAGTAGGTATGGAAGGAGGCCTGAGATTCTGCATTTCAACCACATTCCCAACAGATACCAACGCTTTGACAAGTCAGGAGGCAGGAGTCTGTTCACAGCTCTGCTGCATTGTGGAGAGGCTCCATAGGGTAATGTTATAACTGGCTAAGACTTGTATTGTTCTTGCCACGAACCAGCTACTATCCCAAGCACACTGCAAATATTAACACATGTCTTCCTCATAACGATGTTATGAGCCATTATCTGCATTTGATAAATTAGGAAACTGAGGGAAAAACAATTTGGGTTGCCTGTTAGAAAAATAATTTTGGGGTATGTATGCTCTGCCAATAGAACTGATGGATAAAAGGGAAAGCTCATGATGACTGGAACAAGGGGAGAGAATTGAAAACGATTGTGTAGTCTAGAAAGGCAGGTTCTTATGACGATGTGCCTGGTTTCAGCTGGAGGTCCGGGCTGCTGCCATTAAGTCTCTGGGAGAGCTTGACATCTTTCTAGCCTGGATTGACAAGAATAATCAAGGAACTTCTGCAGCCTGACGACCAGGAAGCTCACACCCCAGGGAGCAACAGCCCCGGTTGGGCTGCCTGAGGGGAGGAAGACGGGGAAGTCCCCGTTTATATGCAGTTGAGGGTGTTTTGAAGAGACCTCTCTCCATTTTGGAATTCTCTCTTCTGGGGCTGGGGTATTGCAGGGAAAAATCTAGATTTGAACAGATCTCCGTGTGGGGCTGCAAGGCCCACTGGCTGGGCCCAGGCTGCCTGATCCCACCTGAAAGCAGCCAAATAGTCTGCCATCATTTTATAATAAATGGGTCTGTGGAAAGTTTCCTGAGGGCCATCGTGGCGGGAATGGGTGGGCTCCCCCCTAATTTATTGTGCACTTGTTTATCCCGTGTCTGTGATGCGAGCTGAGCGATGTCCTGTAGTGCATATTGTACGGACTGATTTTCCTGAATAAACTCAGTTCTCTGCCAGTTAGTGGAAGTGTCTCATTCAGCAAGGGCCAGTCAAGATGTCCTAAGTGGTGACCATTAGAAGTGAAAGGGGCCTTAAAGAATGCACAAAGGTAGGGAAACCGAGGCTCGAAAGGGATAAGAATCACTGAGTCCCAAAGCAAGTCAGAGCAGAGCAGGGCTCCACACGGGGTCCCCAAAGCCTCCACTCAGCACACTGTCCTCCACCTAATGATCCAGAAGATGGACGCAGGGCTTCTGACCGCCGGCTTCTCGACATCACTCCTCTTCTCTCTGTCTTTGTGACTTTCTCTGTCTTACTGCTCCCAATCTAGATACATCTCCGACCCTAAAGTCGCCCTCCATGGGCATATAGTTTGCGCTAGAGAGAGGGGGTTTCTGACAGAGGGATGGTTGTCCAGGTACAGAGCGGAACAGGTGCAGCTCAAGGCATGGGCTGTGCTGGACAGAGAAGTAGCTGGGCTACAGTGGAGAGAGGCCAAAATGGGCACCATCTTCTAGAAGGGCTCTCCTCACATGGTTAGCAGCAATAACAACTGACACTTACTGAGCACCTGCCACGTGCTGGGTGCTGAGACGAGCCTTTCTCGGCACCAGCCTGCGTCAACATCTGGGCTGTAAGCGGCTGCCTGAAGCATCCTTTCTTCACTGCTACCCAAGGAAGAGATCCCACAGAGTGCGTTTTTGTGGACAGAGCAGGATCTCAGAAATCAGACCCGTTGGCTCCCAGCCCGTGTGACTTGGCACAAGCTACTTAATGTCTCTGTCTCAGTGTCCTCTTCTGTAAAGGGGAGACAGTGACCCCAATCTCAAAATGTTGCTGTGAGAGAGCATCAGGCATGGTGAAGCCCCCCACCCCCTGCCCAGGAGCCCAGCAGGGTGGGGGCTGCCCCGCTGGTAGAAAGAGTGCCAACCAGGAGCCAGGGTCTGGCTTCAAGTCCTCTCCTGCCATGAACTGCCTGCAGCACATCACTGACTTTCTTTGGTCCTTAGTTGTCTGGAATGTGGATAATGACCCCTGTACAATCTCCTGTGTGAACTCATTTATTTTATTTTTTAAGATTTTATTCATTTATTTGACAGAGAGAGAGAGAGCAGAAGCAAGGGGAGTGGCAGGCAGAGGGAGAAGGAGAGCAGGCTTCCCGCTAAGCAGGGAGCCCAATGTGGGGCTCCATCCCAGAACCCCAGGATCATGACCTGAGCCAAAGGCAGACACCCAACCAGCTGAGCCACCCGTGTGTGTGCTCATTTAAAAGCCAGAGTCATCAAGACGGCCTAGAGAGCCCTGTGATCTGCCCACATGACCTCCCCAGCTCTGTTTCCTCTAACCGTAGCCAGACTGCGTGTCGGGGCTCACTTCGACCCAGCCATCCTGGCCTATCATCTGTGTTCCTCAAACACCCCGGGCATGCTCTCATCTTAGAGCCTTTGCACATTGTGGGCACATGTATGGGTAAACAGAGGTAGGGTTAAAAAAAAAATCCCATGTTACGTTCTGACGGGATTAATAGACTATTAAGAGTCTTCCTCATGATACTCCTGTGAGGTAAAGATGATTGACCAACCCAATTCTACAGATGAAGAGATCTAAAGCTTGGCGAGGTTCCACACATACCTAGGGTCATGGAACTGGTTGTGGAACTGGGATTCAAACTCAGGGCGTCCTACTCCAAAACCAGGACCCTCAGTCACGACGGAACGCTGCCTTCAGATTGTGCACGCGTGGCGGGAGGCAGGGAAGGCGCTTTCCCAGAGTCATGAGCTGTATCTGCCTAGCGGAAGAAGTGGTACAGGAGGAGGAGGAGATGGGGTAGGAGGGGGAGAAAGAACTAGGGAAGGAGAAGATGTCTCTCCCTCTCTTTCCTTCTATATCTCTTGTCTGCGTGTTTCATTTGTCCCTTTCAATTGTGCACCTGTACTTTCTTTTCTTCCAGACTTGAAGAATGTCTCCTGACCTCTTTTGTAGCCCACAGGGAGCCTGGAACAGAGTTACGTTTTTGGTTTTGGCCTTGTTATTGTTTTTTGTTCGTTTGCTTGTCTGTTTGTTTTCTGCTTTCACAGAGCTGGTGCTTAATACATGCCTGCCGAGGAACCAAGTATAAAATTCTCCCCCAAACCATCCCTTCTGAGTCCTGTACAAGCCCCTAGACACGCTTGCAAACCTAGGGTTGGCCTTCCACTGCTAAGGTGTCAAGGGAGGGACCTCACAGCAGGTGGCAGGACCACGGCAGGCACCTTACATATATGATCTCGCTCGAGTCCCAGAGGAGCCGAGGTCGGAGGTCTTACCCTAAGTGAGCAGTGAAAGCGGCTGAGGCTCAGGAAGGTGGGAGACTTGCCCCAAATCACATGGCTAAGGGAGGGCAGATGTAGACAGTAAATCCAGGTCCCATCTTCCCGGCTCCAGCGTTCCCTCCCCTTGCTGCTGCGGGAGTTCACTTTATTTTGGCCAAGACTATATAATCCAGGGCCTAGATTACTATGCTGGATGAAAGCAATGCAGATCATTAAACCCAGATGCACAAAAAAGGACCTGGGGTTACTAGCAACAATCCTGCAAAGTTGCACACTAATTAATGGGCCAACACAGAGCAAAGAAGCAGAAGCCAACTTCTGAATGTGTCACATGATGTTCCTGGTCCAACTGGCAGTCTGGGCTCCTCCTGGAGAACACTCTCTCCTCCTCCCATCTTCCAGAGCAAATCACTGACAGCCAGGCATGCTTAGGGCAACTGTCTTTTAGAACTGTAGTCTTGCCCGAAAGATTGGCCGAGAGGATAAAAGAATAGGCTTTTGTGTGAAATCCTGCTCCTGCCCTTACTGTATAACCTCGGGCAATCTACTTAATCTGAGCCTCAGTTTCCCTATCAGTACAAATGCAGGAGAGAGCTGCCTCGTGGAATCTTTATGAGGATTCAGGACATCATCTATAGTAGATGTGTATAGTAGATGTATAGTAGGTGCCCATTAAAAATGATGGTTGCTCCTACTGATTCTCACCTTTTCTAATCTTATTTCCCAAAAAACACCACCGTTTCAGGAAAGGCTTCCTCAAACATGCTTTTTACACTGGCAAGTGAGATAAGGCAAAAGGCACTGGCCTTCTGCACCCCAGGAGGCTGTCAGCTGAGAGGGAACTTGGAGTTTCAGTGCAACCAGCCAGGCTCTGGCTGTCTTCCTGAATCTCTCTGTTACTCAGACACCCTGCTACACTCATCCTTCCTCAGTCACAGACTCATCCCAGTGCGGGGTCCCTCCCTCGACCTGGTTGGACCTTACTTCATTCATGCCCAGCACAATCCCCGGTACCTGCAGATCACAGGCTGTCTCCCAGGCAGCTGGGAATGAATGCCTGACCAGGGGCAGAACAAACTCATTTCTGGAGGTAGGTTCGGGGACCAGCATATCCCATTTGGCCAAGGAGTTTGGGGGAGGATAACTTCTTAAAAAGCTGCTATGAGTGAGCTCTAGAGCATTCTAGAGATAGTCTCTACTTCCAGTTCTGTTTCTGAGAGCCACTTGGTTAGTCCAGTCTCAGACCTCTGCCATGGAGCCCCCATCCGTAGATTAGAGTGTCGTAAAAGAGGCCTCCTCTATTGCAGGAACAAGGCTTGATCCAGGCACGGGGCCCCAGAGAGGGTTCAGAATCCAGCACTTACCATGAGGTCCGTTTGCCCCAGCATGCCCCAAGTCTGGATACCTCTGGTCACTTTCTTAGGTACTAAGAAGACTCTGTGCCTCAGTTTCCTTACTTGGAAAATGAAAAGAATCGTCATACCTACCTCATGGGTTGCCTGAAGATAAAATGAGTTAATATTTTATGAAGTATTCAGTGCCTCGCATTCAGTAAGTGCTCCAAACAACAAAAGAGCCTCTGGTCACCCTCCGTTGCTGTCCCATCTCTGCCCTAGCCTAGGCTGAACTTGCTAAGAACCATAGCTCCACCCCAGGGACAGAAAGCAGTCTTCCTCTTGCTCCTTCCTCTCCACCCCCACGCTACCCCCATTTGTGTTCCCTGGGACCTAGAGCAGTTTTCCAGTGTTTGACAAGTCAGAGATCCATTAGTGTCCATCTCCTCTTTCCCAGACTGTGCTCCTCGGGGATGGCGACATTGTGAATGGCTGCGCTCAGTATATAAATAGGCCTCGAATAAATTAATACGTACGTGAAGCAAAGCCAATCCCAGCTGTGTGAGCAGCTCCCTCTCGCAGGAAACCTGTAGCTTGGTTTTTTGGCTGTCTGACATGCGTTGTCCTCCATGGATACATCTGTTTTGTATCCCTGTTTCTAGCCTAGAACAAGGAATCAGTTTTCCCCTCTGTCTGGCCTCCCTGGCTTTGGTTTTGATTTTGCCCCCGGTTGTTGTCTTATGGTCTTCAAGTCCACATCCTGAAGCCTGAAGGCCAGTGCCTCCCATCCCTCTCCTGGGCCAGCCGGCCCTTTGGGCCAAGCTAACCTAGGTCCCTGCTTACTTGGGAGCAGCATGGTCCCGAGTATGCCCGCTAAGGCACGTTGTCTGCTCTGACAAGGCCAGCAGCAGCCCCTTCCGTCTTGGGCAGGGAGTTCTCAGTTTTTTCGGGCCAGCAGCTCTGTGAGTGGGGAGAAAGAACTCAAGAAGTACTGGCTTGACTTCTTCCTCACCTCCTCAGTGTCTCTAACACATCCACACCTAGCCCAGGAAGGGTGCAGTGCAACTCTAGAGGAGGTGCCCCTGAGGCAGAGTGCAGATGACGCTCCCTCGCGGTGACCTCTTGGAGGACGGTGCTGAGACAATGGGATTATGCCTGGAGAGCTAGAAATGATGTCTGAGGAGACGGTGGTTGGATGTCAGAGAGCTTAGTCTCTGTGGGGAACCGGTGCCTGAAAAAGGGCTTTGAATCTAGTTAGGGAAATGAATCGGTAAGCAAGTCAGCTGAGCTCCTGTGTGATGTGTGCAATGTTGACCTAAGCATCACCAAAGGAAACTGGTCATTGGTTCTTAGAAATGGAAGATTTCAGAGGGCCGCTTCCTCAGACGGATGTTTACCATTCATGGCATTGACCCTTTTCAACCTTCTTCAATACCTGACCCCCTACTCCACCCAACACCCACAGGGGCATCCTCCCTCAGGTACAGAAGCACCTTCTGCATCAGGAACTTTGTTCTAGCCATCCCACTGAAAGGAGCAAGGGCCCTTCTGCTCCTGCCACAGCCTCTCCATCCCCAAACCTCAGAAAATCATTAGTTCTTCAAAGCCTTGCTCAAACCGGACTCTCTCCAAGAAACCAACTTAGATAAGAAATAATCTCCACACACCCCCCAACCCTCAGTGCCCATGATGAGCACAGACTCTGATTTTTCTAGGAATGTCCTGATAACAATCTCTCCCACCATCTTTACAAATAACCCCCTTCCTCTCCCACTTCCTGTCACAATTGGGAAAGTGTGATTGGCATACCTATGAGTCTTTGTGCCTGCCATTAGAGCCAGGGATCTCAACCTTCTGTGTGCTCTGGACCTCCTTGGCACAGAGCAAAGCCTACGGACCCTACTCAGAATAATGTTTCTAAATACATAAAATAAAATATAAAGGATTACAAAAGAAATCAATTATATTAAAATACAACTATCAAAATATAGAATAACAGTAGGTTATATATAATGAATGTGCTTCTTTATTAATGCATTAACAAGATCTAGCAGCAGACAGACCTACAAACTACTAACAGTTCTAAGTAATGATGAGTATAAATGATATTTTGAAGTGTCTGAAACAACTGTAATGTGATACAAAAACATTTGTGATTTCTATCAGTGACAAAGTCACAGGTATTGCTAATACTTTTGTGGTTTGTATTTGTTTCCTATTCTCATAATCAAAGAAAATACTAAATTTTGATTAGAGGTTAGGGAAAAGATGTGTTATTTTTCCACCCACCTTCTCCCAGGTTAAGATCTCCCACATTAGAGGCTCTGTTTCCCTACAATGCTCTGAATCCCACAAGAGGTCCCAAGAAACCAATCTTTTCACTTGGATGCTCTGGGGTCATCCAACTCAGTGCCCACACATGGGAGTCTCCATGCTTGTTTGTGGAATTAAAAGGCAAAGAATTAAGTTCATCCCTATTCTTCTAGTTGAGGAAACTTAATTCAAGGCCATGTCTGGATTTTTGTTCCCAGATTCCACGTCCAGGGGAGGGTTTTCCCAGTGGTTCCACTTTGCAGGCAGAGGTTGGGAGGAATTAACCAGCTCTGGGTTCAGCTATGTCAGAGGAAATCTCAAGAGAAAGGGTGGCAGCAAGTCAAGTTGGTTAAACAGAGCATGATAGAAAGACGCAGGAAAAGGAAATGATGTCACCCTTTTTATAGGCTTTGAGGACAGGGAACTGAAAATGTATGCTTCAGATAACGTCAGCTGCTCTGCCCACCCCCACCCTGCAGAGGGGTAGCAGGGGAGGTACCAGAGGCTGCAGGCTGGGCAAAGCTCCACACTGTAGGCCTGGGAGTAAGAACAGTCTCTACTTGCCCACCCAGGGAGCTGAAGATCTTCCTTCAGCAGAACCTGAACACCCAAGTGTTTCCCCCCAAGGTGATGCAACTGGGCAAGAAGCCCACGTGCCAGCTAACTGTGACGTTGGTGTAGACAGGAAAAACCCTGAGCTGCAAACTCAGGACTTGCCTTGGGAAAAAAGGAGTGGCTGGGTTTTGTTCTTGGTTTCTAGAAAATTGTTTCCTGCCCCAAAATGGCTTGGTTAGGAAGCTGAATTTATTTCATAAGAAGGGATTCTTCTTTTATCTCCTCTGCCCAACTCACCTTTACAATTACACTGGCACTGATTATTTGCTGACTCTCAGTTTTAAAACCCTATTTCCTAGAGTTAGCTTGATGTGCTCATGAAATGTGCCCCCCATTTCTTCACCACAGCCTCATCATCTGCCAAGTGTTTTATTTGATCACTAACAATGTGCCAAGCACTCTGCTGCCCTCGAGGATCTCATGGTTAGTACAGTTACTAACACATCTCTTTTCCCACTCTAAGACCCTCCATGGCTCCTTACTGCTTTGGGGAGGGCAGGGGGTAAGGACAAAGAATCACAGAAACAAAGGCCAGAAATGAAAAGGACTTGAATCATTTAATTAATTTCCCCAAAATTTACAGATGAGGAAACTGAGATCCAGAGAAGGGAAGTGATTTCCCCAAGACCACACAGCGAGCTGCAGGTAAAGCTAGAGCTAGACACTCTCTTTCTAGACTCCTAGTCCAAGATCACATTCCTTGGCATGATAACCTTGAAGATAAAGCCATATTTCCAACTTGATCTCCCATTGCCCCTCTACACAAAATCCAGCTCCAGCCAGCTAGGCCATTTGCTAGTCCTCACATACGTTGTGAGCTTTGTTGCCCTAGTCATCTCTGTCCTGAAAGCCCTCCGTTGGACTCCACTCCTCCCTGTCTTAACTGCTTCAAGTAGATTTTCTAGTTCGCTTATCCAATCACATTGCTCCTTGCTGAAAGCCTTCATAACTCCTTGCTTTTGGATAAAATCCAAATTCCTTAATATGACCAATATAACTTCTGACCTCAAACCAGCCTATCTTTTACCCTCACCTCCCCATCCTCCTATCTCTCTCTGATTTCAGGCCATTTGATAATGACTAATTGCTTTATATGTCTCTATTTTTAGGTTCAGCCAAGCCTGAGATCCTGTGGCAGGATATAACATAAAGAAGACATGATTTTAAATAAGTATGTTCATTCAATAGTTATCAAATATTACCTGAGCACCTACCAGGAGTCATTGAGTGTTGGGACCACAAAGGTGAACACGGAGCTCTCAGGCTAGTGAGATATCTAGATATGCGACCAAAAAAACGACAGTTAACTGTGATAAGTAAAAAAGAAGTATTTGCAAGGTAGAGTGGAGGTCCACAGTTGGGAGGGACCAATTTTGCCCTGGGAAATGGGGATGGAGAGAGAGAGAGAGAGAGAGAGAGAAAGAGAGAGAGGTTAGGGTGAGGCAGGGGCAGTTTTATAGAGGAGGAGAGTTGAATTGGTATCTGTACAGAGAGTGGAATGGGATGTATTCAATGGATTTTAAGAGAAGAAAGTACTTCAATGTAGAAAAAGGAGAGACTCAATTATTAAAGTAGAATCAGGATTGCACATGAATAAGTTTAGTTAATCACTACACGTACCTTCAAACAAAGCAATGGCATTCTTCTTGCTTAAAGGAAAGGAACTCACCGGCAAGAGAACAGCCTATACTATCTGAAGGTTGTGACTTTAAGTATTCTTGTCAAACCATGTTTCTCATTACTTTAATCACAGTTCTGGATGATCATGAGAAATGATCTACCTAGCAGCAATAATGAAAAAACAGCATGAGCTCAAGAGATATTTAGATTAGATATTCACACATATTCTCAACATTTATCAAGCATTACAATGAAAAGTTATGGTCTTCACTTTAGGGAGACATTAAAAGACATTAAAAAGAACACTCTGACCCAAAAGGTAGAAGAGCAAGGAATCATAGTGACATTAAATATCAGAATTGAGATGGTTCTTATACATTACCTATTCTATTGCTCTCATTTGTATGTAAACTGATATGTTAACAGATACATAAACTGAAATCCAGAAAAATGAAATCATATGGGAAAGTCATCCTGTAAACCATGGAATCCCTGAACTCAAATACAGGACCCCAAAGTCTTAGGTATTAAGAGCTGAAAAGGAATATATTATAATCTCTACCATCTTGAGAGTTTTCAAAGCATTGTACATAGTTAATTCCGGGTGTTTTGATTTAATCTTACGCGGAAGTGTCCCACTTGTTGGATTAGTCCCTGTCTAAGAAAATTTTTCAGTGTCATTAGGGAGAAAAGGCTAAGGCTTATGAAACAGAGGGCAACATTAGACTCTCTTACATGCCAAAGAAAAATCTGCAGTTGGAAGTCAGAGAAGCGAGGGATTCGAGTGGCCCAGAATAGCTCAAGAAGAAAGAATTGGGGTCCATTCTTTAATGATGAATGGAGGGAAAGCAGGGTGGCTATTGCTGGAGAGAAATGTTGGAAATAACAAAAGCCAAGGAGAAACAGCAGGAGCTAGCTCAGTGTCTGGGTTGGAGAGAAACCTGGTTAAAGAGAACTGGACTTAAAGGAGGGGGTGGGACGCCTGGCTGGCTCAGTTGGTAGTGCAAGAGACTCTTTATCTCAGGGCTGTGAGTCCCAGTGAGTAACGGACAGGTGGGGCTAGGGAGGGAGAGATAGATATGGGGCTATGTGATCAGGCTCACAGAAGTCCCCAAAATGTGGAGGTTTGGGAAAACCAGTGATAAGGAAACAAAACGGACCATCCTGCCCTAAGTGTGTGGGGTGAGTGTCTTTTTTTTATAACAGTCACCTGTGACCAAGAAAGAATAACGAGACCCTAAAAAGAAGTAAGCCATTAAAAATGTTATCACCAGTCCTTACTCAAGCCAAGACATCACAAGAATGGTAAGGCCACAAGCTCCCTGGTCAGTTCTAAATTAAAGACTGTCAGGGGAGGCCCTTGCTGGCAACCCTTTTGGAACCCCTCTCACTCTTGAGAGCTTTTTCTGTATCTTCACTTAATAAAACTCTATTGCTTTACTCATTCTCCTTTGTCCTCGAGATTCATTCTTCCACTCTGGGAGACAAGAACCTTGCTCTCCTGCTTCACCAGCACCATGTTGGGTGTGCAGATTACTTAAAAGCTTAAAAAATAAAAATTAGAAGAATAAAGAAGGGGACAAAATCACCTCTTGGAATTCTCTCCCAGTTCTGTAATTCAGCGATCTTTCCGGTCCTGATTACCATTTTACCTTCCTTCTGGAAGGGAGGGGGAAAAAGAGGCACATCTTTTATCTAAAAACTATACCCAGTCGTCTCCCAAGAAGACTTCTTTAGGAGGAAGGTGTTGAGGTAACACAGCCAGCACTTAATCTGCCTTAGGGTGGGAGGAAGTGCAATGCCACCAGAGAAATTCCAAGGGAGTTTCAGACCTCACCTGCAGGAGCTCACCTTTATGTGACATATATAAGTAACTGGAAGCCTCTTGGCTTGAGGCAGACTCCTAGGAGACCATAAGCAACAGCCTTTCCTGAACTCAGGTAAGAGAACTCCCTTTCCCTACACCATTCACACAGTTCTGGGGATCAGGCTGGTTCTCCCAATCATTTATCCAAGTATGTTCAGGGCCACATCTAAAGGAGCCCTTTCCAATAGGACAAAATATCCTAAGGATAGAGAATTGTCATGTTTATCTTCTCATGCCAGTACTTGCACAATATTTAAGACGGTGTTCAATAAATGCTAATCAAATTGTTGAATTTAACCTATATTTACTATACACCCCCTATGCTCAAGGCAACTAACAACATTCTTTTTTTTTTAATGAATTGATTACTCACTATATTTTAGATGTATAAACCATGTATCGGTTTCTGTAAATGTCAAAGCAAGTTTCTGGGGTAAGAATTATTACCACCATTTGGGGGGGCTAAGAAAACAAAACTAAAAGAGGCCCAGGGTCACGTAGCTGTAGGGTGACTAAAGCATTCAGGTCTACCTGTGACTTCCCCAGTTTTGAGACTGAAAGTCTTGTGTCCTGGGCTACCCCTCAGTCCTGGGCAAACTGGGACCACCTACTTTGATGGGAACTTGTAGCCAGTATGTCTCAGCATGGCACTGTCAGATTCTGTCTTTGTTTAAAATGTTGCTATGTTGTTCATCATGGATTTTTTTTCATTAATTCTGATGTTGCATTAAATTATTACTTATCTTGATTATTGAGACTTTTGGTGCCCCCTTAAATTTTGTGCTCGAGGTGAGTGTTTTGTTCTCCTCACCCTAATCCCAGCCCGTTATAATTTATCTTAAAACTCAGCAGTTTGGGAATAGGAGGAGCCTATCCCAAGAAGAAATGAGTTCCCTTCCTGCCTTTCTTCTCCTTTCTGGGGGGGCCTGGGCAGAGCCAGGAGGTGCAGAGTCAGGAAAGAGCACCCTCCTGCATTCCTCTCAGATGTGCCTGACTATAGTCTTCCTGTAGAGGGTGCTGTGGAGCTCAGACGCCTCAGGAGGGAGAAGTGTTAGGTGTAACTGGGCTAATTGCCCATCAGATCTTGACTTTCCCTGGCAGTAGGACTGTTATGAAATCATTGACTTTCTATTTGCCTTTGAGCCTGAAATAAATCTGTTATCCCCAAATAACCAACCTGATCCCAGACAAATACCAAAGAGCTAACCTCTTCTGCCCTGGGGGGTGGCCATAAAATCCACAGACAATTTTCCCCACGTGTTTTTGGTGGCTCAGCAACAGCTTCTGTGAGATTCTGTTTTCCTGCAGGTCCCCTTCAGGCTTAAAAGGACCAGAAGAGTGAGCTACAACGGCATTCTGGAAGGGAAGACTGTATACGTCAATTCGCCAAAACAAGTTTTAACATTTTCCCTGAAATGTAATCCTCTGTCTACTCACTGCAAGGGCCTGCTGCTCCAGGCCTTACCTGCTGGGCAATGACGATGGGGCTGGGATGGGGACAGAATAAAGGAGTCAGGACCTGTAGCACCAACTCACACTCAGACCCTGAACAAACACCCAGAGTCTTTTCTTCCAGAGGCTCAGCAGCTTTTCTTAGTAAGTTAGATGAAAGGGCCAGACTGTCCAAAGCCAGACAAAGCTATTGAGTTTCACCAGGGGACACCTGGGGAAGGCATGTCCCTGGTGACTGAATTGGCTTCTTAAGACATGATGTTGGGAAAACCAGTAAGTAGTTCTCTTTCCTTTGAATTCCTAGCTCCTTTGGTCTTCAGATTCTGGCACAAGATGAAAGCCTCTGGTCTTCCCATCTGCCTTCTCTCTGCTGCATTTTATCTCTTCTGGACACCTTCTGCTGGGCTGAAGACACTCCATTTGGGAAGCTGTGTGATCAACACAAACCTTCAGGAAATGCGAAGTGGATTTTCTGAGATACGAGACAGTGTGGTAAGTGAGGGAGGCAACCCCTCCCTGTTCTAGTAGCTGTCTCTCTTCTTCTCTACTTGTCTTTCTCTGTCCTCTGGCAGCCCTGCAGTGCGATCACAAAAAGAGATAGGCTGGGGACTCCTTACCAGGGAGGACGTGTTCCTAAGAAACAGCTGTAGTTCACAATTTAAGAGTGTTTTGGAAAGGGACACTGTCTGCTGGGCTGTGTGGCAGGGAGAGGATGAGAGGTCTTGATGTCCAAGACCTGGCAGTCATCAGTGACCTGTCCTTTCTTGTCTTGTCTTCTTCCATTTAGCAAGCCAAAGATGAAATCATTGATATCAGAATCTTGAGGAAGACTGAGTCTTTGCAAGACACAAAGGTATGTGCTTGGTCCATAAAGTCCTGAAAGGAAATATAAATTGGAGGCATCTCCATCACCCTGGGTCTTGTCCCGGGATGCTCTTCCCCCGCCAACATACTAGTCTTCTTTGTAGCCTGCAGATCAGTGCTGCCTGCTCCGCCATGTACTGAGACTCTACCTGGACAAGGTATTCAAAAACTATCAGACTCCTGACCAGCATATCCTCCGGAAGACCAGCAGTCTTGCCAACTCTTTTCTTACCATCAAGAAGGACCTCCGGCTCTGTGTGAGTAAAGGTCTTGGGTAAAAGGATCCATTGCTGCACATAACTTCAATGACTTAGCAACCAAGCTCTTTCTTACTCCCCTTTAATGGATAGAAAAACTGAGTCCAAAATTTCTCAAAATCTGTGTTGTGCCATGTGACTAGGTAGTAAGAACTCAGTTTTACTGACTTTTGGGTATATGCTCCATACAAAAAGTCTAAATAGCTACAAAATGCTATTTAATATTCAGGAAAATTATCTATTATCCATGAAATTACACTTTTTCTGTAGGTGAAAGATCCTACAATATATTAGTGTATCCTGTGTCCATGCAGCCACTCAGCAAGCCATTGGACTCAATATCAAGATAAGGTCTGAATAGGACTTGGGGATCAAACAAAGAGCTCCATACTTGAGCTTATAATGCTGGCCTCTTCTTCTAGCTGATGATTAGTTTTCTGATCCCCAATGATGAGGTCTGAAAAGACTTTTCTATAAGAACGGAGTATGTGCAAGAATGTAGGTGAAAGAGTAGAATTCCCTTTATTTCACAGTAGTGGCAAGGGCAGAAAATCAGAATCTTTAATAAAATCTATTATTCTGTGGCATTCTTTTCAGCATGCCCATATGACATGCCCTTGTGGAGAGGAAGCAATGGAGAAATACAGCCAGATTCTGAGTCACTTTGAAGAGGTATATGCAATTTTGGCCTTGGTTGGGATGGGTGTGTTTTTTAGAACGGAGATCACAGATGGATGGGATGGATATTCACACTGGTAGAAATCCTGTAGCCCTCAGTTAACCCTCTGAAGTCATGTGGACCACCCCTCTGCTTTAACCCAGGGGACACCCATCCAGGCTCTAGACGGGTGCTGTCTCTGGAAGATGCTCTGGGATTCAAGAGGAAATGGCCCTAATTCCAAGTCACTCCAGAGATATCTGGATCTTCCAGCTGTACAAATAAGAGGCAATAGTTTTCCAACATTCACACACTTATACATACCCTCAAAAACATGCCATGTTGTTTCTCATCTTGGTGCCTTTGCACATCTGCCAGGAAGGCCTGGAGTCTACTCCTCACTGACTAATTCCTACTCCTCCTTTGAGACTCATCCTAGGCATCACCTCCAGGAAGGTACTGACTACTCTACCAAAGTTAGGTGCCTCTCCTGTGATTCCCATGGGGGCTCCATCCTCTATCCACCACACTACATTTTAGTTGTCTGCTTCTGTCTCCCTCACTTGCCTGAATTCCCTCTCAGCAAGGATTGTGCCATTCATCTCTGCATCCCTAGGCAGCCCAATGCTTAACACAATAAATATTCGTTCAGTTGAAGTTGCACAGTAGGCAACCCTTACACACACACACACACACACACACACACACACACACACACACCTTTCTTAAAAACAAAACAAAACAAAACAAAACAAAACAGCCTAATTACTTTGATCTCTGTGATTCAAGAGGATTGGGTTGTAGTCCAAATTCTGCCACCCCCCTAGGCTTCAGTTTCCCTATGTAATGGACTCCATGATTTTCCATCCTCTTGTGAGATCTCGAGATTCCACAACTTCTTTCAAGCTCTCCACCTTGAAAAGAATACTATGCTTACAATCCCCTGCAGACCTCCCAATGAAAGGAGAGAATTAACCTGGGAGTGCATATTGTCTCTTTATGAGGTGCTCACCACAGAAGTTGTGTCTTTCAGCTTACACCTCAGGCAGCAGTGGTGAAGGCTTTGGGAGAGCTCGACATCCTCCTGCAATGGATGGAGGAGATGAAATAGGAGGAGAGTGATGACCTTACTGGCAGTAGTGCTGGCCGAGAGTCCCATCCTTGGTACCGGCGGAGGCATGACCCCAAACCACCATCTCGCTGCTATATAATTTAGTGCTGGTCACCATGTATATTATTTATTTATTATTTGCTTCCTTATTGTGGTTGTCTCCATGTGTTCCCACTCTTAATCTAGCCCATGGTTTTATAAGATTTTGGTAATATCTTTTCTACTGTTGGGTGTATTTATTGGTTAATATATTTATTTATTTTTGCTATTTAACTTATTTATTTTTGTTTGTGAAGACAAGACTTATTAAAAAATTCACAGATGATATTTATAACCCAACTACAGGTTTTCATGCAGGTTTTCATAAAATAAACAAACCCTCTAAATTCTAGAGGGGTGGCTAGGGGTGTTATTCATTTTATTAAATTAAGGACACATTTACTGACTGCCAAGACTCTGTGAGATATTTAAAAGTGAACTAATGGCTACTAAGTGTGGGTTGTGAAAGGAGTTCTGATGTGAAATTGCAGACTTATCTTACAATTATTGACCACCCCCACTCAACTCCCCAACCCCATACTTGCTATGGAATCCTGTATGGCCAAAATGTATTTCTACAAATAAAGTTTTCTTTGCATAATGTCTTCGTGGAGTTTGGAAATGCTTCAGGAGCAAAAACAATGGTAAGGAGACCTTGAATCTCTTATTACCTGGGGACTTCTTGCTCTTTTGGGGAAGAAAGAAGCCAGTGGGAACGTGGGCCTTCTTTCTCTTACTGAATGTATTCCCAGCTCTATGTCTTAATTGTCTCGCATCTCTGATCCCACAACTCTGCCCTCTACATAAAGGGGCTGTGACCAAGTGAAGGGCTTCAGTCTGCTTTCACCTTGTTGGCTTTGAGCACTGTCCTCTCTGTGCCTGGTTTTCTTTCTCATTTTAGGTTCTCATATTTTGCAATCAGAGTCTTGATTGCAACACAAATTACAGTGGGCAGAAGGCTCTATTATAAGGGTTAAGAACACACAGATGTAAAGTGTAGTTACTGAGCCCTGTCCATGTTAGTGCATGAACACTATCTTGAGGCTCTTCTGCTTTGTATTCTGGCCAGCCCCAGGGTCTAGGTTGTTTCTGGATCAAGTCTTTGTCTTTGTGACCAACTACTAAGTCAGTGTTCTCTAATCAGACCCCTTACATGTTGAGCTTCTCTGAGCTCTTCTGGCACTGGCCGTTTGCCTCCTTCCTCCCCACCTCACTCTGAACTGCCCCTCAGCTTAGCAGTTTAGTTTTCCCAATTTCATGAATAGCAGACTAACGCTGATGTCCCGGCTCCCAAAGCCAGCTCCCCTCACGGCCTCTGGCTTCTGCTCTCAGCCCTCAGCTTGGGCCTTGATGAAGTTTAAATAACTTTATTAATTTCTCTTCTCATTATACAAGTAACAACTGCCCAAGAGAGAAAGTTTGGAAAATACAGAGAAACATAAGGAAGAAAATTTAGATCACCTATTATCCACTCTTAAACATTTAGGTGTATTTTTCCCAGATCTTTTTTCTTGGATCCAAATCATGACTCAACCCTCATTACCTGAGTGATTTGGGCTGTAAAACTTAACCTTCTTGGAATTCAGTTTCTCCCTCTGGAAAACAGGATGATAATATCTACCTTTCGGGGTGATGGAAGACATGGTTTTTTATGTTCCTTTGAAAACAAGACACCTTCTGCTTTCATACTGCACATAATTATCACCTATTTGCTATTGGGTTTTTACTCCATCTCACCTGTCTCCTATCACACTTTCCAGTTGCATGTATCCTGGTTTTCTATGACCAATCTGACAAATAACTTAGCTTCAACTCTCAAGGAATAGTTGAGGAGGCAACTTCACTGAACTCGGTGTTAAAATTGGAACAACCACCTCCAAGAGACATTGGATAGCAAGGAGGAAGCTGGTTTTACCTGCCAAGGGTGTGAGTCTTCCAGATGGGTGCGTCACAGTTTCACCCCACAGCCAAGGATGAAATTCCTCCGTTTGTTTCCTGGGAAACGTTTCTGACTCTTCTGGAAGTCTGGGCCATGGGAAGCTTGGGTCTTTTGGGACTATACATTACCATGTTAGCAATGACTTGTTACCTCTTTGCCTATCTAGTCCTCTCCCCAGCAAGACCCATTTCTTCCTCCAAGTCATTGCTTGACCTATCATAGTACCAACAACAGGGAATTCAGCAGGGAAGAAGTCAGGTTATGAGTTATGGGCAAAGGGAAAACTTCATAAAGATGGGGCCAGTGAGGGACAGTCTCTAAAGAATGGTTTATGATTGTCACTTCCGACTCCAACAATTAAAATGATTATTGTCCTTTATTAAGTACTCATCATGTGTCAGGCACTGTATTGGGAACTTCACATACATCATATTATTCAATCCTTAAGACAACCCTGTGAGGTAGATAGTAATGTTACCAGTTTGCAAAGGATAAAGTGCTCAGAGATGGTAAGTAACTTGTGCAAGGGGGCAGAACCAAGAGTTGAATGTGTGCACCCTGATACCACAGCCCTATATGCTTCCCATTGTACCGCTCGCTTTTCCAACAATGGCATCTTGAGTTCAGAGGTACAGTAGGAAGGAAAAATGTGTGATGACTTCATAGAGACATGAATAAAAATCCTGACTTTGACAACCACTATCTTGGGCAAATGACATAAGTATCCTTAGTTTCTTCATCTGCAAAGTGCAGGTTATACTACTTACCACGCTGGGTTGATGTGAATACTAAATGGGATTGCCATAGCTAACTTGAACAAACACTTATTACATATTAGGTACTGTTCTAAGTGTGTTGTAAGTGCCCACTCATTTAATTTGTATACAAGCATGATGAGATAGCTCTGATTATTGCCATTTTACATATGATGAAGCTGAAGGCCAGAAAGGTAAAGTATCTTGTTTAAGTTCACACAGCTTACGTTGGTGGAGGTGAACTATGAATACAGTAGGAAGACTGGAGAACCACTCATCTGACCACTTCACCTCACCAACTGGACAGAATGTCCAGTCTATAGAGAGCCCTTGATCAACAGAAGCGCTGTCTATATCTGCTTTGAGAGGAAGGTGATGAGCCTTTCTACCAAGCCGTAGTGCTAACTCGAACTTCCTGGGGCAACTACTCTCTGTGACATCTGTGTGGACCTTCATGTTTCCATGGTCTAAACCTGGTCTCCTCAACAAGCAGAATGTAAGTTCCTTTGGAGGTCACAAGATAAATATGCCGAACCTCACTTTGACCTATCAGTTCTGGTTACTCTACCTCTCCAGGTCTCAGTTTCTGCTGAGAGATGGAATATACAAACGGACAGTGGTGAGACCATATGTAGAGATAGAATTCTGATCTACAATCTGCCGCGTAGGAAACCAACCCACTGCCTACAGCGCCCAGCCCAGGAAGCCAAACCATAGCTCCTGTAACAATTGGTCCCTTGATGGCCATGATTTGATTGGTAACTGACAGATTCCCTATATTTTGTTCCCACTCCCAACTTAGCATGAACCAGGAAAGCCAAATATGCACTCCTAACCAATCACATAGAATGTCCTTCTTCTAGTTAGCCTGCTGACAGCTTCCCCATGCCAGTCAAGGCATACCCAAAGGTTTCCTTGTTTCCTACCGTAAAGCTTTCCCACTCCTGCAGACCTTTAAGTCTGTGTTAAAACACAAGTGATAATAGCTGACTTCTTTGCTATAACAAGCTCTGAATAAATAGTCTCTGCCTGTTCTCATTTGGTTGGTCTTAATTTAGTCCACACTGCATTTGTAAAATGAAAGAGTTGAAACAGATGATTCTGAATTCTAGAAACGAGATGTGCTACAACTGACTCAGGGGATCAGATGTAGCTGCTGCTGTCTTCCATCGCCAGAAGGAGTTTGAATGGTTCCTCTATCACCAGGTCTGGATTCAGAATTTGGGGTGAACACATCTGGTTGGGCAGGCCTAGAGGGTGCCCCGGATGCTGGGAAGAATGGACAAGTCTTCCCTATGATGGGAGGTGGGCTCCTTCTCAGAATGAGAGATAGCTCCCAAACCTAGAAATGAGACCTAGATGCAGGATAACTCAAAAGAATAAAAACATCCACTCTATCTCTCATTTCCATCATAGCTTGGGTTTGCCCAAATTCCTTATTTTTAAGGATCCAGGCCTTCTCCAACATAGTCCAGCGTAGCTTTGTCTGCCTACCCCCTCTTAAAAAGATAGAGAATGGACCATTTTCTTGTTGGACTCAAGTTCCTGAAGGACAGGACTGTGTCTTTTCAGCTTCTTAGCCTATCCCATCTTTGTACATTACATTATTGATAAGGACTGAATTCTAAAGCAAAAGGATGGAATGTGTGTAATGACAAAATTTTTTAAAATACCAAATGAAATTGCTTTTTCTATGTATGTGTCTCTCACCTGAATTTTTCCTGAGACTGGGCTTTGCCAATAGGAGGCAGCAGAGCAAACGTTAAAAGGATGACTGAATACAGCCACTCCCCTATTTCACTGGAATGTTGGGAGGAGAAGAGGTGACACCCTCCCCTTCAACTCAACTGTCTTGAGCAGGATGAGTCAACAGCTTAACGGGAGGAAGTAGGACTCAGAGGCCTGGAGGCAAGAAGCCGTGGATTACAACTAGAGTGCTAATACCTTCCAGAAAGCATTCTTTGTCTCCCTGAATGTTAGAAGTGGGAGAGAACATGGATCACTTTACAGGGCGACTGGGGTTCAGAGAGGGAAAGCAACTTGCCAAAGGTTGCACAGTCGTTATAGCAGAATTGGCATTAAAACTCAGGTTCCTGGACTTCCAACATTACTAAGCCTCAATTCAAGAAGAAATAAGTCATCCATAGTAGAAATGAAGTAAAACTGTCTTTATACGTAGATGACATGCTTGTCTGGGTAGAAATATCTGATGGAATCCGCAAAAAGTTCCTAGAACTAAGAAGAAAGTTTCAGAATATATTCTTATATTCTGGTAGCAGAATATAAGATCAACATACAAAGATCAACTGTATTTCCATATACAACACACAATTGGAAGTTGAAATAATAATATATATATATTATTATAATACACACATATATAATATATATTATTATAATACACATAATAATATATATTAAATATATATTAAATAATATACATAAATATATGTGTATATATGACACACACACACACACTATTGACAACAGCATGAAAAATTTTGAAATGCTTGGGGATAAATCAAGCTAAAGATGTAAAAGATTTCTTCATTGGGGCACCTGGGTGTCTTAGTTTGTTAAGCATCTGATTCTTGGTTTTGACTCAGGTCATGGTCTCAGGGTCGTTAGATGGAGACCTGCATCAGGACTTGCGCTGAGCAGGGAGTCTGCTTAAAGAGTCTCTCCCTCTACCCCTTCCCCCACTCGCACTTGTTCTTTCTCTCTCAAATAAATATATCTTTAAACAGAGATTTCTGCATTAAAAACTACAAACCACTGCTGGGAGAAATAAAAGATGATCTAAATAATGGGAAGATATATCATATTCAAGCATTGGAAGTCTCAATATTACTAAAATGTCAATTCTCCCCAAATTAATCTATAAATTCAATGCAATCACTATAAAATTTTCAGCAGCCTTTTTTTAAAGGTAGAAATAGATAAATTCACTTTAAAATTCCTACTAAAATACAACAGACCAAAAATAGCCTTCTGAAAGAGAAGAACAAAATTGGAGAATTAATATTATCTAATCTCAAGACTTACATAAAGCTATGGCCTTTAAGACAGTGTGGTATTGCTGTAAATATAGAATAATGGAACAGAAGAGAGAGTCTAGAAAAAGACCCACACATTCATGGGCAATTGATTTTTTTTTTTTTAAGATTTTATTTATTTGACAGACAGAGACACAGCGAGAGAGAGAACACAAGCTTGGAGAGTGAGAGAGGGAGAAGCAGGCTTCCCGCCGAGCGGGGAGCCCAATGTGGGGCTCGAACCCAGGACCCCGGGATCATGACCCGAGCCGAAAGCAGACGCCTAACGACTGAGCCACCCAGGCTCCCCATGGGCAATTGATTTTTAACAAAGTTATAGAGGCAGTTCAGTAGAGACAGAATAGCCTTTTTAGGAAATGGTGCTAAAGTAATTGGATAGTGTATGGAAAAAAATGAACTTGGACTCCATACCTTACTCCATACATAAAAATTAACTCAAAATGGACCATAGATCCAAGCATACAATCTACTAAAAAATATGCAAAAGACTTGAGTAGACACCAAAGAAGATAAACAAAACAAAACAAAAAGCACATGAAAAGATGCTCAACATCATTTGTCATTAAGTAAATGTAAATTAAGACCATAATGAGATACCGAATCATACAAATTAGAATGGCTAAAAGTATAAAGAGTGGCCATACCAGGTGTTGGGAGGATGTGGGGGAACAGAAACTGCTACTGGGGATGTAAAATGATAAAATGCTAAAAAACTGCTACTGGGGATGTAAAATGATAAAACCACTTTGAAAACAGCTTAGCGGTTTGTCAAAAGGTAAGTAAACATCTGCCAAATGACCTAGCCATTCCATTCTTATGCATTTATCCACGAGAAAAGAAAGCATATGCCCATATGAAGACTTGTACATGAATCCTTGGAGCAGCTTTCTTTTAAATAAAATTTTGAAACAACCTAAATGTCCACCAATAAATGAATGGTTAATGTGGTGGATATGTTTATTGTCTTGATGGTGGTGATGGTTTTACAGATGTATACATACGCCAAAACTTATCAAATGGCACGTTTTAAATATGTGCAGTTTATTGCATGACAATAATATATCAGTAAAGCTGTTACAAAAATAATTCAATTTAAGGCAGTTTCTCTTTCTAGATATTGTGGAGATTATAGGCATATAAAGAGAGTGAGGTTGGCAGGGCAAGTCACCGTCCAGCAATAGATGGCCCAATATGATTAAAGAAAGAAACTTGCGTGGAGGTGTGACCAGTGGAGTCTTTCCAAAGGAAAGATCCTTGGATTAGGCCTTGAAGGATGAGCAAGGATGTCAGCAAGTGGCATGAGAAGACAAAGGACCTCAAAGTTCTGCTACCTCCGACAACTTGTTCAATCTTGTGCTAATATCAATATCTCCTTCTGCATGTATATCATATAGCAGTTAAAAATACCTTTATTTAACTTATTTTATTTACTTATTTATGTCCCACCTCCTACTAAAGTGATTTAGAGTGGCTTATAAAGATACATGCAATCTAAGATGTAAGGAAAATGGATGAAACACTTGGAATGCAGACAATACAATGAAGTTGGGCTAAGATTTTTCTACAAAGGATGTATCATAAGATTCTGAATCATAAATTGCTAGAAGGATCAAAATTTGGCTCTGTGCTTTATACAGACTGGAACAAATAGGGAAATGATTATTACAACCTCACTAAGCACTTGGTCTAGGTTACCTCATTGAACCCAGACCCTGCACAGTGGGGGTGTCTGTCCTCCCAATGGCAGAGCACAGAGATTTTTCTGAAGCTGTTGGGAGCTCTTGAATATGTGGAAGTATTTTCCTCTTCATCTGTTCTGCATAAAGGAGGAAATAGCTGTTGGATTTTAAGTGAAACTTCTCACTGAGAAGAGTCCAAGAAAAATTGGAAAAATCGGGAAACATGGAAATAAAAACTGAAGATACTGGAGAGGTAAAAAGACAGGAAGAAATACAGAGTCAAGACGTGGGAGATGGAAATCCAGTCAGTGCTGGGCTCGGCACTGGGGATGGCTTTTCCCTCAGGGAAGTCATCTAGGTTTGGAAAAGTTAAGGAAAGTTTGGGAGACTGAGAAGATGTGTAGAATTTAACACAAATTTACAGGATTGGGGCAACAACACTAGGTGCTCAGAGCCTGCTGAAGAGGGGCCCTACTAACTCCCTGCCAAGCTTGGGGTTGAGACCCCAAAGAGCCGCCCCTAGGAGTCATCGTATTCCATAGACTGGCCCTAACAGGGACAGAAAAATCAGTTTTGAATCATCTCAGTTTATTAAAGTAATCTGAGTAATTAAAGTAATCTGAGATAACTAATCCCCTACTCCCTTTCAGAAGCAAATATAAATCCACCTCAGAGGAAAATTATATTCTAAGTTTGAAATTATCTTTATAATTTTTCAAATACATTGTCTGGAAATGTTCAGAATAGGCAAACGCATAGAGACAGAAAATAAACCAGTGGTTTCCAGGGACTAAAGACAAGGGGAATGGGGAGTGACTGAGAATGGGTAGGAGGTTGCTTTTTGGGGTGATGAAAATGTTCTGGAATTAGATAACAGTGCTGGTTGCACAACTCTGGGAATATACCCAAAACCACTTTTAAAGGGTGAACTTTATGGTATGTGAATTATATATCAATAAAGCTATTGTTTTAAAAATAAACATGAAATAAAAACATTTTCAGATCAACAAACCTTAGCAGAAAGTACGAATAGTTATTTAAGGCGTGATGATTCCAGGACAAGGTGATCTGGCTTATTAGGAAATGACTCAGTTTTCATTTGCTTTCATTATAAATGTTAAAAAAGAGCTCACTCCACAAATTCTGGTCTTGAGGTTTTCATATAATATTCTCATATGACTTTTCTTGGGGCTGAACTATTACCATTTTTAAAAAAGATTTTATTTATTTATTTGACAGAGAGAGACACAGCGAGAGAGGGAACACAAGCAGGGGGAGTGGGAAAGGGAGAAGCAGGCTTCCCACTGAGCAGAGAGCCCGATGCGGGCCTCGATCCCAGGACCCCAGGAACATGACCTGAGCCGAAGGCAGACGCCCAATGACTGAGCCACCCAGGCGCCCCTGAACTATTATCATTTTAAAGCAACTTTGCAGACATCCTAAGAAACTGGGATTAGCCACAGTCTATTCTACTGTTTTTCTATGGAGTACTATTAGAAGCGCTACTTTTATTCTTCCTAAATGGAAGAGCATATAGTTAAAGGGTAGGAAGTTATTTATAGCCATCTCAAACTCTTTTTATTAATAAAAGGCATTAAGTGTGTCATGGTAATATATAAAAATAATATTTAAATAAATATAAAAGTAATATTGTAGTAGCAGCTAACTCTTTCCTGTGCTTACTAATGTGTCAGGCTCTCTTTTCTAAAGTGTTTTGCATGTACTTTCTTGTTTAACCTTCACAAATACCTATGAGGTGCATTGTTCTTCTCACTCATAGAGGCGGGAAACTGAAGAACAGAGGAATTAAGAGACTTATCCAAGGTCACACAGCTAGTAAATTGCAGAGCAAGGAACCCAAACACGAAGTGTGACTCCATGGCTGCATGTTTTCCGGTTACTGTGCTCACTGCCCTTTGTGCACTCAGGCTTGGAGTCAGAATCCCAGGGTCAAGTCTAGGTAGCTCCATTTGCTGGCCCTATAAGCTTGGGCAAATCACAAAACTTCTCTTTGCCTTGGCTTTCTAATCCATGAAATGGAGATGATATTTGCTCTCTCCCACATGGTTTTCAAGAATATCAAATTGCAGAAGTACTTTGTAAGGTACAACACGACAGGCTGGTTTATTGGATTAGAGCTGAGACCTCCCTCCAACCCCCACCTCGCCAAAGAAATGATGAATTCCAGTCCCATGCTACCAGAAGTTGTCCCCAGACCAATTATCCTGGTAGGTGTCTCAGTATGTGGCCAAGAAGGGCTTGCAATATAAACTGGGAAAGCTGTTTCTCTGAACTCTGTAACACTTTGGGCCCAACATCCTATTAGGGGTGAATGAGACCTTGCAACATTTTTTTGGCTGGAGCAAACTGGCTCTGAGAACCTGGTGAGGAGAACCCCATTCTCACCATCCCTGGGGCAGCAGCTCGAGCTTATGGTAGCTGGCTCGGCCAGCCCTGATGGTACAGGCTGGTTCATGGACGTGCCTATGAAAGACACGCCTTTGAGAATTCTCAAAACGCTCTGGAGAGTGGGACTCTGTAAGAACCTGCTATGTTTGCATGAGTCTTTGGGACCACAGCACTTTGAGATATTTAATTTCTCATTTTTAATCAGAGGTTAATGAAACATGAACATCCAGATTATGCCATTCCAGGTTATTTTTATTACTATTTTATTGTGGGAAAGAGGAATTCACTCAACCAGGATTAAGCAATTAGATCCATTACATCTCCATTCTTGGAGGGCTCTCTCTTTGACCTGGGAAAAGGCATGGTGACTTTTCAAGGCAGGAAATACTCCACAGAGGGAAATACCCTCTCTTCATTTCCATGAGTAATACATTTTCTAAGAGGATATTTTTCGGAAGTTGAAGGCAGAATGGACAATGAGCCCCACCCACTGTTGCTGGAAGCAGCGACTCCTCATCACCAGTCCTTTGACTTTTGATGACTCCCTGGATTTGATCATGTATCTGTGGGTAAAGTCTGGAGATAAGGAACCACACACACAAAAATTTGGGTTTAAGAACACAAGTCATTTTGCATTTCAAGCATCATACACAAGGCTTTTCAGGGACACAATCTCTAGTTTCTCATATTCTGGGGCAAGCTCAGACTTGCCTTTCTTTGTCTGTTTTAAAATCCATGTGGTAAGTAAGTAAGTATGTGGGAGAAGTGTGTGCGTGTGTGTGTGTGTGTGTGTGTGTGTATGTGTGTGTGTGTGTTGTTGGCTTGTCCAAAGATTTTTACTGGCGCCTACCAGCAGAAGGGTCCTCTCCATCACTGCTGCCAGGAGCACAAGGCTCTCTCTTGCAGGCAGGCTTTCGGACTCCATCCATCTTGCATTCTGGAGCTGCTCTCCCGTTGTGTGACTCCTACATGACTGAGCAACCAGTTGCTGGATCCCAAAGTGGTGAGCATCATGCCAGACCTGCTGAGTGCATTGCTTGCATTGTACTTCAGGAGAAAGCAGTGCTTTCCATCAAAGAAGGATTTTTGGGAATCTCTGACTTATAATGAGTTGTCTAAATAGCATCTAGACTAACAGTTCTTCCTAAATTAGGGTCTAAATTCATTTCCTGAAGGTTGAAAGGATCTTTAAAGACATTTAAATTCTTCTTCCCTCTAACACTAACCAGGTTAGGCTAAGTTATGTTGCAGAAGTAAACAAAACCTTCATCTCCCTCAGTGGCTTAATAAAACAGAAGTGATTTCTCACTTATTTCACATATCCAAGACACGTTAACAAGAGGCTCTGCCCGTCATGGATACTCAGGGGCCCAGGCTGAAGGAACTACTTCTCTCCTATAATGCTGCCACCTCAACACGAGTGGGACACGAGAGAGCATGGAGAAGTATGCATGGCTTCTAATTCTTCCCCCCAAAATGACATGTTTCTTCCACTTCAAAATAGTCACATGGCCCATTTAACTTCAATGGGACAGGGGAGTGTGATTTTCCCATGTCGTGGGAAGAGGTAAACTGCAAATGTAAGGAGCAACTGCAATGTCTGCCATACATTAAAGTGGGTGTCCAACCTAGAGTACATTCAGAGATTTAAAATCTTGACTCACGTGCTAAGATTAACTCAACAAAATGCAGATTTCAAATCACTCTGAATACTTTCATATTGAGTATCTTACTCACTATTTATTTATTCAATAACATATTCTATGCTGAACAGTGTAAGGAAAAGAGAAGGTTATAATATCTATCCCTTTGCCCTCCCAAGATCTTAGTCCAGGAGAGGGAGGGGGAGGGAAGGGAGGGGAAGGGAAGGGGAGGGAAGGGAAGAGGAGGGGATTCAGTACTGCAAAAAAAGGTTCAAATTGCTACAGTGCTCAAGGGTGATAGAAATTCTTTGCAGCTTTTGGAAATGGTTTCAAGGAAGAGAAGAGCAGGTAAAATTTTTAATGAAAAGGTTGTAGGTGTTTGTTGGTTATGCCAATTATGCCAAATAGTTTAAAGATAAAAATAAAATTCTACTCAGCCTGTGCTCTTACTCCTTCAAAATAAGTATCCTTAACAGGGTGTGTTTGTGTGTGTGTGTGTGTGTGTTTGTGCACATGTATATGCATATGTATGCAATCCGCTTTTGACAGTCAACAATACATCATGACCATCTTTCTATGTCAAGGCAACAGGTGGTGGTTAGTGTTTCGCAGGTGGTAAGGACATCACAGATTATGCACAGAGGGGCAGAGGCAGGAGGTGGAGATGAGCAGCTCAGCTGGGCTGGGAGCACAATGTGCAGAGGTGTGGGGAAGAGATAAAGCTGGGAAAATGAACGGACCTAGTCTCAGAGACGGTGCATTTATTTCTAGGTCAGGGAATTTCAACAATTTTCAGTGAGCAATGGTGATTTATTCAAATTAAAAACAACTTTAAGAGAGATTCTATTTATTTATTTATTTGAGCATGATTTATTTATTTGAACATGATTGGGAGAGAGCGAGAATCCAAAATAGACTCCATGCTAAGCGCAGAGCCTGACACAGGGCTTGCTCCCACGACCGTGAGATCTTCACCTGAGCCAAAATCAAGAATCGGACTGAGCCACCCAGATGCCCCAAATTAAAAATAGCTTTTAAAGAAACTTGCATTTATACTCAACTTGTATAAATTTGAAGATGTATAAATGATGTATAAATTTCTTCATTTGTATAAATGAAGAAAAACTATAGAGGAGGAAAACATCCATTATCTTACCACTTAAAGATAATTCTGTTAACATCTTGGTATTTATAGTTCTTGATCATTTTCAACATATATGCCCACTGTTTTTGCTATAAAAATTGGATCATACTGCATATATCATTCTGTAACTGTTTTTATGCCTAAAATGTTATAATTTTTTAAGAATTTAAATATAAATTATTAGTAGCTGGACAGCATTCCATTATGTAGCTTTTACCCATAAATAATCAATTAAGAATCACACAAAAGTAAAACTCAGGTTAATTTACTTTATCTCCCCTTTAAGTGCATTCCATTTACGCAATTTTGAAATTAACAATTGATTAGAGAACAACCACGTTTACTGAACACCCGATAAGTAGACGGCTCTGTGCTAGGCACCGCTGGGATACAGAAACGGAAAAGAAGAGTGATGGGTGGGAGTGGGGAAGGGAGAGGGTTCTCACCAGAAACCAAAGATGATTTGGTGGGTGAGAAGCAGTACAATCGAGTTGTGCATTTAGAAGTTTCTTCTAGAGTAGTGTGCATTCTGTTTTAAAAAGGGATGAGACAAGAAGAATCCGTAAGACTCCTTCCTCTTTCTTCCCTTTCTTTCCCCCCTTCTTTTCATGCCTCTGTTCTTTCTCCCTCCTTTCCTTCCTTCCATTAAAAAAGGAAAATCTCCATTAGGAAAAGCAATCTGGGATATGTGAGAGACAGAGTGACGCAGGAAAAAGGACCACAGTCCTGACTTGGATCTACTCAGGAGACTATAACTATCATTTTCCCCAGCCTGTATACTGTCAGGTATTTAAAATATTCATGTCTTTGGGACTCAAAGCTGGTGCCTTGCAGGTTGTGGGAGGGTACAGGAGCCTGATTCTGGGGAGCAGGGGCAGTTCTCAGAACTGGATGTCTCGTGTGGTTCTGTTTCCTGTGATCGGCCAAAAGCCTTTGCTTAGAAGGTGAGGACCATGGCTCTTCCCCTCACTTCTCCATTCCTGCCTGCAGCTCTGAGGGATCAGCAGCACCCTAGGTCCCTTGACATGCTCTTAAGTTGTATTTGAATTGCTATTCCCCGTTGGTTTCCATGAATCATTAAGCAAAAGAACAATCAGTGGTGGTCCCTCTTCTAGCAGCTTCCAGATCCTTCTTTCCCTCAGTCCCCTACAGTAGTTGTATGGCCATGGTATTTGTGAGGGTCACAGCGGTCTCAAGCAGGTGTCCTCCCTTTGTTTTTGCTTATAAACTCCAGCTCAGGCTTCAAGCCTCAGATCAAACATCATCTCTACTGCAAAGCCTCTTTACCCCTTTCAGCACTGTCCCAAGATGGGGGGAGATTCTGTCTTACCTCCATGTTCCCATGAACTCTATCTTCTGTTAAGGGCACCCAAGACACAGTGTGACAATTTATCTGTTTGCAAGTGTATCTCCACTTTACTGACGCATTAGAGCCCAGAAGACTGCATCTTAATTTATTTTTTGACAGCTTTATTGAGATAATAATTTACACACCATAGAGTTCACCTGTTTAAAGTGTACAATTTAATGGCTTTTAGAATGTTCATAGAGTGCATCACTGTAATCTAATTTTAGAACATTTTCTTAATGCCCCAAAAGAAAACTTGAACTCATTAGCAGTCATACCCATTCCTCCTACCCACCCAGACCCCTAACTCCAAGCCCTAGGCAACCACAATTCTATTTTCTGTCTGTATAGATTTGTCTTTTCTGGACATTTTTACATAAATGTTATTATAGTG
This sequence comes from Zalophus californianus, assembly GCF_009762305.2. NCBI lineage: Eukaryota > Metazoa > Chordata > Mammalia > Carnivora > Otariidae > Zalophus > Zalophus californianus. The sequence goes on from NC_045604.1 coordinate 33,329,382, forward strand.
ATTCATTTTTTGGTATAGCTTCTTCTGGCACTCAGTAGTGCTTAGGAAATGTTTGTTCAGTAAATGAATGCACATCTGCACGATTGGAAAGTGGCACAGAAAGGGTGGTACTGGGCAAAGAATACTAGGCTAAAAACCAGAAGACCTGCACTCCAGTTCTGGTTCTGTCAATTATTTATGTGTCCGAGGGAAAATCATTTGACTCTTCTGACTCTCAGCTTTCTAATCTGCAAAGAAATAATATCTGTCCCCCTTACCTCAAAAAGGTTATGGTGTATATCAAATGGGAACATTTATTTGGAAGTGGTTTTTATATCTAAGAATGCTGTACAAATGTAAGAAGAATTTGTTTTTACTTTCATCTTTTGAAATGCCTGTAATAATAAATTACTTGTTACAACAACAACAGAAGAGACGGTAGGATGGCAGAGTGCCAGTCTAAGGGGGCCAACCAGTAGACACACATGTTTCATCTCTGCTCCTGGAAGGAGCTAAGACAGGGAAAGGCTGACAAAATACCCAGGTAACCCACATCTATTACTGCGTAAGTTCCTTAGCCAAATAGAGAGATAAAAATCATTTTTTTTATTATGTTATGTTCATCACGATAACAATCATTTTTAGGGTGAAGATTAAAGTCAGTTCGCTGGAAGAAAAAAATGATGTAACTTTATTTTCTCTCCTGGCTATCAGGAAATCCTAGTTAATGGGTTATTGCTTCTCTCCTGCAGGGTGTTTCCATCCGTCAGAAAGAGGGAGTATTCAGTTCTAAGAGTGAGTTCTTTATTGCTTCACCGAGAGTGCAGATGGGACCCTTCTCCATCCTGATTCAGTTCCTTTCTCTCCCTATAGATTTAGGGGGATTTACAGGAGATGTGGGGTAGAAGTAGATTTACTTCTGAAACATAAAACTGAAACTCTGTAGAGAGATATACATGGCAGGTGGTATGAGATTAACAGAGTAAACCTCCCAAATCTAATAAAGAATATTTTTTTTGGGGGGGGGGGGAAGTAGCCTTGTAAATCAAAGTTTATTCTCAGAGATTTTTCTCCCACCCAATATTTTTGTAAAGGAAATTCCCCCAAGTTCTGGGTGAGAGAGATTAGAAGAGCCTCTGGCCTTAGTCTAGTCTAGGATGGAGTTTGGGTAAAAATACGTGGATAGAGGCCGAAGGACCAGCTGCAATTTCTCCAACCTTTCAAAGTCAGAGACTCAGAGCTTGCCCAGGGGTGAGCCAGTGGAGTGGGCTGGGCCTTGCCCATCTGCTCCCTCCCAAGCTGCCATCTTGCTTTTTCCACTTCCCTGACCATGTGATCTGTCCACTGCCCCCTTCCCAGTAAGGGCTCCCTTCTTATCCATCTTTGGTGCTATCTCAGCTCTTTCCCCCACAGCCACTACTTTCCTCTAGCCCAGGATTTCTTAGCCTCAGCACTGTTGGCATTTGGGGTCCCATCATCCTTTGTGGTGAGGGGCTGTCCTGTGCACTGTAGGATGTTCAGCCACAGCCCTGGCCCATTCCACTCCATGTCCGAAGCACCTCCCACACTCCCCAGTTAAGATGCCCCAAAATGTCTCCAGACACTGTCAAATGTCCCCTGGGGACAAAATTGCCCCATTGAGAATCACTGCTCTAGTCCAACCACTTTGACTTGAAGCGCTTATTTGTTATGCATTCACCACGTGGAAGACACTGGGTTGTCCTTCACGTGTTTTATGCAGAACTCAAATTTTAATATACTTAAGAATCACCTTGGAGTTTCTTCAAATGCACATTCTGGTTCAGTAGTTTGGGGGGAAGGGTTTGAGATTCTGCATTTCTAATGAGCTCCCAGATATTGCTGTTGCTGCTGGTCCACAGACCACACTTTGAGTAACAGGCTCTATGTCATTGTGTCCTTGTGAGACTTTGGGACTTGACTTTATAGGTAAGAAAGCTGAGACACAGACAGCTCATAGGCGACTCAATCACGTTTTGAACCCAAGTCTGCCTGGGCGCAAGGCTTGTGCTTCTAACCGGCAAGCTCAGCTGACGTTGGGCCAAGGTCCTTGAGTTCTCTCCTTGCCCTCTCTTCCCAGGTAATCGTGCTGTGTTAAGCTCAGGCACATGTTTGCCTGGAATATCCATATTATATTATGCCTTCCTTAGACAGAATGAGCTGCTCGTGACCCCGGGTGGGTATCCTGGAACCAACGAGCTCTATCCATGACCTCATGCCTCTGTTCTAGCCTGCCCTGCAACAGCTCATCCCTCCTGCCCCCTTGCCTGTCAGTAGACAAGTTGTCTAGCACTGCAGCTGCCCTGGGGCTCACTTTCTCTCTCAGCTTCCTGCCTCAGCTGTCTGTCTTTCCAGTCCTCTCCTGCCTCCCCCTTGTCTACTGCTGCTACATTCTTACTTTGTGTTCTTTTTATCTCATGAATGCCTCTGGGCACCTTCTTCCCGTATTAGTTAGGGACTTTTAGTAATGCCCTGGATCCTGAAGGGGGAGGAAAGGGTGTGGTGTGGGCTCCTGCCGGGGACTGGAGAGCAAGATGTAGGTCCTCCAGGAGCGAAGGACTCAAGCTTGGCCCTCATACAGGCGGCGGCCGCAGACCAGGCTTCTGGCCGGGGACTGCAGCAAGTATTTTGTCTGTTTAAGGAAATAAAGGCCATCGAATGTGTGATGAGGGGAAGGGGTGCTGGTGCCAGAGAGACTGGGAAGGGTCTGCCAGTCGGAGAGATTGGGAAGGGCCAATTCCTTCCAAGGTCCCCTGTTCTTCCTTCTCCACTGAGCTGGGGAAAATGATCCCACTCCTCACATCACATTCTACTCCCATGTCTCTTGCCTGAACCCAGATGTTTGTGCAGGAAGGTAATTCAGAGCAGGGCTCAGCAGCCTCTCTCTGCAAAGGGCAGAGAGTAAATATTTTGGGCTTTGTGGGCCATACGGTCTCAGCCATAACTACTGGTCTCCATCATTGTAGCATAAAAGCAGCCATAGACAATATGTAAACAAACTGGGTGCGGCTGTGTCCCAATAAAATTTTATTCATGGACACTGAAATTTGAATTTCATGTACTTCTCATTTTTTGATTTTTTTTTTCATTTTTTTGGTTTTTTTTTTTTTAGTCATTAACAAATGTAAAAACCATTCTTAGGTCACAGGGTAAACCATTCTTAGCTTATTCTTGGCCTGTAGTTCGTCAATCCCTGATTCAGGATCTGGCGTTTCCCACTATGTGTCCTGGGGACATGGTCAAATACTCATGGGAAATGCTGCATTAAACAAAGTCAAACACATGTCCCCACCCCTGGCCCTCATGGGACTTCTCAGTCTTCATTATTCTCAGGAGTGTTACACGTTCCCAAGAGGGGCTGGCATGAGCCAGCCTTCTGGAATCTACTGACTGGGAAGTCTCTTGTCCCTCAGGATCAGGTTCTGTACAACGTGCTTTGGGAGCATGGTTCAGGCCTACCCTTCATTTTATACACAGGGCAACCGAAGCCTGAGCAGCTTGCTAGCTGGGCATATGGGTGGGTGTCTTCACCTTGGCTGCTGACATGCTGCATCCCCTGGGTGATCCTGGGCCAAACAGCACAGGCTGAGGCTAGCCTGCCTGCCAGGACACCAGGGCCCCTCAGCTTTCCAGGCCTGGTCATGCACACACTGCCTTATTCTTCCTGAACCTGAGACAGGGCGTTTGATGGCTGCATGTGAGGAAATACTCAAAAATCCCTGGCCCTGAGCCATCATAGAAGTATGGGTGGGCTATCCTGAGTCTCCAGGTCACTGTCCCGTCATTAATAGGGCATAATTATTGAATGATTTTGGAGCAAGGAGACTGGGGTACTCTGTACAGCAAAAATGTATTCACATGTGTATAGAGTTTACAAAGCACTGTGTCATTTTCCCATTTGCTCCTTGCACCTGCCCTTTGGGGGAAGTGGGGCGGTTTTCTGTTTGTTTGTTTTCATTTTATAGATGCAGAAGCTGAGCCTCAGGGTAGCTGGGAGACTTGCCTCTGGTCAGAGAGCTGGTGGCATAGCCAGAACTCAGCTCAAGGCCTCAGCTCACCTCAGCTCACCATTGCCCCATTGTCTTCAAGCGAAGGGTGAGTAGGCAGTGAAGTAATTCTCTAGGAAAGCATGACCAATTTCCCTTTCTCCACCTCCCCCTCTCCCTCTGCCCCTCCCCCCAGTCCCCATATATATATGATCTCCACAAAGCCTTGCTAGCCTGCACATCTTTACTTTTGAAACAGCTTTCATTGCTGGGAGAAGAACCTTGCACCCATGGTTACACCCCTGATCAGTGAATGGTGAAGGTGCCTGTCCAACTTGCCCCTCCATAAACAGGAGCCAGCCACCCCTGAACAGCAAGCCCTCAAGCATCCCTTGCAGGACCTGAGGTGAGTGATGGGAGATGCAGGAGTACTTTGCTTCGAAGCACTGGCCCGCTTCCTCATCGGGAACTGGAGCCAGGGGGATGGATGAGGAGCTGCATTCTCCACTTTAACACCAAGAAGGATCTGGGCTGGACAGAAGGAAGGCTGGAAGGATTATGAGGCCCAGGGATGCATTTTCAAGAGAGGCTGCAAAGGCTGTGGCGTTTGAAGGAACAGAATGAAAAGGCTCTGAGGGAGACAGTGAGGCACTGAGCTACGTGACTGAGGCTATTGGGTTCTCATCCTGCACCCTCTGGCCTATGTGTTGGCAGTCATTCCGGGGACGGGTCTTCTCCCACCTTCCTGCCCAGGCTAGGGCTGGAAATGAGTGGCTTCGGGTGTGAGACCAGTGCCCAGAGTGAGACAGGTCTTAAATGTTTGTGGACCGGAGGGAGGGAGGAAGGAAGGAAGGAAGCAAGGAAGGAAAGCAAAGGGCAAAGAAAGCAGGGAGAAGGAACTCTCTGCACGTGGGTGTGACAAACAGGTAATGGGTTACGGTCCCCAAGCTTGGGGCCCCTTCAGACAGTCATCCACTGGTGCTTTAGTGGGAGGTTTTAAAGGTGATTCACCTGGAAATCTGATTCCTCCCTCTTGTTCAGTTACCTGAAAAGTTAATTCTTCGAGTCAGGGGTGAGTTGGTCAGTTGAGGTGGCAGAGTACTGTCTGGGCCCCTCCCAGTGGGTCAGGACTAATCCCTGGGCTCCCTCATGATGAGGAGTCAGGATGGTCTTCTCCTGGGGGAGGAGAAAAGACCTGCCCAAGGGCGGAGCTCAGAGAAGCAAATGCCTAATTAAGGTCCCTACCCTCCCAAGTTTGGAGGATGTTCTACAGATGTTCTTTGGCACTTTAAACGCCCCCCCCCCCCATTTCTTCACCCTTCCTGCTTAAATTCTGACTGGCCAGTTGTTGGCTGGAGAGAACTGTCATGGAGCAAGTATGGAGGTGTTGCGTGTGGGGGACGTGGGTAGGCAAGGTGGGGAAGCTCAGAGAGACACGAGACCAGCGGGTACGAGATGGAGGGGCAGAAAGACCTGCGCCCCACCCCAGCAAGGCCACATGTTTGCAATATTCTAAACTGGGAACTTACCCTGGTCTCTGACTTCACATCTGTGTGTCCCTGAAGATGGCCGAGGGAGAGCCAAGGAGCATTATTCTGGGTATGCTACTGGTGGGGCAGAAGACCTACCTCAGTGGGATGCCTCCCTTTCTTCCAGCAGGATCCTCCTGGTCCTTCCTTTGCTGCAGATGGGCTTTCCAGGGCAGACAACTGCCCTCCTCTGCCTTAGTCTGGTCCTACTTCTCAGGAGCCGGGTGCCAGGGGTCCAGGGCCAAGAGTTCCAGTTTGGACCGTGCCGAGTGGAGGGCGTAGCTCTCCAGGAACTGTGGGAGGCCTTCCGGGCCATGAAGGACATTGTGGTGAGTGAAATGTTGTTCTGGACCCAGCTGCGGGGCTTCCTGTGAGCGCAGGAGACTATTTTATGATTATGGAGCCCTTTGCAACTTGCTAATTATTTTCCTATATGATAACTTTATGAAATCAGAGGCATCACAAGTGCACATTCCCTCTTGCACATGAGGAAACAGAGGCTCAGAAAGATGTGGTCAATCTCTAGGAAAATAAATTAGCCTAACGGGAATAAAGAAGGGGGCCTGATTCATCTGGGTTTCAACTACGTGCAGGGGGGGCAGGACATGGGACTCCACCAAGAAGTCGTGGGAACTGCTTTGAGACCGACCCACTGGAGTTTTCACCAACTGCTTTGCCAGGCTCCTGCTAGTCTGTTCCCACCTGCAAAGGCTTTAGTTAATGGTAAAAAGAATGGCTAATGCCGAAGTGGGAGGAGGCAGCTGGTGAAATGTGACCGAGAATTTCTCCGGATCCTGAATGTGACCCAGTACTCACACTGGCAAATGCACTCCTTAAACAATGATTCGGATTTGGGGCAGAAAGAGGGAGCTTAGTGAGGTGGCCTGGGGCAGAAGAGAGTGCTGGACTGGGGACAGGACACCTGGGTGTGATCTTGACCTCGAAACCAGGCACAAAACCCCTCCCCCATCAGTTTCCTTGTTTGCACATTGAGGAGGTGGGAAAATGAGCTCTAAAGCTCTTTTCTCACAAAGATGCTTTGAATACAGTCTGAGAATTGGAGGATATGGCTGCTTGCAGGGGAAGCTCCAAGGGCAAGAGGCAACTCGGAGGTGCAACTCCCACCCCACACCAACCCCCACAGAATACAGAGGCAAAACCCTGCCCCTAGTCGTTCTTAAACCAAATAGGCTTATTTCCTCCTGACCAAAGGAATCAAACGGGTCCCCCATCAAGTCTTAGAGAGTTCCTGGAATTCCATCTGCCTCTGGGGGTTGAGCTTAGTGATTTCTGTGGCTGGAAACTTGTACCCTCACCCGAGGGGCCACCTCAGCTCAGCCCTTCCTGGGTCCTCCCTTGGTTCCTCTGGCCTCTGAGATCTCAGACTGGATAGATTTGGGGGCACGCATGTATTTGCAAGGTTGGTTTCTCTGCTGCCCATCAAGCTGGACACATCTTTTCTTTCTATTCCCAAAGCAAGCTAAGGATAACATCACCAGCGTCCGGCTGCTACGGAAGGAGGTTCTGCAGAACGTCTCGGTAATCAGACACTGGGGAAGGACTATGCCTCTGTCTGGTGCCATATTGGCTTGTCTTCTATGGGTGGTCTAGGGGAGGCTGATAGAGACCACTTCTGCCCAGACTGAGCCTACACAGGACATGGCTGGGCAGTGAGCCAGAGAAGTCAACATCTGGGTCATCACCCTTGCGTCCAGGTTATGTGGGTATGTGTGTGTGGTGGCATGGAGGGTGGTGCAGATTGAGGCTCACAAGCATCTTTCTCCATTTAGCCAGAGTTGCCAGGATTCCACATCTGCTTAGGTCTCATGGGTTCACATTCCTCTTTCTCACCCATTACTGTTGTCCCCTCACCCAGCTAGGCAGTCAGCGAGCACATGTACTGAGCCCTGATCCCTGCAAGGCACTGACCTTCACTCTGGTGCTCAAGGGAGCTCGAGTGCAATCCCTGTGTTCCAGAGTGTAGTTTCCTTTCCTCATTTCTCTTTCCAGTTCTTTCCCTGGACTCTCAACTCTGGACCACCAAGTGTCGGGTGCTTTCCAGGGTCCATCACCCACCCCTGCCCCCCCCCACACACCCTTATTAGAGAGGCCATGGGGTGTAGAGGAAAGAACATTAAACAGATAGGGAATCAGGATTCCTGGGACCTAGGTCTGTGTCTGCCACTGGCTCTGTGTCTGTCCTCTCTGGGTCTGCTGTTCCTCCAGTCAACCAAAGGTGCTGCTCTGCGTGCCCCTGAAGGCTCCTTCAGATCTAATGTTTATCAGCATCTCCTAGAAGATTTCTTTCTCTATGTGCTTATCTTGCCTCGTGTGGCATGTGGGTTGTTCATCCTGGGTCAGGGTGGGGGCAGAGGGCTCGGCTCTGCGGTAACCCAGACCCTCCCCAGGACACTGAGAGCTGCTACCTCCTCCGTGCCCTGCTGAAGTTCTACCTGAATACTGTTTTCAAGAACTATCTGGATAAGGCAGCTGACTCCAGGATCCGGAAGTCATTCTCTACTCTGGCCAACAACTTTTTTGTCATTGCGTCAAAACTACAACCCAGTGTGAGTCGAACAACGCTGTGACTGGGGCCCACGGGAAATGATGTGTTTTGAGAAGACATCTTCCCTCTCCTTCTCCAGTCCTGGCTTTTATTCATGACAGGGATTCGATGTTGTCATGGGAAAGAGGACAGGCTCTGGAATCTGGAACTTGTAGTTCTGGATTCAAGTTCAGGTCTGCTTCTAACCAGCTGGATAACCCTTTGCAAAGCAGTCAGCCTCTCTGAGCTTCGTTTTTCTTACCTATAAAATGTAGATAATCACCCCTACGTGGCCAGATTGCTGTGAAAATGAAAGGAGTCAGCCCCCACAGCCAGTGGGAGTTCAGCAGTGGCTACCTTGAGAATGTGGGATTCAGAGCTGGCCTGGGGGAACCCCTCTGGCATCACTAGGAAGGAGTGGAGGGGGCTTGCCTCTGCTGCTACCCAACCCTTGGCACAATTTTTTTTCTATTATCCAGCAGGAAAAGGAGATGTTTTCTATCAGTGAGAGTGCACGCCGGCGGTTTCTGCTGTTCCAGAGAGCATTTAAGCAGGTAATCAAGGCCAGGATTCGAGAGCTTGCCTATCCACCAGTAGACTAGCCTGAAACATTACACGAGGGTGCCTTGGAGACCTCATGCAGAACCCACTGCAGGTGACTCCACCAGGCATGCCCCAAAGCCACCTAATTTTGCACAAGCACAGGGATATTTGCATCAATTATCATCTACTTTGCACAAGCTCCACAAAATACATGGTCCATTTTTGTGCCAGTTTTCATATTTTTTTAAAGATTTTATTTATTTATTTGAGAGAGAGAAGGAGAGAGAGAGAGAGCACATGAGAGAGGGGAGGGTCAGAGGGAGAAGCAGACTCCCCGCCAAGCAGGGAACCTGATGCGGGACTCGATCCCGGGACTCCAGGATCATGACCTGAGCCGAAGGCAGTCGCTTAACCAACTGAGCCACCCAGGCGCCCCATGCCAGTTTTCATATTAAAATGTTTTTCTATTTCCCTACAAGAGGATTTCATTTTAAGGACTTAACCCTGTGAAAGTTTTATGACTATTTGAGCTAGGCAGTTGGAGTCTGAGGTGCGCCCCCTACCCCAAACACAAGCTACCTATCTGCAGTATTTTCCATAATGTTCAAATGGTCTAGTTTGTGAGGAAAAAAGTATGGGAAAATACATTACTGTCTCCCAAATAAAGACAACAAAGAAAATCCAAATTTAATCCGCAGACCCCCTACAAAAAATATATGATTTTGATCACTTTTTTGAGGAACAGATATATCATCCTAAAAATAAATGGTGAAGAGTAATCATATACAGAGGAAGGGGGGCAACTGGATCTCAGATTCTTCATCTGCATAGTAGATTCAGGAGGTGGCAAAATCCACCCTGCATTGGGATTCTATAGTTCTTGTTATCAGGAACTCCAGATGCTTTTCCCTTGCTCCTTACCCACTGCTACCCACTGGTCCATTAGTCCTCACTGCCTCCCCCACCCCTGTGAAGGAACAAGTGATGGGTGGGTGCGCTCATCAGAGGCCCTCCCAGAGCTGGTACAGCCAGCTCCAGGAGCGGTGGGTGGGAAGGAAACCGATTCTTGTAGCTAATATGGTAGATCATCAACTCTCCTCTCTCTTTAGTTGGACATACAAGCGGCCCAAACCAAAGCCTTTGGAGAAGTGGACATTCTCTTGACCTGGATGGAGAGATTCTACCAGTTCTGAATGCCGAGACCAGGATACACTTCTTGTCCTCCATGTCATTTCAAACGTGCCGTATCCCTTCATGTGATGTTCTCTGGGCACTTCACACCGTTGACGATGGATTTCATTCTTGGCTAGGCTTATCCTCAAAGACTTCATTCTTTAAGCGGCCCCAAAGACAGTCATGGAAGGTTCTCTTGGATGCTGTGAATAATCTACAAAGTAGATTTCTGTATTTATTACAACTCTATTTAATTCCTGTCAGTGTTTTAACTGATGCCATATTTATTTGTCAGACTGTAAGTTCTGTGCAGGCAGCAGGGACAGTGCCCATGCTTCTTTTTTATCCTCCACAATGCTTGCACCTGGTGCGGGGCAATGGATGAGTGCTCAGTAAATGCTTCATAAACGGGATTTTTTGTCTGTCTTTGAATGATTGAGGAACAATGAGGGGTGTTGGGATATGAAGTTGCACTTCAGGGCGTAGAAACCATATTGCCATGAGACCTGCAGGAACACAGCATGGTGTTCGGTGGAGGCGAGGGGCATCAGTTTAGAATGTAAGTGACAGGAGATACAACGCAGGCTAAGTGCCCAGCACAAAGCAGGCTTACTACACATTTCATTTCTCCCCATCTTATCCTTACCATCCCTTTTCCTTGGGGGCCCTCCTTTCTTATACTACTCATTCTTATGTGCCCCTGGAGAGGGTGCCATTGTCAAGCTGACACGGCCAATGGTGTCATCACACTGCTGTCCAATCTTCAGTGACACTCCCTGCTGATAAGAAGCAGGGAACTCAATTCTGGCAGCCTCTTCTCCCGAAGTGTGGGCAAGTGCCCAGGAAGGCTGAGTTATGCATCCAGGAAAGGTCTTCTTCTGAAGAGCAAGACTGGGTGTTCTTTAGTCTCAAGCTCTGGCTGAACTTTGTAGTTGACTTTAGTCCAAAGATGTAATGTCTGTCTATGCCCTTGCCCAGAAAACTTAAGAGAAGGTATACGTAGGAGGGGGGATAGCTCTCCTTTCATGACATAAGTGCCATTGCAGAACACCTGGCCCTCCAAGAAGCCACTTTCCTCCCCTACATTGCCAGAAGTTACCTGGCAGACATGAGGGGGCATTTCTGAATGCAGATATATGTAACGGTTTGGGGTGGTCAAAACAGAACAACATTAAGTGCACAAATATCAGTGCTAAGCCACGGAAGGAAGATAAAGAGATGATACAGACCATCCTATTTTTAAAAGAGGGGAGACACTGGGGTCAAGGTACTTATGTACATCAAGGGAGGGAGACAGTATAGAAGATTCAGGAATATATACATATAATCACTAACACTAACAAGCATGGTTCTGAAAATTTACCACCTTTCATCAAAAAAAAAAAAAAAAATGTCCTTACCATAGGACTCAAGATGAATAGAAGCTCACTAGTGAGAGCCAGCCTCAATATCAGGGCAAAGATGTTGCCAGGGGCATTTCATATCTTCGTCAGAAGGTCCAGGGGCCTTCTATTGGTGTGACGCCCATGGCTGAGAAAGTGTCCCGAAGCAACACCTATGCCTATGCTCCAGCTTGATGCCATGAGTCTAGAGCCAGGGCAGCGAAGACCCTGTGATCAAAGACACTCTGCAAATCCCATGGCTTGGAGGAGAAGCAGGTGGTGCTGGGACAAATGCTCTGCATGCCCAGAGCCCACTTGAAAACCACAGGGGGCTGCAGAGGTGTGCAAGAAGAGCTGCGAGGGGTTACTGAGCTATTCTCAGGAGAGACAGGAACGAGACTTGAGGTTGGCGTGGGAGGTAATGAGGACTCTGAAAACAGAGCAAGTATTGGAAACCAGCAGCTAGACAGGACTCATTGGGACCAAGGTCTGGGCCCAGGGGGACAGCTGGATAGGTGAGTCAGGCAGGGAATATTGACATAGTCATCTGAATCAGTGTCCTCCACTTTGGCAGCAGGTTTGTGGTAGAGACTCACATATTCACAGCTGGTCTTCAGAGATGGGGCATGGAGCCAGAGAGCTTCAGACACCTGGAAACAACCAAAGAAGCATCACTGGATCTGGGGAGGGTGATTTTAGTTATCTCTCCAGATAGATTTCCACAGTGGGCAATAGGGGGTATGTGCATGGTTGCTGATTTCTAGAAGGCAAAGACACATAAGTGGCTCAGCCTCGGGCAGTTTCAGGGTGGTGTCTCACCGCAGATAACTGGAAACCACTTCAATCTAACGTGGGCAGGAAGTGCCTTAAATGGGGCTCGGGCTAAAGTCACATGGCTAAGCATGGGTCTGAAGGGGACTCAGCTGCCAGAGGAGTTTCCCCTCTGGGATTAGTTGGTATGACTTGTGGAATAAATATGCATCTTCTTAGGGAGTTATTCAGAAGCAGGGTGAGTCATCCCCTGCACCTCTGTAAGGACTCAGAGAGGCTATGGTGTGGCATAACAGTACATTCCAGGAAGGGGTAGGGAAGAGGAGGAAGGCAGTAGGCCACTTGGCCTCTTCCCCGGAAGGAAACTTCAGGATCACCTGCCTTCAGGATGGGTCAGTTCTTGGGAGGACAGGGCTGTGCCACGATTCCAACACTGCACAATTAGTATAACATCCACCCAAGAAGGCTTCAGTAGGGAGAGTCACCTATTGAAATACAAGTGCCAAGAACTACAAGTCCAACCCCATGAACATAGTAGGCACTCAGGAAGGCTCACTCATGGAAAGGAACTATTACTTTGTGAACTTTACCACAGAGGGAATGAGCTGCAATTTGTTTCAAAAATATATCTCCTACTGCTTGTTACAGTTCATCAGTTAAGAGTAATTTATTCTGCTTGAAAAATCAAGATGCTCCCTATGAAAGCTAAAATATTGAGCTATTAACCATAGACACCTTGTGGTGGACTGGTTCAGTCAAGATTTTTGTCCCTAATAGGGGGAATGAGAGTTTCAAGCAGGGAGGAACAGTAAGATTTGAGCAAGGTACAGGCTCAGCTGAGGGTGTGTGTGGCAGCAGGGAAGTTCAAGAGGAAAGGGCTGGTGGAAAGGTAGATGGTGCTGCTGGACCATACCTACGCCACTGTGAAACTTCTCTAGCAAGCGTGGGTAAGGGCAAGGCCAGGAAGCTGGAGGTGACTGTGGCAGAGCTGTTACTTGTTACTGGGTATCACCGTCCCTTTTTAGCAAGGCACACAATTGTTCAGTTAGGGACTCCATTTCTCAGTCTCCCTTGAAGATAGGTGTGGTTACATGACTAAGTTATGGCCAGTGGGATGTGACTGGAAGGGATGTGTGAAACCTCAGCGTCATGGTCTTAAAGAAGCACCTTTCACTTTCTCTTAAGGGCTGGAATGGAGACATGGTGCTGGTGACTTAGCATTGACGGTGGACCAGGCAGGACTCCAGAGGATAGTAGAGCAACAAGACAGAAGGTGTCTGAGTCCCTGGATGACCTAGTGGCTTTGGCCACCTCTTCCTGGCCCCCTGCTTTAACTTGGGAGGAAAACAGGCTTCCATCTTGTGAACCCTGTGGTTTAGGGTCTGTTGCATTAGCTCCGTTTACACCCTAATTAAAACAAGAACATTCACCACACATAGTTTTTTCCTGGTTCCCGAGGCAATAGTAGTAGTTTTTTAACTACTGTGAGCTAATCTAGAGAATAAAAGTTTCTCTTCTTAATTAGGATAAACAAAAATGAATGGACAGTTTAAATACTTTTTACCCATCTGCCAATGGCCATCCATAGACACAGGAGCTCCCTATGTCCATTCATAGATTTCCAGAGGAATCCTCCTCACCCAAGGGTTGAATCCTCTCTACATCTTCACATCTGTCTGCCAAGTCATCCTCTAGGCCAGTCTTACTACCTCCAGCGTTGGGCAAAGTACCTCCTCTGATCCTACAGAGTTTACTAGAAAGTTCTCCCTCATATTAAGGTAAAACTGGGTAGATTCCAATCCCTTAAGACCTCCTGGAAATCGCAGCTCTTTCACATGAAAGTCCTTCCGTGCGGTAGAGTTGCCATCCATCGCCTCTACTGAGCGCCCATTTATCCCACAGTAATGCTTGGCTAGAAGCCAGGTAACGAAGTCTACCACAATTGTTGGGCACTCAGTCCACCTACACCCTCAAAGGAGGAAACTGACACAACCTCTTCCCAGACTCGGGGCCCAGGAACTGCTGGGAAAGCTGTGCCCTCCGGCCAACGGGAAGCTCCAGGAACGCCCCCCACGCACCCACCCCCGGGCCAAGCCCAGGTGTAGGGCCGCCCTTCGGGCCGCGGCTGCCAATCAGGGGCGGGGCGGAGCCTACCTGAGGAGCGGCAAGGGGCGCCGACGCTGGCGGGCGTGGGAGAGGTACCTCCCCGTCACCTAAGGAGACAAGGAGACGGAGGTGAGGGCCTGACCGCGGTCCGGTCCGCCCCCGCCCCGCCCCGCCGGAAGCCCTAAGGAGGCGGAGCAGGCGCCGAGGCGCGGGGCGTTCCTGGAGGCGCAGGGCTCGTACGCTGCCTCGGCGTCCGCGCAGTTTCTGCGGCTGCAGCCCGCCCACAGTCCCTCTCGGCCCTGCCCCCGCCCCGCCCCGCCGGCGGTCCCCGGCGTGCCCCGCCCCTCCGGCTGTCCCCGCCCCGCCCGGCGTCCCAGGTGTCCGGCTCACCCTTCGCGTCCGCCGCCGGATCGCGCCGCGGGCAGGCGCTGTAGATGTTCTGGGAGCGCGGCGGCTGCGACGCGCGGGGCCGATGCAGCGGAGGCCGCTGGGATGCCTCCAGGGCGCGCATCCTCAGGGCTGCTCGGCGGACCCGCCTGGAGAGGGCTGCCGCGCACAGCCGCGGGTAAAGAGGAGAAAGGCATCAGGGACCTGTGGCCACCGTCCCCGCCCTCGGGTCCCTGTAGGGAAACTACAGGCTCTCTCCTTCCTCGGGGGCTTGGCCGGGGCTGCAGTGGAGGTGTTCTGAATGTATGAGGCACAGCCTTGCCCAACAGTGAAGACCAAAGGGCCGCCCTCCTCGTCCCCATTTCCAGACCGTTGACCCCTCTCCCAAGGTGCTCATGCCCCAGGCTGCTTATCTGAAGCTCCAGGGTTTCCCTTGAGGGGTGGGAGGAAGGAGGTTCCAGCGGAGTCTGAATGCTCACCTCGCCCTGAGCCCCCAGCCGCTCACCTTTCCTCCTTTGAATGACCCTTTTCATCAGCAGTCCCAGCAGTGCCAGCAGGATGAGGGCCAGGGTGGTGGGCACCAGGATGTGAAATCCTTGGTCTTCCAACCCAGGCACGGGATCCTGGTGAAAGGCTCTGAGGAAGGAAGGAGAGGGAAGGGAGAGGTCTGTGAGGGAGGGAGGTTTAAGGCAGCACTCCTGAGTAGCCAACATTTTGGAGAAGGCTGAGGTTTGTCCCTTTGTTAACAAAATCCCCCGCCCCCCGCCCCCAAAGAGCCTTGTCTATGGAGTAAGGAAACCTGTATTCAAATTCAGATTCAGCTTTCTACTGGCTGTGTGATCTTGAATCAGTCTCTGAACCTCGCTGAGCCTCATTTCTGAGGAAATGAGTATAGTAAAGCCTACTTCACAGAACTGTTCAAGGATGAAACAAAATTGTAGGTATAAAGAAGTGAAAGTACCTAGTCCAAGCAGCAATCAGTAAATGTCAGTTCCCCTTCTGACTGTTTGCATCTCAGCTTCTCTACAAGATGAGTGCAAATACGAAACAAGTTCACTTTCTTTTAACTATGGAAAAGATGTTTCTCTCATGAGGTGCCCTCTGCTTAGGTCTTCCCTCCATTTTCTCTACAGATTAAAATTTTACTTTCCTTAAAGGGTCAGTACATCAGTTCTCTTTTCTTCTGCAATCATGGCAAACTAGAATCAATTTTTTCTCACTGTCCTCAGTTCTTGTGTTTATACAGTTTACAACCCTTATCACAGTCAGACTTGCATTAGTAAGAGAAGACTTGGATATTTCATGTTTTCATCTTTCTTAATTTTTCAGGACAGAGCACAATGCCTGGCAGATAATGGAAACAGAAAATGTTGGTTGAGGGACACCTGGGTGGCACAGTTAAACTTTTGACTCTTGGTTTCAGCTTGGGTCATGATCTCAGGGTTTCATGAGTGAGCCCCCAGACGGCTTCAGCATGGAGTCGGCTTGAGATTATTTCTCCCTCTCTCTGCCCCTCCCGTTTGTGCTCTCTCTAAAATAAATAAATCTTTTAAAAGAAAAAGAGGGGCGCCTGGGTGGCTCAGTCCTTAAGCATCTGCCTTCAGCTCAGGTCATGATCCCAGGGTCCTGGGATCAAGCCAAGCATCGGGCTCCCTGCTCTGCGGGGAGCCTGCTTCTCCCTCCCCCACTCCCCCTGCTTGTGTTCCTGCTCTTGCTACCTCTCTCTCTGTCAAATAAATAAATGAAATCTTAAAAAAAAATGTTGGTTGAATTGACTTGAATTCTTCTCCACTGGAAGGCTTGTGTAGTCTACTGAACTAGGAATCAGGAGTCCTGGTTCTATTTGAAAACACATAGTTCTCATGACCTCAGTTCCTCATCTATAAAATCCAAATGATGTTGGAGGTCCCTTTCTTCATCAACATACTTGTCTTTGCTTAGGCAAAATTCATTCCAATTCTTAAAGGTTTTCTTTGGAAGGCTGCTCTAATCCCCTAGTGGTCCACTGCAGCACTTTTCTGGGTGTTCCCCCACCCTTTAGAGCAGTGCTGTCCAGTAGAAATACAATGTTACACATGTAATTTTAAAATTCCTGGTAGCCACACTGAAAAAGCAAAAGAAAATAGGTGAAACTAACTTGAATAGTTAATAGTTTCATCATTAGTTTTATTCTTATTTAGTTCCCCATCAAAGCAGATCTGAGTGAATGCTGAGTGACTTAAAGATTTGGGTCTCATTTCTACAGGATCTCCTGCTGGGACATTGCCAAGTGTAATCTTGTCATTGGACTAATGAGCTAATGTGCTACACTCATAGGTAGTATAGTACACAGTGGCCTAGAGACAAGAAGCGTCTCTGTTGGCAAATGTTGCGGGAAGAGTTCAGTGGAACCTCTAACTTTAGTCTAATTGCCTGACCTCTAGCCCATCCTGGATGGTGGAGACCCCTTACCTCTGCCTATGAAGCCTGGTGTGGTAGTTGTAGCTGGCTGTCTGGGGCCTAAGCAGCCTCTCCGGAGCTGAGGTCTTTGAGGCTGTGGTGGATGGCAGGAAGGTTGGGGGCTTGGCAGCTGCTACTGAAGATGCCCTGGAAACTCGAAGGTGATGAGAGATTGGGGTGGTGGGGGAGGAGTGGACTTCTGGAGGGACCTCCGTCCTTTCAGCTGGTGTGGTAACTGCAGGAGATAACAGAAAAAAGTGAATTTTTCTATACACTCTAGTCTCTAGCAGGATTGGGTCACCCTCTCTTTCCTGAACACACTCTTTCCCTTTACCTAGACTCTGTACTTGCAGTCCTCATGGCCTGAAATGCTTTCTTAGCATGTCCTCTACACCTAGTGAATTCTCTATATATTTGCTTCAAAAATGCCATTTCCTCCAGGAAGCCTTCTCTGATTTCCTGGGCAGAAGAGCTTGCCCTCCTCTGAGCATGGAGAAAACCCTGTTTATAATTCCATCCCCATGCTGCTTTATGCTGTATTTCTGTGCTTGTCTATTCTCCTCTAGCCCACACCCATCAGTCACAACTTTGGGTATATGGTACACTCAGTTACACTATCCTTCTTGGCACCCAGCAATGTCCTGTGGTGTAACAATTGTTCGATTAATGTATCTACCTCACAAGATAGATGTGAGGATGTGATGGAAATATTGCATGTCAAAATGCATTTAAAACAGGAAAAGGATATAGGAAAGTAAAGGTACCATAAGTATAATCATCAGTCTTTTTATTGCAAAATAGAATTGTTAAAATCACTGTATTCCAGCAAATGTAGACAGCCTTATGGGGAAAAGCAGGCATAAGGACCTCTGGCTGGAAAAGGTCTGCCCAGTCTTGGTTTCCACAAGTCATTCATAAAAAAGCTTAAGATTTCTTTGTGAATGGAGCACAAACCTCATTGCTTGTGGTGCCACCTGGTGGTGATATGTAAGTGCTGCAATTAGTGCCAAGTCAACAAGGCTTTAGGATGGGCTTGAAGGACAAAGGATGCTAATCTCAGGGAGGTACCCTCTCCCAACACACGGAAATACACATCTGAGACTCAGCTGTGCTCTGCCAACCATTCAATGAACTGAACACATCCCCCCTCCTCCACTGTCACAATGCCACATCATCTCTCCCACCTCCTGCCCTGCCCTAGCTTTGGTGAACTGACCTTTAGGTATGAATTCAAAAGAACTGTCATGCACAGGCATCTGGAGCCAAGGGGGCATCGGCGTGTGTGGAAATTGATGAAGCCAAGGTGGAGGCTCGGGCACAGGCTCCTCTTCCCAGAATGGCTCATACTCTATGGAGGCAAGGGGAATACACTGGTGGACGCTAAGAGCAGACTGAGACCAGGGGAAGGGATGTTGGTAGGAGTTAAATTGACCTAGCCAGGGTGGATGGCAGCCAGGGGATGAGAACGGGGTCCACCAGGAAGAGCAGAACAAGAAATGGGCTGAGGCTTCCCCGAAATAAATATTCTTTCACCTTCACTCAGCCAACCTTTGCACCAGCCACCACTGGGATTCTAGGCTGTGGGATTAGTGCTGCATTTGAGTTAGGAAGTCAGTGGAGGAATGGAGAAAGGTGGGATTCGGGAGAAGACATACGGAAAGGATCTGATTATAAAGTACCAAGTTTGGCCTACAGACGTGGCTTGAAAAATGACTGTCTTTCCTTTAAAGTTATCCCTGCTATTTCTCATGGGACAACTATGTAGGACAATTATGTCCCTTTGCTTCTAATTTCCGCCTGTCTCAGAGCCTCTCCTCAATCTTAAACCCCCACTCCCCTCAGGCCTTGGGTAGGATGGACACAGTACAACACAAGAAGAGTGCTTATCTTGTTCCTTTCAAATGGTTTGGACAGGAAATTTGGGGGACTGTGAGGTTTCAACTATGTAAATCCCACTGATCTTTGGACTGGCTAACATGGCAATGGCATGAGAGTCTGCAGGACTGCTATAGTTCAGTGGTTGTCCCAGCCTTCTGGGGTGGAGACATTTGCTGGGTGCACTGAGCTTGGGGCACCTACCATTGTAGACAGTCAGCGTGACTAGCCGGGTCTTGCCTCGGTCTGTCTTCATGCCTCTCCCACAGGCATAGACTCCACTGTCACCCTTGGCCAGCTCTGTCACCTCTACTAGGAACAAATTCTTATCTGGACAAGGCTTCAGGGTGACGCGGTGCTTGTATTCTTCCCTGACAAAGTTCTTGTTGGACACCACGGTGGCACATCCTCCAGATTCGGCCATTTCCCGGCACAGATAGAGCCTCATATGCATTTGAGGAAGCGGACACTCAATGGTAACGGATCCACCCAGCATTCCCTCCATCTTTACTTCGGGGAGGATCCTCAGAGCCCCAGCCACTGCAGGGAGAGGGAGTTAATATAGAGGAAGCCCCATTCCCAACCACATCCCCCACTCCAGCCCTATTTCCAGCCCAGGCCCCAGCCCAGCCTCACACCCATTCCTAGCTCCAGACCCATCTCCATCATCAGACCAAGCCTCAGCCGGCCCTCAGCTTCTCTCTCCTGCTCTCTAGAGCTGGCCTCATCCTCCGCCTGTTCTCATCCCTAACCCTATATATGTCCTCAGCCCACTCTATGCCCTGGTCCCTTTGGCCGGAGCCTGGCTCCCAGCCAGACCTCTCCCAGCCTAAGCCTTAACATAACCTTCAACCTCATTCAAACCCAAACCTATAAGATCCCAGACACCAACCCCCTAAGAATATAGCCAAACTACTGCCCCATGCCAAGGAGAGATGTTATGCCATAGTGACTCCAAACAGCACATGCCGCCCAAGTGACTTCAGTGTGGTGTTGGGAGGCACAGTGCGATTCTGCTGCAAGAGGTTTTCTGTCTAGCTTTGTTTTCCTCAGATCCACTCAGCCAAATCGACTGTTCACCCTTGGTTTCATTTGCTAAATCATTAAACAACAACAACAACAGCAAAACTCAAGCATCTATTGAATGCCTTTCATGTGGCAGGAAGGTAGCTGGCATCCCTCCATGCACAGAGTGAATCATTTAGTGGGCTGTACAAATGGCCAGTCACTATAGCCCCAGCACAGTGTAATGAGCCCCACCACGGAGATACACAGCGTTCCTTGGAAGCAGTGAGCGGAGACACCAGGTCCATGTTGTTGCAGAGGGATGGTGTAGTTTGAAGAAGGGTTTCTGGAAGAAATGATGTCTCAGTTGTGACCTGAAAGACTGGGCGTGGAAGGCAGCTGAGAGAATGATGATCGTCTTCACTGGAGTAGGGAACACAGATGGAAGCCAAGGGTGTGTGTGAGTGTGCGTACATGTATGCACAGGTGTGTGCACATTGTGTGTATGTGGGGGAGGGTGTGAAGCATGGGGGAATACATCGTTCATGAGTCCCTGAAATCAAAAAGCTTATGTTTTGGCTGAGAGAAGACAGGTCTAATGCAGTTGAGTCAGCTGGAAGAGAGGGTAAGTCTAAGTAAGATTAAATATCAACTAAGTGGGTCCCAATAAGTGTCCACTTTTTCTGGGAAGAGGGGCATAGGGTGAAATGTGTGTGTTGGAGTGGGGCCAGGGCACTTGGATGCCGGAGGAAAGACTCTTCCAGGCAGTGAGTACAGCCCCCAAAGAGGCCAGCAGAGGAGAGAGAACATGGAATGTTCGTGGGGCAGAGAGGAGTTGACGAATTTCTTGAAATTCATTCACTGGCCACACATTAAGAATAGCTCCAAAGAGTTTAGTAGGATGAGGAGAGTCAAGGAAAGAAGCAGGGCTTGAGGTTTCTGGATGAGCAGAGAGAGCTGGGGAGGACATTCCGGAGAGAGGGGGGAGTGTGGATAACAGTGAAGAGGTTGAAGCAACCCTGGAGTGTGAGGTGGGGAAGAGGGGCAGGAACGGAAGCAGTTACAGGAGTGTGTTCGAATCTAAGAGCGTAGCTGGTGTTAAATGGCAAGGAGAAGCAGGGGGGCCAGCCAGACCCATAATATCTGCCATGAGGACCCTCACACAAGTAATCTAAGCTGTTGGAAACTGAGGTGTGTGAGACAGCCTCATGACTAGAACATGGCAATGGAAGGGCGACCCATTCCAAAGAGAAAGACCTGATCAAGGGGGTGGGGGAATTACCCTGTGTGACCAGACATCCCACACCTGTGTGTGAGGCCCAGCACCTGCCAGTGAACATGTATTTTTGGACCAACCCAGCCAGAAAGGAGAGCGAATGCTGCTTTCCCAAGAGCGAGATGCTACAATGTGGGCGGCGGCAAGAAAGAGCAGAGGGGGGCCATCACCTATTCAGACACCTCCAGTGACCTCACTCTGCTCAGGGATGAGCTTCTGGAAAAGCCTTGGCTTACCCAGATCCTCTGTTATGGGCTGCATGTTTGTGTCCCGCTAGAATTCATGGTTTGAAGCCCTAACCTTTAATGTGATGGTAGTAGGAGGTGGGGCCTTTGGGAAGTAATCAGGGTTAGATGAGGTTAGTGGAGCTCTCATAATGGGATCAGTGTCCTCATTCCCTCCGTGGACACAAGAAGAGGCCGTGTGAGCACCCAAGGAGATGGCAGCTGTCTGTCTGCCAGGAAGAGGACCTTGACCAAGGGCAATATTTGCTGGCACCTTGATCTTGGGCTTCTAGTTTCCAGGACTGTGAAAAATGAATATCTATTGTTTAAGTCACACTGTCTATGGTTTTTTATTGAAACAGCCAGAACAGACTAAGGCATCCTTACTGTGCAAACTCTGAATGGATGAAACGCAAGAAAAACTGCTGGATACACTGAGCGCTGGTCCCAGGGAAGCACGAGTTGGTGAGATGTGAAATGACCAGACCCCAGCTCTCCTTGGAGTTCATAGTAGCTTCTAACCCACACCCAAAGCCTAGAAAAGCAGATTTCCCAAAGAGAGAAAAGACAGACATAATCTCCTGGTTTCGAACTTATGCACAGGGGCACCTGGGTGGCTCAGTCGATTAAGCATCTGCCTTCGGCTTGGGTCATCATCTCAGGGTCCTGGGATTGAGCCCTGCATCAGGCTCCCTGCTCAGTGGGGAGTCTGCTTCTCCCTCTGCACCTACACCGCACCCCCCCCCCCGCTCGTTCTCTCTCTTCCTCTCTCATAAATGAATGAATGAATGAATGAATCAATCAGTCAATAAAATCTTTAAAAAAATAGAGCTTATGCACAGTGTGCATAAGATTCATTTTGGAGGAACTTACTCGGCTGCAGATGACCCGATCTTCCCTTTTGTCATGGTGGTTACATCTATCTAGGGTGGGGCCTGTGGAGTTGGATTTTAAAATAAACATCCTAGGTGCCCTTGAATTTTTGCAATTCTGAACTATATAGCTATATTTCCAAATGATTCTGGGAACTAACGGGAGGGGTGGAAGAGGTGACTAAAGGACCCCCCCCTGCTTAAAATTGGTATTTTAGAGAGACTACTCAGTAAGCGACATTGATCTCTAAGTTGGTGACTTGCTTGTTAGTGGTGATAGTAGGGGACAGGGATATATGTGCTTTAAAAAGTCACTCTCAACATATAATTGGATACAAGCATATAATATTAGAAATAGATATAAATTATATATATAAATTATAAATAAATATAAAAATATATTTTTGCAGCATGGGGGAAAAAAACACATAATTTCCATGATGAAAAATATGGTAAATGCCCACAAGGCCTTGGCTGGAGCCGTGCTCTGGAGATAGACTTTGGATTTTGTGTAGCCATGGTTTTCCAGGTGATGAGAGCCCTGTCAACTCAAGTTGCAGCAGAATTATGTCTGGAAGAGGAAGTTGGCCTGAGATTTTTATGTTTGTCAGATGGAGTGTGACTTTTTAAAAAAGGATGAGAAACGTCCAACTCAACTTCCCACCCCCACATATGCCAACAGGTGTGTGTGGGCTGGCCATCTGCTCTTTGTCCTGTCACAAGGAATGGAGTGTCCCCATATGTGGACCATAAGGAAGAGCACAGAGGACACTAGGGGAAGGAAGGGAAAGCTGAAGGGGGGAATCGGAGGGGGAGACGAACCATGACAGACTGTGGACTCTGGGAAACACACTGAGGGTTTCGGAGGGGAGGTGGGTAGGGGGATGGGTTAGCCTGGTGATGGGTATTAAGGAGGGCACGTGTTGTCATGAGCACTGGGTGTTATACCCAAACAATGAATCATGGAACACCACATCAAAAACTAATGATGTAATGTATGGTGACTAACATAACATAATTAAAAAAAAAAAAAAAAAAGGAATGGAGAGTCCCTTCTCCTCCCAAAAGCCAGTCCCTCCTCCTGTGTCCCGAGTCCGTCCTGGTACAGCTGTCCCTTTCTCCTCCCTGTGCAATTGGTCTCTTCCTTGCTGGCATTGCCGTGGTTTTACACACCTGCTCTGATATTGCCCGTGTTGAAAAAGCCCTCTGTTTACTTTTTGCCTCCCCTTCAGCTGCCACCCCTCTTCCGTTCTCTTTCTCAAAGGAGTCATCATGATCATGGAATCCACTTCCACACCTCCCACTTCCTCTTCCACCTACACCTGTCAGAATTTTGTCTCCAACATTCAACTAGAACTGTTGGTCCAGGTCAGCAAAAGTTTCCTTTTTTTTCCCCAAATTTCCTTTTTTCCCCAAATCTTCCTTACATTTGGTGTCTTTGTCTTCATTTATTTGCCTCTTGGCAGCATTTGAGGGAACTGAGCCCTCCCACCTTGAAACGCTAATGTCCTGTGGTTTTCCCTGACACCACACTCTCAATGACTGCTTCTTTTCAATTTCCTTACTTTCTTCTCCTTCTCTGTCCAACTCGCAATGTTGGGCTGCCCCAGGGCCTGGAACTTGGACCGGTTCTCTTCTTGGTCTTCCCTTACTCTCCCCACACTAGCTCATTTACGCCCATGGCTTGTAATGCCAACTCTATGTAGATTTCACCAGGACTTTTATCGCCAGTCTTGTCTGTACCTCTGAGCTCTAGAATCGCCTTTCTGCTATCTCCACTTGGACTCTACTTGAATGTCTAAGATGTATTTCAAACTTACAATAGCAAAAAAAAAATAGACAAACAACAACAACAAAAGAATTCTTGATTTCTCTTCCAAAACTTATTCCTTCTAAGCTCTTCCTGCTTCAGATTACACCAGCATCTATCCAACTGCTGAAGTCCAAAACTCACTCCCATATTATATTAAAAAATCAAGAATAAATTTTAAGTGTGTGTGTGCGCGTGTGTGTGCGTGCACGCGCATGCATGGGCTGGGTCACAACAACAAGTGTATGTATTATTATTTTGGGGGTCAAGATAAAAAAAAGATTTGAAAGCCTATACCATGTAATACTGCCTTGCTTTATTATGGAACTTCATCTAGGGCTCCAGGCAACGTGGTCTATGGCTGGCGCCCCATGCACTGGTTACTGGGAACCAGGACCACCCCAACATTTTTACAACCTGAGGCAGAAATACAAATAAAGGCCCAAATATCATATGTCTAAGTATTTTAAAGTTATAAATCAAACGAATGAACTGTCTTGGCAAATTCACATACTCCTTAGATGTCCACTCTAAATCATTTCTATGTGGAAAGAATGTTCCCCACATCCCTAGTCTCTGTCCCATCTCCCTTCTTTCCTCATCCCTGTCTCCTGCCCACACCACAAGAGTCCTGGTATGTCCATGACAGATAACCCAGCTTCTATGTATTAGCTCCGCTCATATCATTCCAGACGGTCACCTGTGGCCACTCTTCTATAGAATTACAATACTAGGATACAAGACCCAGGATAGAGGTTCACACAGTCATTAAAAGTGGGCCCAGAGTCATTTGGACAGGGAACTTGAGGTCTAGAAGAGGGGACTTGTGTGGGGGCTTGAGGTGGACAATCTCCTTGGGTCTGTGAACTCCTCACCCTGTGGGGAAGGTCACAAACGGAGAAGGATGGGACCCAGAGCAGGGATTCCTCTGGCCCAGCTGGAAGGGTGGTATTGCTCAGGACAGACTTCAGCGGTACAATTTAAGTACCCCTCACTCCTAGAGATCTTCTACCCCCACCTAACCCCTCTCTCCTCTCAGGCCTAAGTTTAGTTACCCATCCACTGTGTTCACATAAGTCCTACTACCTCTCACCGAGTCTGACATTTCAGTTACCTCTTACAGAGTCTGACATTTCATTAAAGCTGCATTTCCTTGGACTTTTATGACTTTTTAATCTTCAACTCAACAAATATTTGACTTTCTTCCGTATTCAGGCTATCAGGAAGAAAGCAAATATGAATTAAAAAATAATTTTGACCCTCAAGGAGCTTATCATTTAATCAACAAAATGAAGGGAATATATGCCAAGTCACAATATAAAGCAGAATGAGGTCACCTATGGGGATGCAGAAGATGGGCTCTGGAAAGTGTTATAAGAAGGAGGTGGAGGCCGAGGTGGACTTTGAAGGATAAAAGGTGGAGGTGAGAGGAAGGATGATCCTAGCAGAAAGAATGGCATGAGGGAGAACATGGTGGCAAAAAGGTGTAGCACATGTTCAAGCAGGAGTCCTCTTTGGCTGGAGGTTAGGGAAGTTCAGGGGAGTGTCGTAAGCTCAGAGAATAAAAGGGGAGCACAAGGGACGAGTTGGTAGGCAGTGGGAGCCTTTGAAGTTTGCTGGGAAGGGCGATCCTATGGTGAGAGTCAAGCCTTAGAAAGAGTAATCTGGAGCTGCAGGTGGGTCAGGTTGGAGGAAGCGGGAACGATAGTTATGGGATGACTGTGTGTTCTCTTCCTTTCCATTCCCTCTGTTAGCCTCTCTAGCAGAGACTGCCACTGTTGTTCGTTCTGGTAATACTAACCCAGAAACTACAAGAATTGGCCATTGATTGGGTGAAAGTCTGGATGGGGATAAATGGGAAGAGGTGGTAAAAAAAAAAAGAAAACATTCTGCATTCTGCAGCTGATATCAGAGATAGTTAAGATGGATGGAGTACCTGATTTGATGGGAACCAATGAGGACATTGAAGTAAGGTATTAGGCATGTTGCACTTCAGATCTTGGTGGGATATTGAAGCGGGGGTTCCCAGAAGACAGCTGTAAATTGAGATGTGGAACTTGGGAAATGGATTGGGGTTACTGAATGGATGAGGGAGTCTTCATTTAAAATTGAAGTTGAAAATCAGCAGTGAAAGAGACCCAAAGAAAGAGAAGAGAATGTAGAGGTAGGAAGAAAGGAATTTGGAGGCACTTGCTTTAAGATTCCCCCATTACCAGGCTAATATGTCTAGGAGAGGTGACACCTTCAGCCCTCATGAGTCACCACCTGAGCCCCCCATAGGAGATGTGTCTGGAGTGGAGAGAGGGGCACTAGCAGAGAGTGGGGAGGGCCTCCCAAACCTCACATGGTCTCCATCCTTATCCTGCCCTAGGTACCGGTCTGCAACTAAATCCATCCAGGAACAGCAGACCTAGAGATGGTCCGCAACTCCCCTACCTGTGGCCATTTCGAACCTCGTAAGATGTGCGGGGTGTTTTCTTATGGCACTTACCTGGCAGGAAGCAAAGTGACCAAAGCCAGAGGTCCATGTTTCCTTCCAGAGCAAGGTCCCATCCACGAGCCCCTGGAGACGGGAGCAGAGAGACCCACTGCTCACCCAGGAAACCTTCACAATCTGGAGCTTGAAAGAGATTTCTGGCCCCACAGGGAGCAAGGCTTGAAAATGAGGAAATGACAACTTGTCTTGTTTGCTAACTAGTCTTAGACGAAAAAAGAAAATACCAGCAAACCACAGCGGAAGTTAGGAATTAAGAAAACATGTTATGTTGAGTATGAATGGGTCACCAGGGTTCAAAGGGCTTCTAGGCAGCTCCTAAAAACTATTAGAAACTCTCAGGCATGATATTTCTTTGCCTTAGGCACCTTTTCTTGGAGGGTCCTCCATGCTTTATGTATGTTCGTTAACTTCTGAGCCAGAGTCACTTGCTTTATCCCTGCCTTCAGGACAAAAGAGACTTACCGCCAATTTTCTCCATCTGGGGAAGACCATATGGACAGAAGCTTAGGCCTGAAGTCAGAAGATGCTGGTTGTAGCCCTTGAATTTATTTGACAAATAATTTTGAGCACCTACTATGTGGGACTACTAACTACGGGTTTTGAGGAATTCACTCCCTTTCTCTAAGCCTAGATCTCTTTATCTAGAAAATGAAGGTGGGACTAGATGAGCCTGGCATTCCCTCCTGCAGGTCATTGTTCCTGGAGTCTTAATTAACCCCAGTTTACCCAGCACCTCATATCCACCATTCCTCATATCCCCCAGCTATGCCCCTAAAGGTGTTGCCTTCTGGCGGAGGCCCAGGCCACCACCCAGTGACCACAGGTGCATGCCAGAAGAAGATATGACAGTGTCTAAGTCACACAGCCTGGCAGAGCTAGCCTTCAAGCCCCCAAGGGACCATGGGGGGAGGTCCAGTGACTGATGGAGAATAGAGAAATGCCTGAGGCCCTCAGTCACGAGGTATCACAGAAAGAGCTTTGGGATCCAGTCAGAAGATGTGGGTTCTGGTCCTGGCTTGGTGCTTGCCTAGGGCCTCAGTTTTCTCATTGATAAATAGGAATAGTTCCTGCCCTGTGTGCGTCACAGGTTTTTCATGAGGCCCAGCAGAAGCCATGGTCATAGAGGTGGTTGAAGAGCATTTTGTTGTGGAGATGCCAGGGGCTGTTCCTTAGGAGGGGATCCCCAGGGCTTCATTCCTGATGGTTACATTTTAGGTGGCTTCCCAGCATCCCCACCTCCAGGCACTGCAGGCTCTTGAGCCCACAGAGGCCTGAGGCTACGTCCACCCCCTTCCTGGGAAGGCTTGTCAGTGATCCTGTGCACACTGCTCCCCCTGGCCCCCACACACCAGGTTTGTCACATGCTCTGCAAAACACAAAAAGACAACATCCGCACTGGAAGTCGCACGCAGGCCCAGAGCAGGTGCAGGGGAAATGTGTGTGGGCGGGCAGCCTGCCCTCCCCACCCCTGCCTGGGTTTCCACCAGCACCGAACTGCTGTGGTTCTGATTTCCTCCAACCGCGAACTGGGCCAAGGTGGCAGAGGACAGGCCTGAGGCCTGTGGTTAGAGTGAGTGACCACCAGAGGTCTTGGTTCTGGCCAGCTGCCACCCTTCCCTACTTGGAGGGCTCTTCCCAATTCCCCACAGCTGTCCCACTCTGGGGCTCGGCCATTTGCTGGGCTCAACGCCTGGGACTGGCTTGGCGAGAGAGAGAATAAATGAGTGAATGTGACATGTGTGTGTGACAGTGGGCATGAGAGTGTGTGTGTGTGAATGTGTAGTGTGTGAGTGGTGGTGAGTGTGTAAATGTGGGTGTGCAGCGTATGAGTGATGAGTGATAGATGACTGTGATGCGTGACTGTGTGTGAAGTACGCGCCATGTGGGACAGTGTGAGGAATGGCACGGGAACGTGTCATGTGTGACATGTTAGTGTGTGAGTGTAGGATGTGTGTGGCATGTGAGGTGCGATTATGTGATGTGTGGCTGAGTGTGTGAATGTGTGTGATGTGATGTGTGAATGTGTGGCATATGGCTGTGAGTGTGCAAATGAGTGCAGGGTGTGTGGTGGGTGGGTGTGAACATGCTGCCTGTGTGAATGTATGTGTCTAGGAAGATGCAGGTTGGATGTGCTGTGCTGGGGCCCAAGGCCTGGGCATGTGTGGGATGAGAGATTTTCACATCATGTGTGGCCCAGATAAAACCCTTAGAGACATCACGTTGGGGTTGTTAAGAGCAAGAACTAGGTGTCTCACGACGGCCGGGCAGGAAGGGAATGTTTGGAGCCTGAGAAATCAAAGCTCCCAGACCTGGGCCATCAGGTCTCTACTTCCAGATGTTGCCCCAGGGTCGCGGGGGAAGGCCGAACCCTGGCTAAACTCAAAGTGGGAGAAGTTTACTGTCTTCATGCTCTTCTCCCTCTCTTGTTTTCCCCATCTACATTTTCTCTCTCCTTTCTGCCTCTAAGGGCAGCGCAGTGTCCTGGAGCTCCCACTCCTGGGAGCAAGGGTGAGAAGCTGAAGCCCACTTGATGTGCAGGGGACTCCATGGCCTAACATCCTCTGGCGCCAGTGCTTGACCAGAGGGATGAACCCCAGGAAAAAATTCTGAGTCTCATGACAGGCAGGTGGACAGAATAAATAATACCAAGTACACCGGGAACTGCTCTAAGTCTTCGGGAAAATTCACTTAGTCCCCATAATAACTTAGGTTTATATTATCCTCCCTAAATTACAGATGTGATAAGAGAGATATTTCTCATAAGGTGATTTTGAGGATTGCCCGAGGTAAGCATTACAAAGGATTTAGCAAGATGCCTGGAATATAATATAAGGGCAGTGGAGATTAGCCTTTGCCATTAAGGTGGAAGTCCTTATGGGTTGTGCTTGGTTATAGCATCCATCACCCTACTTTGACCTCCCATGTCACCCGTCTCCAAACAGCCATCTCCTGGGCCTTTCCAGACCAAGAGCTAAGATCCTAGGTGGCCCTCCCCATGACCCAGCACTGCTCTCCCCAAAGACAGACCATGAGAATCCCCCCACCTGCTGGACTCACTGGGGAGCCCACTTCAGGTAGAGATACCTGGCTCAGGTATCCTGAGGTTCCGACTTTCTAAGAACTTGGGCCACAGGCTTGCCTATCCTGGAGTGAGCCACTCCACAGGAACGGGGCTTTGGGAAGGTCAACCTTTACTATAAGCCTACTCGTGGCTTTCTGCTACAAGAAATGGTAAGACGTCTTACCTGAATAGGGCTATACTTTTATTGGCATTCTAAGATTAGAACCCGAATACGTAGAATTTTTCACGAATTTTAATATAGCTTATGAGCAAAAATCTGGAATTTAGAGTATTCACCTCCACACACTTTGACTCTAGAGAGGTTGGATTGGCTGCCCATTTCTTTATCAGAGTTAGGAGGGGCTTACCAAGCCCATGAAACTCCTGGAGTCTTACAAGACCATCTTCCTTCCCCTCCTGTTTCAGCTCCCTGGCCAACTGGGGGCCATCAGTCTCAGTTTTACATCTCCTCTCATGGTGTACCCCCTGTCTACTTAGATATGTGGTCTTTCTGAGGTGATCTCTTATTATTTTTATTGTATAGACTCCCTGGTAGAGTTCATCATTTCAGAGAAGCTTGTGGGGTCAGGGGGACAGTCCTTGTTTCTCTGCCTTGGGGACCAGCTTCAAGACCTTACCACAGTCAGCTCCTCTCTGGGGTCTACTGTTCTTAGGAGAAATGTTCTGTCCTGACTCTTGGGAAAGTCTTGGACAAACTGTATATCTATAAATGATAGATAGATAGAGAATAGATGATATAAATATAGATATATATCTTTACACACCAAAATCAACTGCTATAAGCAGATTCTCAGCTACTATTGGGCCTTAGTAATATGTAATCGTTATTACATAATAGATTGTTTAAAAGAAAAAAATCAAGATAATTCAAGGACTTGACAAGATTCTTTTGTCATTGGAAATATTTAAGTAGTTCTCTGAGTGACTGCTGGACACTGATCATTGCTATTTGGTTTATCATTAACCCCACAGTTGATTGTTACTCCCCAGTACTGGGCTGACTAGTGTCCCTCCAAAATTTATGTCCACCTGAAACCTCAGAATATGACCTTATTTAGAAACGAGCACTTTGCTGTATGGAATTCATTAAGATGAGGCCACACTGGATCTGGGTGGACCCTAAATCCAATGGTAAGTGTCCTTGTAGGAAGGCCATGTGAAGACAGAGAGACACAGCGGGAGAAGGTCAAGGGGGGATAGCGCAGAGGTTGGAGTGGTGCAGCTATGAGCCAGAGACCACCGAGGATTACTGGCAGCCCCTGGCAGCGAGGGGAGAGGCACAACCCCCTCAGAGATTCCCCCTCACAGCCTCCCCAAGGAACCAACCCTGTGGACATCTTGATTTCAGACTTCAAACCTCCAGAATGGTGAGAGACTAAATTATGGTTATTTTAAGCCACGCAGTTTATGGTACTTTTGTTACAGTGGCCCTAGGAAATTAATATACTCCCCCAAACTGGTGAGTCTTTAACTTATTAGATATCCCATTTCAGCTACAGCCCAGCTTCCTTACTCATATAAAGATTTAAGGTGGACTTTGGGTAGTACATTATTATACCTGGTATCACTTATTTATAATATCAATTAAGAATAATGTAAGGTTGTCTATGGCAATTGTTTAGTGGCATTTCTTGGCCTTTGATTCTAGGGACCAAGACAGGCTGTCTGAGGTCAGGATTGGCTTGTGGGTTATTGGCATTAATATAGAAGCTGCATCTTAATCCTTCTGACCTACAAATAATGCTTTGGAGGTCAGGGATCAGCTTCCAGGGGGAAAACAGTGACAGGTTGTGATGGATCTTGTAGTTTGGGTTCTTCTGGAATGATGGGCCATCATTCCAGAAGAAGCTAGATATGCATCCCCATTACAGAGAACAGGGAAATAAACATTCCTGATGACCACCTCTCTGGACCAGGGTGAAGCCCAAGGCTCTGACCTAGTTCATGGTCTGGGAATCAAGCCTGGACACTGCAGTTGGTAAAGCAGGAGGGGAGATCAAGGAGGACTGAAATCTAAGTCTTGTCAGGGGCAGACTTAGAAGCACGAAGTAACGGAAGCTGTATGTTCAAGGTCCATATGGAAGCAAAGGTTCTGCCCCATATCAGGCAGGATAGAAACCTGGGAAGAACTTTCTCCCAGAGAGAACTCTCATAGACAGAGGCCGCGAGGATGAGTCTGGCGTGGGCTGGGGGCTTATAGGCCATGACAAGGTTTAGTGCCAGAACCTTGAAATGGCCTTGGCAGACAAGGAGGTCCTTTATCTAATTGCTGTCCCCCAGGACACTTTGGGTCAACTATTCTAAAAGCTAAGTTATCATTTAATGAGCTTCTGGTTGATATTTCTATGGAGGGAGTTTACTCATTTCCTTACTTGATTTTTGATTAATAGCCTCTCCATCTGGGAGGATGCCCCAGGAAGGTATGAGATTCAAGGTCAAGTATTCCAAGGATGCATAACCAAGATTTTTTTTTAATGCCAAAGAGGATTGCAGTTATACTTGCTTTCAGTTTATTCCATTACAAATAGTCCTAATTATGTTCTGTAACAGAGAGCTTTGGGATCTTGACCATTGGTGTAGACCTCTAACTATTCTTTTACTGAAGATCACCTTGGTCTCACTTGTAGGCAGTCTGCTAGCCCCCTCTCAGCCCAGCATTGGAGGTGGGGGCGGGGGTACTTTGGCTTGGGCCCACAGCCTGGAGTACCTGAGAGTGGGACCAAAGCAAAACACTCTGAAAGGGCTGTCTGGGAAACAGAAGGTATGGGTACAAATGCAGTCTGAGCCTCGTTGGTGGCAATCACGGTCTTTAATTATTAATGAAGTCACATTTTTGATTTGTAAGCGAGTGTCAGCTGGTAGGTGCTGGTTGAAGTAGAGCTCAGAGGGAAAATGACCTTAAACCTTAGCTCTTTGGAGATCAGCCCCTCCCTGGCATCATCAAACACCATCTTTACTTCCCTTTGGTTGGGAACTCTTCAAGTAAATGGCTTACCAGTGTTTGACCACTCTTTTATCCCCTTGTGTCCCTCTGAGTGACAGAAAGGGAAAGAGTCCTCTTCCCTGAGGTGGGACTTGTGAAAGACCGGTCCCCATTATGTTTTTCTCTTCTTCCTCCTCCTCCTTATTCTAGAACTCTGCCTCCATCAGGAGTGCAGGGGCTTTTATAGAGAGATTCCTGGCCACCCCTCATCTTGACACTAGTTTATGCTACGTGGTACCCTTGAGCAAACCTCTTTGCCTCTCAGGACCTCAATTTTCTCTCCTGCGAAATGGTTAGCATGTGTGTTTATGATTCCTTGTATATATGCCCATGTTACATGATCCCTCAGGCCCTAGGACTCCAGACAGTTTATGATTTCTCCCACTGTGGGTGGAGGTAAGTGTCCCTGATGAGGATTTCAGGTCTTGGCGAGTGTAACTATACCGAGAGGAGCTGCAGCTTCCAAGGATTGAGGGATGTTTACAAAAAGGCTGCTGGCTGGGTCTGCAGCCTCTCTGTCTGTGTCTAGAAGAATGCCTTGGTGCTAGTGAGTATCCAAATACGTATTTTCAATGAAGGAAAGAAGAGGAGATGTAAGGGAGGGATGCAGAGAAGGAAGGGTGGAGTGGAGGGGAGAACCCCAGTGAGGGTCCCATTAGAAGGGTGTGGAAAAGCCTTCTTTCTGAAATTATCTTCCCACCCACGTGATCTCTCTTCTTTCTGAGAGGTGCCTCCAAGATTTTAATTCTCCTTCTACATGTTGGGCTCTCTCATTAAAATAAGCTGCAGACAGAACACCTCTTGGCCCCTCAACCCCACCAGGAACAGTTAGGCCGGGCTTGGATACCACCGAGGAGGGACCAATAAACCCTCTGAGCACAGGTAGGAAAGTGGGGTGTGAGTGCACGCAGTAAAGCCCCCTGGAGCTGAGGTCCCCTGAGGATCAATATGATTCTGAAGGCGATTGTCATGAGTGGTGGGAGAGGAGAGAGCGCCTGGCACCTAGGCTTCCCCAGGGCCCTCCTGGACTTCGGCAGCCATGTTGTTGGTCTGGAGCAAGAAGGCGGTGTAGGCCATGTCGGCTTCCTCCTTGGAGGACTAAGGGGGCAATACGACAGGAATCAGTGTTTGGGGCACTGGCTCAGCGGGTGGGGGGTGGAGGGAGGGTAGGCACTAATATCCTGAATTCATAATCTTGGCCTAAGCAACCCAAGCCTGTGTTGACCTGCTGCTCTTATTCTAGCTCCCCATGCTCTCACCAAGGACTAATTTTGAGAAGCGGAAAGTTGCAGTTTCTAAAAATATCTCCCTCTGTCTCACTACCGCCTTCTGACAGGTGGAGTGGAACCAGCTCTGTTGCTTGGGCCCGTCCCCGGAAGAGCTGCCCACACAGTCCAAGGGCAAGGTGGTCTAGACTGGTGTCAGGCACAGTGGTTCACATTTTTCTTTCGCTACCTGCTCAGAGATGGAGCTCAGCCACGACACAGAGCTAGAGGGGAAGGCCGTCTCCAGAACAAGCTTCCTCCCCTACTTGTTCCAGATTCGGGGTCTCTGCTGCTTCCGGGGAGAGTAGATAGGATAGCAAGCATTAAAACCCTGGCTTAAGGAGGCACAGGGCATGGGAGAAGGGTAATATGTGACGCAGAGTCAGGAGTCACCTCTGGTAGGATTGTAAGCAATGTGGCACTTGGTTGGGGTGGGGATTGGCTTCTGGTGACTACCAAAGTGCCCACTGTCAGCAAATGTCTTTCAGACCCAAGCAGAAGGCTGGTCCTGAGCCAACTCTCCGGGGAGGCTGGGTGGCCTGATGTCCACAGGTTCCACAGCCCAGGAAAAGGATCCACCTAATCACTGGCATTTGACATTTGACCTTTCCCACACTGTGTCTGCAGCTTTTATGCACTTCCTTCTCATCTCTCGGCCTCCCTCCCTCTGGCATGTTCTCAGCTTACCTCCTGCCTCTGCCTCAGCCACATCAACGCCACAACCAGTAAAACACACCTTGCCCTCAAAAAGTTCTGAATACTATTTTCATTACTTCCCTATTCTGACATCAGCTCCCACACCGAGGTGGTTTCTCCTGAGGTTTAACTGCAGTCCCTCGTGCTGCACTTCCTGTCACACGAGTGAGGCCTCCCTCTCCCTCCTCACTCTTACCCGTTTTGCCTTCTTGGGTTCCTCAGTCTCCACGGTGTTCTCGGTGGTGGTGCTGCACTCTGTGGGAGGAGCAAGATGGGGGGATTAGCCTTCACTGGCCTTATATTCCCACCCCAGAGGCAGAGGCAGGTCTAATTCTTGCTCTCCCAGGGGCATTGGGCATTCCCTTGAGTGAGGGACATACCATCTTTTCCTCCGAGAGTTGTCTCCTGAGTGACTGGCGAGACTCCCATGTTGTCATTGGCACCAAAATCTCTGGAGTTCTCAAAGTCTGACATGCTAATGTCTGTCCTGTAGCTTCTAATCGAAATCCGGTCTGTCCAGGAGAAAGGCGAGTTGGTGTAGGGACAGAGGACACATGCAAGCAGGACATGCTGCCTCTGAGGGAACCCCTCAGGAGAGCTGGAGGGGGCAGCATGGCATGTCGCTCATCTCTGACTCTGACCCAGAGCAGAATGGAAATGATCAGAGTCTCCTTTCCTGTCCCTTCTTGCAGGGAATCAATACTCAACAACCCCTGATTTCTTTCTTTTCTTTTCTTTTCTTTCTTTCTCTTTCTCTCTCTCTCTCTTTCTTTCTTTCTTTCTTTTTCTTTCTTTCTTTCTTTCTTTCTTTCTTTCTTTCTTTCTTTCTTTCTTTCTTTCTTTCTTTCTTTCTTCTTTCTTTCTTTCTTTCTTTCTTTCTTTCTTTCTTTCTTTCTTTCTTTCTTTCTTTCTTTCTTTCTTTCTTTCTTTCTTTCTTTCTTTCTTTCTTTCTTTCTTTCTCTCTCTCTCTCTCTCTCGTTCTTTCTTTCTTTCTTTCTTTCTTTCTTTCTTTCTTTCTTCTTTCTTTCTTTTGATTTATTTATTTGACAGAGAGAGAGAGAGCAGGGGAAGGGACACAGGGAGAGGGAGAGAGAGGGAGAGAAGCCGATTCCCCACTGAGAGCAGAGCCCGATACGGGGCTCAATCTCACGACCCTGAGATCATGACCTGAGCCAAAACCAAGAGTCAGATGCTCAACCGACTGTGCCACCCAGGCGCCCCAACAACCTCTGACCTTTCAAGGCACAGCGCCTCATTCTCTTCTCACATCAGCCCTGTGAGGCGTTTATTATTATCCCAGCCTTGAGCCCTGAGGAACCTGAGGCATGAAATGGGGACACCCAAAGTCACACAGCCAGCCAGTTCTCAAAGTAGGCTTGCATCCTGAGCTCCTCGTCCAGGCAGTCCTGCCTCTGGACGTGGACCCTGAGCCATCACAGGTGGCCTTCCAGAGACAGGAGCACTTAATATGAGTTTTGGGTTTCCCAGAACCCTTTCTCAAAGAGCCTATGAAAGAGAAGGGACCATGGCAACCCCACACTAAGGGCAGCTAAGCCCCCCACTGAGGTCCAAGGGCTCAGGGTTGGGGGGGCAGGGGCATCCCAGGCACTCACCAACATTCTTCCTGTGCCGTGCTCTAAGCACTGCCACGACCACGGCCCCCACTGCCAGCACCAGGCCCAGGGGCACCAGGGTGGAGACAAGCACATTGGAGCTCCCACTTGGTCCCTCAGAGCTGGAAGAAGGACTGAGTTAGTCACTGGAAGGGAAGCCTGGGGCCCCAGGATGTGCCAGCAGGCTGGCTCCTATTAGTTCTTTCTTTCCCTCTTCTTGATACAGGCCCCTAGCTCTACTCTTCTGAGGAGACTTCCCAGACATGGCAAAGGCAAAGACTGGGCCGTTTCTGCATCCCAGGCCTGGGAAATTGAACTGAATGGTGGACACCACCCCAGCCGCAGGAGAAGGGCCGAGAGCGCCACTGGCCCCTCCTGAGCACAAGCCAAGGCAGTGAGGGCTGCCCCACTAGCGAGAGGAGGACGGGCTTTCCTCTGGGCTCCCCACCGCCCAAGCTCAGGTCCTTGTCCTCTGGGATATTTTCCCTCACCTGCTGGTGTCTGCGGATGCTCTGCTCCCATCTGCGGGGTCTCCGGTATCCTTCACTGGATTGTCAGCCACAAAAAGCCTGGGATTCTGAACAACTTTGCTCTCAACCTCCCTGACACTTGACTCTTCAGCAGGAGCAGCATCCACTTGGCTGACATCTTGGGACCCTGGAGAAAGACAAGTGGGTCTGGATTATTGTTCTTTCTATGTTTTCACCCCTTGAGATTAGGGAATTAGAAGAGTGGGACTTCATTAGCAATCATAGGGTCAGGGTGAGATCTCAAGGCTGTTGGAGGACAGTCCAGGATAACACTAGGAATAGATGATCTCTGTCCCGTTCATACCAAATTCATTTCCACCTACAAGGCTCCATGGCATAGATCCAGCTCTGCATAGGGGCTGACGCATCATTTGGAGATAGGGGGATTTTTCTCAGCTTTTGAAACCCTGCCCCAGGTCTCCTGACCGAAGGGCTGGGTGCAATCATGCTGCGCCCTGGTGGTAGCTTGGCAATGGGTCCCTCAGTGAACCAGACCAAGTGGGACCATGGCACAGTAGGATTTCTAAAGGGACTAATAATACCCTTACTAGGGATAAAACACTTCCTGTGACATTTTAAAGAGAGACTTAAAATGCAAACAAGCTAGAAGAATTTGCCTTAATTTTCTTTATCAGATCTTATACATGAAGATATCTGGCCCTCTTTTGAGAGCAGGCTTTGGCAGAGTATATTGCATGGGATAGTGATTTTGAAATTTCACTATGTAGAAGATCTCACTTACAGAAAGGGCTTCAAAATAGCCTGAAGGGGCAACTATAGGACTTGTCTTGAAGCTATGGTTATATGGCAAACTCACTTTTTTTTTTTTTTTCCGGTTTGCATGTTTATTTCAGATGTTCCTTGTAGAGGGCTCAATGAGACTAGATAGAGGCTAAATCTCCCCTGCCTCCAGTCTCTTAGAGCCAAACCTGGGGGCCACCTCTGATGGAGGAGCTGGTATGCAGGATCCTTCTCTGGTGTCCCCGGGGGACATAGACCTCAGAGACTTACCTTTTACCCTCTCCTCGACTGCCACATAGACAGCTGTGGTCTCTCCGTATCGGAGGCCATTCTTCACCCCGCACCAGTACCAGCCTTCATCCGCCTTGGAGACTGGGTTCAGGGTCATGGAAATGATCTGGCTCTTCTGGTCACAGTTCACGACGGCCTGGCTGGACCCTTGGCTGGGCAGAGTTTTGCAAC
Source organism: Zalophus californianus (assembly GCF_009762305.2). Classification (NCBI taxonomy): domain Eukaryota; kingdom Metazoa; phylum Chordata; class Mammalia; order Carnivora; family Otariidae; genus Zalophus; species Zalophus californianus. The sequence goes on from NC_045604.1 coordinate 33,367,171, forward strand.
CTTTGTTACTCCACTTGCACCAGTATTTCTCATAGGAGTAGTATTTGCATGGGAATTGGCAGGAGAGATTGAAGGTCTTTCCCACCCAAGCAGTGGCATTCTTGGGTGCCTTGAGGCCTGGTTCTCCTAGAGCAGGGAGGGAGGGAGAGATGGGCACAGAAGTTGACATTGGTGATACTGCGGGGAAGTGACTGTGGTGGGGACCTTTATCCATGGCGCATTTCCTCTCTGGATAGCATTATAAGTAAATACATTATACTGAATACATAAAGAATGTAATTACATGCCTATGTAATAATTATTATTGATGATCCTCCTGCATTAATCTAGTCTATCATAAAACATAGACTCTTACACATTGACCTCAGTTTGCTTTCCTTGATCTTCTCTTCTCTTCTAGATGCAATACAAAGAGCTGCACTCTACTTCAGCTGATGGCATATATACTGTAAAAGAGGCCAATATTCTTGATAATAAAAGGTGCTACACGTGGTAGTTTGGAGAGTGTGGGGTATGCACACGAAAGGGTGCTTGTTACAGTTATGAAAACATGATGTCTCGGTAGGTCGGCTCTCTCCTGAGGTTTGTCCCATCAGCATGGGATGAGATAAGAGGAAGAGGGCCTGAGGGGGATGTCACTGCTGACTGATGGGTCCTGGGGCTGCCTCCCCTCCCTCTTGTCCCAGTTCAGCTCTTACCTTCGACAATCTTGAGCTCCACCATGGACCTCCAGCGATGATCACCATTGGTCACACACCAGTAGAAGCCAGCATCCTCGGTGGTGAGCTGGTTGAGTATTACCGTGTAGGTGCCATTGCCTGGCTCTTCGTGCAGTGTGAGCCTCCCTTTGTACTGCTCCTTAACCAGCCTGTCACTCTCCACCAGTGGTTGGCAGTGTCCATTTTGAGTGTCTTCCCAGCGACACCAGTACTTTAGGCTGTTTGCTTCCTTAGGGTTGTAGGGGCAGAACACTGCCACAGAGCCACCAACCACACCTTTCACCACAGAGGGACTCTTGGGAATTATGGTCTCTAGAAGTACAGAGATGGAATGGAACTTCAGCAACATGGTCTGGGCAACCTCTTACCCATGGTCTCAGCTAGGGCAGAGAGTGAGGTTTAGACTATTTACCTCATTCCCCTTAGAGAATGAGAAAGACTTTCCTAATGTCACAGAGCCTGTAGCTGGAGACGTCCAACCAGACTCCAGTGACCCTCACCGCTAGTCTGGGCATCTTGTTTCCTTTCCACATCTTATTCTGGGCAGAGAATGGAAGGAGTTTAAGGAGACACTATCAGTTCTTCTCCTTGGGCTTCTTATAAAATCTCTCTATAAAAAGTTTTTGTCTATTTATTAGCTCATCTCATAAAAATGGCCAGATAGTTTTTCTCCAAATTAAGAAAATATATTTGGTATAGATGGTATGATTTAAAATATGAACTATGTAGCACAGAAGGTTTACTTGTTGACAACTCTGAGGGCCATCTCAGGAAAAAAAAAAAAAAGATGGCCATTCTCCAAAAAACTAAAGCTGACGTCCACTGGGAACACTGGACGACTGAAGATGCTAAGGAATGTGGTGAGGACTGAGCGGGATATAAAAGTGATGCGCAGGGAATGTGAGCCCCTTAAGGAAACGTCACAGGTGACATTGAACTGCAAGTACTGGTTTGCTGTTTCTCATGAGGGTAACTCTCTGCAGGGTGCTCCCAGGTTGGGGGGGGGCGGGGATTTAATGATTTCATCACCTTGCTGACTTGCCAAACTAGAGTTGAGTAGGCCAGATGGCAGAATAACAAATAACCCTACGAGATGTTGAGGGGGAAAGTTAGAGGCTGGGGCATTGTTTTCCTGGGAGAGTGCTGACACCAAGATAAGTCAACATTTCTCCCATTTCAGTATGAGGGATGAAGTGCCATCCTGCTTGAAAGACAGGGAGAAGGGACAGATGGCCCTTGCAAGCCCCGCCATGGCACTGGGATTCCATGCTAAGTCTTCACCATGGCTCTCTGAGACCCAAACAATCTGCGGGTCTTGCCTCAATGAGGAGCTTCACTCTCCTTCTTATTAAACAGGGACAGCCATCAAAAGGCCTTTGACAGAGAAGAATTAGTAGATAACACAAGGCTGAGGCTGTGTTTTCTAGCTCTCCTGTCCAGCTGCCCACATAGCAGGCAGCTCAGGGCTCGATGGGGAGCAGATGACGCTGACTGACTGATGGATATTGGATAGGCTCGTAGGGTATGAGCCAGTCACCCACCTGCTGGGCTGACACACCTCTTCCCCTCCCCATCTCAGGTCTCACCTTCATTGACAAAGAGTTGCCAGGCCTGGATGGGCCAGCCTTTCTGAGGCTGGCCATCAGAGTCGGCTCCACACAGGTAGTACCCTGAATCCTCTTTCCTCAGGTTGGTGATATGCACACTGAAGAAGCCCTTATTCATGGGAGTGAGCAGGATTCTGCCCTCAAAAGCCTGAGCCTTCTTCCCCAGGGTGTTGATGACCACATCACAGTCTTTCCCATTGCTTATCCGGCACAGAAATTTGGCTGTATCTTTCACCTCGGCGCCCAGGGCACAATCAAAGGTCACAGAGCCCCTCAGATCTCCATAAAGCAGTTCAGGCTCAGGCTTCAGCACTTGGAGGTCCATGTTGCTCTTCTCACCACTGGAATCATCCCCGATCTGGCAGATGTACATCCCAGCATCGCTGAGCTGGAGTCGCGTGATAATGAAACTGAATTCTGATTGGATGGTATCCTGAATAACGATCTCTGCCCTGTCCTTATAGTTGGGGTTCACATTCTCTGTGGAGTCAATGACTAGAACACAGTTCTGGCCTTCCTTCTTGCACACAGACTTCTTCTTCTCAGAATTCTCAAGCTTGAAGGGGCAATTCATGGTCACTCTTCCGCCCAAGTCAGCAACGTAGACTTTAGTGTCGTTTTGGAGCCCAGGACCTGCAGGATAATGGGCAGGTGGCAAGTTGTGATTTCACTTTCTTGCAACAGAGGGATGTTCAGTATTCCCAGTGAGGGTCTGGCTGTGCCTATCACCTTCATTGCCCTCCTTCCAAAAAGGACACTGTCAGAATATGTCTTCCAAGGACCAGTCTTACTGCTGTCTCCTCCGTGAAGCTCTCCCCCAGCCGGCACTAATCTCTTCCTCCTCTGCTCTCTTGACACTTACATCTGTATCTCTTATTATATCTGATCTTGCCTAGAGTTAATTATGTTCCCCACAGCCTGGAAGTCCCTTGAGAGCAAAGACATGCTTTACACATGTTTGACCCCCCATGTTGTGCCTAGCACGAGGCCTACACATAGTAGGCACCCAAATTAATGTGTGTCGAAATAAGCAGAATGAATATAAGTATAGGGTGATGGATTTCAGTGCATTGTGATAGAAGTTTCTAAAATTTACAACAGTCCAAATATGGAAGGACCTGCTTTGTAAAGCAACAAATTTCTGCCATTTCAAGTGTTTAATCAGAGGCTGTATACCCAATGTTGCCAGTGTTCTTTCAGACATCCCGTATAGGGTCAACTCCAAGTTCTCCTCCGCTCTTAAAGTTCTTCCCTTTTCTGACTCTCCATGACCACCCAAATGAACTCTTTATTCAGTCCATAGATAGCACCCAGGCATATCCCAAGGGAATGTTTTTGAGACATATCTTTGAGAACCCCTCCGGTTTTCCTCCCTGAAGACCTCTTTCTCTCTTAATTTCCTTTGATTAACTGAAATGCCCTTTGTTGTTGAACCCTTGTCAGAAAGATCTTTCCTATTTTTCTCTTCTCTTAACTAGAACAGGCTTATTCAGTGGCCTACTCTTCCAGGGCCCTGGTCTTGGGGCAAGAACTGATCATTTCATTTATGTTGAGGACTAATGGATCCCAGGTCAAAAATGCATTTTGAAAGAAGCCTTCTGGTGACCTTAAGGTCTTGATCTGAAGGGATTTAAGGGTCCCTATAAATCTCTCCTTGCCTTTTCTGTCTCTCTCAGCTCAAAGACTTCTCTCCTCACCAGCAACACACACACAGTGAGAGAACTCCTCCTCCTGATGCTCTTCTAAGCTACTGCCTTAGTAAAACCTTCAAATGTCATAGGCCCTGAAGACCTAGAAAGAGTGCCCACCACCCCCAAGGGGGTCCCATCTGTCTCACTTCCACATTCTATTATGAAAAGTCCTTGCCTCTGGAAAGAGAACTCACAGCCTTCCCCACCCCATGCCCAAACACTCTTCCCTCTCAGGAAATTCTTCCTCAGGCCCTCCCATGACAGCTGTGATGAGTCCCTCTCACTTTCCCAAAGGAGCCCAGGGAGCCTGGATTCTTACCACGGCTGACCACCAGGCTCACATCAAAGGACAGGCCTCGGCTACTAATGCCCAGACCACACTTGTAGCGCCCAGAGTCAGCCTGGGTGAGACGGCCAATGTTCACCACAAATGTGTTGTTCTCTGGGAAGTTGGTGAGGTTGGCTCTGCCCTCATAATCCTTGGAGACGTAGCCCTCCGAAGAGATGAGTGTCGTGCAGCGGCCCTTGGCATCCTGCCGGCACCAGTACTTCCGGGTATGCCGGTTGACGGAGGAGTCTGGATAGTAGCATGTGATGGATGTTGAGCCACCTTCCACACTGCTCACTTCCTGGGGACCGAATATGGGACTCTTCATGGAGACCACTGTGGGGACAAAAGACAGAGGTTTTCGGAGGCCCTGGCAGGTAAAGCCTGCTGAAAGGATCCCGAGGGCCTCCCCCGAGGAGATGAAATCTTGCGCCTGACACATGTGCCTTCTGTGGATTATTTGTTATGTACTACAGCGGGACAATTGCTGCTGGACAATGCTGCATGATTTGCTGCGATTGGGTAAAATGATTGATTAATCATTATTACATTCTAACTGTGACTCATTAAAGATCACCATTTTAAGGACAATGGAACGTCAAACTTATTTCATGATATCCTTGTCCATTAAAAAAAAGTCACTTTGTGGAGTGCTACACCATTGCATTTGTTATCTAGTATTTTCTTATATTTTTAAAAACTCTTTGTAGATTCTTTTGTTTGTTTTTTTTCCAGATAAAAATATTGAGAGCCAGGAAGGATAAGTCATTTCCCCAAAACCCCATAGCAACTCATAGGGATGTCTGGTTTGAGGTCAAGGTCTTTTTTTTTTTTTCTTCCTGGTGAAGACCTTTAACCAGACTCCTGGTCTTGAAAAGAGGAATTGCCATTCCTGTTCCTGACCCCCAACACTAGGTCACCATGTTTTGTTTTGTTTTTTTTTCAGATGTGACCTTTCAGCATCATCTTTGTGACTCCTCCTTGAGGCAGTGCAAGTTTTGAGAGTGGCATCCCTGGGGATAGGCCTGATTTCAGTGTTCCCAAGGAACTGGGTCCTGGAGGGGTGGGCTGGGTCCTGACAGACGCACCTGGAAAGACAGCCAGCAGGTAGGTGAGGAAGAGGAGCCCCATCGCTAGTAGCTCTCGAGGGGCTGTTCCACCCAGGCCAACTTCTTTGCAGGAGGCTGAAAGACAATAGAAAGGATGAAGCTTTGTGTTTTCCAAGGCTAGCTGGCCTTAGAGTTCCTGTACCACCTGTTTGGTTTTGTAGCTCCAGTAACTGACAAAAAGTCTGTTGAAAGAATGAATGGCTCCACCTTTCCCATTATAGTTCAAAGTCCCACTATTTCACAGTGCTTTTTATTCCTTAATAGTTGTAAGTAGATATTTGTCTTCTCAACTAAGCTGCACATTCCTTGGGGTAAGGACACGGGTGCCATTTTTCCTGTGTCCCCTCTGGGCGGCATGGTCTGTAAGATCTCAGGAACAGCTTACTGGATGACGGGTTATACCAACAAGTGGCCCCATCTCTGTTTCAGCTGCCCTCCCTATATCCCTGGCATACTTTATGGTTTGTTCATATGAGCAAACTGAGACCCATAGAGAAGGTCTGATAAGGATTAAAGTTGTAAATGTCACAATGATAATCTCTTACCATGATCTCCTTCCAGGCACTGTGTTAAATAATGTACATGTATTATTTAAACTTAATATCCCCCTCTGAAGTGGTTGTTCTTCCCCACATTTTACATAGGAATAAACAAAAGCTTAAAGCTAAGTGCTTTCTTCAAGGTCATATAGGAATGAAGTGTCTCGGTGAGCAGGGTGAGGTGCGGGAGATGGGCAAGACTGGAACCCAAACTTGTCTGACTCCACAGTCCAAGCTCTTTGCCTTCTCCCAATGCACTGGGTCACACCTCACACCCAGCCGCAGGCTTAGCCCTGCGCTCATTCTTGTCACTGCTTAGCAAAGCATTGTCATTTATGCTTTACTGGAGCTTTATAACTTCCCTTTAACTAAGACAAAGTGGATATAATTACAACCATCTTATGGTTAAGAAAATCAAGATCTTGAGATGCTGAGTGATAGGCCCAAGATTTCCCAGAGACTTGGTTATGGGGTCAGGGTTTAAAATGCAGGTATTGTGACGGGGTGCCTGGGTGGCTCAGTCGTTAAGCGTCTGCCTTTGGTTCAGGTCATGGTCTCAGGACCCTGGGATCGAGCCCCACATCGGGCTCCCTGCTCCGCGGGAAACCTGCTTCTCCCTCTCCCACTCCCCCTTGCTTGTGTTCCCTCTCTCGCTGTGTCTCTCTCTGTCAAATAAATAAAATCTTTAAAAAAATAAAATAAAATGTAGGTATTGTGACTTATTATCCTGCCTTATGATTCAGGGCAGAGGAAGCTGGAGAATCTAAAATAAGGTCCCTTGGAGGGTCCGCTGCTGGTAAACCTTGTCACACCTGTGGATATAGTCCTAGGCTGGGGTGGGGTGGGGGGTGTTGAAGTTTGAGGGTCCCAGGGCTCAGCCTTACCACTGCTGTCCTTAAGATCCAAACTGCAGCCCAGAGGATGAAAGAGGTGGACAGAGGAGCCCCACTTTCCCACGAACTTCTGTAGGCTTTAACCTTTGGAGTGGATTTGACAATGAGAGCGTTAAGGGAGAAAACCATGTCAATAAGCACAAGGCAGTAATGAGCACCTATAAAGATAAGGAAGCTCTAAGCACTAGGGAGACCAGAGAGGGATCTCCCAGGCTCCTCTTAACCACCTTGGCCCCTGTTTCTGCTCCCAGAGACTCCCTTCATTAGCTTGAGCCAAAGGCAATAGAGCTGTTTATCTTGGTTATTTCTTTTCCGGGGTGGGGGGCGGGGGGAATTCCCCAGCAAGGAACCTTTTCATTTCCTTGTGCAGATAAAGGTATTCTGTTTCTTCAGTTCTTTGGAAGAGTAAGGGAAGTGGGTTAGGAAAGGGGAGGACAGATATGGGTGTTCGGTGGCAGCTTGAGGTTCTCTTGATTCCAGTTAATTGCCCCAGACCATTCACACCAGGCCAATGATTAACTTCTGGGGTAGGTTCTTAGCCAAATGCCAACATCAGCCCCAAACTGGATGCAGTTAGGAGATGCTGGCTAGAGGAACCACCTGAGTGGTCACTACGGGTCACCATGAGAGAGACTTCCAGGTGGGACTAGGCATCAGAAGGCTGGGAAGTCTGTCTCCTCCGGAAGACTTGGGATGGGCTGGCTGCAGAGTCCCAAGGAAATTACCCTGGGTAAATTGGGCCTTGGGGGCAGGGACAAAATGCCACATGCTTTTAAGAACCAAGCCAGCAGTTCTGGTTCCTATTCTCACCTTTAGATAGACAAGCTCCCTAATATTTCTGTGTGACAGGAATGGGTGCCTCCTCGGGATTGATAAAAGTGATTTGCTCTGGGTTACAGAGAAGCAGATGCCTGCTTTTCCCAAGTGGGGGTCCCAACTTCTGGCTCAGGCTTCCTCTCATTTGTGACATGCTTACATGGCCGTGAGTGTCCACCTGGGGAGAAGACATGCACATGGACCTGTTAGCCTTGGCACAGCCTCGGGCCAGGAATGAGAGCATCAGGCGTGCACAGCTGGAAGGCAAACCTGGTAGGGAGTGACCTTGGTGAGGAGCACAGACTCTAATCACAAGGGAGATGGTGGGAGGGCAAGAGCACCACCACTCTCGGAAGCAGGAAATCTTCTTTGTCCAAAGCTAAACTTGAAGCACAATTTCTCTGCTAGCAGCTGAAAGAACGCTGGGCTTTGAAAATCAATAGAGATCTTTCCTCTCAAAACCAGACTTTTCTCCCAAACCTGGGAAATTCAGGTCTCAGGGAGGACCCAGTCCATGGTGGTTGGAGCTGGTTTAAACAATTTGCTTAAGGAAAGAACATAATATTTATTGGGCACCTACCAGGGCACCAGATGCTTTGCTAAATGCTTTTCTTACATGACTTCATCCATCATCACAGCAACCCGGAGAGGTAGATATAATTATCTTCATGTTGTAGATGAGAGAGCTAAAGGTTAGAGAAATTCTTGGCCCCAAGAATCCACAGCAGAATCAGAGCACTACCTTATTATCACTCCTTAGAAGAGCAGAGGAACCTGTCTTTTTGGAATCTACATAGGCTAAGATAACATGCATGAAGGCACTTTTTCTTGTCCTTAAAACAGGACTTGTTCTTTTTTCCAGCTAGGCTGGGATATTCTAAATCACTCTCATGTTACCAAGTTACTGTCTCTGACACATTCACAGCATGTCCACACAATTGAGGATTGGGACAGGTTTAGGCTGTGCTGGAGAATAGAGTTTATCACCTTATAAAATTTATCCACCTGGCTCCCCTTCGGTTAGAGTGACTGAACTTCAGCTCTACTAGGGTGGAATCCAAACCTTTGTCCATCGAATCTATAGTTTCCTTTTTTATTCAGAGGGAGAGGGATCTCCTGGACCAGGTCCTAGCATGGCTGCTGGTGAACCATGTGGCCTTTAGCCCCTCTAAGCTCGTCATATGTTTGGTACCTAGCAGAGGGTCGGTCAGGGCCTCACAGCCCCAGGGGCTTCAGAGAGGACAGAGAGCACGCACTACGGGGACTTGAAGCCAAGTTGGCAGTTTCTGACATCTTCCTGTGAGTGTGAACTTGGAGGAGAAAGAAGTTTGGAGCTCAGAGGAGTGGGAAGCAACTTGCCTGGCTGGGGTCGGGGCTTTCTCCTGAGAGAAAGGCACCGCCCGAGTCCACAGGAGCAGAGCACGTACTAGAGTGATCCTGGAAATTGCATTATCACTAAGGGAGGGAGAGCAGGCTGTGTGGTTTGGAAGGGCCGCAGACTTGAAATGACAAGTGGAAGCTTAGGAGGGTTTATGTAATTTATGTAAGTCCTGGAGTGTGGGAGAGTCTCCAAGTAAAGGCAATGTTGGAGCAAGGGATTAAGAATTCTAGAGGGCAAGAAGATGGAGAAAGAACAGTCAAGGGGTCTGAAGAATGCATGACTTAAAAAGATCCAAGACTTTCTAATCCTATCCCTGTCAAAAATGGCCTGCATTAATGCAAAATTTAAGTAGAAAGTATGCATTTGAAATACCAGCTCCATGAAGCTCTGGGAATAAGCTTCGTGGATTTCCAGATGACCTTTCTGCAAAAACTTAGAACCTTGTTATTGATTCCATCCCATTCTACCTTGATATGTAGATACTTATCTCGTCCACTCAACCAAATGGCTCGCTCCTGGAAGGCAGAGGCCAACTGAGATCAGTCTCTACAGCCCAGAGGGGCTTGCATGAGAGCATCTGGCAAGGACCAGCTGCTCAGCAAAGTCAAATGGGATTGGAAATGGTTCTATCTCTACCCTCTCTGTGGGAAGGGCAAAGTCAGGGCTGATTCCTTTCACTTTGCCAAATGCCTTCTCGGTTTTGGGCATGCCAGGGACAGTTGCATGAAGAGGAGCCCAGAGGATGGAAGAGAACCCAGAGGTCCTGAGTCCTTCTCTGCTACAGGCTAGCAGAAGAGCTCTATCACTTGGGCAAAATACACTGGCTCAACAACTTCATCTGTAAAATGGGCATCATAGTCCCTGAGTCTTCTAGAGAGAAGGGCTTCTGTGGGATGGGGACTATGGAGGGGGAAATGGGGTATGCATATGGAAGTACTTAAATAGTATAAAGTGCCCTTCCAATGTAGGAGGTTACAATCACTCTTAAGCACAAGGGAGTGGGGTTCTGTGCACTTGACTTTCATGGTTGCCGTGCACTTGGAGAGTGGCACAGAGTGTGGGCTCCACCGCTTGGTTATCAGGTCTCTCACTTGGGGGCTGTGTCATTTGGGGGCAGGATATTTAAACTCTTTGAGCCTCAAGTCGTCAATTGTACCTAGTATAGAGAATTGCTATAAACGATTAAATGAAACAACGTATGTAAAGTCCTTAGTATGTTGGCGGCTTAAAAAATGTTAGTTCCTTTCCCATCTCCTTTCTAAAATGAGCACAGTCTTCTCTTTTTCCTGTCCTATAGTGAGAGGAGAATAGAAGTCTGTTTACTGGGCATCCTTTGAGGACTGGGGGTGAGCTACTCAGATTAGACCAGCATGGTCTGGAAGAAAAGAGTAGGTTGGAAGTGGGAGACATAATTATAGCTAGCACATATGGAATTATTTTCAAGTGCTTTGCATGTGTTTACCTCACTTAATCTTCGCAGCCACCCTAAGAGAGAATAAAATGGGCAAACTCATTTCACTGATGAGACAATTGAGGCACAGAGGAATAAGAAATCTGCCCAGGGTTACAAAGCTGGTAAGTGACTGCTATGGGATTCAAATTCAGGTACTCAGGACCAAGAGCAGAGGCTACGCTGTACTAGGTGGGTCTTGAAATGGCGAGGAAGCGGTCAGTAGAGGAGGGAGCAGGAAAGCCACTCTTAGAGAAGTTACTCCAGTTTCCTCCTCTTCACTTTTCACAGGAAAGATAGTTCCTGTAAAGAGACACCTGAACCCACAGGTAGGTGCCAACAGAGAAATTTCTTCCTGAAAAATAATAATAGCTGCTATTTATGTAGCCCATACCATGTGTAAGGCATATTATGTTTGATTCCTGTAACTGGACACATTGCCTCCAAAGCTTCTTTCTACATGGTCAATGCCAGGGACTTTGGGATCCCAGCCACAGCCCACCCAGACAGAGGGCAAGACACAGTTGAGGAGGGCCCCTGCCGAGCACAAGCATGGATAAAGTTACCTTTTTTTTAAGTTGGGTAGTTTGTTTTTTAGGCGATGTCGAAAGGTCCCCATGACCTTGTCAAAATGGCTGTACCAAAATGTCATCGTTCACACTTGCTGGGTGACTTTATACCACTCACAGGAACTCACGGAGGAGTCATTTCCTCACCTATAGATGGGATTATGATACCTACCTTGCCTACTTCCTAGATTTAGTTCAGGCGGGAATGCGATGATGCTGTGAAAGCCCAGGGTAAGTGAATTCACGACATGGAATTTGCTGTCTTCACACTATTGATAAAATAAAGCCACAGAGGTTCTAGAGGCGCTAAGAGACAGCTAATGACCAGAGAGCTAGTGGCTCTCCTGACTTCTGCTGCCCTGTTCTTTCTGCTACATCACTACATCCAAGGCCAAGGAGAAGCATGGTTGGATGAAGACTTCCAGAGCTGGCTCTGGGCGGGGGTGGGGGCAGATAACTGCCTTCTACCCTAACCCATGAACGGGTGTATTCCCCACCCGAGATGTTCAGGAAACTGTAATCCCCCTAGTGAAGGGGGAGAGCAGTGGTGGAGGCTTTGGTGCAAAGCCACCAGCAGGTCGGCTGGCCCCAGGCCTGGGACAGTTGCGCAAACGGAGCTGGGGGCCCAGGAATGGAGCTTGTGCAGCCGCTGTGCTTATGGACGAGGGTCCCGTGGCTGGCTAGCGATGCTGTCAGGATGGGCAAAGGGAGAGCATGGAGGGAAGGGGGCCTCCTGGCTGCAGAGCCAGGGGGAGCATCAGGACTCAGAATGCTGTCTGTGCCTGGGAGGGGGCTCTGCCCTACTTACTCACCCGGGGAGGACCTCATTTTCCCCACCTTAGTGAGGGCAGGGTGATAAGATCACACATATTATGCCTCTGCACGGCAGGAATCAACTGGATCAAAACTAGGTTCAAACAGGAAAGGATCCCAGAGCCTCTCTGAAGCCCTGAAAAGGGGCTGTAGGTGCCCTCACCAGAAAGCCAGAAGTGGAAAGCTTCCAAGACTAGAGGACTTGCTATGCATTATCTTACCCAGGTCTGTCTGGTATTCAGTTAACTCCTTGAGTAACTGAACGAAATTGAGACTCACCAAACGATCTTCATGTTCCTCTGGAGGTTACAAAGCAACTTCACACCTATTTTCTCATTTGAACCCCACATACCTGAGTGATAGGTATTATTTGGATCCCCATTATACAGATTAAGAAACGGAGGCTCAGAGAGCCATGAGATGACTTGCCTAAGGTCACACAGTTAAACTATGGAGGAGTTAGTCGGGAATTCAGGGGACGAACTTATAGAAAAAGTACATATGCTGACCACAGACATTCCTTCTTCCCACCGGCTGATATTTCACAGAAAAGGGGTGGGGGTTTCCACACACACGTGCACCCTTGCTCATCTCTCTGGGCCATGGACCTCTGCTCCCCGACCACATACGCAGCCTCGCAGGCTGTGGCCCTTGTCCTCCTCACCCCACCGTCTGCAGGCTGGGAGCTGTGAATATAGAAGGTTGCCTGAGCCACCATCCCAGGCCCTTCCCAGATGGCATCCCGTTGCAGCTCCCAGAGCAGCCACACTTACTTTAAGCCACTTTCTTCTCTCCCGGCAACTCAGATTCGGGGGCACAGCCTGCTGGCTGGTCCACAGCCTGGGGCTTTCCAAAAGTTGCCAGCAGGACACTGGATGGTGCTGCCAAAACTGAAACTGTGTGCAGTGCTTGACCCACACCTGGGCTCTTAAAGGGACACTTTCCCATAGGCCTGGCGGCCAGCCAGGGGCACGTGACTCTCACAGATCCCTTGCTTTCCTTTCCTTTCAGCTTTTCTGACTGGTTCCATTTGCTCCCCTTGACCTTGGGGAGACTGTTACCAGGGAACCCTCCATCATTACAGCAGCAGGATGAGAGACAGAGTACAAGCATGAAGAGCCAACTCTGCCTTTTTCTAGCTGCAAGATCCTAGGCAAGTCATCTTTATATTTCTTTTCATCTGACAAATAGGGCTAGTAATCCCAAACCTACAGGTTGAGGGTATAACAGATATTAGACGTAAAACCCTGGTCCAGGTATGGTATGAGGTTCATATGCATTTGATGGAGCACAGGTGGCAGGAACGGCTCACGCTCCTTTGGCCTCATCTCCCCACTCTCTCGAGAACCCCCCACTTTCTAGGATACTTAGCCTGGATGAAGTCCGCTCTTTACACATCTTCTGAAGAGTCCCCTTTTACCAGCCCCAGTGCTTCCAGGAACTTGGGGAACCGTGGCTCATTCGATTTTACTCCCTACAAGGATTAAAGACGGGCTGCTTCTGGGCTCCCCGGAAAATGGCGGACCTCGGAGCCATGTTGGGACCCGGGCTCTGCACCAGAGCAAAGTCGGCGCTTATCTGCCGAGCTGGGTGGGGAACATCCTTCCCTACCTCAGGTCGTCCTTGGTGGTCTCCTGGAGATGATCCCGTTAGGACTCCCAGAGGTGCCCCAAATGATCTTAGTAGTCCCGTGTCACACAAGTGAAGCCCACTCCCCAACACACACTCATATGTCCCCCTACCCCTCAACACACACCCCTCCCACAGAATCCTGCCCCATCCTACCTGTGCGGGACTGACCCAGGCTCTCCCTACGGCATCCTGCCGGCCAAGCCCAGAAGGGGAAGGAGGAAAGGAGAAATAGAATCCCAGAAAACGCAAGGCGGTCAAAGCCCCAAGTCTTATTTTAGCTCACCACTCACTCAGGAGTGGATATCAGCCTGCAACTATTGGTTTGGATGGCAAGAAAAGAAATTGTATTTTCTAGCATGGAACTTAATTTCAGACCCTAAATGCACAATCTGATTAATATTAGAAAATAAAATTACCTAGTCGCTTCCGGGCAAGCTCGGTGCAATTCAACGAGCTCTCCGTCACTTCACTCCCGATTTAAAACTCAGTCTTATTTGGGACTTCTTTCCTTTTTGTCTCCCTTCTCTCCTCTGGTTTTATGTTAAATCTGGGGGAAGTGGGGCATGGACAAGGGGGTGGCTTATGTCAACCTTACTGTCGAGGCAGTAAGAAGGAATGCCCTACTTTTTTGACCTTGCTTTGTCGTGGTTCTATGTTGGCTTCATCCCGGGGCAGGAAATAGCCTTGTCTTCTGAGATGTGACTTGTCCTGCTGGTCGGTGGCCCTTGTCTCTGCTCATCTGGAGACTATCTATGGCCCACTCTATGTTCTCCTTGTCCCTACTTCTGGGCTCCTTCAGGTAGGACTTTTGCAATCTATTAGCCCTGCGTTGCCTTTCTTATGGAGGCAGGGTAAGTCGGGCTCGTTTGCATCCTCCCGATGCCTTTGGGAGAGCCTGTGCGGCAGAGCCTCATTCTCTCCTAACGCCCCTTGTAGCCTTCTGGGCCCCATCGTTCCTGTGTAACTGGAGTTGCAGTGAATGTCAACAAGACTGTGGACCACTGAAGGGCTGTACAGGACAAGCAAGGTGCAGTTGCCCCTGGCTCTGGCACCCCCAAACCGCTCTGGACAGCTCCATCATTGTCCATCTCCTCTCCCCACCTCTAACCCTAGAATAAGCCCCACTGGGGCACCTGGGTGGCTCAGTCGTTAAGCGTCTGCCTTCGGCTCAGGTCATGATCCCAGGGTCCTGGGATCGAGCCCCACATCAGGCTCCCTGCTCCGCGGGGAGTCTGCTTCTCCCTCTCCCTCTCCCCTTGCTTGTGTTCCCTCTCTCGCTGTGTCTCTCACTGTCAAATAAATAAAATCTTTAAAAAAAAAAAAAAAGAATAAGCCCCACTGTGGTGAGTGGGAGGGCAATGGGTGCATCAGTAGCTAAGCAGTCGTTCTCCTGCCCGGGTTCAGGGTGGCTATCCATGGGAGGTGAAGACGGCATGCGGACGGGGATAGGACAAGCCTGGTTCTGCCAGGTTACAGCTCCTTTCAAAGGTTTTCCTTCTTACGCTTCTCTCCTTTCAGACACAATCGCCAGATATCTGTCGGTTTTGTTCTCTTGTTTTGTGTTAACTCGTTTGCCCCATGGCAGGGGATAACTTGGATCCAATTGTCTGGGCTAGAGGAGGGCTTAAGGGAGGCCCACTGACTACTAGGCCAGAAACTTGATAAACGTTTGCAGGGAGGGAGGAAAGCACATCCACGAAATGGTTGCTTCTCAGGCTGCCTCAGGGGCCCGAAATCTCCCACTCCGTTTCCTTATTCTGTACTGGGGAGAATTTCCTAGATTCCATCCTGGTGTGTGCTCCCAGGAGTCCTCAAAACTATCTTAGCAGACACGCACATAGGCACAGCCCGCCGGGCCTACTGACCGAGCCTAGGGGAAAGGGAAAACGGGAAGCAGAATGTAGGGAAGAGTGGGGAAGTCAAAACCCTGCATCTTATTTTGGGCTCAGCCACATGCTAGTGGTGAGATTGGAGCCACCCAACTTCACCTCTCTCACTGTGGCTTCCCCATTGCGAACTCAGTGGCCCTGAAGCATAACCCCTGCCTCCCTGTCCTGAGTGGGGAGGGACTGGCCAAGAGGGTCCAACTGCCCAAGTCAGCAATAATCATACCTTCTGAAACTTACGTCCCATCTTAGGCTTTCAAGTTCCCCCCTCCCTCTTGAAATAATTATATGAGAAGAATATACTAATAATAAGAACTAGGGCTTCTCATTTGACTTTCATGACCCTGGGACTCAACATGAGCACCAGTCTGGACTCGGGACACGTGCCCTGGTCCTGGCTCTGTCTCTAACTTGCTGAGTGACCTTTGCCAAATCGATTCCTCCTTTAGGGCTGCGATTATTTCTTCTGTTAAATGGGAGGACTGGGCCATGCGGTGTCTAAGGCTTTTCCAGTCCTAGGATTCTGTGTTTTGAGTGAGCGCTGCGTTTGCTGATGTAACACATTACTGTAATTTTGCTGGCTTGAAACAACAGAAATGTGTTCTCAGTTCTGGAGGCCAAGAGTCTGAATCAGGAGTGGACAGAGTCATGCTCCTGCTGGAGGCTCTAGGGGGGGGAATCCGTTCGTCATCTCTCCTGGCTTCCAGCTGCTGCTGGATCCCTGGGCATTCTTTGGCTTGTGGCTACATCATGCCCGTCTTGCCCCTGTGCTCATATTGCCTTCCGTGTGTGCCTCAAATGTTTCTCGGCTCTCTCTTACAAAGACATTTGTGATGGCCTTTAGGGTCCATTCGAGTAATCCAGGATGATGTCTTCATCTCAAGTGCCTGGGCTGAATCACATCTGCAAAGACCCTTTTCCCAAATAAGGTAACATTACAGATTCCAGGGATCAGGAGGTGAACATGTCTTTGGGGAAGGGAGGCCACTTTCTAGCCTATTGCAAGCATCTACTATGCCCATGATCAGTTTGAATGAGGTCCAGGGAGATTACAGATATCACCAGTGTGCCTCTCTGTTCCCCAAGGGCATCTGGTCTAATTGAGGAGCCATCACCCCATACACCACTGCCAAGGAGCAACCCCAGCTGGGCGGTAGCCCTCGCAGTGAGGCAGTGCAGTCTTGGGGAAAGCTCACAGGCTCCAGACCCAGAATACCCGGTTCACATCCAAACCCTGTCATCTGCTGGCCCAGGGGACCCTTGACAAGTTTCTTAGGGTCTCTGGACCTCAATTTTCTCATTTATAATATGGGGCTAATTATACTTAGCTTGTGTGTTTGTTACAAATATTAAGTATAATATGTGCAGTGGCTGGTATCTTACAGGAGCTTATGATTCAGCTTCAAATGAATGGGGCAACACAGGCTTTCAGAACAAAGAGTGATTTCCACTGATCGATGAGGAACCAAGGGCAGAGAAGTGGAATGACTTCTCTGGGCAGCAACAGACTGCAATTTGCACCTTCAACTGATTCAGGGAAGACTGGAGAGGACCAAACATGCAGGCCTATGCAGGTCTGACGCTACAGGCTGGCATTGTCAGGTGGATGCTCCAAGACCATGGGTTGACCCAGCCACCCATAGAGAAGGGGAGGCCTTAGCTGGAGGGTCCTTCCCCAGACCGCCCCTGCCCTTCTGACATTCTGGCATCCCTCCCTGCAGATGGTGCTTATAAATGCGGCTTTCCCCAGCCAAGGGAGATAACAGCGGACAGATGAAACAGGCTATTGCTGCTGTTTACTGCCAGTTCTCGGCTCCCATGGGCAGATCTTTGGCTGAGTCAATGTTTAACCCCATGTAGAGTCAATGTTTAATCCCAGGCCAGCCAGCCCCGAAATCCAGCATTCCTCAGCAAAGCAACCATATGGTCATGTCAGTGTCAATCACTGGAAAATAGAATTATGACCGTGAATCTACCGATGCTAAATATCAAGCCCCTCCCCACCCCCTTTTAAGGATATTGACTATGTGGGATTATCATGTCCAAGCAGCCCTACCCTCGCCATCAGTAGGTAATATTCTAGTAATTCCTGCCCCTAGCTGTCTTCCACTGGAAGGAACACAGCATGTGCTCTCTCCGTCCTGGGCTGGAGAGAGGCCACGGGATGGGGACTACTGCCATTGGTGCCCAGCTGGGTGCTGCGGGCTGGAAGACAGTCCCTCGTGGGCCGCTGCCTGGAATCCCACCATGAAAGTGGACCCTGCAATAGTCTAGTTGGCTGAGCTCAGGGAGGCTTTTGGGGAGCTCCTGAGCCCAGACATATATTTGGAGGCCTGAGCCTTTTCCCAGGTGAGCCTCCCTGTTAGGGAGTAGGGTGGGGGGGGGATTAGCTATAAATACTCTGCATTTGCCTGGCTCCCCAGGCCCTTCTTAAGGAGCTCGGAGCCTGACATCTGGGACTGGGACTGGCATCACGTCAATGTCAAGAACAACCTGAATGAGGGAGAAATCGGAGGCTGGCCAGCTGGGTGGTAGATGCGTGGAGGGTGGGGAAGAAGTTGGTTCTGGTCACCGGAGAGTGTCAGGGAGGGCAGCTTACCCCACCAAGTACACATGAGAGCCTAAGGACTCTCCTTTCTCCACATGAACTCGCTGAGCCTCCTCCTTCTCCCTGATTACCTGCCTCCTTGTGTCACTGCCCACATGGCCCACCCCTCACCTGTTTTCCTAGTTCTATTCACTCTCAATCAGGGAGTGAAAACAACATTTCCTCGGGGGCTCCTGGGGTAAGGGAGTTTGTCTTCGTCATTTGGGTGGTGGAGCAGTGAAGGCAGAGACTGCGGTGGGAGCCCCGAGGAGCCTGTTGCAAAGAACAAGGAATAGTGAAGCTGGATCGGAAAATTGGTCTTGGTCCAAAGGCTCTTTCAATTTCCCGGGGCCAATCAAGGAGCCCCAGAGACTTTTATTCTTTCATTCTGAGAGGCAAGAACAAATGAACCAGCCTTTTCTGAGGTTACCAAACTGCTCTCTTGCCCTCTCCTACCTCCATACTCTGGCCAGGGAGGGGCGGAAGGAGGAAGATTTTTAGAGCAGACATCCAAAGTCAATAGGCAGAGTGTCAGGTAACAGGGCCCAGCCCCTCTCATAAGCCACTGGGGTCCTTCTGCAGATGTGCCATTTCCTTGTTCCTGGTCTGAGCCTGGCCTTCAGCCCACGGTTCACCTGTCAGACAGCCACTGGAAAAATATCCTCTGTGATCCCCTGCAACCCATGCCCCTCTGAGCTTCAACATTCCCATCAGTGCAATGGTGTACAATCCACTTTTTTTTCTGGTGACATATACTGTAATTAATTTTTAGTTGTCTGCACTACACGGGTGGTGTCATGTGTTGGCAAAATGAAGAGTTTAGGCCAGTTGCATTCACTAACCAGTCTGCCCTTTACCATGCCAGGCTCTACAGAAGCAAAACTCGCTGATGGCCTTTTCCTGAACTCTTGTTTCAAGTGCAACATCTGCACTTGCGGGGCAACGTGGAAAACATCTTTGGTCATGGTAGTCCTAGCTCTTCCCCTCTTAGCTAAGATACTCGGGGGAGTCAGGGATTTGTAACATTAGGGAAAGAAGTGGCCCTTCTTTGACCTTTTATTCTCAGAGCAGAACTGGTAGATCTAGACCAAGTCAGCAAATAAGCAAAAGTTGGGAACTCGGCCAGAGGTTGGAAAAGGAGGAACAGAGAAGACTCTGGATGCTAACAAGGGAATGTGCGTCTTCAACAAAATGGGACCAGGGGACAAATAGTGGCTTACTGGCCCAGTGCCCCAGCGTTCATGATTTCTATGTGCCTCCAGAAGGGTGGCATAGTGTCCTCCCCTGCCTCTCTGCTGCCTTTCTGGTTTCTGCTGACCCCTTGGGGAGCAGGTGGGGGTGGTGACAATTCATCCTCCTGCTTATAGTGAAGGGAGCAGGCTGGCCCAGGGTGGGGGGGGGTGGTCAATGCCCACGAGCCAAGTGGCATCCCTTAATGGGAAGTGGAGAGCTTGGTGGTGCTGGACCCTGCCAGAGGGTCCGTTGCCTTTTGTGTAGAATCTCCATTTCCATTCAACATCTGTCAAGTTCTTAGCCTTAGAGGATCTGTACCCGTGGAAAATAGTCACACAATTCATGTCTACTTGGCTTAAGTGCATTACAGATCATTCCATGGAAATACCTTCGTTTTTGTGTCTGACTGAAGCTGTGTTTAAGCTGATTCTATATTTCCCAGACCACACCTGCTGCTGGAAGAGAGGAAGAAACCCCCAAAATCTTAGTGGAGAATAATGACAAGTTGCTGGGGGGTGGGAGTCAAGCCTTTGCCCTAGGTTACCTGAGATGGACGGACAACCCTGCAGGGAATGAAAGATCTGAGCTCTATGATGCCAGTAAGGACCTCGACAGAGTGACTGGTTTTTTAGCTCTCCGTTCCAGCTCTGTGAACTTGTATACTTTGCTTAGCCAGGTTGGAATCAGCCTGATAGGTGACCAAAGAAAACAAATTACTGGAAATGATTATAAAACCTTCTATGCATGGGCTTAAAGAGGAAAACAAAGAAGGCTCTCAAAGGTTAAACAAGAAAAGACCTGATCAGATGCCAGGGCATAAACCCAAGTGTGGAGGAAGGCAGCGTGGGGTACCGATCGAGGATTTAACCTTGGAGGTAGACTGCTTGTGTTCAATTCTCCGCTTGCCCTTTCCCTAAGAGTCTAACTACTTCATTTCTCTGACCTCAGCTTTTGCGTCTGGAAAGTGAGAATTCTCATGTCTGCCTTACAGGAGCATTGCATCAAATGCAATGTGAGACCCGAGGGTGGTGCCTGCTACATAGAGATACTAAAGCAAGGAGCAGCTGCATTAAGAGCTGTGCGCTCTCGGGGAGGACCTGTCCATCATGGGAAAGTCTGGGCTCACTGCATCTTGCATTCAAATCTCCAGGGAGACTTCCCCGATTCCAGCCTGGTGATGGATCTTTCCCTGCCCCTCGTCCCAGTGATGTGACTACCATGCTAGCTGGGGATAGAAGATGAAAAACGAATCACTGACGCATCCCAAGTGGTGGAGTTGGCCTGCGGTGTCTGACTTCTGCCCCACTCCAGGCATCGGTTAGCCCATAAAGGAGAGCTGTAAAGATTTGGGGCTGCCCCATTTCCTTCCCGGTGAGAGTTTCCCTCAGATCTTATCTCTGCCCAGCTCCAAAGTGTAGGCCCCGAGACTCTAATCTTGACTCTGCTCTGACCCTTTGAACTTGTACTGGCCCCTCCCCTTGGCAGACCTCAGCTTCCCCTCATGCACCCTGACATGGCAGCCGGTTCTACTTCCAGAAGTCACTCCTGCCTCCAGCCACTTGGCCAACACCCTTACCAGGCTGGGCCCCTCTTTCCCCAAGATGGAGTCGTCAGGCTGGGCATCCTCCTTGCTGAACCCCAAGCAGAAAGTGTTACAGGAGTTCGGAGGAAGGAGAGGTCCCTGAGAGGGGTAGTCAGGGGGAGGCAGGGGGAGGCAGGGAAACTCATGAGGAAGAGTGGGGTCTGGTCCTTGACATCAGAGTCTTGTGTGCTTTTATGGCTTAGCTCAGGGATTGGCAAATCATGGCTCTAGAGCCAGATCCAGCTTGACACCTGTTTCTGTAAAATAAAATTGTGTTGGCTCACAGCCAGCATCATTCGTTTACGTATTGTCCTTGGTCAATCTGGTGCTACAACGGCAGCGCTGTGTAGTTGCGACAGAGGCTATGTGTCCTACAAAGTCTAAAGTATTTACTAGCAGGCCTTTGCCATGAAAGGGTTCACAAGCCCTTGCTTTTGTGCCTCCAGCTTTCCCCAACAAAGAGCGATCTGAGGAACCCAGGCCAGCCAGATTGCTTCACCAAGACACTAGAGTCCAAAACGCAGGGGAAACATATCCCCACACCCTAAGGCTATTCACAATGCCCCTTATTGTATCAAAGGCTCCAAAATATTGTACGCATAAGAACCCGTTTATTGTTTAACCGACATTTCCCAACTTGTTTGATCTACCGCAACTTTTTTTTCCCCCTCAGAACACCTCGTAAAAAAGCTCACGTTCTGTGGATGCCCCGTAAACACTAGTCAGGTGGAATTCTCCTCTACTGCCTGAGCTCTCGTCTAATGGGCCAAGTGACCTTGGCTGTATTACACTTGGGCCGACCCCCACCCCCACCCCCGGGGCCTGCTTCCTCATTGGTAGAATGGGGAAATATGGCTGTCCTACCTCCTCTATCACTCTTAAAAGCTTTTCAGGCTGGTCACTCACACTTGAGAGAGTGTTCACAAAAATGGTCTGGAGCAAGATGACTGCGGTGTTATTGATTTTTTTTATTAGTTTTGCTTTGATATATTGATTATTTAGCAATGGCGAAGTGGAGAAAGCACTAGATCAAGGTTGGGAGTTCCCTTTTGTGATCCTTACTCTATTACTAACTGGGTTTAACCAAATAACTTCTCCCCACAGGGCCTCAGTTACTTCACCCTAGACTCTAAAGATCTATTAGCTCTGAAAGTCTATGATTCCATTTGGCTAGATCCATTCAACTTCCCTACTTATCCAAAACAATGGGGTCTCTCTCACCAACTTTGACCACTAACTCACCATGATTTTCTGGAGACAGTGTCTGTGCTCAGCACCAGCTGTGAGGAGGTATTAATGGAGGGTTTCTAGTGTTGCTGACTGCATAAGGAGGCAGGGCTGACCCTTCTGGAATTGTCAACCTGACAATTCTCAACTTGATATCGGAGTGTTTCCTTTCTTTCTCTCCCATTGCTCAAAGGCTGCTTTGCCCAAACATGAAGTTCAGACAGCTGGTTAACAGATTTGGCAAAATAAAAGAGCAGATGTGACCCCTGAAAAGACAGTGGGACCAAGGGTGGTGTGAAAGTTCCCCGATAGGCATGGAATGAAGTGTTCATAAAGCAGAGTCCACATAAAATTCCTTCTGGCCACCTTGTCTGTTAACACCGCCCTCCCCTTAAAATGACCATTTCCCAGCTTCATCAACAGTCCTTGATATCAAGGACTTATAAGCAGTTGAACAAGAGGAGCTTTATGAAGAAGGTGAGAATCTACTGAAAAATACCCTCCTCATCCATGAGTTTAGGAAAATCCCAGAAAATCTTGCCTGGGTCAAAAAGTCTATGGCATGATGAGTGTGGGCTCAAATGGGGAGGGATGATTTGAGGGATGGGGGTTGTTCTTTTTGGTTTCTATGGAGAAAGCACCTGCCGGTGGAGTCAACCAGGGGAACTCCCAAGTGAAGGGGACTCAGAGCATCTCAGAGGCCACTGAACCCATGCCCTCCAGTCAGCCTTTCGGTCACAAATATTTACTGGGGCCCCACTGAGTTGGAAGGTCTCTGGGGACTTAGTGAGGTGGATCCAACATGATAACTGCCCTAAAGGAGCTTAGAATGTACTTGAGAAGGCAAGCCTCGTATACGTGAATACGATGAAATGTGTGCAGCAGGCTGAGTGCTAACAGACTTCAGAAAGGGGGGCAGCTAGCAAGGGCTAGGAATGATGGCTAAGAAGTTATAGTAATTGGAAGCCTCTTAGCTTTTCAAACCCCCAGGAAGGGAAATTCCACACTTTCCTAGGTGACCTCCATCAGGGTTCAATCAATCCTTTCTTGAAGCCTTCTTTGAGTCATGCATCACCTTTGGCTGTGGGAAATGTTTGACCTTCCTGGGTCCAAGGATGGCCAACCTCTGCTTTCCCAGATGGAGCCCCAGCTCCATTAGCTCCCCTTCGTACAGGTGGAGGGAGGATGAGAAAAGACTGAAGTTGTGGTGTTTGGTCCTGGTTCTCTTTCCATGGTGACTGAGCAGCTTATGCTTCCATTTCTCGGGGTCCAGGGTGCATCTCCGGGACAGTCAGACTGGCCTGGGGACGACAGTCATCCCGGAGCATATTCCTTTCCATGTGGGGGGGCAGCTGGTCTGGCTGGAGGCTCAGTTCCAGGAAATATGTCATCTGAATCAAGGTGACTGCTGCTGTTCTTTTTGCCTCCTGAGCTGCACAGACACAGAGGATGCTGTGAAGGGACTGGGAACTGAATTTGATTCCCTGAGGACCCCAACCCCAACCCCCACAAGACATTGGGAACTTCCTGACACAGAAGAATTGCAATTGACCCCTTTGATTGAAAAGGATTGGGCCAGGCCTTTGGGGTTCTGGGGTGATCATCTTAGCCTCTTCC
Organism: Zalophus californianus; assembly: GCF_009762305.2. Lineage (NCBI taxonomy): Eukaryota > Metazoa > Chordata > Mammalia > Carnivora > Otariidae > Zalophus > Zalophus californianus. Next base: position 33,390,850 of record NC_045604.1, read on the forward strand.
ACTTGCTCCCACAAATCTCACCCTCTCTTCATCAGAGCTAACCACCACGGAGCACTCATTTTAGGAGTATTTAAACCTGGGCTGGAAGAGACTTTCAGCCAGGGCATGCAGAGGGTGCAAGTGTAGTTTGCCCCCACATCTGGTCCCAGCACTCCTGCCATCCACGTCTGGGATTGCTCCTGTGGTTCACATGCCTACAGTTAGCATCTGTCTTACCATCCTCTGAGGAGCTTCTCCTTCAGTTCTGGGATGTCACCAAGGCCTAAGTATAGAGATGATTCTCCCATTTCATTGATAAACCAAGGCCAGGAGTGGTTAAATGGCTCCGACGAGAACTTAGCATTTCTATATCCCAGGTCCTGGCACCAACTCTGACGCCACCCAGTCCTGAGGGTGTCTGATTGGAACGAAAACTCCCTCCCCAGCCTTGGGACTACTTCAACTGAACTCACTCATCTTGTTTCTCCAGAGCTTCTTTTGCAACAGGCCAAGAACCACAAGTGTAAGGGGGCACAGCACCGTGGAGGCGAGAATCAGGATCCGAGAGATGTTTTTCTCTCCTGGAGAAACGCTGGAGAGGAAGGAGCCGGTGGGGGGAGGAGGAAGAGCACAGGGGAGGGAAGGTTGGAGCTGGACAGGAGGCTGAAGGGCATTTGGCCCTCGCCCCTCACTTTACAGGTGAGAAGCTGAGGTGAGGGAAGTTGGCTGCCTTCATTCCCCCGGCGGGTGAGTAGCGGAGCTGGGACCAGGAGCCCTGTCTGCAGGTTCCCATGCCCTGAATCCCAGTCCCTCCTGCACTGCCCGTGTGTGTGGGCCCCACTGCGTGGCACAGTGGGAAACAGGACGGAGCGAGTCAGGGAATCTACCCTGGCCATTTGGCTCTGCCACAATCTTTCCCTGTGGCTTCAGCAAGTACCTCTCCCTCTCTAAAGCTTTTGTTCCTCATCTTTTAAAAAAAAGTCCCAAAGTTTCCACCTAAATATTCTCTTTTCCTAATGTTTAGATTTTTACTTGAAAACCACATGAAAATACTCAGGGCTCCTTAGCAAGGACTCTTGAACAAGGGAGGGTCTGCGATTTTTATGGTCCTTGCCCTTCGCTGTCGTGGGGTTATAAAGAGAGAAGTGAGCAGATGGAGTGGGGTACAGTGGTCAGCCCACGGAGGAGCATGCCGGGAGTGGGGCAGATATGGAGCCCGGGCCAAGGTGAAGGTCTGGGAGTTTACCTCATCATGGAGGACACCTTGCCCAAGAGGCTCACGGACCCAGCAGCTGGGGCCTGGCTCTGTGTGGCTTGGGGATCACTGTCTCCAACAGGCATGTCTAGGTCCTCTTCGGTGGCTCCCTCCTCAGACGCCATCTCTATGCTGGTGGGCCCCAGGATCCACACACCTGCAGCTGGGGTAGTTCCTTCAATGGAGCCCAGGTCATATGGCTTAGAAACGGTTGTTGCTTCTTGCAGGATTTCCTGCACCCATTTTTCTGAGACCAGAGTTGATGGCCTACTGGTCCCTATGACCTTCCCAGTGACATCCGGAGCTGTTCCGACTCCCTCTGTTTCTTCAGGTGGCCCATCGGCCTCTGTCGTTGTCTCCCTCCCTTCCTGGCGGGGCCTCGCCCTATTCGCTACTGAGCTTCTGGTGTCCCACACCCAAACACCTTTTGTCGTACTAGACACGCCTCCAGTTGTTGAAGCCGGACTCTCTGGAGTGGGGACTGTTGCCCAGACAGAACCCTCTACCTGGCTGGCCGTCCCTAGAGCCACTGCCTCAGTTGTTCCTGGAGTCTGCCTTCCCTCAGCTGACGCTGTTGTTCTGTTGGTCCCTGGAGTCAGAGCAACTCTATCCCATCCTGTCCCCTGGCTTTCTACAGTCTGAGCCGTTCCTAAGGTCCGTCTGCTGGCCGCTGGTGACACTGCTCCGAAGGATCCCATGACGAGCTCACCGGCAGCTGGAGTGGCCATGGGGATGGTTCTGGAAGGATCTGTGAACGGCAGAGGGAGACCATGTGGAAAGGCTACCCCAGCTGCCTGCAGCATTTAGCAAAGGATGCCAGGCTTAAGGTGCTTGCTCCAAGGAATGCGACCTCACTAAGCAACACAGTCTTCAGTCAGTATGATGGATAAAATAAAAATGAGGGAAAACCAGGTGTATTCTCTAGCCTGTCGCAAATATTGACATTCTGTGGTCCTTTCTCCTTGTTTAATGCCCACGTACACTCTGAGAGCTGTCCTGCACTCCCATGCTGGCCCCTTTCCCACAGCCCACCACATACTGCTCCTCAGACGGAGCAGGCAATCTCCGCAGATGGTCAGGGCAACATCTAACTGGACAAGTGCAATGCCAGGCTCTGCCTGTCCTCTGACATGCCACTTCTCCTGGCCAGCCACTGCCTGGGCCCCCTTCCATGGACTCTGGGTGCCCACCTCCAGGTCGCGTCTCTGGAACCTACCATGCAGAGCATGGACCTGGCAGCTTCTCAGATGTCTGCTGAGGGGCTCGGTCTCAGGAAAAGCCTCTTCTGTCCTGAGTATCTTACCTGCTCTGCTTATCTGAACAAAGAGACATCGTGAGCCGAAGAAGCCACATTTTTCAATTCACTCCCTTCTTGGAGTCCTCTCAAATATTCAGGCCACAGGGGAGCCTGAGTGGCTCAGTTGGTTAAGCGACTGCCTTCGGCTCAGGTCATGATCCTGGAGTCCCGGGATCGAGTCCCGCATCAGGCTCCCTGCTCGGCAGGGAGTCTGCTTCTCCCTCGGACCCTCCCCCGTCTCATGCTCTCTCTCTATCTCATTCTCTCTCTCAAATAAATAAATAAAATCTTTTAAAAAATTAAAAAAAAAAACAAAAGAAAACCAAATATTCAGGCCACAAAATTTGGGGAAATGTGGGTGGGACAGCTTGCATGCATCCATTTAGGCAGTTTTTCCAAATATCTACCTTCCTTCTGAAGGTAATTTCTTTCTGAAATGAAAGGCTACTTCCTAAAGTCCTTGCTTTACCCCCAGGTTTTCCTCATCACTCCCCACCCCCCTCAGGCTTGAAGCCCTCTTGGACCTGTCGGTCAGCGCCTGCCCCTTCTCCTTCCCAGCATTCACGTCACCAGACTTGACCCAGCAGCCATCAGCCCATACCTGCAGAGACGGTCAGCTTCATGCTGAAGAAGAACATGCTGTTTGTGTTTCCAATGCCACAGCGATAGCGCCCCACGTCATTCGGGGAGAGCTGGGACAGCCTCACCACAAACAAGCCTCTCTGCGGGAAGTCTGCTAGAGCCACACGGCCGCGGTAGCCGAGGTGAGTGTAGTTGGTGGTGGACACGATGGTGTGGCAGATCCACGTCACGGGGCTTAGGCGGCACCAGTACTTCCTCACATGCTTGTTGATGGACAAGGGGGTGTAATGGCACCGGATGGTGACAGCTCCCCCAGGTTCCCCAGACACCAGCCTCGGGCCCTTCAGTGCATTTGCAGCTGCTGGAGGGGTGAGGGGGGAGAGTCAAAGGAAAGGGAGTGTTGGGTAGAGTCACTGTGTGGGGAGTTACAAGCTCCAAACTCTGCCAGATTTAGGGAACAGGTCAGAAAATGCCTTCATGAAAGTGAAGCGAAGAAGAATCAATATGGGCACGTCGGAGCTCAGTGCCCTGGATCAGGAGTACCCCAGCCGTGGAATGGAGCTGTGTCTAAGGCCCCATCTGAGAGACAGAAATGCAAGAGTACTCTTACCAACTATTTAGCTAGCGCCTATCATGTGCCGGACGTTCTCATACAAGTCCGTCCAGAGCCTGGGTCAACATCTGATGGGAGGACTATGGTTTGTTTGATGGAAAACCCAAGAGAGATGGTAAGGAGGTGAGGACAGATTAGTGTGCTTTCCCTTGAGAGGGAAGGGGGCCCTGAACACAAGAATCCTGGCCCACTCAGTGGGTCCATCCCCAGACCGGTGGTTGAAAAATGTTCACACCGGTTCACACCGTGCTTTTCTGTAGAAATAGAAACACGTACCACCATCCAAGCACAGATGAACAATACTGTAAATATGCCTGCTTTGGCCATAGGCATAAATCATGCTCGAACACGTCTATGGCCTGTTCACTGAGTGACATGAACTTGACCTGGTGCGAACAGAAACAAAGCTTGTTCTTACACTGTCTCTTCATACTGGCTCTGCTCCTTGATAAATCTCAGGCATAACTTCAGGTACAGTAACTTTCATAGTCTTACATGGGGAGGAAAAAGTCCAATCTGGTCAAGAGCAATATATCTATCCAGTCCCGTCCGGTGACTGGTTGCAACTCTTGTCTCTTTGTTCTCTTCCCTCTATTCCAAACTGCTGTTTAGGCCCCTCGGGGATTGTATCTGGAGGGACAGAGGGGAAGATGAGGGGCAACAAGGGATGGCCAGAGATCTTCCTAGAACTTTTGCCTCCCAGACCGGCCCTCTGGCCGCAGCTCCTTCCTTGTAAGAACCGCCTCTCCTGCTGGCCTCTTGCCCCTCCTCCAACACCACCACACCTATGACTTCGGGCCACCTGCCCTTCTTTGGGTGGTCCCCATCCTTTCTGGGTGGCCTTTGTGGTGGAGCCCCCAGGCCAGCTCCTTTCTGTAGGTCCCACATTTGGTCACGGGAAGCACACTTTGGCCCTGCCATCAGGAGAAGCTGGGACATGGGACAGCTTGGTGAGTGGCTTTCTACAAGTTCCTTCTCTTACTTGACTGAACGTGAGGGCGCAGGTGAAGGCGAGCCCAACACCCCGGCATCTCTCTCCAAAACAGCTCTTCCGGTGAGCTCGGCTACCCTCTGCTGATTCTTCAGATGGCTACATGGGGGGCTGTGGCTGGCACAACCCCCTCTGTGGTCCTCGCCACAGTCCGGCGCAGGCGCTTCAACATCCTGCTTTAGGATGTGGGTGCCTGGCATCTATCAATTTGTTCTATGTCTTTAGGGCCCTCTGAAGCCAAGAAGGCTCAGGTTTTTTTGCTTGTTTTTAAAGATATTTATTTATTTGAGAAAGAGAGAGAGAGAGCACAAGCAGGGGGAGCTGCAGAGGGAGAGGGAGAAGCAGGCTCTCGCTGAGCAAGGAGCCTGATGCAGGACTCGATCCCAGGACCCCAAGATCATGACCTGAGCCGAAGGCAGACACTCAATGTACCGAGTCACCCAGGAGCCCCAAGAAGGTTCAGTTTAATATCCTGTTGCCAGAACTGGCTACAGAATTGCAAAGCCCAGTGCAAAATGAAAATGCAGAACCCCTTGTTCGGAGTTTATTAACCCCTGTTCACTATGGTGATAGCAGAGCATTAAACCAAGCACCTTCTGAGTCTGGGGCCCTATGACTGCCCAGGGCCCATGCTCATGAAGCCGGCCTGCCTGCTACATATGTCTTGAGGTCTAATTATAGGAAGACTCGAGGCCACGGTGCTATGACTGTGGCAGTACTCACCGTAAGTTTAATTAAATGACATGCCACCAACTATGCCATTATTAGTAAAGCTAAATGGCAACTTATCTTTAAAAGTCAAGAATATTCACAACTACAAACAAGGACCGTCTCGGGACAACAGTGATGGGGTGCCCTGATAAAGTGTTCATACCCTAGTTCTCATGAATTCTTGCAATCTACACATGGCACATACAAGAGGCTCTCTGCCCCATTCATCAGCAGGATGGGGGCAGTCTGACCTCGCAGGAGAAGGCTGATTAAGAACCCTTAATGAGCTCTTGCAGTGAACATTTTTTCTTTTGTTAATACCAAGTTTTACTTGCCCTTGAGAACTCGTTTGGTGAATTACTGATCAGTAGCTCTTAGTTATATATAATTAAGGTGTATATATATTATATAATTGGGAATATATTTGGTATGTATTATAAATACTTTGGAATGTTTTATTGGTCACCTGTGGGCTAGCATTTTAGGATCCATGTGGTGCCCGCCTGGGCTCCCTGCTGCAGATTCTCAGCCCTTTGGTGGAGGCAGGGGCCCTGCACTCATTCCACCATCACTTCCCTGCAGTTGTCTGTGGCTCTGGCTTCCCCCGGGGAGGAGTGAGGGGGGGTCCTGTGGATGGAGGGAGCCCAGGGACTAGAGACCAACTCGGTCTGAGAGAGCACAAGAGGTCTGAGGCAGGACAGGGGGAGAATGGTTGCACCTGCAGTGGCTGTCTCCTCCATCCGGCATGGGGGTGGGAAAGGAGTGAGTGTTTCCTTGGCCCAGAGGTGGGGCCCGGAGGGCAGAGAGCCCTTCCACTGGCATCTGAGATGGGGTCTTCTGTGTGGATGGGTCAAAGCAGAACCTGGGACAAAGGGAGGAGATGAACCATCAGGGGACCCTCTAAGCTCACAAATGCAGCCATGAGAGGAAGAGCCGGCTGTAAACTCCTTGCCACCCCATCAAGTAAGAGTTCCCTGCCTTCTGCCTTGCCTCCCTTTGGCTCCTGTGACACTGCTGGAGTCCCACGTGTCAGCTGCCAACATGGGGAGGAGAAGGAGGAGACGGACAGCGGAGAGGGGCCACCCCATCCCCTGTGCTGCCTTCTTGACCGCAGGCCTTGGGGGGCTGAGGGGGCATTTCTTTGAAGGAAGACTGAAATGCTGTCCAAAATACTTAACTGCACCCTTAAAAGTATCAAATTCAGCATTTGAGACTTAAGGGAATTGAGTCAGGACTCTTACCTACATTAATATGTTAGCAGAAAAATCATGGGCCTGCCTGAGTTTTCATCTGGGGGCAGGGGACACCTGCTTCTACTGAAAATTTTTCAAAGGCAGCTAGTGGGAGATTCAAATCAAGAGATGGTGTGATTATATGACAGAGAGCTCTTGCTCAAAATGAACGTTTGGTTCACTAAAATTCTGATTTGTTTATAAGCCAAACCCAATTATTCATCCTTTTTTTTTGGTATTACCAGAGCATTTTCATTCATTCATTTAATGATTATTTGTTCAGTATCTACACGGGACTAAGTTCTAGGTACCAGACACTCTGGGCACATATTCACCACATTTCTCAATGGTTCCCCATTTCCATCAAAATAAAATCTAGACACCACAGCACGGAGACAGGGCCATGCATCATTTGAGCCTGATCCATACCTGGCCAGCCTCACCATACCAGCCTGCCAGGACCTACTGGGGCAAAGACTCTGTCCTCCATCCAGCTGTCCCTTGTGACTGGCACGTGCTTGGCCCTCCATAAATGTGTGCTGACTAAATCAGTAGATGCAGAGATGCAAATTTTATTTACCCACCAGTTTCTCGTAGACTCTGAACACTTTTGAGGAGGGCAGGTCTGCATCTTTAAGTCCCTAGTCCTGGGCCTGGCACTGAGTGTTTTTGGAATGAGTGGGAATGAGCAGTACCCCTTCTGTCTCTTGTGTGTATGCTCTGGAACCCTCATCTTGCAAATGCCGCCAACTTTCAGTCATCAACTTGAAGGGAAGAGAGCAGAAACATTGGGAATATCCTAACAGTGAATATTCTAGAAATGAGCAAAGCAGGCATCGGCTCTCTCTTGTGAGCTCTTGCGCCTCTCACTCCCTCCAGGCCCAGACCTGACCCCTCCCTGGATGCACTGCATGGTCTGGGATGCCGGGAGAGAGAGCCAAGGGTATGGCCAAAGTGCCGGGGCAGCGGTCAACGCCACCACCGAAACGCCTGCCAGGAATCTCCGCAGCCTGGAAGGCACAGGGCTGGTTTTGCAAGCTCCGATTCTGGGCTGTGTTTGGGACTCACCTTGCAAGAGGCACAACGTGAGGAGGACGGGCATTTTCCAACCTGCCCTCTGGTTGGCAACCTGCAAAAAACACTGTAGTTGAAGAAGCCTGAGGGGGGCAGGTGAGAAGCTAGGGTGAGCAGCAGGGAGACCTGGGCGGGCCCTTTCTCACTGGAGGACCTCAGTGTGCTCAGTGTTGTGGCTGGATGGGGTATATGTCACCAAGGGCAGGACGGGAACTGCCCTCCCTGAGAGAAGCATGACTCCATCACCCACTCCTAAGCATGTGTGTTTGGCCCAGTCACCACTACCAAGGCTAAAAGGTCCCCACCCTTGGGGTTTCTGTGTTCAGAAGAGTTGGAACTCCCCCTGTAGGATCCCAGCCCCCGCACCCACTTGCCAGCGCGGAGCTCTGAATGTGGGGGAGCCTTGTGTCGTGGAAAGATGACACCCTTGAAGTTGAAACGTAGGCGGGAGTTGTGGGGCCTTCAGGGGTCAGCTTCCTCCCCGGGAGAATGAGCACATGCGTCAGGGAGTTGTTGCACAACTGAAACTAGATTGTGTTAGAAGTGCTGGCAGTGTGCTGGGTACAGAGTAGCTCCCTCCCCCTTCCCTTCTCACCCCTTCTTTTTTGCAGAAAGAGAATTGGTTCCTTCAAGAGAAGCTTTCTGTTTTGCTGGTGGGGTGCCACCGGGTGGTAACAAGGACTTAGAAATTAGCTCTCAGGACGTGAAATTGTCGGCACAAGGGTCCTATTCTCTTTCTTCTCCACAACTTCTAGAAAGCCCTCCCTGTCCTCCGGTCCACACTGCTCTCCCCTTACTCTGGTCTCTCCTGCTGGCCAGGTGGGACTCTATGTGCCATCACTCTACCCCAGGCTCTGGGCTGGATGTAGCATGGCGCAGGAGCAAGAATGGACCACTCTCGGAAGAGACACCATACTGATCCCCACTCAGTAGTCTTTTATTGCTTGCTGATTATAAAGACAGAGATTGTACATTATACTTCATTTGTATTCCCCCTAGGGTTTTCTTTTTTTTTTTTTTAAGATTTTATTTATTTGACAGAGAGAGACAGCGAGAGAGGGAACACAAGCAGCGGGAGTGGGAGAGGGAGAAGCAGGCTTCCCGCCGAGCAGGGAACCCGATGTGGGGCTCGATCCCAGGACCCTGGGATCATGATCTGAGCCGAAGGCAGATGCTTAACGACTGAGCCACCCAGGCGCCCCCCCCGCCAGGGTTTTCATGGATGCTTTTGGGTTGATTCAAAATCTGTGCTTTAAATCTATCTACTGCCTGCAGTTCTTAGGACCTATACATTTAGAAAGAAAGAAAAGAAAAGAAAAGGAAAGGAAAGGAAAGGAAAGGAAAGGAAAGGAAAGGAAAGGAAAGGAAAGGAAAGGAAAGGAAAGGAAAGGAAAGGAAAGGAAAGGAAAGGAAAAGAAAGAAAGAAAGAAAGAAAGAAAAGAAAGAAAGAAAAGAAAGAAAAGAAAGAAAGAAACAAAGAGAAAGAAACAAAGAGAAAGGAAAGAAAGAAAGAAAGAAAGAAAGAAAGAGAGAAAGAAAGAAAGAAAGAAAGAAAGAAAGAAAGAAAGAAAGAAAGAAAGAAAGAAAGAACGTTAAGTTAGCGATCACAGTCTCCTCTCCCCTCTAATCCCTGCCTCACTAATGTTGAGAACAGGTGCAGACCATCGCGGTCTGGCCCGAGCGCAGGAGACCCTTACCGCCCACCCTTGCCCAATGAGACTAAGCCACACAAGGCCAGTGGCCAGGCTGGGACATAGGCTAAAGGAGGAGGAAAGGGAACGCGGGAGGCAAGGAGAAGCGGGAGAGGAAAGGAAGGGCAAAGGAAGAGAGTAGGGGGCAGGAGAATGGTAGGACCCATAGGTTGGCACTGCAGCTGCAAACTGTCACCTCAGCTTGGCTCTGCCCAGCCGTCTCCCCTAAAGCCTTGGCCTGCTCTATCCAGGTAGAGCCCTGAGAGCGGAGGAAGCTACAAGGGTCCTCAGGCTCCTCGCGCCCCCTTCGTGCCCTCTTAGCGATGCCCCTGCCTTGGGCGCCGCCATGGCAGCCTAGGCCCTACTCGCCGTCCAGAGCTTCTGGCTGCCTGCCTTCACCTGGAGGCTCTCCCAGGTGTGCCTGCGCCTAATCTGTTGTTTGATTAATGTCCACCAAGCCCAGGTTCCTCGGGGCTTGTTTTTCTAACACACTAGGTGCTGACATGGCACAGGTTGAGGTCAAAGTCTCCGCACCACACCACCTAGTTCCTCCCAAGTCCACCCGCGCAGCAATCTCTAGGCTTGGGAGCAAAAGCCACCTCGCCCCTGAGGGGCAATGAGGAAGCTCGGAGTGTGAGATAAAAGGTCTCTGGGGAGTTATCAGCCTTGATTGGAGGCTGAAAGGACTATATTTGAGGAAATGTCTCCAAGCCAACCACCCTGCCAGTGACCTTCAGAAAACCTTTCTCCAGGATACAGAGAGCCCCAACTCAGCAGCCTGGGGCTACAGTCCTCTGTAATAATGCACAGCATTTTAGGGGATGAGGGCCACGTGGTGGGGGGCTCTCATCCCTCTGTCCTGCTGGGAAGGGCATCTACATCTCCAGCACAGGCTGGTGTATGACTCCCCAAATCCCTACTGCCTCCCCCCACACACTTCCCTCCTATTCCCTACCCCTGGGGCAGCAGACAAGAAAGCAAAAGAGCCCATGTGATGTAGAGGGAAGTGCATAGAACCAGGACTCTGGAGCCTTCGCTTTGCTCACGGCTTATAGAATAACCTAGAGCAAATGCATCCTTGTCTCCACTACAGCAGAAGAACTTTGTGTGATCTCCATGTCTCCTTCTCTTTCTGACATTTGTTGGTTCCACATGACTCAGGGCCTCAAAGGAATCATGCACTCTGGTGGGAGGGAGAGTCAGGGTGCGCAGGAGAGTGGGGAGGCAGGAGGGAGATGCTGTGGGCTGAACCCCATGGTCCTTCCCTGGCCTCCTGGGCATGAGCCCAGCCTGCTCCAGGAAAGGCCCCTGAATGCACACTTGAGAGTTGCTGCTGCAAGTCACCACCACCACCCCTCCCCCTGGGGGAGAGACAAGACCCCAGCCGCTGGGGAGAAAGCCGAGTCTCACCTGTCCTCCTGGCTTAGCTGAGGCTTCTCCGGCCATCTCAGTCCAGAGATAAAATCCACCCGGACTTTTCTTTTTACTCTCTCTCTTTTTGAGCTGCTGAACACCTTCTAGCTTCTTTTCTTTAACCTTGAGACTGAGAATCAGCCCTGGAGAGCTGGAAACAGCTGGAGCTCCAAGAAGCTCCAAGTACAAGATGGAGCTCTGCACCTCGCCTCTCCACGGCTGCAGCAAGTCACTGCACCCTGCCTACTGGTTCTAGGAAGGAGCTGGTCCTGGTTCCTTGTGGTCCTCACTGTCACTTACTCTTGCAGAACTTTTCCAGGGGTGGTGACAGTGACGTCAAGGATCCACATCCTTCCATCTCTCATTTCCCCTCCAGTCCAGGGCCCCAGATTTTTCAGGATGCCCCAGTTTAGCTTGCCCTTTCAGGATAAGTGATGCAGCAATCTGGGGAGGAGAGAAAATTCAGGAGAGGAATTCCCCAGTAGTCTGGCTGGGCAGCTGGTGCCTTCTGCTGGCCTGGCCCCATCGGCTCCCAGGAGAGCCAGTTTGGGTCACAGACTCCAGGTCAACTGCACGTCTGGTAGTCCCTAATTCATGCTCCAGACAAAGCACAATACAGGAAATGAGATGATTTCCATGGAAAGAGAGCACTGACCAGCATGGCTCATCCCGGAGGATAACAACATGCTTAAAAATACCCCAACATTTTGCTTTGGAAAATATATCATGGGTGGGTTCTCTTCCTTGTAAAAGATGTAATGCCTACCTCTGTTGGTTTTAAACTGACATCAAAATGACAATTAAGGAGCTCCAAGGGGCGGAGGTACTGCAGACTCTAGTGAAGGATGCTCACCAGGCCCCTGAGGGACACTGTAGCACCCTTGGGCCAATTAGAAAGGGCACTTCTTCTTTAGAAAAATCAAGGCAGTTGATGTATTGTTGTACAATAACCATAGATAGCAACACGTACTGTCTATGCATTCCCCCTTCCAGGTCTGAAGACAGGCTGTGGGTAGGAACTGTGTCACTGAAAGCAATAAAAGAGGAAAAGAAACAATACCATGGGCTGCCTGGAGTGTGGCTGGGACAAGGTGGTCTCGTGTGTGTGCCAGTTTCTGAGTGCACAGTAGTGTGTGTCACTATCCCAGGACTTGGTTAGAAGGTCCAGATCTTCACAAACACCTGCAGCCTCTCATATAAGTTCGAAGACATCTACAATGGAAATGCATTCCCTTAGCTGTGGCATGCTTAAGCAGTGCACAACCTGAAGAACTGTACATGGTGGCCCTGCTTATCCCCAGAACTGAATGGTGGTAGAGAGGGTTAATGCCTGGCTACATTCTCCATTCCCAGCTCCTCTGGGAGCAGTACAGCATTGTGGTTTGATCACATAGACTTTGGAGTTAAGACTCCTTCCAAGTTAATATCCCAGCCCTACTTTTTACTGGAAAAGTGATATGAGTCAGATTACTTAACCGCTTTACTCCTTGTTCTCCTCATCTGAAAACGGGAAATAATAGCACCTATCTCATAAAGTTATTTTGTGGATTAAGTGTGACAATCCATATAACTTAAGTTCCCTGCATGTTGCAAATTCTCAGTAAACGTCAGCCGATAATATTAATAGTTTGGCTTACAGCAACAGAAAGCAGGTGTCTTTTAATGATCAAAGCCTCAAAAAGTGTCCTTTTTGAAGGTTTTCATCTATTCAGTGGTCTGTTACTTTCTTTTTTCCTTCCTTCGTTCTTTTTTCTTTCTTTCCCTTTTTTTTTTCTTTTGCCGTTTGATCATTTTGGCATTTGAAAGATTAAAAATAAATCAATTTGTCTAAGGACATGTCTGGATTGATTTTGTATCTTAAAATAAATATTTGTCAAATTGTATTGTATAAACCACGCAGCTATTTTACATCCTTAAGGATATTTTTTCTAGTTTATCACTTTTTGAACATTTTGGAGACTTCTTGATTACTAAAGACATAAGCCATAGTAAAGTTCAATTAGTTGTAAAGTCCTGGGCCAGTTTTCAGAGCACTGACCTGGAGCCACGGTGGCTCCCTCTCCAAAGCTTTATGGGGGAGAAAACTCTGTCCTGGCTACTCCTCTTGAGAGTGTAACTGAATTGCTTTGCTTAATGCAAAGCCATGGGAAGCATCTTTACGTAGGTTTATGACACTGTGACCTTCTGATTCCAGGTCCCAGACTCCAGGAAAAACTAAATAATACTGAGACCAAATGTCAGATCTGGGAAGAGTTTTGCCCACTCCCTGCCCCCCACCTCCAATCCCCCAATCCCAATTTTAGCAAAGGACTTTATTTGCTAAACAGACACAATGAAGTAAAAATCAGAAACCAGCTAACCAAGGCAAGGAAAGCCTTTTGTGCTACAACACAATCTCTATTGATCTCTTCCCTCTCCAAAACATGTTTTCTAATGAATAAATTAAGAGCAATATATAGAGATGTTTTATGCACCCACATGGCCATAGTCAAAGCCTACATTCCTCCTTATACATCACTGCAAAGTTTTCTGCTGCTCTACCTATGTATGCAAGCTTTTTTCTTCTTTTTAAAGATCTTATTTATTTATTTGAGAGAGAGAGAAAGAGAGAGTGGGAGGAGGGGCAGGGGGAGAGGGGGAATCTCAGGCAGACTCCATGCTGAGCATGGAGCCCAACTTGGGGCTGGATCTCACAACCCTGAGATCACAACCTGAGCCGAAACCAAGAGTTGGAGGCTTAACTCACTGAGCCGCCCAGGCACCCCTGCAAGCTTTATTCTATCCTAGTTATTAGCAAGAGAGACACAGCCCTTCTCCCCCTCCCTAACTCAAGTTCTGGTGAGAATACCGGATGCTGAAGAAAGCATTGCTTAGAAACACCTGGATTACCACTACAAAGCCTTGATCACTTAGAAATTCATAGAGGAAGGTGAACTATGAGACTTGTCACTCCTCCAAAGGATAAGAGAGAAGAAAGTATTTGTATAGCACAAGTAATCATTCTATAATGACATTTAGCAGGCTTTTACAACCTCCACATCATTTAGCTGATAGCAAAGATTGCAATCCAGCGACATTCACAGCCCTCCAAATACAGAAGACATCCCAAAGGCAGTTGGGCAAGCGCTGAGATGGTTTAAGTTAATCGACAGACCACTGGTAAAAGCACAGAGGAAAGAATCCCGGGAGATCATTTCCTAGTTCATAGGAGTATCGCCTAAGGCCTTGGCATAGATGGCTGCAGGAAATCATGATCAACAGCTTTCAGCACAATCTTTCTGGAGTGACAAGTTTGGAGACTGAAACAAATACATTTCTTACTGGTTGGAATCATTTCATGATGATGCTATTTGGAATAGACATTGTCCTGTGATAATGAATCCTGAGTCCTTGCAGGATGGAAGGGGCCCCCAGTAATTAACTTGCCACCGAGGGATGGTGTTAGATGGGGGGGCTGGGTGTTCTGCTCTATTGCTGGCAGGTTGGATGGTCATGAGCAACAAGGCTGAACTCAGCCTGGGTTCATAGGAGGCTATGCTGCCTGTGGGAGCCCGTGCACAGCCCCATGCCTCTGACTGGGCCTGCATCCCTCACGTGTCCCTCGTGCCAGCACCTCGGGGGCCAGTGCCTGCAGTTGGCTGATCTGTCAGGTGGCCAAGTCATTCTGTCTGCTCGGTAATCTACGGCTTCTTCCAAGGTGGGTGCTCTCTGCTGGGCATTAGCATGTGATGCAAAGAGTTTCACATTTCACGCCACTCCCACGTCCACCCATGTGTCTCCAACCGTTCTTTCAATCTCCCTCCATCCAGGCCTCTGTATCTGTTCTAACATCCGTTTTTCCTTCCACACAAAGTAGAACATCAACTCAAATTTCTGCCTATTGGAAGGACTTTCTCTTGCCGCTGTTTCTCAAGGCCACTCCTTATAACACACTTACTGTTCACTTCACCTTGAACCCACATACCGAACAAACTCATCTATAACTGAAGCTTGGGTTGTGTCTTCCGCTGCCATGTGGTTTATCAGGGATGCGCCTATGTGGCCCTTCCTTCGGAGGGAGGGGGGACACTCATACAACGGTGTAGCTGAAGCGAGGGGCTGGGCTACTTACTCATGCTGCTTGCTCGTGCCTTCCACTGCCCAGACCCAGCTGTACCACTTCCAATTTACGATGAACCACTGCTGGCCTGCCTGACCTTAAGACTTCATGCAGGTAACAGCTCTCAGCTCATGATGGACAGTTGCAGATGCATGCTCATCTGGGGTCCTGTGTTCAGGGATTACGTCTCTGCCGGGACTCAGTATCACACCAGGAGTCATTTTTCAAAAGACACATTAATCTCCCTTGCACACAGCATGGCTTTGCCAAAGGACCCCCGGGGACTATGTGACTCTACACTGCGATTCTCCCACCCCCTGGGACTTGCCATAAGTGCCATACAGCATCTTTCCCCAACACCTATACCTCTGATATGAAAAGGCAGGGCTGCTGACACGTCAGCCTGGACCTGCGGCAGAGGCCTTCCCTGCTCCGGACCCCACTCAAAGGTAGAAACTGTGAAATACTCATTTGAAATGGGGCCAGGAAGCCCTGAAGGGGGCGCTGTTGTGCACGAACTACACTGCAGCCTGCTTGCGGGGGTGGGGGGTGGTAAGAATTATCTGTACAAGAGAGGGCATGTTTCACATAGGAATTTCTCTCTTACTTTTAAGAAAAAGAAGGAAGATCTCTCCCCGCCCCAGCAACAATGCACCAACCACCCCGTATGGCAATGAGAACCTGCCACAACCTCCAACACTTCTTCTCCAGTGAACTTCGGTTTAAAACAACCCTCCCCAGTTTCCTCCTAAGACCTAATAAAAGCTGACCTGCCCTTTGTCTCTGAACTTGCCTATGGTTCACCAGAGTTTGCTTGTCCTGAATTGCAATTTCTCTCCTATTTCCAAATAAACTGATTTTGCTGGTAAAATAACGTGCCATTTTCTTTTTAAGGTTGACCAAGCATTTCCTGCCACTTAGTGTATGGGCTAGAGCAGTATCTGTGGGTGTGGTATATGCTGCCTCCAGAACCAAAGATGCCCACCAAGTATGGGCTTCCTTCCTTGTGGTGGGAGGTGCAAGATGGAATCTTGTCTTTTACTTGGGAGGAGGTTTCCTGGCAGGACCCTGATCATTAGACCCCTAAAAATATTACCAATGTGACAGTCCCCTGATCTTCATAAGTTTTACCTCCCATCCCCTGAGGCATGTGCGCCTAAGGCCTCCAACATGTTAGCCACTTCTTGCTTACATGGCCTAATTAGCGTAATATCATCAATAAATAATGGATTGAGCTGACATCCTTCAGGATGCCCAGATGGTCCAGATTCCTTTGGACTATATTATGACAGAGGGCAAGGGACTTAACATAGCCTTGGGAAATTGTCAATATATGGGTTATTTACCCATATAAATGCAAATGGTCTTTCATCCTCTTCTCTGAAGGGAATAGCAAAGGATGCATTCACCAAATCAAGGCTACATACTATGGGCCCAAGGCCATGTCAATTCTGCTGTAATAGATAAATGGACACAGTGGCTGGAATTGGGGCCAATATCTGATTGGGTTTGCAGTAAGTTATAGTCATCCTCCAGAGTCCGCTAGGTTTCTGCAGAGGCCAACTATTGAATTGAATGAGACATCATGGGAACTACTATTCTGCATCCCTTAGATCCTTAAGTGTGATGCTAATATCAACAATCCCCCCATCATGTGATATTGTTTCTGATTTGTTATCTTGGTTGGCGGGTGGGGCCATTTCAGAGGCTTCCACTTGACCTTCCTCACTACAACAGTTCTTACTGCACAAGCCTAAGATCTAATGATCCAACTAACAAGGATGTCAACCCCAATTATTCACTCAGGGACTGGAGAGATTACCTTTAGACCATTAGATGTATCTGCAGACCCAGTGGGCACACTGTAAGCCAGACCATGGCCAGGATTTTATTTATTACGTGGCCCCTATATGCCCCACTACTTAGAATAGGGGGCCATGATGATGCTTTGGTTCTCTGGGTATCACGTCAGCTTGGACTTTATGTTCTAAGATCAAACATTTGGGAATCCCTCTTCCCCAGTATACATTTCCCCAAATAAATGACTGCACGTCCCTTTGGAAAGGACTTATGGAATCATTACTGTGTATGTTTGCTGTGGTGTTGCAGGGTTTTGTCTCCTGAGAATCTAGCTGAGTCTGAGTCTGAAAATTAGCTCAGGTCCAGAAAATGGGAAAGAGATCATGACATGTTATTGGGGCCACTGCCTTTTAGACTCCTTGTCATCCATCCTTAACTTCTTCTAATGGTACAAGCTAAGAAATAGCTTTGTTAGCTGAGTGTCTATTTTGCCTCTAGGAATATCATGTTCTTTTAATCATCTCCATTACTGTCTGTGAGTCGGGCCCCTTTGGCCACCACACCAACCCTAATGCTCATCATAATAACTGCATCCATCTGGCCTTTTTGGCTCTGGACTTATCGTCACCATTAGTATCACTAAGCCAAATTCTCTACCTACTTCTACCTTCAGCCCTGGCTCACAGAAGAGAGTCTTGACTGAGTTTTTGATGATGCTGGTGTCCTTCTCACTAGCTTATTTCTTCTAGCTTTGTGAATGATGTATTGCCTAGGCCTTCCCATAGAACAGAATCATCTGGTAGGTCTTCCAGTCTTCCAGTATATCCACTCTAGCATGCTCACTTCCTGAGCCCCCTTATTTCTTCCTCCACTGCCTCCTGGGGCAGTCCTGGCATTTCAAGTTCATACAGCTTGGGTCATCACTTTTTCCATACTTCTAGGAGCCATTTGAATAGCATGGTCATATACCTCCTGAAGTCCCTGCCAGGCATTAAAACTTGTATCCCTGGATTTCCCTCCAAATCAATATACTCTTCCCCATCTTATCTTGTGCTTCAGCTCCCTTGATCTAGCATTTTCAGAATCCAGTACCATATGAACTCCTCTGACTCTTGCTTGTACCTGCTGAGTAGGACTTACAGCTCATGTGAGGTCTAGTCCTTTTATTAAAAAAAAAAAAAAAAAAAAAAAAAGGCCTAACATGGAGTCACTTGTGCTAAACCCCACATCAACAAACCAAGACTTAATACCTAACAAATGTAGTTTCAGTCTCTCCCAGGAATGCAACCTTTAATCAGTTAATCTAGAATTACTTGGTTAGCACTAGTGAGGTAACCTGCCGGATAGACCCCTGCCTTCCCCCAAAGGAAGGTGACCTTGCCTGAAACAATTCACTCTTTGCTAGAATAACTTCATTGCCCTGCCTCCTGCCTATAAAGTCTTCCATTTTGTACAACTCTTCAGCGTGCCTTTCTATGTGCTAGGATAGGATGCTGCCTGCTTCATAGATCATTAAATAAAGCCAATTAGATCTTTCAATTTACTCAGTTGATTTTTGCTTTTTAACACCCTTCTTCCAATACCAGGGCCAAAACATCCCAGCTGGGTTATGCTGTGACTTAACCCTAGTTATAAGCCTATTTACTAGGAGGGGAGATGGAGAGGAGAGGTTTTGAAGTATCTTCGAGCAAGGTGGGAGTAGGAAGAGAAACAGTAGAGTTAGCTCTTAATAGAGAGAAAGGCAGCCTAATTCTGCAGGCTCAGGGAGTTTAGAAGAATCTGGGAGTTAAACATTTGGGGGGAATCATCCACGTAGATGTCCCATCCCAAGTTCTGGGGCTCCATCTCCTCTACAAATGTCTCCATTCCCCTTGGACTCAAGCCTGTTCGTGTGTATGAAATAGAAAGGACAGGTTCAGCTTTCCTCTACAGAGAGATTATGGGACGTGCCCAACCTGCCTGAAATCCCACAGGAATTGATAACAAGGGGGTTTTCAAGGGCAATTTATATTGAAATAAATGGATGTATTTAGCCTCCAGATTTACGACAACGGGACAAGCTCCATAATGATGGGGGATTTCATTCCTATTTAAATTCTAAATAAAGCCTGTTTGTTCACACTATCATCTTTCAAGCTCTACAGTGAAAAAATTACTTAATTTGAGAAGGTAAATTTTCTTCAGAGATCATTAACCTTAATCTTTTATTCACATGAGGTTTTTTTTAAATAACTTCTACACGAAAGATACCTAAAGAAATGATGAAGCCTCACTTTGCATTTCAAAAAGTGATGTATAGGATCCCCAATATTCCTGGGGTTATCTCCTTCCTAAATGTTCCATTTATGCAGCAGAGGTTTATCTTGAAGGAGAGAAGGGGATGGAATCCCGCAGCCCCACCTACTTCAGCATGGGAGCTTTTCTCTCTAAAAGCAAGACCTGTCTGGATCCCCCATTCCCCTCTGACCTCTCTTTATTGAGCATTCAGTGACTATCCAGCATAATGCTGTGTGCATTAGGGAGAGGGCAGAAAGGCACAAATATAAGTTACATCCTCCAGAAACTTACTACCTCATTGTGGAAGGAACTTGAAAACTCAAATATCAATATAAACATATATTCCAAAAAATGAAACCTCAAAAAAGTGAGAGAATTCGATGGACCAGAAAAGTTAGGAATGGATTCTCATAGAATCATAAATCATAATAGGATTATAAAGTGTAAGGGAAACTTAGAAATGACCTAACTCAAGTCTCTACTTGATGTGCAAAATCTTCAAAGACATCTTTAAAAGAGAGGCATAACTAAGGTGGTATTACCTCCAGTGCCTGGGAGCTCACACAAAGCCAATTCCATTTTCACATATTTCCAATTTTTAGGAAATCCTCGCTGAGAAAAATCTAACTACTTTTAATACCTACCTATTGGTAATACTTAAGCCTTCTAGAAAGAAAAATATAAAATTAAATCTACTTCTTTCATGAGCCTTTGAACTAGTCCACTGAGGTCTTCTGTTTGCTTATCTAAATAGTCCCCATTTCTTTGGGTTAAAATCATAGAATATTACTGATGCAAATATTTATCCTTTATTGAATGTTTATCTCTCGCAGTCTCCATGCCTGCCATGATCTCATTTAAGCATTGCAACGACCCCTCAAGCCAGTATTACTATCCTCACTGCATAAATAAGAATCTTGGGGCCTCAAGGAAGTTCACCCTCTCCTCCTAAGTTTCTCCCTTCTAGATAAATTTTTGTGTGTCAGAATGTCTTTAAAACAGTTGTTTTTTGAGCAGGGCAGTGGAGTGGACAAAATGTATTGGAGCGTAAACATTTGGAAAAAATGAAAACCTGTTAGGAAAATGTGACTATTACCAAAGGTGATGAGGTTGGGATGGTAGTGATGAGTAGTCTGGGGGTATGGGGGTTGGTGGGTGGAGGGGGGCATGAGAAGAGATAGAGGGATGATTTTAATGAGTCCTCAAGTATTTATCAAGAATAAATACACCAGGGGTGCCTGGGTGGCTCAGTTGGTTGAATGGCCGACTCTTGATTTCAATTCAGGTCATGATCTTAGGGGCCTGGGATCAAGCCCCATTGGGCTCCTTGCTCAGCGGGGAGTCTGCTCAAGGATTCTCTCTCTCTCCCTTTCCCTCTGCCCCTCCTCCTGCTCATGCACTCTCTCTCTCTCTCTCTCAAATAAATAAATAAATCTTAAAAAAGAAGAAGAAGAAGAAGAAGAAATACACCAGACACAATGCTAGGTGTCAGAAATGGATAGTGAACAAAACAGATATGTGCCTCCCTTCACGGAGCTTCCAGTGTGGTGGGGGAGAAGGATATTAACCTGATCAGCATAGAAACAAGTACATAATTACAAATGTTGGTAACTATTCAGAAGGAAAAGAATAGGGCTGTATGAAAGTGGTCCAGGCCAGGTCTGGAGAGTGTGTGAGCTGGTTGGTTGGCGGTTGTGATGGGTGAAAAGCCCATCTCCTTCAGATATGTTCCAGGTTCAAGTTCAACCACCTGCTGGGCCCCTGTGGCTGCCAAGTGGAGGGAGTGAGAACCCTAGCTGGAGTGCTGGATGGTGCCAGGCATGAAGTGCCCTCTAGCGTTAAGCAAAGGAAGGGAATGCCTGCAAGGAAGGGAATTGGGTAACAAGGAAGAATGTTAAGTATGGACTTGTTTTGGAGGTGGGTGGCCAAGTCCTTTACCTGGGTCAAGGAAAAGCCCCCAGGGACCTGTGCTGACAGGTTGGGGAAAAGGTTAAAGGGAGCACCCCCTTGGTGTCCAGAGTATATGCGTGCTTGTCAGCCAATAACAAAGATAGTGGGCTGGAAACTTCCTCTGCTCTGTATGTTTTACTCATTTATGCTTCACAAAAGCCATATGAGAAGGTCCTGGGAGGACCCTATTTTACAGGTATGGCAACTGAGGCAAGGAGGTGAAATAACTTGCCCAAGGTCACAAGGCTTATAAATCGCATAGAGCAGGATCAATAGTCCATGTTATTATCTGAGGGGCCCCAGTAGGTCTCTTGATCCCAAGGCAGGTTCTGGATGTTTCAAATGTGCTTGGCTGAGCTGCTCTTTGCAATGTTTTGCCTGAGGGCTGATAAAGCAACCCAAACTTTATTTGTCATGGAAGTGACATCCCATGTAGGTTGGCAGAGGGCTCTCTCTCCAGGACAGCCCCCTCTCAGGAACCAAGCTCCCTCCATCTGGTGGCATTGCCCTCTCAGCACTTCGCCTCCATGCCTGCTGACTCAGGGGAAAAAGGGATGGACAAGACACACTGGCTTTTCGTTTAGTCATCCCAGGAGCACCACACCAAATGTACTTAGCCTAAACTGCTCTGTTTAGGCTAAGTTAGGCTCCAGCCTAACTGTAAAGGAGGGTGGGGAAAATGTAAAGACATGGACAATCAGGACAACACTGTCCCTTGTCCCTGCCATAAAGTGGAATGACCCTGAACCCAGAAGCAGAGTCAAGGGAAAAGGTGATGAGCATGAGCAGTGGCTCATTTCATCCCCAAAGGAAGATAATACCCATCAAATTCTGGACAAACACGGCCTGTCCTTGCCTCGGACCAGCCTGTTTTCAGCTTTCATGCTCTGCTCCTGCCCCAGGTGTTAGGGGCTTCCTTCTACGTCATGGTCCAACTGGCAGCAGGGAGAAACGGGGAAAATTGGGAAGGGGGTCACCCCACAGCCCAGTGGGAAATTGCTCCCCATTTGGGAATGGGGAGGAAAAAATATTTCTTTATTTTTTGGGTGTATGGGGAGGCATTGACCAGGGAGAACCACAGAAACTTGAGCCCCTGAAAGTTCAGTCTGGAAACCCAACACAGGAATGTGTTGTCCATCCTCCTTATAGAACATGGCCCCCCAGACTCCTACCTCAGGATGTTCATGCCTTTCCCTCAAGTGTGAGGTGAGCTGTGACTTACTTTTAACCCACAGAACACAGCAAAGGTGATGAGGGGTCACTTCCACGATGAAGATGCATCAGATCATAACACCGTCTTACAAGGACACTCTTTTCCTTGCTGGCTCTGCTGAGGCCAGATGCCATGTTGTGAGCTGCTCTGTGGAGAGAGACATGTGGCAAGCCTCCAACCTACGGCCAGCAAGAAACTGAGGCTCTCAATCCAGCAACCCACAAGGACCTGAATCCTACCAATAATCGTATGAACTTGAAAGTGGATGCTTCCCCAATCAAGCTCTCAGTGAGAACCCAGCCATGGCCAACACCTCGACTGCACCCTTGCAGAGAACTCAGCTAAGTCCTGCTGGAACACTTGACCCAAGGAAACCATGAGATAATAAATATGTGCTGTTTTAGACTGCTAAGTGTATGACAAGATTGCTACGCAGCAGTAGATACTAATACTACTTTGGGATCAGCGAAAGTGTTAGAGGGGAGCATCAGTTTCCTAGGGCAGCTGTTACAAAGCACCACAGACTGTGCGGCTGAAAATAGCCGAAATACACTGTCTCACAGTTCTGGAGGCTGGAAGTCCAAGATCCAGGTGCGGGCTGGGCCACGATGCCTTCGAAGCCTTTAAGCGAGAATTCAGCCTTGCTTTTCTCAGCTACTGGTATCCCCAGGAGTCCCTCGACCTGTGGTAGCATGCCTCCAATCTATACCTCTTCTCTTCTAGGGCGGCATTGTTGGACGGAGGGCTCCCTCTACTTGTCTGGCTTCATCTCAACTAAATGCATCTTTAATGACCCTATGTTCAAATAAGGCCATTCTGAGGTACTGGGAGTTAGGGCTTCAACCTATCTTTTTTTTTTTTTTTTTGCAAAATTCAACCCATTCACAGGCAGAAAAAAAGAAAAGGGTTGACAACTAATGGACATATCATCTGGAAAGCCAACATCTTCTTCATGAGCCTGTTAGACCTATCAAAGCGTCTGCACCTTCCACGCAAAGACTAGTGTCTCTGTAGGTGAGGATCTCAGAAAGTGCTGGTGGAGAGGACCCTCCCCTGAGCTTCTCACCGGAAATGCTTGGAGCAAGGTCAATCCCACATGCTCAGAGCGCCCCAGCCCCAGGACCACTTCTCTCCCCGCTACCAGCTATGCCTGTGCCGTCTGCCCCGTGGCAGGGGATGGACAAGGACTTACATGTCCTTCTACGGTGCCCTCATTTCAGGGTTCGGTGCTGTATCTCCAGCCCTGTACAGGGTGAAGGAAGGGGCCGTTTTCTTTGCCTCAGCCACTGGAACTGCCCGCAAGCTGCAGTACTTTGCCAAGTCTGGGCAGATGCTGCCCCCTTGTGGCAGGAAGGCTCCACGGCCGGGATGGCCGTGTGATTTACTACTCCGACAAGGACACTTTGGAAAGTGAAAGGGGGCATTTTTAGTTATTGCGTTGGGACAGCAGTGTAAGTGGGGACTGTCCCAGGCAACCCGGGACATATGGAATGCGAGGGAACGAGAGGCCGTGCGGGGTTCTCTAGAGGCAAATCTGGCAGAGTTTCCCAAATGTCCCGCTTTCCAGCATTGACTCCCCCCACGAAGCTTCCTCTACTACCCACGCTGGGTACCACTCACCGCATACAAGGCTGACGATACACGAAAGAGTTTTGAGTTCCTCTGACACAAAGTATAAAGAATTCCCAACTGTACCTATTAAAAGGAAAAAAAAAAAAAGAAAAGAAATCTCCTTCTCCATTGCCTATGGACACAACATGCCCCAAACACACTTAACGTTCTGTTCTGACTTTAAAGATACGTTTTAGGGATGCCTGGGTGGTTCAGTCGTTAAGCGTCTGCCTTCGGCTCAGGTCATGATCCCAAGGTCCTGGGATCGAGTCCTGTATCGGGCTCCCTGCTCCGCGGGGAAGCCTGCTTCTCCCTCTCCCACTCCCCCTCTTATGTCCCCTCTCTCGCTGTGTTTCTCTCTGTCAAACAAACAAATAAATAAATAAATGTTTTAAATCAATAAAGGAACAAAAAGCCCAGGAAAGGCCTCCTGTGTGTATGTGTGTGTGGTGGTGGAGGTAATTTCAAAATATATATATATTATTCAGAAACATAGAAGTGAAATATTTGTTTTACAATTGCATTCTATTCTGGATGCTAACTTCTTTTTTAAAAATGTTTTATTTAAATTCAATTTAGTTAACATATGGTGTATTATTAGTTTCAGGGGTAGAATTTAGTGATTTATCAGTTGCACATAACACCCAGTGCTCATTACATCACGTGCCCTCCTTAATGCCCATCACCCAGTTACTCCTTCCCCCCACCCACCTGCCCTCCAGCAGCCCCCAGTTTATTTCCTATAGTTAAAAGTCTCTTATGGTTTGTCTCTTTCTCCGTTTTCATCTTATTTTATTTTTCCTTTCCTTACCCTATGTTCATCTGTTTTGTTTCTTAAATTCCACATATAAATGAAATCATACAGTATTTGTCTTTCTCTGACTGACTCATTTTGCTTCGCATAACACCCTCTTGTTCCATCGTTGCAAATGACAAGATTCCATTCTTTTTGATGCCTGAGTAATACAATTCCATTGTAAATATGGACCACATCTTCTTTATCCATTCATCTGTCAATGAACATCTGCACTCTTTCCACAGTTTGGCTATTGTGGACATTGCTGCTATGAACATTGGGGTGCACGTGTACCTTCGAATCACTATGTTTGTATCCTTTGGATAAATACCTAGTAGTGCAATTGCTGGGTCGTAGAGTAGCTCTATTTTCAACTGTTTGAGGCACCTCCACACTGTTTTCCAGAGTGGCTGCACCAGCTTGCATTCCCACCAACACTGTAGGAGGGGTCCCCTTTCTCCACAGTGGGTGCTATCTTCTGTTGATAGCAGGGACCAGGTGACCCTGGCAAGATACTTCAACCAGTGACTAATGGTAGCTCAACCTCTCTCATCTTCAGACCTTCTGTGGGTAAAGCAGTCAAGTCCTAACAGCTTAGAAGGGTCACCCCTTCCCGGGTTGCTGGGAAGTGATATTGGGTGCAGTGATTCTTGCTCAGCTATCCCCTACTCCCCAACAGCTTCCACTGAGAGCCTCATCCCGCTTGATGCCAAAGGTGCAGCCGGCCTGATCTGGTCCATAGGCCACATAGTGGCATCTGCCACTCACACCCTGGCCCTTGCTATTGCCTCTGGTGACTAGGTCTCTTCTGGTCTGTCAGCTATCCCACTCTTCATGAGTGCCAGAAACCTGTAGATTGTGTTCTCTCCAACAAGCTGTGGGGGGGGGGGGCGGGGGCGGGGAGGGAGCTTGGCTCAGCCACTACTACGTCCCCCATCTTGGATCACGTCAGTGAGGCATCCCACCAGCGAAGCCTTTCTCTGCGCGGCCTGTAGTTTCCCCACGCTCCACCCAGCTTGTACAGAACACCAGCCTCCTGAAATTCTCAGATTCTCCAAATCTATCTGGTTGTCATTTTGTCTCCCCACCTCCTCCAACCCCACCTTTTGTCACTGCTCCATCCTGGAGTGAGGAAGGGAGTCAAGCATTTCAGGCAACCCTTCACCCTCTCTCCTCCCTCTCACACCCTGCTCCCACTTTCAGCACCAGGGAGACCTTTGCCCTTCCTCTGTGGTGGGAACTTCACTACCATCTTATTCCGTGTTCCTCTCTCATCAGTGATCTGTCCTGGGATCATCTCGCTAAGCTTGGGCTCTCTGAAACTCCTCCAGCTTTTCTTTTTTTAAAAAAAAAACTTTCTCAACCGAGCCTGGAACAGTAGCTCTCCCATTCCTGATGGTTCTTCCCTCCCCATGAAGCTGCAGACGCCATTAATCCAACATACGGGAGCCACAGGCTAATCAGACTCTAGGCAGTACCAGGCATAATATCTCAAAAAATATTGTCCTAGAACAGTGAGAATTTTGCATTTGATAAGTGTCTTCAAATAATAAGTACAGGAAGAATAGTCTTAGCTAGCAGTTTAGAGAGATTGTTCCAATTAATTGTTGAAATAAATTCTAGATGGATTAATTAATTGAACAACTGAAGAAAAATCAAATCATGTTTTAAAACTCACAGAAAATAGAAACGAGTATCCTATCTCTTAAGGAGTAATTTTCTAAGCTTTAAAGTCATGGAAGAAATAAAATAGGAAAAGAGAAATTAAAATACTTTTAAAAATCTGCCCTGCCCCCCAACAGCAATTTAAATAAGTCAAAAAGGTAAACAAAATTTGGAAAACATTTCTAGAACACATAAGAATCAAGGGAATGGGGAGTATAATAGGAACAATCATTGCTTCATTGCAGTGTAAATTGATGCCTTTTAGAAAGCAACTTGTCAATACTGTATAACCCAGGAATCTCACTATTTGGAATCTACCTTAAGGAAAAGAAGACTCAAGTTACGCACGCTTTTTATAATCCTATTTATGTTATACCGATGATCATTTTATACATTGGACTTTCCCACCAGACACTAAGGAGATTGTGTTCCTCTCCCCTCTGGACACCAGGGTCTAGCACATTGTAGGTGGCAAATAAATGGTGCAGAATAACTATTTTATTGTATTTTTATCATATTAGAAATGGAAACAATCTTAATTTTCAATAATAGGGAAATGATTAAATAAAATACAGTATACTTGATGTGGATATAGTCAATTTCATAACTATTGTTACAAGACATGAAAAAAAATCTTACGTCATCACAGCGAGTACAAATCTTAGACTACATGCTCAGTTGTGCCAAAAATGTACCTTTGTTTAATTTTCTATAGGAAGACTTACTTTCTCCTTCAAGCCCCCATTGTGCGAAGGGTTATGTTTCTGGTTGGCTGCATCTGGAGACTCTTGGGCAATTCTGTCCTGTTACCACCTTTCCTCCCAACTGTTTGTTTCCCCTGGAGTTGTACCTGGTACTTTGTCATTACCTGCCCTTGCTGGCACCCACCAGGATGTTCACCAACTTCTGTCTTCTCTGGTCACGGATCCGTGCCGGACTTGGATTGTTCTGTGTTCCTAATGCGGAGGTTCCTCAGGCCAGCCTCCGTTTTAGCCACATTCGGTCTGTTTCATCAGATGACTCTGGGTTCCTGAGTCCTGAGAGGCTGTGTAGGGTCCTCACGTCTTCTCTGGGTCATAGAGCCATTGCCGCTCTTACGGGGCGCTAAGTGGAAGGACCTCTGCCACACTTAGCACTTCTCCAGGCTCTTTTCAGGAAGGTGGTTCAGGTCTCATCCACGAGGTCCTGGGGGAGCGGACAGTGTGGGGAACGGGCCCAAGACACACATGTTCCTCCGGATTCTCCGCAGCCCTGCCCGAGCCCAGTGGACTTCATCACGTCTCCGAGGTGAGAAAAACTGACTTGGGCGGTTTATGTACTTCCAAATGCTTTTGTCTTTGGCCTGGAACTCAGCTTTTGAAATTTTAAACCCAATAATTGGTTATTTTATTCTTTGTTCCTGTCCTAACAACCTTCCAGAGATGGCCTGGGAAGAGCAAAGATATAAAATACAACAGCATAAACCAGAATAAAGTTTAAACTCATTGATGAATGTATCAAAACGCTGGTCCTCTACAAAATACTAAAACAAGCAAACACATCCCCAAAATTGCCTGTAGGACTTCATTATAATTGTGTAAACATTATCTACGCATATGTCCAAACACTATAAAGGAACAGGGAAAATATTAAGCTAATTGATATGCTGGCGAGGAGAGAGTAGGGGTGATTATTTTTCTTTAACACATTTCCTTCATATCAGTTGGATATAAATATCAGCCATGTTGTTTGTGAAAAAAATCAATTCGTTTTACCTCCAATAATACAGAGTTCCTGTATATTTCCCTGCTGGTCTCCCATCAACCCCTGACATGGCTTCATTGCTCGGGCAAAGCGAATCTCCATACCACGGGCTCCCGCCAGCTTCAACGATTTTCCTTAGCCCAGTGGTTCTCAAACTTTAGTTATATCAGAATCACCTGGAGGACTTGTTAAAACACACATTGCCGTGCCCCACCCTAGGGTTTCTGATTCAGTACCACAGGGCTAGGGGCTGGAGCCTGAGAATTTGCATTTTTAACAAATTCCCAGTTGGTGTTGATCGTGGTGGTCTAGGGACCACACTTTTTATTTATTTATTTATCTATTTATTTTAGAGAGAGGGCGTGCAAGTGGGGGGGAGGGGGGGAGGGTGAGGGAGAAAGAGAATTTTAAGCAGGCTCCACGCTCAGCATGGAGCCCAATGCAGGGCTCAATCTCAAGACCCTGAGATCGTCACCTGAGCTGAAACCAAGAGTCAGATACTTGATGGGCTGAGCCACCCAGGTGCCCCAGGACCACACTTTGAGAAACACTGCCTTAGCCACACCCTCCTCCTGAAAAGTCTCTTTTTTCATCCCTCCCTCCTTCCCTTCCCTTCCATTTCTTCCTCCCTTTCTACCTTCTTTCCTTCCCCAAACACTTAATGAGAAACTAACATGCATAGTAGGCATGACGCACTCTTTAAAAAGATTTTTTTGGCTAGAACCAGTCTATATTCCATGCATTTCACCTACCTTTCCTTCACAAATTCTCAGAACTCTGATTATTTACTCTGTACCACTATCTCTTACATGATTCAGCCAGTATATCAAAATAATACTAGATTATTTTGAATTTTCTACTGCATACCTCTGTAGTTGTTTCACTCCCTGCCTCCCCTTTAACCAGCCCTTTGAGGCTCAAAGAGACTATGCTCTCTCTCCTCCTTCACGGCACAGAACAACCAGTGTTCGCTGACTGGGGCCCCCCGAGGGGCAGGTGTACCATGGATTAATAGCGCACAGGCTAGAGACACTTGTGTGGTCCGGCTGCTCTCCCCGCCCTTACGAGTCCTGATGTGCAAAGTCTCTCTCACCCTGTCCTTGCTGGTCCATTTTCCATGTTCCTGCTTCCCTTTTACAGTAAGAGAGCCTCCCAAGACCACTCCCAACAGGCTTGACTTACATCAAAACCAGTTCCCAAAGACAGTTGTGCTGAGGAGACAGGAACAAACTATTTACTATTTCAAAAATGGATTTTATGGCCTCCTGGGTGGCTCAGTCGGTTGAGTGTCTGCCTTCGGCCAGGAGCCTGCTTCTCCTTCTCCCTCTGCCTGCTGCCTCCCCTGCTTGTGCTCTCCCTTTCTGTCAAATGAATGAATAAAATCTTTTAAAAAAATGGATTTTATTATAATAGTTATAATACAGTTTCATAGTTTTATACTAAAAAAATACAGGAAGCTAAAGAAGAAAATTAAAATTTACCCATAACTCCACCAGATAAAGATAACCAATTTTAACATCTGAGTGCTTATCTCTCATGTGTATTTTCCCACAAAATTAAACTATTCTGTAAACACTTTTTTTACGAGTCATGTTTTTTCATTTGCCAGTATACCCAGACTTATTTACTGATGTCATTTCATCTTCTATAACATCATTTCAGATGGTTACAGAGCATTACATCATATACAGAGACTATAAGTTCATCAACCAATCCTTTATTGGTTAATAATCACTTTTTTAACATAAATAATGATTCAGTGAATATCCTTATTCATTCATCTTTGTACACCTTCCAGTGATTTTATCAAATGAAACCTCTAAAGATTTTGATAGCATATTGAAAAATTGCCATCCAAAATATTTACAATTTCTCAATTCTTTGCTTGGAATGGGGGAGGGGGATACAAGCCTCTGCTTGCAGAACACCTTCCTCCTAGAGCTTGGAGACTCGCTGCGTAGTTGGCATTCTGGGGTGTCACTGCATTCCTGAGAGCCACTGTTTCTTGGGTCCCTTGTTTTCCTCAATCTTAGCAGACTCCTTTATTTGCTGAAGCATGTTGCTAATCATTTATTAACAAAGGAAGTTCAACAGGTAAATTTCTCCAGTCTTTGCATTTCTAAAAATATCATTATGAATAAGACCACGAGGTTGATCTAATGGACACATATTAAATGTACTAATGAAAGAAAACATGCTCTTTTAAAATTAGACTTTAAAAAAATTTCAAAAATTGACCACCATGGTAAACCGTAAATCAGTTTTCAACAAATTTCAAAGAGTTAGTATAAACAGATCTTATCATCTGATGACAAAAGAATTACATTAAAATTCAGTAACAAAAACATACCATGTTTTAGGAGCCATGTATTTGGAAATTTTAAAACAGATCTCTAAATATTGGAAGTATTAAAATAGAAATAATATGAATTAGAAAAATATTTCAATATAAATGATAAAAAAGACTAAATTTCAAAACTAAAATAACCATTTGAGGGAAATTTATAAACTTCTATTGTATTAGAAGAGAAGAATGGCTGAACACTAAATAATTAAACTGGATCAAAAATCCAACTAGAGATGTCAGAAAAAGACCCACAGAAGAAAACCAAGTAAAGGTGAAGAGGGAAAATGTAAGACAAGAGCAACACTTGAAATAGAAATATAAAATACAGAGAGACAACAAGATCAAAGGGATTAACCAAGCTCTGGAAAGATGATTCAAGTAAGGAAAGCAAAGACACTCACAAACAACACCAGGAATGAAAAAAGAGTAACTAACAACATTCAAGATAATAGAGGAATGTTATACATAACTTTAAATCAATAAACTTGTATTCTTAGGTGAAATGGACAAACTCCTAGAAAAACATAACTGGTAACAATCACTTCTGCATGAAAAATGTAACTGGTAGCAACTGCCTCTAACAGATTTATAACTCTTAAAGAAATTGAATCTCAAAGAAAACGCTGGGCCCAAACAATTATAAAGGTGAGTTCTGTCATATATTCAAGAGATAGAGGTAGATAACCCAAATTTACTAAACTCTTAAAGAAGGTAATGGGAGAGGCAATCGTCCCAAATTTATTTTATGAGATTATTGGAAGCTGGATCCCCAAGCTGTACAGAGAAAGTATGAAAAAGGAAAAAAAGATCAGTCATACTTATGAATACAGATTTTTTTAAAAACCTAAGTTAAATATTCCAAACATGATCTAACTATGTTTTTTTCCCAAATAATATAAGTATATTCCAAGAAGTTATATTGGAAAATATCTTAATATAATTCATCCCATTAGAGATTTAAAGAGATAGTCATCCCAATAGGTGTAGAAAAAATATGAGATGACATTCAACATTTATCCATTAAAAAAAATCAAAACCAACCTCTTAGTAAACTAGAAACAGTAATTTTCTTGACCTGATCAAAGAAATCTATTTAAAAAAAAACAACTACAGGATTAACATGGTAAATCATTAGTGAAACATTAAAAGTAGTGCTTTTAAATTCAGGGACAAAATTAAGATGGCAGTAAAGATTTTAGTCAGCTGGTAAAGGCAAGGAAAAAAAGAGAAAAAAATATAAGAATGAGCAAAGGATAAAATAAGATTCTTATTATTTGCCAATGATATGAATACTCACATGGGAAACTCCAAATAATCTAGATTTATTATTAGAATTACTGGCAGGTTAGCAAAATTTCCAAGTTTAAAATAAATATACAAAAATTAATTAATTTGGGGGCACCTGGGTGGCTCAGTCAGTTGAGGGTCTGCTTTTGGCTCAGGTCATGATTTCAGAGTCTGGGAAAAGCAAATCAAATTGCTCGTTACACCATATACAAAACTAAATTCCAGATGGATTAAAAATTTAAATGTAAAAGACAAATTAATGACAGGTTTAGAAGAATATAGCAGAAGAATATCATGACTTCAAGGAAAAGAAGGGTTTTATTTTGTAACAAGATATAAATCACAAACCAAACGAAAAGTGGATATGCTTGAATACATTAATATACTGTATATAGTTGACTTTGATACTGTTTATGGTGCTAAAGAGAAAGAGAAGAAAAACCACAAGGTCAGAGAATATAATTGCAACACACACCTAAGTGACAAAGGAATTTGTATCTAGAATATAGGAAAAAAACCCACAAATCATAAGAAAAATAAAAATAAATCAGGGGGAAGGCTGACAAAAGACATCTCACTTTTCACTGGAGCAGAGACGTAAAATGGTCCAAAAACGTACAAAAAGATGTTCAGTAAGATGAGCAATCAGGAAAATGCCAATTAAAAAAACCACAATGAAACAACATTGCATACTCAACAGGTTAGCTAAGATTTTAAAAATGTGATGTCAAGAGTTGAAGATGATTGGGGCGCCTGGGTGGCTCAGTCGTTAAGAGTCTGCTTTTGGCTCAGGTCATGATTCCGGGGTCCTGAGATTGAGCCCCACATCAGGCTCCTTGCTCGGCGGGAAGCCTGCTTCTCCCTCTCCCTCTGTGTCTCTCTCTCTCTCTGTCAAATAAATAAATAAAATCTTAAAAAAAAAAAGAGTTGGAGGTGATGTAGAGAAAGAAACAGAAGCTCTTAAACAGTGTGGATTAAGTGCTTATTAGAATGAGACTGGAAAACAATTCAGAATTGTCTAAGAAGGTTGAAAATGTGCATACAGTATGATCCAGCAATTCCACTGCTGGGCATAGACTCTGAAGAAGCTCTTGCACATGTCCACCAGGTGGCCTGTAGGAGAGCATTCATCCAAGTGTTGTGTGTAACAGCAAGAAACTGGAAATAACCCAAATGACTTCAACAATAGAATGCATAAAGGTGGTAAGGACATAAAGTGGATGAACTATAGTCACAGGCATCGTGAATGCATCTCAAAACATCATCTTAACCATCATACATTGCTGGTAGGAATGTAAAATGGTGTAGCCACTTTGGAAAACAGTGTGTCAATTCCTCAAAAAGTTAAGGAGAGCCTTACCCATATGACCAGCAATTCCACTCTTAGTGTTCTCAAAGAAAATCGAAACATAGATCCATGAAAAACAAAAGCAAAAAACAAAATAAAACCCCAGATGCAGAC
The DNA here is from genome assembly GCF_009762305.2 of Zalophus californianus. Classification (NCBI taxonomy): domain Eukaryota; kingdom Metazoa; phylum Chordata; class Mammalia; order Carnivora; family Otariidae; genus Zalophus; species Zalophus californianus. The sequence continues at coordinate 33,423,938 of NC_045604.1, forward strand.
AAAACAAACTAACCCCCCCAAAAAACTGCACAAATATTCACAGCAGCATTATCCATAATAGTTCAAAAGTGGAAAAAACCCAAATTGCCCATCAGCAATGGATGGATAAACAAAAATGTAGCACATCCACACCACGGAGCATTACTCAGTCTTAGAAGGAAGGAAGTACTGATAACGTGCTACCACATGGATGGAGGAACCTTGGAGACATTATGCTAAGTGAAAGAAGCCAGTTGCAAAAGATTACATATTATATGATTCCATTTACACGAAATGTACAGAATTGGTAAGTCCGTAGATACAGAAAGTAGGTCAGTGGTTCCCGGGACGGGGGGAGGCAGGATGGAGAGTGACTTCTGAGGAGTGTAGGGTTTCTTTCTGGGGGCGATGGAAATGTTCTGGAGTCAAATAGTGGAGGTGGTTGCATAGCTTTGTGAATACAATACTAAACATACTAGATACCATTGAGTTGTACACTTTAAAAGGGTAAATTCTACATTATGTCAATTATATCTTAATAAAACTTATTTAAAAGTAAATATAAGGTTGAGTGAAAAAAAACCAGAAGAACACAGTAAGTGTGTTTCATTTATATAAAGATCAAAAATAAGGAAAACTAAGCAATGCACTGCTTAGGAATAGATACTGATGTGAATAACTATAAAGAAAAGCAAGGGAATGATCACCATAAAATTGGGGCAGAGGGAGGGAAAGATCTGATCAGGGAGGGCCACAGAGATGTCAAAGGAACCGGTAATATTCTCTTTCTGAAGTGAGGTGGTAGGTATACCTGAGGTGGTGGGTGGTATTATCTGAATAGTATAGATTATCCTTTAAAGTGAGGTTCAACTATCTCTATGTATCTGTTCATTAAGTTTACATCTATTTATCTATCTAGATATATGCATACTCATGTGTCTATTTCCTGACTTCTAAAAATTAAATCCTTATTTTCTATCCTTACCCTGGATGTTAAGTTTGTGGTCTGCCCTTCTTTATGATGTGATAAGTATCTCTGAGAATATTAACTTGAATATTTTTAAAATTCCCTTCTTTAAATTATCCACTTGTTTACAATTGTTTCTCCCTCTTTCTCAGTAAAGCCTCTCTTAAGATATCTGGTTATCCTTGGTTGTCTATTCGTGTTTTATAAAACATCAGATTGGGAGTTCCGTGTCCATGTACGTGCATTGCTTCACACAGGTGGGGTGCGAGCCAGCAGTTACCCCGACATCTAAATGCCATTTGGGGGGTATTTTTTCTCTGGAACCATTCAGTGTCTCAAGAGAAAAAGCCCTCTGTTGGTTTTTGTTTGGGAGTTTTGTTTGTGTGTGGTTGTTGGTTGTTGTATGGCAGTCTTTTATTGAGAACCGACTGGAAAGCTTGTGGCCTTGAAATTTTCATGCTGTCTTGGTTTGAGGACGGAATACTGATACCATCCTTAATGGCTTACCTCTTTGAGGTCTGGTCATTTTCTGTGATTATAATGTAGCCGCCAAAACAAAATACTCCCTAACCAGGACTCCTGGGTGGCTCAGTCAGTTAAGCGTCTGCCTTCGGCTCAGGCCATGATCCCAGGGTCCTGGGATCGAGCCCCGCATCGGGCTCCCTGCTCTGCAGGAAGCCTGCTTCTCCCTCTCCCACTCCCCCTGCTTGTGTTCCCTCTCTTGCTGTGTCTCTAAATAAATTAATTAATTGAATATTTTAAAAAATAAATAAAATAAAAATAATAAGAAGAAGAGCACTAATGTTTATTGAGCCCTAACTAAGGGCCAGACACTGGTCTAAGAACTTCACATGTACTATTTTGCTAATCTTCACAACAACCTTATGAGGTAAGTGCTCTTATTTTTTTCCTACTTTACAGATGAGAAGGCTGAGAGATGGAGACAATAAATCACTGTCAAAGATCTTGGGGATAAGCCAGTAGTGGAAGCAGGATATAAACGCAGACAGTCTGACTCCCGGAGCACTGTCCCAAATCGTCATGACTTTAGATAGATGATGATAGATGATAGGTAGATAGATAGATAGGTTGATATGTAGATAGTCATCCAACCTGAAGGTCCTATAATCAGGGGTGGTAGGTGAAAGGGTAAAATCCATGTCCTAAACTGAAAGAGTGAATGAAAAATAAAAAGCAACCCTCCCTTAATCACGTTTGCAGGACAGACATAGATAAAAAACTAGCTACAAAGTTAACAAGAAACATTGTTTCTCCCAAAGTCATGCAGCAGATGTGAAATGGCATAAAGAATAGAGTCCCCTACCCCCCCATCTGAGTGACCACTATTCTCTTACCCAGAGATGCTCACAGACTCACTTTGCTGGGGATACCCAGTTGCTAAATGGCCCTCAACTCATGACAGTATCCAATCCCTAAGTCATTTCCGCATATCCTAATCCTGCGTTGGAAACAGTAATCGGTTCAGAACTGAACCTCACTTCCTTGAAACTCCCCTCAAAATTCTTCAGCAGGAACCCAAACCGTACAAAGATGCTTCCCCTCTTTCCTCTTATTGAGCTTCATTCTACAGTTCCTCTGAAATACCCTCCCTCATGGCATTGAGTCAATAAATGTGATTTTGTCAGATGACAGATTTGTGCCTGGTGGCCTTGGCTGATTAGGTTTCAATACAGGTATGTGCGTAGGGATTCATTCTTTTGGCTTAAATGCACCAGCTTTCTACAGTGTCAGAGTCCCAGGGGAGGTCAGACATGGAAAACCTCATGAAAACCTGGGGAAAGAGGAGCGCCCTTGGGAGAAGAGAGGTTGGGACTTGGAAGGCACATTAGCTACTTTGTAGTTTGCCCTCTGGTTGGCTTAGTACTCCTGTCTTTCCTGGCCTCTGGCACTGACTCCTTCCAGGAATCCTGTTCTCCCTGTCAATTTCAATCCTGCCTGGGGCACCTTGCAACTGCCCCTTCAGATCCACCCCTTCCCTAGGAAGTACCTACTTTAGTCAGATGGAGCTTCATGATAAGAGTCTTAGCTGAGAGATGGCATGTCTAGCACTCAAGCCCAGTGCCCTGATGAAGCTTCCCTAATCCGGGATCCAGGGCAGCGTAACTTTTGAGAAGGGCGGAGCGTCCCGTCGCAGCCTTGACCACGATAGGCTGAGGGCCAGGAGGGAAATGGGGATGGGAAACATCACTACTTTTGGAGATCCAGTTAAAGGGTACTCAGGACTTTGATGGCCATGGATGAGTGCCCGTGGACATAAGGTTATCATTATTGTTGTTGTTATTATTGATACTTTTTACACCGGTATTGGATTTTTAATTGGTATTGCATTGCACTGTATTGTTCTGAGTACCTTCACATTGGTCTTCTTTCTCCCAGTCAAGCATACACTGCACAAGTGATCAATCCCGCATTTTACGGTTGAAGAAACCAAAGCCCAGGGAAGTCAAGGCTCTTTGACCGGGTTGGTGACAGAGGAGAGGTCGAAGACCACATTCCCCTGACCCAGTCAAAGGTCACTCCGATTTCTCTCAACAGAACAGAAGAACGCTAAACAGTGGGGGTTGGGAGAAGCACCTGAGCCTGGGGTGTGGGAGCTGTGGCTATGCCCAAAGCCTAGACCGTCATTTCTTAGTGGGCAGAACTACGGAGACCAGAAATTCGTTTCTATTTCCCCATCTCTGACCCAGAACCTACCTATTAACCCCACCTTCAGAAGCCACCCAGCCCAGACGAGAGGGTGGAGCCACGCCCTGGGCCCAGATTATGTAATCGGAGGCTGGGCTACTGCCAGCCGCCAGGCTAGGGACGGGTGCAGGAGGGCCCTGCCTCTGCCCTGACCTCCCAAGGGCGAGTGTGGGCACAGGAATGCAGACAGGCGGCCCAGAGCCAGGCCAGCTAGGTCTTTGCCTTGCAGCCAGCCCTGAACTGACAGGTTCAAACCAGTTTGTGGCTTAGCCCACACTTCAGAATGGGGTGGTGCTGGTTTTTTTTGGGGGGGGGAGTTTAACCCCTACCCTAAAGCAGTCCATCCAGAAAGAGTGTGGACAAGGCAAGAGGTGGTGGGGTTGGGACAAATGTGCTTCAGGAAGATGACAGTGCTCAGGACTGGAGGCCACTTCTGCTCTTCTGCGCACTGGCCCCTGAAGTCAGATATTAGACCCACAGACACTCTGGAGTCTTTACTGGGAGAGTTCCAGGCATTGGTGTCTCTTTCACTCAGTTCTGCTCTCCTGAATCCTACTGTCACCCTTTTACGCATTCTTCACACAGCACCAGAGTGAGCTTTCGAAACGCAGACCTAACCATGTGACTCCCCCTGGCCTAAGACTCCCCCCGGGGGTCCTCCATCTCGTGCATCGAGTCCAGACTCCTCAGCATGGCCAGCCAGGCTCTGCTCTAGAAGAGCCCACCTTCAGCCCCCCCTTGCCCCTCTCTCCTCACTGCTCCCCAAGCTAAGCCCAAGTTCCTGGAGAAGGCTCTGTGGTTTCTTTTCTTTGCACCTGCTATTTCCGCTGCCTGGAAGGCCCACCGTCTCCACCTCTTAACTCTTTTCTCTTTCTCTTCCCACTTATTTACTTCAGATCCCTCAGATGTGAGTTGATCATCTTCTTCAGAGACGTCTACCCCAATACTCTACCCCTTACAGTACAGTCGGTCCCATTAAATGCTCCAAAAATACTCCTTATGACAGTTGTCGCTGTTTATTTAATGTCCATCTCATCCTTTGCTAGACTGACTTGAACATTCCATGAGGACAGGGAACCTGTCCTACTCACTACTGTATCTTCAGCACTGTCTTTGAGTGAGTCAGTTACATTCAATTTATTGAGGACCTAACAGATTCAGCAAAGACTGGCTGAGCATCTACTCTGTATCAAACATCATGCAAATTCATTTACAATTTTAATTTATTTAATCCCTAGGAACTCTATGCTAAGATTTGGGGTTCCAGAGCTGAGGTTACCACACTGAAATAATGAGTGTTAGACGAGCTTATGTGTGTTGAAAGCACAGGCCTGGCACATAGTAGATGCTCAATAAATATTATTCAATGGACAAATACATTTGAAATAAAGCAACCTTTTGATGAAGATAAGTTACACATTTTACAGCTGAAAACAAAACAAAACAAAAACAAGTTTCCCTAAATCACATCGCTAGTAAGTGCTAGACAGGATTTGGACCCAGGCCTGGAGGCACAAGTCCAGAGCTCATCCCATGTCCCCACTTGGCTCTGCTGGCCAGTGTGGAATCCGAGAGGTACATGACCTCGGTCTGCCCTGGAGAAACAGATAGTAAAGTTGTTAAGAAAAAGGTACAGACACAGGAAACAACCTGAAGACATATTTGCCTCCGTGATTTGGTACCGAAGAAACTGATACGAAAGTAAATGAAATTGGAAATCAGAGAAGGGAGAGATCCACATGGTCACGAGGGATGCCTGCAGCGATGGAGAGGCGGGAAAGAGCATTCCAGGAGGGTGAGGCAGCAGAAGGAAGGGCAGAGAGGAACAAGTCGGCACGAATGCCTGCCCCACAACCAGACAGCGCACGTTCCCCGAGTAGTAAGACAGGAAGCGTGGAGAGGACAGGTCGTGTCTGGAGCTGAGGGTCCTGCATGGCAGACAGAGAGGCGGCTGGCGGCACAGGCAATGGGAAGGCATTTGAGATTTGTGATGCAGAGGGCAGCCTGATGCTAGTGGAGTTCCAGAAAGATCATCTGGGAGTGTTATGTAAGCTGAACTTCAGCAAAGGGGAAAGAAGAAAAGGCAGGGAGGAGGGATGGACAGATGGAGGAGGAGGGAAAGAGGTAGCCTTTGCTGAGCACCTAGTAGGCCCTTCATAAAAGAGCCCTCTTTTAATCCTGTGGACAGCCCCGAATGCTGTGTATTGCTCTCTTGTGTTTTGCAGATAAAGAGGTGAAATAACCAGCCTAGCGTTACTTAGCCAGAGAGGTCCCAGAACTAATGCTTGGGTGTTTGCCTCCCAGGCAAGCAACCTTTCCTCCGCATCGCATGGCAGGCCAGTGGATGTGATCTGCCAGCCCATTTAAGAGTCGAGGAGACCGTTCCGCCGGGGATGTCACAGGCCGGTGGTTTTGGGTATAGAGAAACTTTCCCGAGCTAACATGAGCACAACGATGGCAGGGACCTGGCTCTAAAAGCCTCATGGCAGGTGTGCCCTGCCACATCAGTCCCGGGGTAGGAGCAGCACGAGGTCAGTCCCCGGGGAAGCATCCGGGGTGGAGCCACGTGGCCAGTTGAATCCAAAGTAAAGTCTCGGGGGGATGCAGTTAGAGCCTGACAGTCCACCTGGCCCGGGAGTCAGGGTTAACTGCCTGGGGTTCTGGTCCGTGGAAGCAGCCCCTTGGGACTCTGGGTCAGTGACATAATCTTTTTCTCCAACAGACGAGCTTCCTCATCTGTAAAATAGCATTACAAATCTCAGCTTCCTCTTCTGTGTTTTGAGATCCAAATGATCTTGTAACTGTGGGCATGTTCTGTCCCCGGAGGAATGCCGGGCTGGTGGGAGAGATCGCTAGTGTCAGAGATCAGGGGCGACGGGCAGGCTGACCCGGGGCTCCGAGGACCATCTCAGAGCTGGTGCTCTGAACTGGTTTGTCACGAACCACTTCTCCCTCTGACTTACCGCTTCCAATCCAGCCATTGCTCGTTTATCAAGCATGCACCCTATCGACATCACTGTGCGGGGCAAGTATTGTTCAGCCCTCTTGCACATCCATCTTTTACTTTTCCTCTTGCTGTTTATCAAAGGAGGTAGTCAGATAAATCCATTGCACTGTTGGCACGTAGCGAGTTACCTACACCCTACTATCAAGACCTAGTGAAGTGCTTTTCTCGCTTTTTCCTCAGCCTGTCTCCCTACTCCAGTAAATCCACCATCTGTGACACATTTGTGTTATAAATTACAGGTATAGCTCACGAGCTTCAGTCAGAGAATGAAGAAAAAGGGGGAAAAATGCTTACTTGTTTTTATTGCTGGTTAACTGTAAAACATGAGACACTTTACATGTGTGGATGAGGGAGCCTAGGACTGGCTGACACAATGCCTTGCAAATTTATTTTTCACAGAAAATACACTGCAGTGGGGATAGGTATTTTCATTTATTTGTGCCAGAACCTCCAAAGAAAAATAAAATGCCAACGTCTTACTCAAGTGTGCATAATTCTTACAAAACAAGACGACTGTAAAATATCTGGATGCACCCGTCCCCGTAGCCTAAGGAAATGTCGTGTGTCTTTGGGGCTGTATGTGTTGACAGGCATGCTTGCTATCTTTTTGTCTGTGCATATCTGCTCAGCCCCGAACACCCCGAAGGTGCGGTGGGCTCCTTTGAAGATCAGGGTCGGAGAGGCCAGCCTGGGAGGATCCCAGTTTCAGACTCAGGCCTCCAATCCAGAGAGACACAGAGAAGGGAGGCAGAGAGGCTGAAACACGGAGCAGGTATAGAGAGACAGGGGAACAGCAGCACCCACAGAAAGACAGGCCCAAAGGAAGATCAAGAGGGGCATTACCCAGAGCCCAACGAGGAGTGTTTTGCTTTACTGAGAATGAAGCCTGCTACAGGGAAGCATCCTAGACACCCTGGACTTTGTCCCACCACACTAGCCTCATCTGTGTGGTCAATTGGTTTGGGATATGCTCTGCTTTCCTAGGACAGGGCTGCAGAGAGGTTGGGGGCCCCCAGGTGTTTGGGCAAGTGGCCTTTGAGTAAAGCCACACTTTACTCCTGTATGCTGGGAATCCATTCATTGATTCACCCAATGCACACTCGCCCAATCCCTGTAAGATGGCAGGCTCCGTGCCGGGAGCTGGGGGGAAAGACAAGAACGGCACCTGGTCCCCCAGTGTTCTGTGATGAAGCCCCAGAACCAGGACCCCCGCCAGCCACATCAGCATGTGGTCACACTTCAGTAAGGGGTCTGAGCTGTGACGGCTCTCGGATTTTCTTATTTAAGGGGTTTGCCTTTCTTACACTTTCCTATCAAATTCTTTGGAAACAATTCCAGCCTTGGTTCAGCTAAACCAAGCAGGAAATGAGGAGAGTCTCCATCTGGCCGGGGGGCCCCTGGAGGGCAGGAGGGGCAGAAGCCAGGCATGGGGGTGTGGTGGCCATCCAATCAGGCTGGGACAGGGGTCAAATGAGGGGATGGCACTGCTGGCCCTCGTTAGCCTGGGGATCTTCCTTTCTCCTGGGTTTTGTACCTCTGAGTGATTGGCGGATGCTTTGTTCAATGGCTGAGAGCCGCCCAGAGGCGTGGAACTGGGCAGGAGAGAATGCTCAAGGACATCCAAGACCCTCAGACCCTCTCAGCCTTCAGAGAAGCCAGCCCTCGTGCAGGCGGCACCGGGTGCTCCCATCTTGCATCTGGGATCAGCATGGCTCTGCATGGCACCCAGCTCAATCTGTCTACGCTCTGCTTTTTCTCCCCTCCCCACCCAATTCCATCCTCCTTCAGGCAACTTACCATGCCCTCTCCTCCTGCCTGGACCTGCAAGACGGGGCCGGTCAGCAGCCTGCCTTCTTCAGATCCCACTGCAAGCATGGAGGAGACAACACAGCCCCCATTTCTGCTCTTGATGGGAGAGCACCCAGCCTCTGGAGGCCCTGCCTTCTTCTTCCACTAGCTCACCTCACTTGCTCCCCTACTCCTTTCCCCCCTCAGCCTGGGAAGAGAATGGCAAGAATCCTTTGTCCTTGTTAAGCCGGTTTCTCTACTTTCTTCTCCCCTCCCCAGAGCCCAGGTCTCATTAATCCCTGATTCTTCCGTCTGTGTGTTGGGCGGGGGAGGGGAAGGGGGGGCAGTGAGGAGGGGTGGGTGCATAGGGCAGGCTGGAGCAAAGGAGGGCAGGCACTGATGCTAAAGGACAAAGAGGGGTATGCATTTATTTGTTCAGAAAAGACTTCACATTTAGCAGACTGAATTTTCCATGCTGGCTCTCTCCTGTGCTTGTCCCCCGCAGCTTGTCCCCCCCAGCCCCTCCTGCACACACATGACTTTAACCCTCTTTTTCTAGATCCAATTCCAATTTTGGGGGGGCGAGGTCCCCCACTACCAAGCAATTTGTGGACACCTGCTGGCTGTCCTACAATTCAACTCAATTCTGACACTGACTCCCTGGAGATAGTATTGTGGGGAACAAAGGCAAAAGGGAAAGATTATATTTCCTTACTGCCTAGAGTCTATTGACAAGTTCTTGAAACAGGCAGGGTGAACTTCCTCTTAGGAACTCAGATGCCTCCATGTTAATACTTGGCTAAGGGCAAAAGGCAACCTTAGCTTGACATTATCCTGACCTCCAGGATCTTGTAAGTCTTCTTTGACATATAAAAATTCCTCTGGAAACTTCCTTTATCTCTACCCCTCAAGATACATGTTAGCAATCAACCTCCAAGCATATGACCCACTGATCTACATCTGAAGGGTCTCATGATTCAGGTTTTACTAGACTGTAGTAAATGACTTTTTCCTAACAATAGCTAGCCCCTTGAGGTCCTGGAAACCTTGCTTCCAAATTCCTTAGAGACTTATTCTATCCCTAACCCCATCCCAACTTGAAAGTATATAACCAGTCACTCCTCACAACTCCAGTGCGGCTCTTTCTGCCTACAGGTCCTGTCCCCGTGCCTAATAAAACCACCTTTTTGCACCGAAGACATCTCAAGAATTCTTTCTTGGCCATCGGCTCTGAACCCCAACATTTCTACATCAATAGCATCTGATCCCACAGGTTAAGGGCTCAGTCCCCAAGGCTCCTCCACGTCCAAGGCTAATCACTAGGCCAGTTTGTCACCTGTGCTTCTGACCAATCAACTGTAAATCAGAGGTTCTAACAACCTCCTCTCTGGGTTCCATAAATATGCTAGAACAGCCCACAGAACTCAGAGGAGCACTTTACTTCCTAGATTACCAGTTTATTATCAAAGGCTATATAAATCAGGAGCAGTCAAGTGCAAGAGATGTGGAAGGCAAGGTATGGGGAAGGGCAGGGAGTTTCCTTGTCCTCTCTGAGCAGGCCACAGTCCCCTCACCTCCCCAGTCTCACCTCATTAACATAACAAAAACCCCTTTATTATTCTCACCATTTAGGAAATTCCAAGGGCTTTAGGAGCTCTGTGTGAAGACCAAATATATATTTCTTACATATCACAATATCACAAGCCCCTAGCTCTTTCTCTCCATGTCCTTGAAAAAACTCATATGGCCCAAACAATGGTTGCTAATGTGTAAGCACAGTCCAGTCCTGACCAACTATTCCTGAAACCAGATGAACTTCGGCTCTCCCCTCTCCTCCTAAAGCCTTATAAAACATTCCACTCTCTTTCCCAACTTAGAAGGGAAGAAAGGCTTATGCTAATGGTGCGCTGGAAGATTTGATTTCACAATGCACTCCTTGGGATAAAATGGCCCAATCTGGGAGAGGGTCTTCTATTTATCCCAAGAAAAGTCTGGAAGGATAAGCAACATGGCGGGGGAGGAAGGGAGGATCATCTCGCAGCTTGAGGAGGGACTTGAAAGCATGTGTCAGAAAGGATGATTGGGGAATAGTGAGGCAGGTGTAGCCAGCACCACTCCTGGGGTCTGGGCCAAGAGCCCTTGCCTGGCTGCCCTCCCCACCAACCCCCCCTGAGGGGCTCCTCATGGCCCCCAGCCCACTGGCCTCTCAAGCCAACTGCCCCTGCTCAGGACCTCTGTTTCCCTGCAGAACTGCACATCTGCTTAGTTTTCTTTTCCACGTTTTGCCTTGGAAAGGTGATTAGCTGAAATACCAGATTCGCCAAGGAGATGGGCCTCTAGAAATGCAGGCTCAGGGACTAACTCGAGGACAGGTCTTGATCCCAGCATCAAGCATCAGGCCGTCCAGAGTGGATGCAAGTCCCGGTTCTCTCCACATGGCTACCTGGCCCCGCTCCCATCATTATCAGAGCAAGTACGGAATTTCTGGGTGTGAGGAGGGCCTGATCAGAGGGGATGAACAGTAGGACTTCCAGGCCAGGGCCGAAACGGTAGGGTCCATACCACAGCCAGAGCCTCTGAAGGGACAGGGGGTTGCTCACTGACCACGGCTTCCTGCTCCTGTTTTTCCTGAACGCAGTCCAAGCTTATTTGCAGAGCTGAGGAGTCCGCCAAGGCCAGGGTCTTATCAAAGGGCCTTTTGTCTCCTGAGCTAAACATTGGCTCATTGTTACCTTTCTTTCTGGCCCCTTCCGGAGGTGGGAGGCGGCCCAGAGCCTCCGGTCTGTGGGTGGCTCTGAATGCAATGGTGCAGGAGAAAGAGAGCAGCCCTGCTCTGGGAGGGAGAACACCCGAGGACGGGCTGACATGATGACGTCTTTGCTCAGGGCTTCCCGTCCAGGGATGACACGGATTCGATGAATGACTACACACAGTTACCTTTCTTCGGGACAAAGGATTCTTACATCTTTTCCTTCCCGCCTTCTAAACTCAAGCCTGTTAAAGAATTCTTTTCTGCTTGCTTCTCAGATGAAGTACTTTATCCTTTAAAGATGGAGCTCAACATCCTTTGCTTCCGGTTAGCTCCCTTTCGTCTATCAACACTCTTCCCCATTCCCTCAGTGGTTATGTACCTCACCCAAATCGAGCTCATTTGCCCTCTTTCTGTGGTGCTTTTCATCTGCATGCATGGCTCTCACATTGGAATGCTTTCTGAGGGCACAATCTATGTCTCCCCCATTAGACTGGGAACTCCCTTCCTTGCAACTCAAAGCCTGAATATGAGAAGTCAAGTTCTTTAGATGTTTGTTAAATATTGATTCTAGCCTCAGCTCTCCCATAGACAGTGTTTGAAAGGTCTGTGTGGAAAGTCTCTTTCTCTCTCTCAGGTTTGGACATAAACTGCATGTTATTTCATGTAGATCAACCATCCACCCATCAACAAGTTAAGGCATTGACTACAGTAAACGATACAAAATGAGTTTTGTTAGATTCTTCCAAGCCTTGAAGGCAATTGCGTGTCTCAGGAAGGGGTTAATCACCTCCTCTCCACCTGGAATGAGAAGTGAAAACTTGAGAGGGAAGAATTTCCCCCCAGCCTGTGTTATGATGTGCAGATCCCAACTCCTTGAACACGAACACCACCTAGGAAGGCCCTCAGCCTGTGCCCAAACGGAGGCCCTGGATGCGAGCATTCCAGTCAGTTCCTTGTTCCATGCCCCTGCATCTTCTATGAGCTGTAAAACTCTCAGTATTTCACAGAGCACTCCTACTTCCTGCCCCAGTTGAAACATGCTTCCCCACTTTTCATCCCTCCCCCACTTATGTCAAGGGGCTGAGATGACCCTGGAAGGCAGCGTTAGTGTTCTGCTTACCCCAGACCATTTCCAGAATGTGCCTTCTCTGCCCTCTGAAGTATAGTACCAACTCCTCAGTGCTTCGAGGGTATATCTTAAAGTTCCCTTTCAGCAGCCTGCAGGTACTGACAGCAACTTCAGGTACTGTCGGGATGCTGGAGTGGTCCGCACAAGTTCTGGGAATGGGCAAGGGTGGGAGAAGAGCTGGGGATGTAGTTTAACCGAGTGGAAAACTGGGGCAGTTGTTTCTGCACAACAGTTGTGTTTTGTTAGGGTGTTTTTATGTGGTAGCTGTGTAATGGTGAGGCAGGGGGCCTCAGTCAAAGCACCAGGGTTGAGGACAACCATGTACTCCCTCCAGCCTGGATTGACCCCACACCACCTTCCTTTCTCTGCACACTCACACTTTCCTGAAGAGTACATGGGTAGTCTCTGACCTCATTTGAGACCTCAGTGTCACCACACATTCTTGTCTGTCTTCGTTCCAAATGCACTGTATTTCTCATCCTTACTTACAATGGCCATTCTATACCTTTTCTCTTATCAAGTGTCTTACCCTTCCCCTACTTCTCTTGCTATCACCGACTGACATTAAAAGGGAAAATATAATCCATGAAGAGGGAACTCCTTCCATTTCTCAGCCTCTGCCCATAAAGTTCGGTGTTTTTGTTTTTTTTTTTTACATCTCTCCATGCTTTCCTTCTCCTCCCCTGACCTGGAGGAGAAGGTGCTGACCTTTCTCCCCAAGAAGAATTCATTCTTGTTCACTAGATTGCAACCCCCCTTTCTTTCAAGAACCTTGTTCTATAATGATCACCTTTCCTACATAGTTAATTTTTTCCTCTGTTGAATTTTTCCTCCTAGCGTATGATCATGCTCAATTTATTTCATCTCAAAGCAAAAGCAAAACAAAACAAAACAACCCTCCTTGAGCCTGATGACCTGTCAATTTCCCTAGCTTTCTTCCACCTTTAAAGCTAAGCTTAAATCTACGCTCACTGTCTCACTTCCATTTACTCAACTCTCAAGTTAGCTTTCCGTACTCAACTCTCCACCAGAATTGCTTTTGCTGAGATTGTTGGTGACCTCCAAATTTCCAAATCCAATAGAAATGTTTTAGTTATTGTCATATTTGATGTATCTGGGGCATTTGATACTGTTGACCATGTCTCCTTCTAAAAACTCTTTTTTTTATTTTAGCTTCCAGAATCTCTCTCTCTCTCTCTCCCGCTCTCTCTCTCTCCTGTCTTTCAGAGTACACCTTCCATATGTTTATTAAATGCTTGTTTTGGGGCATAATGTCAAATGCTTATTATGGGCCAAGAATTATTCTACAAGATGGGCAAAGCCCCTGCTTTCACAGAGTTTAATTTTGGTTGAGGGTGAGGGAAAGAGAAAGCAAATGAGTAAGAAAATAGGAGATAGTGGTGAGAACTAGGCAGAGCACTAAAGTGTGGTATGACGAAGGAAAAGATTGAGGGTCATTTTTAGATGGAGCATCAACAAAGGCCTCTCTGAAGATCTGAAATGTTAGTTGAAGTGGATGGGAGGGAAGGAGGTCTTCAGCCTCGGTGGGATCCAGCAGGGATGCCAGCGGCCTGGAGACAAGCTGTAGTCTAAATGCTGCTGGGTAGCCGAAGCCACAGAACTCTGCTTCCTCTCACTGGGCAGGCTGCAGCTGCTATGCCAGCAACTCTGTGCAGAAGTACTCTGGGTCTCTGTTCTAGCACGGAGGGGTAAGGAGAGTTACTAACATCTGCACAGCCTTGAAAAGACCTCCTGGTGCTTCCCTAATATGTATCTCATGTAAGTCTCACAACAACTCTGTGAATCAAGAAGGTAGGAGAGATGTGACGTGACTTGCTCAAGAGCACACAGCAGCCACGTGATGGAAGAATCAGGTCTTCCACTCCATATGCTGGAACCTTTCCCTGCTTCCCCTCTTCAAGGCTGAAGGAGAAGAAACCAAAGGTTTGAGCTGAGGAATGAGGAAGACTTGTTCATGGTCAACCTATGCTACCAGGAGCATGAGAAGGGGGATGAAGGGAGGAAGACAGGTCATTGGATGCTCATGAAAAGGATCACTAACATGGATGAGCAGGAAGCCAAAACCAGCCCCAAGCCTTCTATAAGCTGATAGTCGCTTCTTTGAGATGAACCCCAGGAAAGGAACTAGACCCAGAGATGGGGTGGACTGTCTGCCTGCCTCCTAAGCAACTCAGGTGCCCACCCAGAAGGTTCTTTATTGACCATGTGCCCAATCTTCCTGGGCCCAAATTCCTGGATGTAGTCACTCACCAGTTAAGCTCAACAGTGGAGATGATCCCTCCAGATGCTGTTAAAAGGGCAGGATCCTATCCTGATGTGACAGGCGAGCAGAGCAGAGAGGCCACAGGAGTGGGCTCTTAAGAGACCTTTCGCACTGGAACATCTCCTGAGGCTGGACAGTTTTCACCTCCTTGAGAAGATGGCAAAGAAAAGACAATTTTAGGAAGTTTGTATAACAGCCAGACTTCAAGACCTGACACCACTTGTTAGCTGTGTGACTTGGGGCAAGTCTCTTAACCTGTTTATGCCTCAGTTTCCACCTCTACTAGGGCTGTTGTACGGATTGAACAGGATAGTGTGGGTGAAGTGCCTACCTCTGTGTCTTGTATATATTTAACTTCAGTAGAAGTTGCCGATCCTTACAATTCTCAAGATGAGCTCTGGGATCTGACTCCAGAGTCTACCCTTTTACCCTGTTCTCTACTACCTTTCAGGGACATGAGTGTGTTCCTGGGAAATTAGGATGAAGTTCTTCATCTTTGGTTAGGGGGTTCCTCAGTAAATTCCCAGGCTCTCGGTGAAGACAATGTCCACACATTTGCTTCTCAAGGCTGACTACCAAGAGGACGAAACACCTGGTTACCTACCACCCTGCAAGTCCCAATATGAATGGGGCAGAGCCAGAAAAATTTAAACGGTTCACCTGAGACATAGTAAATCAGAATTGTCTCATCTTTGTTTTAACCTGTAGGAACGATGTGCCTTTGTGGCACCCTGCACCCAATTCCACCACATATTCCTTTATCCATTCAATAAATATTCATTGAGTACATACTGTGTGCTGGGTATACAATGATGACCAAAAAGAGAAGTGGTCTTTGGTCTTACGGGGCTTAGGCTAATGAAGGAGTGGACATTAATGAAACAGTTATTAGCAAATGCTCTTGGGGAAGAGAATGACTATTTCCGTGAACTACAGGAGTGACTGGAGCTCAGAGAGGGGAAAGGGGAGGCTGGAGGGATGGCCTGGGGCTGGAGTCCATGTTTAAAATTTTGGACTTGTCCTAAGAGCAGTGGGGAAGCCAGGTCATGACTGCTTCAGGTTTTTATTAAAAAAAAAAAAAAAAATCTTTCTCAAAACTTTTTAATTTTAAATACTTTCCAACTTTAGAAAATTTCCAAAAATAGTTCAGAGAGTTCCCACATACTCTTCACTCAGCTTCCCCAAATGTGAGCATGTTACATAAGTACACTTATTAAAAGTGAATCAGGATGTCCTTTTCTAATGCAAGATCCAACCCAGAATCTTAGATGGCATGCATTTGTCATGTCTTTTTATCTTCTCCAATGTGTGACAGTTCCTCAGTCTGTCTTTCAACATCAGGGTGCTCTTCAAGAATCCTGGCCGATTATTTTTGTAGAATGTCTCTCAATTGGTATTTGATGCTTTCTCACGTTTAAGTTCAGGTTGTGCATTGCTGGCAAGAATACCGTGACATTGTGTCCTTCTCCGTGCGGTGTAATAGGAGGCCTTTGGTATCAATATGCATCATAATTGGTGATGTTAGCTTTGATCACTGATTCATCTTGTGTCTACCAAGTGTTTTCATTGCAAAGTTACTGTTTTTCCCTTTTCAATTAATACATAAGTTGCAGGAGGATACCTTGCGACTACGCAAAAATCCTATTTCCCATCATACTTTCTTCCACTAATTTTAACATATATCAATGATTTTTGCCTGCAACAATTATTACTATGGTGTCTGCCAAACTGTAATTTTTCTATTTCCATCATTCCTTCAACATATTGATTGGAAAGCTACTAAAACAAAGAGTTGTTTCTTAACTCCCATTTAATTATTTATCCAATGATTTATTTATATCAGTATGGAATCATGTATATTTATTTTATTCTGTGAGTTATAGCTCATGATTATCATTTCTTTTGTTGCTCAACTTATTCCATATTTGGCTACAGAAGGACCCTTTACATTGGCTATTCTGTCCTGACAAGCTCCCACCATTGTTTGAGTACTTCCTTACTTTTGACATCACAAGATGGTTGGGGCCCCTCTTGCTCTTTCTATGTTCTCACCCTGGAGTTTTTTGGGCTTTTAAAAATTTTTTTCAATTCTTTTTTTTTTGAGATATTATTTATTTATTTGACAGAGAGAGAGAGACAGTGAGAGAGGGAACACAAGCAGGGGGAGTGGGAGAGGGGGAAACAGGCTTCTCGCCGAGCAGGGAGCCCGATGTGGGGCTCAATCCCAGGACCCTGGGATCATGACCTGAGCTGAAGGCAGACGCCTAACAACTGAGCCACCCAGGTGTCCCACACCCTGGAGTTTTTTAAGGACCCCTGGATCCTTTTTTGGAATTATATTAAGAAGCTGAGATCAGGGTGCTAGACATGTTCATTGGGACTGGGGTATCATTGTTTCTAAGCCCTTTCAATGAACAGAACCAGGAAATATATGTGCAAATATACACACACATCTATATCTTTGTCTATACTTACCTGTCTGTCTGTATATATATATTAAGATCTATTTATTTTATTTGAGAGAGAGAGAGTATGTGGGGGTGGAGGAAGGGGGGAGGGGCAGAGGGAGAGGGAGGGAGAGTTCCAGGTGGACTCTGTGCTGAGTGGGGAGCCCGTCCTGGGGCTCTATCCATGACCCCAAGAGCATGACCTGAGCCAAAACCAAGAGTTGGATGCTTAACTAACCATAGCACCCAGGCGCCCCTGTCTGTATATATATATTAAAAACTTATGAATTCTTATTGATACCTCCGCTGGTGCTGTGGTCTCGAATTTTGGCGAAGTGCTTCTGCAGGCACCTACGGTCATGGGCACTGCAGGGACTGAAGCTGTTGTTGGGGTGGTCACCCTCATCCTTGTCTGCCGTCAGGCCGAGATGGGGAGAGGTCAGCACCGGGAAAGGACAGGGCAGCACACCAACCCAGCCTCCCACCTTGCTTTCTTCTTGGAGATTCTCCAGAAGAGAATCTAATCCAAATCTAATCCAAAATCACAAGGTTTATTCTAGTCTTCCTCGTTTTCTTATTTTTATCTCTCTTCTCCAACAGTGAGAAACCCAGTGCTTTCATCCATAATAAAGTTACTTATTTGCCCGATCCTATAATACACATAAAGTAAATTCAGAAAGCTAACCCATAAATGTGAAACACACCTTCATCAACGAGAACCTGTCTTCAGCCTTTGACATCATTGTGTGAACCGGACTCGCACCGTCTTGGACCAATGTGCCATGATGACTGCTTTGTGACCTGAAGCCTTCTCCAGTACAGCCCCCGCTTCCACATTCTTCCATTTTTGTCTAACCACACCCTTACGTGCACCCTTGGGGTATTATAGCCTTTATCTGCTCTGAAGATACAACATTTCCTGTCTGGTGGTCTACCAGCACATACTTCCCAGCTCTAGAGTAATAAAAGCAGGTCTTACGGAGTCGAGGTTGCAGAGACCTACGTGTCTTGGGTCTTGCAGCTGTCCAAGACATGCTTCTGCCCCTCAGTCCCCTTACTGAACCATTTCTCGTCAAGCTGGGCATGTCAGCAGGTCTTAGAGCTCCTTTGGTCTTTGGAGGTGGTTTTGCATGTACGTCCCTTTCATGAAGCAATCACATAGTCAAAGTACTTTTTTTTTTCAAAGTTAGACCAGTTCTTTTCTTCTTCGTTCCCTTTAGTGTGGTGGGACATTCATCTTTAATATGATTAGGCTTATTTGATGTTGTTTGTATTTCATTTGGGATCCTTCCACCCTCCTCCTCCAAACACACACATCCTGCTTATTTATTTATCATTTACATATTTATTTCCTGGATATGTGAGACATTACCACAGTTCTAAAATCTGAGCTATGCGAAAAGGTATACTCAGAGAAGGACCGTCCTCCTCCTCCCTCCTACCCTGTTCCCATTGCCCCTTTTCACAGCTTTCCCACCTCCTCCCAGTAGGTAATCAATCCCATTCGTTTTTGGTTTAACCCTGCTGTATTTCTTCTTGCACGAATGTGCAGATACATGCGCATTTTCTTAGAACTTTATTCTTTACATGAGAAGTAGTGCATGACAGACGAAAAGTGTGGCTCCTGGGTAGAGAGGGGGCTGGAGGGGGCTTGAATGGATGTAAAGGAACAACTAGAAAGCTGCCACCCAGGTCCAAGAGAGGGATGCTGGGGCCCCAGCGCAGCTGTGGTGGTAGCGGAAAAGAGGAAAGGAGGACAGGTTTGAGTGTTTGGAGGTGACATTGCCCTGATTTGGTAACTGATTACTGAGGGTCAGGGAGACGGCCCTGTCAGATGAGGTTTTAGTTTCTGGCTTACGGATTGGATGGATGCTAGTGCCGCTCACTGAGATATAGGACACTGTAAAAGGATCAGATTTGGTTGGAGGGGTCCCCCACCTGTGTCTGTTTGGATGTGTTGAATTTGAAGTGGAAGCAGAGTTAGGCCCTTGAGGCACACAGCACAGAGGGGAGGGGAGGTCTGAAGAGAAATGTCCCAAGCTGCACAGATTCTGCCCTGGTTTTCCGGACACTTAGGTCAGAAAATAAGAGGGCAGCAGCGTAGTGAGTATGATCTGCACCCAGTTCCAGTAAGGGGGGCTTCCCACACCACCAAGCAAATCTGCGACATCAGCTGGGTGAACTATAATTCAATCTAACTCTGACACTACTACCCAGGGTCACCAGCAGACTCCAGTCGGATGGAGGGCCCAGTCCCACAAGACGGCTCCCCACTGCAGACGCCAGTGTCAAGTCCAGCTCGTCCTTGGTGTTCCCGAGCATCTGGCTGCACATTAGAGGCTTCCACGGCCCCTCCTTGGGTCTGACTAATTTGCTAGAGTGGCTCACAGAACTCAGGAAGCCTTTTTACTCCCGAGATTACCAGTTTATTACAGAAGATATTAAAGGATACGAATCAACAACCTGATGAAGAGATACACAGGGCAAGGTCCCAAACAAGGAGGCTTTATCCTTGTGGTGGATGTGCTCTGGTTCACCAACCTGGACGCTTTCCAAACCCTGTCCTTCGGGGTTTTAAGGTGGTTTCATTACATAGGTATGACTAATTAAATCATTGGCCAATGGCAATTGAACTTACCCTCTCGCCGCTCTCCCCTCCCCAGAGCTGGGGGATAGGGTGGGGGTGGGACTGAAAGTTCCAAACTCTAATCTCTGGATTGGTTCGTTCCCCTGGGAACCAGCCCCCACTTTAGGTGATCTAGGGGTTTTCCCTTTTTTTTTTTTTTAGGGTTTTATTTATTTATTTGAGATAGAACGAGAGTGAGTGAGAGAGAGAGCACAGGTGAGGGAGAGAGAGAGAGGGCCATGGGCTGGGAGAGGGGAAGAGGGAGAGGGAGAAGGAGACTCCGCATGGAGCAGGGAGCCCGACAAAGCCTCAATCCCAGGACCCTGGGATCATGAGCTGAGCTGAAGGCAGACGCTTAACCAACTGAGCCACCCAGGTACCCCTCTAGGGGCTTTCCCAAAGTCACCTCATTAATATAACAAAAGATACCCTTATCTCTCTCATCACAGGAAATCCCAAGGGTTTTTAAGAGCTCAGTGCCAGAAATAGGGACAGAAATGAAGACCAGATGTGTATTTCTTATTACAAATCAGAATATTGCAGGAAGATATTCCAGTCCCATGCAGAAGAACAAAACCCAAACCAAAGCCTTGGTAGTCGCCCCAATCTCTTCTTACAGGAGGCTGGCTGCTCAGGGCAGTGTGCCTATCAGAAGACTGTGCCTTCCCAGTGGGTGAGGTCAGAGGCACAGGGCTGTCCCTGCCCCTCTAGGTGGAAGTGGAATGACAGAAGATCAGGGCTGCAATTGTGCCCGATTTCAAGTCACCCTAAAATGCTAATGATGCTGTATTTGAGCTAACTTCAACTAAACCATATCCCCGCAGCTCACAAGACCTCCATGGGACCTTGGCTATTATAGAGCCCCTGCCGAGGGATTGGGGTTGGAGGAGAAGGGGACCAGACTTCTCCCCATATCCAAGCAGATGGACACAGCAGGGAGGAATTGAAAGGAGCCCCTTTGAATTCCTTAGGAAGAGTGTAGTGGCGGTCGGTATCAGTTGGAGGTATAGATGCCAAAAGTGATCTTATGGGGTTTCCTCCTCCCTGTTTTCAGGCCTGAAGGTAAGGAGGTAGAGAACATTCCAGAGCTCATTTCAAGAAGATAGCCCCACTCATGGATAAGACATTTTTTGAAAAGTCTCTAGGGGCAGAAGCTCAGATCATGAGGGGCTCTGAGGGTGGGTGGGTGATGGGGAGAACTTCCACCAGGAGCACGGCAGGAGGGAAAAAGAAGATGGAAAAGGTGGCTTGGGAGGTGGTGGCAGGTGTGTGCCTTGCGTTGGTTCTCTCGATATCTCCTACCCCAGTCTTTAGCTAAAAACTCAGAAAACAATAAACCCCCTTAAAGTAACTTGATTTCCCATGCCAGTCAATGAAAGGCCTGGGCTTTGAGTCTGGCCTGGCGTGGGTCTGATGAACTTGCTGGGAGTGGGGACAGTGAGAGTGAAATGGGGCAGCAGTGCATGGAGCAGGAGGGCAGGCAGGGTGGGGAGGCCCTGGCACAGCACACCCAGACACAGAGAACACAGCATCGTGAGGAGGTTGGCTGCAGGTTCTGGAAATTGGAGGAGGGCTTTTGACTATTCCAGGCTGAGGAATTCAAGGGTGGGCTAATATTCATCCAGTCCTCAAGGGCACCCATTGGCATCTGACTTACATATGTATACGATACTAATATTAATAGGTTCCATTTATTTTATTTTTTTAATATTTTATTTATTTATTCTAGAGAGAGAGAGATCATAAGCAGTGGGGAGGGGTAGAGGGAGAAGCAGACTCCCCATTGAGCAGGAAGTTCAATGTAGAACTCGATCCCAGGACCCTGAGATCATGATCTGAGTTGAAGGTAGATGCTTAACCCACTGAGCCACCCAGGTGCCCAATAGATTCCATTTATTGAGCAATGTGCTATATGTTTTTCATATGTATTATCTCATTTGGATTCTGTTTTCATAACAACTGCAACTGTAAGTATTATTACTGCTTCTACAGGGTTCATTCCTATTATAAGTTCCTTTTTTTTTATACTCCATGGTCATACTAAATAACTGTAAAATAGCATATAGTTCCCTGAACTTCCCAAGGAAGTTAAAGGAGTCAAAAATAAACTGAAAAGGAAACTGAGGTGCAGAGTAGCTGGCAGCTTGACTCCTAAGCTTGCACTCTTGGCCATGTTCTCAATCCTCTCCCCTCCTCTCTCTCATCTATCCATCCATCCATCCATCCATCCATCCGTCCGTCCGTCCATCCATCCATCCATCCATCCATCCATCCATCCATCCATCCGTCCATTCATCCATCCATCCATCTACCCAACCATTCAGACATACATCTTTCTGACTATATCCTTATCCACTTATAGATGTAATTCCTTTTTGAGTGGGAGGTTGAATTAGATAATCTAAAACTTTTCTTCCAGGTCTTAGGTTCTATGAGGTATATTTTACCTTAGACTAAATTGTGATTATTTTTGGCAGAGTGTTTGTGTTTCTAATTAAGTTGCTTGTACTCGTTTTAACATAGGTTTCAGAGCTGGCATGGATCTAGGCGGTAGTCCAGTCCAAGTTCCCCATTTTATGAGTGAGATGAAGTGACTCACTAAAGCTCATCTGGTCCAGAGCTTTGCCAGGATACCATTCTGTTTCAGATTATTTTGAAACCTGGATACATGGCAAGTGCTAAATAAGGACAACGATCCAGATAGACCATGAGCAAGAGGGAATGGCAGCCTGGAATTAGAACGTCACCTGTTCTTACCTCACTTACATGCCAAGGGTCAATGATGACAATGATGATGATGGTGGTGGCAGATGGTGGCAGTGATGATGGCAATGTCTCCCGTGATTCCCCGGGCCCTGATATCCCAAGGGATGTGCAGAGTCATCCAACACACCTTCTTGCTTCCTGCCAACTAACGCCTGATTCATTCCTGAAAGATGCCTACCTTATTTAGAAAATGCCCCAGGAAGCTTGAAAACTTTTCTAGTCTCTATCTCTTCCTGATTTGAGCCATCAGTCCCCCTTGTTATGTGTGCTTATTCTTTTTCTCCATTTTAAAAATGAGTAACTATAGAACAACATATAGTTTCCTGAACCACACAGCAAAAGGAAGTTGAAGGAAGCAAAAAAAAGTAAACTACATGGTCATGGGCAACAAGACATTGATGATAAATCAAAAGCCGGGTTTAGAAATAGAGAAGCTGGCTTCACTGAGACACAAACACCATATTCACACTGATCCCTTTCTTCTCCAATTCCAGGAATCCTGGCGTGGGTGAAGTTGAGTCACCTGGAGGGTGTGGCAAAGCCTAGTTGGTACTTTGGACTTTTACTTGCAGCAAGATCTCTCCTATTTCCTCTCAGAGCTGAATTGGGTGAGCTCTTGGCTTCCAACCCTGTCTCCATTTGGTCCCTTTGAGAAGAAAGAAATAAGATGCAGAAGACAATACTATCATGTATTGAGTATCTACACTATGTCAAGCACTGAGCTTTATATATTTTATATCACTTGTTCACCTCAATGATATTGAAAGGATGGTATTATTATCTAAGGTCTGGAAAGTTAGAGTGACAGCCCTAGGGTTCCCATGTTGGTAAGTGATGGAGGTCAAATTGAGCCCAGCTCTATATGCTCTATAGTCATTCACATGAGGAAAAGAGCATGGGAACCTTACAGCCCCATTCCTCCTTAGATTCTGAGATGGACATGATTTCTCCTGCCCATCCCACTGGTCTCCACCTTCTCTAGCCTATGAGTTTCACGTTTTGACAGTATGATCCTCCTCTTCCTACACATGTGATCACGAATCAGGGATGGAGTGGTTCATCTCGCACGCTTATACGTATTGTAGACTCTTAAATCTTCACCTCCAGCTTTAACCCATAACATCAAGTAGGGCCTGCTCTCCACTCCTCCACCTGCCCTTTCTTCCATGGAATCAATACTTACTTTTGCAAGCCTGTGCAAAGCCAGGTTTCAGGATGGCCTCTGCCAGACCATACTTCCCATGATGGAGGGAGGCACCTGAGAGGTGACCAGGCCCATCCCCCGACTTCTGTATAGGATAGCACTTGGCCCTACCACACCAAGTAGGGGTACAGAACTCCCAGGATAACACATGAGGGGTGATTTAGAGAAGCAGCTGTCAACACACTTGAGGGCACAGATCCCACCGTGTCAGGCTGAGGAGAAGCCAGCTCCTCTGTTTGGCAGATAGTTTGTTCCCAGTAGCAGCAAGACTATAGCAGGCTAGAGCCGAGTTACAAGGCCGAGTGGAAGTAGAGTTGTCACACGGGTTTTTTAAAATCAAGTGAATGGCCTTGACAACTTCCATCCAAAATCTTTCAAAAAGGGACAAACACAGCAGTGACCCCACTCTCGCCTCCATCCAATGAAGAGCAATCCTATATGGCTAAAAGAGGATAGATAAAACTCCTTCTGTCGGTCTAGCCTCACCTTCAGGATGGCAAATGTCCCTAGTTGGGTTCCCTTGCCCCTCTTCAAAATGAGAACAGCTGGGTTTGGGTTTATTATCCTATTCTTGAATCCCAAAGACCATCCTAAGAGTAAAACATGCCCTCTGGAGGGCAAAGACCTGGGGAAGTAGGAAGGGAGTTGCTGGGGGAATGGGCATGTCACCGGCTGAGGATGCAGAGTGAGAAGGCAAGCTGTATGTAGTATGTTTTGTTGGAGAAATAATTACCTTTACCTGGGAGTGAGGATTTAAGAGGAGGTACTCCTCACCCACCTGTGTTGATGCGAGGGCCCTGGTTTCCTCCCAAGTCTTACTTTATGGGTAGCACCAAGTTTCCCTATTAATCAGGGCAATTAAAAAAAATTAAGTGATCATTCCTAGGTTCTCCTGAAATACACACATGAAGCAGTTCAACCAAACACAGCATGTGTCAAACCAGTCCTCCAGGAGGGGGCCTTCTCTCTTTGGGGGAGTCTGTATTAAGGAATGGCTTGGCTAGCTGTGCGAGTCCCTATCAGCTCTGACAGACCAGGTCCTGACCCAGGGCGAGGAAGGCCACAGGATTTTGGGTGTGTGTGTGAGAGTGTATACAGAAACTGTCACACCCACACCCCACATACCATGACAGGGTGCAGCCATTTGTTGTCCGTACCTTAATTTTTTCAACATTTTCAGAAATACTATGCTTTGACAGTGCTGGTTCCCTAAGGATGCAGCCCAGAAATGCTCAGCCGACCTCACGAGCACCTTTCCAACTACAGTTCCCCTTATCTGCCCCTCACATCTGGGGATTCTGCACCAACCACGGCTGTGAACGATATTTATTTCCTTAGGGGAAACAGGGGTCATGTCTAGCTGTGCCTCATTTCCAAGCGTGTATCCACAAACCGATACCCCCCACTCCTATTACCCTCTCTTGGCATTTCGTCAAGTTGCACAACATGGTCAGGAAATTGGGGTTCACAATGAGTTATTATAGTGCTACTTTCCAAAGACATAGTAGGAAAAACAACACTCAATATGGTCTTGAGCAACATTTAATCTCTGATGTTTCAGAAGACACCTTAGGATCTTGAAGGGCCTGAGGGTTGAACCTTTGACTGTGACTGCTGATCCTGAGGGTGCCGTGTGAGGGACGCGGCAGACAGCATGGAATGAGAAGCCAGGGTCCCTGCTCTGTTACAGGATGGCAGAATGACCACGGATGAGTCGCTTCCCTTCCCCAACAGTGTGGGACATGAGAGTCTCCTTCCTGTCTAAGATTCTTCCCAGCTCAGATATTCTGTGAATAACTAGCAGAGAATGTACTGGGTTGCCTTCCCATAGAAACAGACAAAACTACATGCAGTAGCCGAGACAAAGGCCTCAAATAGTTCTTCCGTATTTCTAAAGCCTCAGGGCTTAGACTTCCATCTCAGGGTTGGCCCAGCCCTGGGGTCAGTCATGTGCAGGCTGAGGTAGGCAGCAGGAGGTTAGGGACAGCAGCGTCAGGGATCACTGCACCGTTTGCGATGATAAATTCGCCAGGCCCCCGGGCCGGGATCTTCCCCAGTGGAAGCGTGCTGGGTGGTCACTTACCCTGCCTCCTCAGGCCACCCAGAGCCCTCCCACCCCCAGTTAACAGAGTTTTAGTTACAGGGATGTGTCCTGTCCTCAGGGCTGGGGACAGTGAGAAGGTAGAGTGGGGGAGGAGATGACAAAGCTACTCCTCCTGGGCCCCGTCCGGAAGTTCAGAACTGAGAGAGGGATCCTACAAGGTAGGAGCCAGTCTCCTTCCATGCGGGGATTCTGGGAGGCCCACATTTCATACGACCCGGCATCTGCCTAATGCCCCTGGCACATCCATCGTCTCATCTGACTTTTTTTCTCAGGCTTAGCCACCCCTGTCCCCTCAGTTCTGGCTGGGCTGAATTCTACCCAGGGTAAGAAAATCTCCAACACAAGCAGAACTCTGAGCAATGACTCCTTGCGTCATATAAATAGCTTCAGTGAAATATACAGCCTATAGTAAACACACACACACACACACACACACACACACACACACACACACACACACACTGTCTTGTGGAAATCACCTTCAGGATGATTTGGGGAGGCACTCATTGACACAACCACTCTGAATATAAACGTATGCGTATGCCTGGAGACCTACCTCTCCCTCCCCTTCGCCTCAGAGAGAGGAAAGCCCTGGAGAGAAGCGCGCTCGTGCCCAAGCTGTGAGCTGTTGGGTGGGAAAGACCCCGAGCCTCCTCTTGTATGGCAGGGGCTGAGGCAGGGGCTGTGTGGGGCTATGCTGGGGGCCAGTGACTACTCCTTCAACAGTCCCAGCTTTTTCAGAGCTTCCCTTCTGTGCTCATCAGGGATGCCTTTTGGGGAGATCTTGACACTGACGAAGGGGGGTCGAGGCAGCTTGTCACGGCTCTGTCCTTGGTAGGACAGGCGCTTGGTGCTCTGCTCCCGCTCCAGGTCAGCCAACTGGCCCCCCTGGATCCCTGCAAAGTCCTTCCCCGTGCCCAAGGAGGCAGGGCGGGGCCGCGAGTTACGCAAGACATTAGGAGACATCTTGTCTTTGCCCAGAGAGGTGCTGGTTTTGGGGCTGGGGTCTTTCTCAGCCGAGAGGTAGCTGCTCAGCCCCACGCCTGAGCGCTCCAGAGTGTTGGACTTGAAGTTCATCTGTCTCAGGCCAGGGATGTTGCTCTCCTGGAGAGTCAGCCCTGGGTCTGGCCTTGGCTGGGTCAGGGGCCTACTTACCCCGGGGGCCATAGGGATAGGAATTGGCATGGATTTGGCAGCTGGTGCCTTCCCTGGAGCGGGTTCCTGGGCAGGAATTGAACCCTTGTCTGGAGAAGACCCCTGAGCAGGAGTGGGAGTCGGGGCCTTCCCCGGAGAAGGTCCCCGTGTTGGAGCTGGGGCTGGAGCCTTTCCTCCAGTGGGCACGGCGGCTGTGCCCTGAGCTGGAACTGCAGGCTGAACCGGAGCCCGAGCCTGGAGGGGGCCCTGGAGTCGGGTGGAGCTGGCGTGTTTACTTAAGTGGGCGCTGGGCTCATCCTGGTCCTGGGGTAGCCCCAGCTTCTCCAGGGCTTCTCGGCGCGCCTTCTTCTGCTCCTGCAGCGAGGACGAGGCCAGGCCCGAGTCTCCGGGGCCGGCCTCTGAGTGGCGGGACAGCCAGTTCTGGGGCTCGCTGTGGAAACTGCTTCTACTGCTCTTTAGAACGATGTTGGGGGGCAGCTTCCGGGGCTTAGAGGCTGTGAGGGGCGCAAGCCGGGCACTGGGGTCCCCCCCTGGTGGGACGGGAGCGTCTTTGGCTCTCACATTCTGAGACGACGTGGTGGGAGGAGGCCGAGGCTGCCCTAGTTCCCCCGACGAGCCTTTCTTATTGGCCCTCTGGGACATGGCCTCTGAGGAAGTCTCCTTTCTCTCCTGGGGGCGGAGTGATGCGCGGCTCTGCTGCCGGGGCCCCAGGGGCAGGTGGTCTTGCTCACGTGGCTCGTGCTGGCCGTCCTGGAAGGCCTCTGGCGGAGGGATGGGCACCGTGTCCAACTGCCGGGCAGGCGGCTGGGGGCCGGCCGGAGCCTGGTTGGCCTCACAGCTTTGGCTGATCTGCTCTTTCTTAGGCTCGGAGACGAGCCCCTCTGGTTCCCCTGGGCGGTGGCTATTAGTCTGGGTGGTGCTTTTCCTGAGGTTCTGGTTGTTGCCAATGTGGATATTTCTGGGGAGGCTATAGGAGCCAGACCTGAGGCCCAGGCCTTGGGGCTCAGGCAGATGGGTTGAGCTGGGCTGAGTCCCTCTCCTTGGCTCTGGTCCTTGCTGAACGATCTTCTCCCCTGGATATCCTGTGAGGGTCCCGGAGAACAGGCAAAGAAGAGTAGACAGAGGTGAGAACCCTGCTGCCCAGGGCAAAGCAAATAATTCCTGAACTCTGATCTCCACCTAGCAATGGGTTTTGTTTTTTGTTGATTATTTGCTCTTAAAGGGGCCACACTGTAGCCTGGATATCATTTAGACTGACAGATGGACACTAAGCAGATTCCCGACAGCCGAGGATTAATTTTTCATGAGGGTTGGGGCAAGAGCAGCCTCACATAACTCCATGTCCTTGCCTCGAGCTCTTCCTAACCATCTACAGAAACACTGGCATTGGGGAGAGATTCAGGACAGGCCCTCCAGCTACCCTGGGGTGGGCGCCCAGGTAACGGAGTCCAGGGAAGCACTGAACATGAATAGCATCAATAGCCGATGTGCTCTTGATTTGACCAGACTTCTGCCTTCTTCCACCTTCACTCTCTCTCTCTCTTTTTTTTTTAAGATTTTATTTATTTATTTGAGAGGAGGTGGAGAGCATGAGCCAGGGGGAGGGGCAGAAGGAGAGGGAGAAGCAGAGTCCCCACTGAGCAGGGCTTGATCCAGGACCTGAGATCATGACCTGAGCCGAAGGCAGACACTTAACTGTCTGAGCCACCCACGTGCCCCCCACCTTCACTTTCTATAAGCACCTGAATGATTCCTGATGCTCCAGCTGTCCCCACACCAGAGAGTGACATGGGCTCCTTCCTTCCAGCAAGCTAGGCAGGTGTATCGGGCCCACTGGGCCACGGACTCAGTCTCAGGGAGCAGTGCAGTCCTTGCCCCCATTTACTGCTCTATCTCCACAGAGGGTCTAACACATTGTCAATTAAGATTCGCTAAATGAATGAATACATGGTTGCAGTCCCGATACCAGTGGGGCTGTCCTCGGGAGACAAGTGCCCTCTCACTCTAGGATATATGGCCCCACAGTCATGGCCACACTTGTGTGTCACCCTGTCCCCCTTCTATGGAGCCTCACTACTACTGGCTTTCCACACTCTCTCACAGGAGCCTCGAGTTGCCACCCACTGAAGTTAAAGGAGCGCTTCCCTCTTATCTCTTGCAACCTGATCCTCCTGGATCATCCAGATTAGCTCTCCAGACTCACTCAGTGTCCCCAGAGCAACCACCCGCTGCTCCCCGAATGCCTCCCCCACCTCTGTGGTCATGTCTCTTCAGACTCACTCTGTGAAAGAATGGGAGCTGGTCAAACGCTTTTCCCTCCAGGCCTTCTCTGATACTTCATAGAAAGACAGAGGAAGCTGGCTTGTCAGCAGTCCCTCCTCCTCTCCAGGACAAGACCTTAATTCTAGCCAGGAGCGTGGGAGGAATGCTGTTGTTCCTTCTGCCCATGACCCTTAGAGCACAGGGCAAGCGAGGTGCAAAGCCGCCATAAAGATGTACTGGTTTCCTGGGTTTGCGAGAGGTGCCACCCCAGACAGTCTCTCTTACCCTGGGGAGCAGGCTGGGTTATGGGCAGAGCTCGGGGGCCTTGCGGAGCTGTGTCTTGCTCAGACTCGTCAGTGGACAGTCCACTGTCAGCCTCAGTGTCCAGTGAGCCGATGGTCTCCTCCAGGAAGAGCAGACACTCTTTCTCTTCAGCGGACAGGAAGTCGTAGCTGCTATCACTCTGGAATGAGGCGTGGAGGACAGAGAGGGAGAGGGAGCTGTGAGAGGGAGCTCCACAGAAACTGGTGGGGCTGAGAACATGAAGGAATGCTGAAGAGCTGGAAACCTTTCCGAGAGGCTTCTCTGCAAATGTGCACTGCAGGGATTGCCTCCTGAAACTGCAGGCATGGACAGGGCAGACACTGCCGGGCTGTTGGCCCGCTAGCACCCAGCGCCAGGCAGCCAGATGGCAACTGACCTTTTTTGCCCAGTCCTGGCTGGAAGGCTTAGGGGAACAGATCAGAAGCAGTCCCAGGTTCTAATTCCAGTTCCTCTGTGTGACCTGTGTCAAGCGCTTCACTTTGTGTGTCTCTGATTTAGCCCTAAGTGACATGGACAACATCATGATTTGACCTTAAACTTGAATGGTATTGTTTTTAACTTTTCAAAGGACTTTTGCATCCGTAATCTGCTATGTCAAGGACAGTATGAGGACAAACAAGAAACTGCCGCCAACCACTGGCTGTCAGGCCAATGGGAACAGTGGCATGACTAGCCACAGATACATTTACTAAATAATTTATACTTGACTTTGAAATGCATTCCATACAGGATTTTTTCCTTTGTGTATTTACTTTCTTGATGGCATTTGGCTCTGGCTAACATTCAAATAAGTGTGCATTTCTTAAGCAAATATTAACTTGAAGGGGGGAGGGGAGAGAAACTGGATGGGTGTGGGAGGAGGAGAAAGCAACTTCGTGTGAAATATCAAGTAGATATTAGATAAATGATTGTCATGATGAAAAAGCATATAGGGATATTTGGGAAAAAGTGTTATGGCCATTTTAAATGGTTATTGCCTATGTTCTACAAGGCCAGCAAGATCCAGAGAATAGTCACTCTCTAAAATTGAAGGTTGAAGGGAAAACCAAAAGGGCAAATGGAAATCTAAGAAATTTGGCTTGAGTCCCTTCCTGGCGTGTATCTCAACCCTCTTCCTGATATTTGAGATACTTCAGAGTTATATATTCTCCAGACCCGCTCAGATGGCCAGGGAAGATTTTGAGACAGCCCTAAATATATCCTGGGAGATGGTTTTCGGAATAACCCTACCAGTTCCCCTGGCTCCTAAAGAGCCATCTGTCAGTTGACAAAAGTGAGGCTTACATGTCAAAGGAAGCCCCACATATAGCCCTTGGAAGTCCTGAAGTCAATTCCAGGGGTTCCCTGAACAAAATCTTCTGTACTGCCCTTTTCTTCCTAAAATAGCCTTGCCAAAGATAATCTAACTTTGAATTTCTCCTTTGTGGAGGATGCACTTTGAAAACCTTTAATCCCTGCCACATTCTGTGTCCAGTAGTATGTAACTGCTCATATTGGCCTCAGCCTAACAGAAACAGAAAGATGTCTCTGGGGTCCCATCATCTCAGATCAAAAAGAAATGATATGCAGATTGTGGGCGCTTTGGAGTGCGTGTGTGTGTGTGTGTGTGTGTGTGTGCACTGCTTTCTCTACTCAATTTTTACATATCAAAACTCACGGACTATATTAAACATCTTTGACATTTGGTAGAGATCCTTATAATCCTTAAATTTCCAAGTACCTCTATAGGATATAAAGCAATAAAGTATAAATTCTCAAGGGTTATTATGTACGTGATGAACAGCAAGAACAAAGGCATGCTTACATTTGGACATACGGCAGGCTTCACTCTTTCACATCAGCCTACGGCAACTGAGATTTACATTCATTCCCAGAAAAATTACAATTTACTACATGCCACACTCACTGTTAAACACAATGACTTTGGAAGATTCTGAATCGCTGCTCATAGAGATAGACTATTTCTTTTCTACATAGAGGCATGTGCTAAGTGGTTTATATGCATGTCTTGTACTCTCCCAGAAGACCTTATGAATTCAGTGTTTACATTATCCCCACCCAAAAATTGAGGAGGCTGAAGCTTACAGAAATTAAGTAATTTGCCCAAGGCCATTCGGCTTATAGGTAGAGAATTCAGACCTGCTTGGCTCCAGAACCCAGGCTCCTAATCACTCTTTTCTCTTTGATCTTCCTAAAAGGAATGTAGCTTGCTGCAGGAGACTTCGGGAATACCTGTGCTCCAGGGATCTACCATCCATCCTTTCCACCAGGAGCTCAGATCACTGGCCCTCGCTCTCACCTCAACTTAGTCCCCAATCAATGAAAACCGGGAGCAAGTCTCATCTGTCCTCCTGCTCTTTGGGGCGGTCCCACCTTATTCTCTAGAAAACCAGGGTGAATCAGAGGAGAAATACCAACTGGTGTGATTCACTCCCTGAGGAGGAAGATGAAAGCGGAGGAGCAGTGGGGCCGGTGGTGGGCCCGGCCGGGCAGCGGTGGGGCGGGGTGGGCGTGCAGAGAGCCGGCCAGGCGGCAGGACCAGGAGTACGTACAGATCCAGAGCGGGTGGACGTGGTGCTCATGATGCTGTCACAGCTGCCGATGCAGGCGGGTCACGGGTTCCGAGCCAGGCCCCGCTGGCCACAGCTCCCTCTGGGGCATCGCCCGAAGCAAGGTGCGGGGATACGGTGAAAAGGGCTCCCAGAGGGGAAGTGGAGGGAGGTGGAGAGTGTCCCAAGCCGGCCTGAAAAGAGAATAATCAAAGCCACGTGTGAGCCGAGCTGAGGCTCTCTGGCAAGGCTCTGCCCAAGCCCTGGAGCAGCGTGGCGGCAGGGACGCCCAGCAAGCAGAGAGCTGGACGGGGCCGTGAACAGCCGTCACCCAAACCTCCCAGCCTGCGTGGAAGGACACAGAAGCGGGCTCGGGCACGTGCAGAAGGGTGGACTTAGCGCAGGTGGGGAGGGCCTGGCAGGGGGTGGGGGCGGGAGCAGTCTAGTCAGAAAGGAGATTCCATCGCTCCTAGTGGCCTTCTTTCTCTGAATCAGGGGGCTTAACCTACATTTCCATCACTCCAAACAGTACAGGGGTTCTGGAGGCAGTCAGATCTGGATTCAAATCCCACTTCCACCATTTCCAGTTATGTGACTTGAGGCAAGTTACTCTTCGACTCCGTTTTTCTCATTAAATCGGGTGAATGTGGTGTTAAATGAGAACAGTTAGCACAGCTTAGTTGGTAGTAAATACTTAATGAATAAGGTAAGAACTGCTACTGTTCTTGTAATAAGAAAAAGGCAAGATCCATCTAGGATCAAAACAAACTGAAGTAAGGCAACAAGAGTTTAGAAAAGAAGGGTTTGGGTTAAATGGGAGAGAAGGAACAGGGTCCTCAATAGTACCAACCACATAGGGTTGTCGGGAACAAATACTGATATACTGCACATAAAACATATTGTGCAGTATCAGTTAGCTGCCAGCCGAGCCAACACCATCACCATCACCCCACGCCCACCCCCACAGCCACCATCAATCACCTCCCCAGTCTGGGAGGCACGCACATGAGCCCAGAGGCTGACACAAACCCAGTTTCCCTCTTGAGCACCACCCCTCGATGTTGTGTTTATTTCCAGTGAAGTTCCCTAAACTTTGTCAAACGAACAAGAGAAATCGCCTACGTAGCTTCCCCCCCGGCCTCCAACTCTTAGGGAAAAAAAAAGTTTCCAGTTCACTGTACCAACAGTTATAGCAAAGGAAGGCAGTACTATCTTCCTTCTGAAAATCTCAGTCAAGGTCTGAAAAGGCCAGAGGTGACACTCTTATGTTAAAATGAAATCCTGGAAGAATTTAGTTTAAAAGACAGTTGCAAGGTCAAATTGAGAATTTGGGGAGAGTAAAATCAGAATCCAGTTTGTCCGGTTCTGAATCCCTCTTTTTCCTGTGACACCATGCTATATTTTTAACCACCTTTCCTACCCTCCCAATACTAGATAAAATGTCCTAGGAAAACTTTCTATAAATAGAAATAGATCCTGGGACCTGGGGTTTGGATCCCAGAGAGGTTGTCCCTTCGGCCTCTGCTAATAACTCCTTCCAGAGCCAAGTCAGGTTTGGGCTGTGCTGGGTGAGTCAGCCTGCCAACCCTGCAGAGCCGATAACCCACGCGGCCTCATGGAGCTCCTCTCCTGCTTTGGGGGAGGCCTGCAAGTGGGGCAGGTAGGGAGGGGCAGAACAATGGGGAAAGAAGAGGAAAAAATCCCAGTGAGCCAGACACACGGAGTTCGTAAGTGTCCAGACCCTCTCAGGAGATAGAGACAGGACCAGAGGGGACAGAGACGCCAAAGAAGCCCAGCAATAAATCAACATCGGGTAAAGTAGTCCTTCAGGTTTCTTCATGAGGTTACTTTCCCAATCCCCAGAACTCCAAAGAAACAGAAACATGAGAAATCATATGGATGGAAATCAGTCACCTCAGCCATCCATTCCATTCATGACTGTTTAGATCCAGAAGGTACTAACTCATTCTTAACATTCTGTAGGGTTGAGGCCATTCCAGTCAAAGAGATCCATTGCTCATAAGCCTAGGCACACAGAAGACACTCAAAAAATGCTGGACAAATAAACTTGTCATCTGTTCTAGTAACTATTGAGTTAAGCTGTTGGAAGACCTCTTTTTTGTTGGCTTTTACCCTATTACTATAAACTCTTTCCTACGTATTTTATTTCCCTGAGGATATATGGCTCAATGGAATTGAGGCAATGCTTCAGTTAAACTAACATTTATGAGCACCTAAGAGGCATGGTGCAAACAAAACTTATAAGGCAAAGGCATGGTTTCCAAGTAGTCATTGTAAATCCAAGGGTCTAGTTTTTGGCTCTAGTTTTCTTAAAATATTTCTGTAAAATCATAATTATTAATTATTAATACTGTAATTAATACAGTAATTATTAATACTGTATTAATCACTGTAGTTAATATAATATTCTCTGTGAATGGGTGACCAGATGTTGCCTCTTCTTTTCAAAAACATTTACTACCTTTGTCCTTCTAAGTACTCTTCGGACTGTATGGTAGCTAGCTAGCCTCTCCTTCCTCCCGGGGCAACCTACCACACTCCCATTTTGGAACTAAGTAGCTGGAAGTAACTAAAGTAGCTGGAAGAGAGAGAAACAGTATGAATTGCACTGCTTCAAAACCACATAGCACTGTATAGCTTACAGAGTGCTTTCGATATGCTAATGAGATCTTCAAAATAGCCTGATAATTAAGGCAAGATGCAATATTTTCTCCTTTGACAGATGGGAAATCTGGGGCTCTTTCCACTTCCCCTTCCAAAGGGAAACAGGGGATGACCTATAAAAGCATGTGGATTGCAGCCCTTCCAGGGAAGCAAGAGGGCCATGGACCTAAAGAAGGGTCATCAGCCACCCCTAACTATACACTAAAAGCCCTAAGATCACCCTTCTCCTTCTACTTCACACCTTAAACCCTCGAAATCATCTGATTCCGCTTTATGATTCCAGGCCAGCTTTTTGCCCCCACGACAGATATTTCCAGAGTAAACAAATGACACCAAATGTCACGGAAGATCGTGTCATCAGGCACTAGGGAATCCTTGCAGAGCTGAATTTGAACCCGAAACCAAGTCCAAATGAGCTCTAAGGCGCTTGCATCTTGTCTCCAGGCCTCATTTTCTGATCCAAAGAGCCAGAACCATTAAGAGTCTCCTCTCTTGGGGCGCCTGGGTGGCTCAGTCGGTTAAGCGTCTGCCGTCAGCTCAGGTCATGATCCTGGAGTCCTCAGGGAGCCTGCTTCTCCCTCTCCCTCTGCCGCTCCCCCTGCTTGTACTCTCTCTTTCTCAAATAAATAAAATCTAAAAAAAAAAAAAAAAAGAGTCTCCTCTCTTTGTCCCACCCTTCCACTCTCCTTCACCACTTTGGCCTGACCTGGATGCTGCATTTCCTTCCACCAACTTTACAACCTTGAAACTTGGGGACTATTTCAGGTCAGCCATCGAAACCTGAGGTATTCCTACCTGATAAGAAGCCTGAGAAACAAGCAAAACTCTCAAGGTGAGAGTTTGGTATCTTTTAACCCTTGACCTCTTTGGAGGATTTGAGGGGAGGAGGAAATGGGTTATGAAATCCGCACAGCCTATAGTCAGGGCCACCTGTGCAAAAGACATTAAACATTAACTACTCCACTGAAACCAGCCAAGTCTTGGAGGAAAGTAAATAAAGAGCATGAGGAGTCCTGGCATGGGTGGGCGAGCGGGGGTGCGCAGGGCTCCAGCCCCATTCCTCTTTGGCCTCTCTGTACCTTCTAAACAGGCCCAAATCCCCCTTGTCACCCTCCTCCCGTGACCCCACCCCCACATCTTTCAAGAGCTCAACTTCTCTCCCCACTAATCAGAGATTTCCTATTTCTCTCAGACCATGTGTCTCTCCTTCTTGCTGACTACCCAGAAATATGCCTCGGGCTGGGGAACATCCTAAGCAAAATGCCAAGAGGACTAAAAGTTGCACTGCGTGTGTATGCTTCTCTATGAGCACATGGCCAAGTTTCTGAGTGTGTTTAGTCAACGTTATAATCTCCTATTTCACAGGTGGGTTTGAGGCAAAGGGTGGGTCAACCTATCTTCTGCACAGAAGAGCTTTGTTTGACACTGCAGGTTATCTTATCACTGACAAGTTCACCCCTGATGGCAGCCCTTAGTCAGTAAGTTTGGTGGCCTGGTTCTGTGGTGTGGGCTCAGCTAAAACTGAAAGCTCCAGTCGCCAGGACTGGAAACCCACATTTGCTCAGGGCTTGCAGGTGCCAGGCCCTGGGAGCCTGGCACGGGGGTCTTCCCACTTCGCTCTTTCCTGCAGCAGGAGGAAAAGAGGCGAAGTTAGGGACCAGAATGTTAACACCTCCCTGCGCAAGGTGGATAATGGAGAGCTGACTTGCTACTCTGAATTGACTTTGACATCCAGCTTCCTTGTGCAGGTAAACCTGCCACACATTCTGTCAGGTGGGACACCTGGAGGAAGACAAAGCCAAGCCACCACAGTGGTCTGGTTCTTCTGTCTGTGGACTCCGCCACCCTACTTTGGCCCGAGCCCCACTGAGAACTCCTATCAGTTTCAAGGTACTACCGTGCAATGTTAATGTGGGTGGGGTCCTGGCACAGCCCAGTGAGCGGCTTTCTGTTTGCCAGTCTCTGTGTTTAATAGCAGGCAAAGTTGGAACATTAACTGAGTTGAATCCAAATAAACTCAACCTTTTAACTAGATTATCCGTGGGTTTTCCAAAGATGAACTGGTAGTCTGAGTTGGAGTTTTCTGAGCCTCACATTCCCTTACAACAACCTAGCACACCTCATACCTTACACGCTTGTCCACAGAGAGTTCCATTATCACGGTACCATTGTTGAACACACACACACACACACACACACACACACACACACACACACACACACACACTGCACCCTTTATTTAAATAAAGATAGCCGTTGAGTTGATAAAGCCAGGGGAAAATTTCCTTTTGGAAATGCAATGGAGAAACTAAGGCAATTTTCTCCCCTGGGTGATCCCCCATTTTTAACTCCCTGTACTCTAACTCTTCCTTTTCAAAATCACAACTCAGTTTCAATTGCTCAGAGATGGAAATTTCCAAAACAAACCTATTTTATTTTTCTTGTTGTCTGCAAAATATGCTTATCCAACCGAAATAGGCAGATGAAAAAAATATGCATCTCAGCCCTGGTCTTCACAAAAACATTCCAAACTTAAGAAGCTATCAGTCTACTCTGCTCCCAGACTGGCCTAACAGAGTTGAGGAACAGAGAGGAAAGCCCCTTGGCTGGGGTGCACAGGGCTCCCCACAACCCTGTGGTTCTGACTTCCCACGAAGCACCCCTTCTTGTTGCAGAATAAGCAATAGTTGGTTAGTGATTAACTCACCTTCACTGGATGAGGAGCTGAAGAAAGGAGAGAAATACCCTTTTATTGCCAAGGGCAGAGACGGAGACAGAGACTGCTTCCCCTGCCTTCCACTGTTTTCTTCTTTTGACCTCCTCCAGACTTACCTGGACAGGTAAATGTTTCATCCGTGCTGCCCCACCCCACCCTGCCACTGACTCACAGCCAATCCCAGCCTTCCCTCCCTACTTCTCATTCCAGCTGTTTCCATGGGGAGGGCGTGGGAGGGGGATGGGCAGGGCCAGGCTGCTCTCATGGAGCCAATCATCTCTTGCCCTCCCCTTCCCCTGGTTAAAGCCAATAAAGAAAAAAAAAAAAAGAAAAGAAATAGGAAGGCTGGAAGGAGAAGAGACACGTTTGGGCTCAGACTGGAAGAGGAGAGTTGGCAGGGAGGGAGCAGGTAAAAGATATTATTTTAAATTTTTAATATGAAGAAACACAGACAGGCAGTATGCTTTTCTTTGTGTCTGTTTGAAACGGGATTTTCTATCTAGAACTGCTTTCCTTTTCTTGGAGGTAGGTTTTCCCCGGAATTCTCCAAGTTAAAATCCACTAGGGCCAGTTTTGTCAGTAGCTTTTCTAGCTGTGCAGAAGCACTTTCACCGTCAAGCCTCTTCTTAGCGGCTCTTACTACTAGCACCTCCACTCAGGACTGCTGGAAAAGGGGTGTAAGCCTGCTGGAGCTGAGACACCCTTGCCCCCACTGCTTGGCAATGACCTTCTTAACCTCATTTAGTTCTGGGGGTCATGAAACTGTTTTCTCCCCCAAGAGGCCCCTGTGCTGATGAAAAAGTGGCTGGACAGCCTCAAAGGAGGGAACATGCATGCTGTCATTTGGGTCTCTGGTCTCTTTTAGCTGTTCCTGGAAGGTAGCAATGAATCTGAAGACCTAAAAACAAAATAAGCTTCCAACCAGTGTAGTGACCTGTCTCCTTCCAAAGGCAGACTCTTTGCATCTGTTGTTAAAACGACCTGATGAGAGTAGGGAGAAGGAAGTAGGTGGAAGAAACCACTGCTTTCAGGAAAACACCTCCCTCCAGGTATGGAGGCCACTTTTACCAGGTAGCACTTTTGCCTGGAAGCTCGATTTTCCTACATAGAGGTTATCCTTGATACCAAAAGGGCAGGAAGAAAAATTAAAATCAAAGCATATAATAATCGCCAACATTTATTGAGCTCTTGCTATGTACCAGGTATTATGTTGTGCTAAGCATTTTCATGCATCATTTCATTTAATCTTTATTTCAACTTCAAAAGGCAGGCACTATTAATATACAAATTTTACAGGGTGATGAAATAACTTGGATAAGATCACTAGCTAGGAGGTAGCAGAGCAGGGATTTCAATTCAGGCAGTACAATGTCCAGCTTGCCGTGCGTCAGTATGATGCCAGTCCGCCTCTGTTTTGGAGAAATTCCAAATGTAAATTCCAAATGTAGGAAATGTAATTTGCAGGCCTAATTCTAACGATTAGATTAATCCTTTCCCATCTCATTGCCGTCTTGTAGTCATTCATATCTCTATTAACAAGATGACACATGCCTTTCAATCTTTTCTTTTCCTGTGATCACGGTTGGGTAGGAAATAGGAAGTGCAATGATGCTGGGGCCAAGACAGAGAAGAAATGGGGAAGGACTAGTGAGGAGGAAGGTGGAAGCCTGAGATAACCAAGTACCCTATCAGCAGCATATGGGTAACGAGCTGACTGAGCATTGAAGGGTGGCGACTTCTCTTCATGGTGTGTCACTCAAACATGTATGATGTCATAGTAGTAACAAAACAGGAAAGGCGCCTCCATCCACATCCGCAGGAGTTCAGTGCAACTAGAGTTACACCCATGGATGGAATCACTGAAGTTGATCTAGCTTCACAGGTGTGCGATTTGAACATTTGCTAGAAAAATGAATTTGACTCATGAGCATTAACTTCAAAGATGATAGCATAGTCGTATTTGCAAACAAACACAGTTTTTCAGTTTATAATAAAATTAGTATAATCAGGAAGGGCTCCTTTCTTTGCACAGGTAGAATGAGGGACATAGACAAAATGATTGTTCTGTTCTTTCCTTTTAGACATACATCTCTTATTGAAAATTAGGAAATACTTCAGATGCCCTGGCATGACAAACACCACTGTACCAACACCCAGTTCAAGAAATAGAACATTACAGCTGAAGTTACTTCCAAGTTTTGCCCTCCCTTCCCTCCTACCTCCTCAAAACACACATATGGCCCCACTGAATTGAACCACTATCCTGAATTTGAATGTTCTTCCTTCTCCATATCTTTAGATGTTTTACCCTGGAATCTTTTTTGCTTTGCTTTTTTTGTTTTTGCTTGGAAAAATACCAAGTCTCTAAAGGTTCCAAGAGAACTAGAAAGGAGACCTGGACCAGGGGAAAGACAGGCCTTCCAAAATCAGAAACGCTTGAAGGACTAAGGCTCCACAGTTGATGTAGGTCATCATTTGAGGAGGAAAGTGTCATTGCTTTTTGTATATGAATTCCTGTTTGATGACCTGACTCTGTGAAAACTAATTATGGCCCAGTTCACCTGACTCACCTATGTCCTCCTGCCTTCTCCATCCTGTATGTTGTTGTGGTATGGTCATCTTGACAGACAGAGGCTAGTGTATGGTTTCCTTCCTCAGTATGATCTCCTACTGAGGCATCTCATTTCCCCTACCCAAGTGCATTTCACACACACACACACACACACAACTTCAAAATCAAAATGTACCATAATCGTTGGTTAATCTTTCCTCTTTGGGTCCCTTATAAAATTGAGTTCTCTGCAAAATAGCTGTAGACCTCCATTCTAACCATTCATGATACTTATTCATTCACATTATAGTCACATCCTATCAGTGCCTTTCTTCTCCCTTTCCTCTCCAAAGGAAAAATGAAGGGACTTTGAACATGTTTTATCACCATCCTTAAGAAACAAAGGTGCCCACCAAGTTCACAGTGATACTGTATGCTGGGTCTGAGTGTTTTTCCAACCTATCAGGGGAAGAAGAGATTTTATTCCTCAAGTAGTACTAAGAGCTGGCTTTAAAGAGAAGACAACGAGGGAAGGGTTCAGATGAAGGTGATTATAATTTGGCTATAAGCCATGGAATTGATTGGCCATATTAAGACATCAAATAGATCACCAAGTTTTCTTACCAAAGTGGTATTAGTGTTAAGCCTAAAATAATTAAAGGGGAACTAATGGGTGTAATTAGGTGGGTTTGGATGAAGAAATTCTGAAATTAATCATTAAGTAGTTCTTGGGAGTAGCTTTTTTTTTTCTTTCTTTTTTGAGGTCAGTATCTCTTCAGCCCTCCTACCATGGAAATTTGGAGGATTCAGTAATCCTTTACCTTCTAGCGCTAATGAAAGTTTGAGATCTGAGGTCATCTATTAGGATCAGAGAGTTTTGTAAGTAATGCCAAATCTTAATGTGTTCAAAATTGAGATGATCTTGTCCCCCTGCCCCCGACCCCAAACTTGTCCCCTTTCCCCATGCCAGCTAATTGCATCGCCGTATTCTCACCCAGACTCCGTGCTTCGTAGAGTCCTCCCCTATCTCCTGTGAGATCATTCCAGCTCTTCGTGCTTTCTAGTCTGCTTCAGGATTGCACTAGTTATCTGGCCGTGGACCACTGAAGATGTGAAGAGACTACACAAAGGTCTTGTTTCACATCTTCCATTTATAGATGGATCTATAGATTATCTGAGTTGTTGATCCTCTCAATACTTGGATGCATTTTCATAGCATTCAGGACTAAATTCGAAGTCCCCATGTGACACAGAAAGACCTTCATGAGCAGGCCTTACATGCTTCTCCTCTCACATATTCATCCATATTGTTTATTACCGTCCCATCTAATATTTCTGAAACTGCCATGCTTTCATGTTTCTGGGCCTTTGCACATGCCGTACCCTCTGCTTGCACCCATTCCTATGATGCCCTCCTGGCTTAGTCTTATCCTTCTTTCAAGTTTCAACTCAAGTTCCACCCTCTTTTGGACAGGAATGTTAGGTGCTGTTTCACTGTAATCTCCTAACACAGCATATACATCTCTGAATTTAATCCACTAGGATGCAACTGTCCTCTTTTTCTCCCTGTAAAATTTGAATTCATGAAGAACATCAGATATTTCTGAGTATAACTCCTCTATTGTATTATAGTAGTTATATATTAATGCCAAAACTGATGATGAACATTTTAGCAACTGAAATCCTTTACTTAAGAAAATTGCCCTAAAAACTTCATTTTTGGAGATCGTGTTGGTAGACAAGCCATCTACTGCCACAGATTTGCTTATTATTTTTTTCTAAATCTTGTCTTTTGACATACTATTACCCTGTGCCTTCCCATTCCCATCACTTTTACAAAACTGCTTTCCTTTGCACCCATTTTCTTCTTCTCTTTTGGTACAACAAAGAAAATGTTTTTCCGATAAAACCGCATCATCCATGTGTGCTCTGGATCTCATCTCACAAACTCTATCCTTGCATTCCTCTCTCTTACATCATCTTTTTGACCTTTCTACTAAAGTAATGCCCATCAGGTGGTGCCCAGGTCGCTCAGTCGGTTAAGTGTCTGTCTTCAGCTCAGGTCATGATCTCAGGGTCCTGGGATCATCAAGCCCTCTGTTGGGTCCCCTGCTCAGCAGGGACCCTGCCTCTCCCTCTCCCTCTGCCCCTCTCCCTTGCTTGTGCTCTCTCTCTCTCTATCAAATAAATAAAATCTTTTAAAAAAGAGTTTAAAAAATAATAATGCCTATCAGCATTCAAATATACAACACTTAGGTGTAGTGTTTCTGGAGCCACTGTCTGGTTTGATTCTCTGCTTCTTCATGTAAATAAATGCTATGACAGGTGGGCTCTGAGATACTATGTGTACTTTTCCTTTTCTATTTATCTTTTTTGTCCTTCCATTCTTGCCCACTGTGTAGGTCTCCTCTCAATACTTTCAAATGCAGTATACCATTAGTTTCATCGTGAAGAAACATTTTCCAGAGCATTCTGATTTACTTCCATCTGGATAGGTTTTTCTCTAGCCTGTTGCATGGCTGTCATTTTCATATCTGTCTTCATCATCCTACTGGAAAAAATCCTTTCACTTCTTTCTTTTGTTGGAGTAACTGGATCTCATATCTCCCTCTTTCCTGAGTTAGCTCTCTCAGTTTGGTAAAACATATTTTCCGGTAGTTTCCCGAGAAAGTGCATAAGATCGTACATGTCTGAAGTATTGATATTCTAGCCACACATTTGACTGATAGCTTGTCAGGATACAGAATTTTAGATTAATACCTGCTAGCTTTCGGGGCTGTTATTGCAAAGCCCAAAGTATCTATGATTCTAAGTTTAAGACTTTCTCTTTGTTTTCAGTATTATGAGTTTTCATAATGATGTGTTTTGGAGTAAGTCTATATTCTGGATACTCAGTATATCCAGTCTGGAAATTCATGACATTCCGTATTTTCTTGAATTATTTCTTTGATGAATTCCTACTATCCATTTCCCCTCTCTCTGTCTCTTTTTGTTGTTGTTTCTTTTGGGAACTTCTATTATTTGGATGTTATTGTACAATCTCCTGGACCTCAACCTCTTTGTTTTGCTACTAAGCAATTTCTTAAAATTTATCTAAAACTTTCTATTGCATTTTCAATTTCTAAGAATTATTGTTTGTTCTCTGAATTTTTATTACATTTTCTCCAGTTTCATTGATGCAAAATTTTCTCTTATTATTTTAAGAACATATATGTAAATATGTTAGCGTTTTTCTGCCTCTATAGTCTCTATTTTCTCCAAGTTACTTTTTTTTTCCTGTTTGTTTTGGCTTCTGTGTTTCTTATCAAAGAATGTATTCAGATGTACTTATGATTCTTGGCTATCCACTCAAATTTAAGAATTTGCCAACAAAAAGCTAATTAAATTTTGAGGCACAGCTGGGGCTGGTTGACTGTAGACGTTGCTAGAGAGTGATCTCATAGGACAATTTGGTTGGAAAATCTTTGATGCCAATATCTTTAGTATCAAAATGGCCTGTTTGGAATCCTCAGAGAAGAGTTTTCCAATATCCTTCTTGAAGGGCATAATTCTGGCAGCTCGCGTTCTTGGAGCCTAGTGGCAGAGGAAGGTTATTGCTCTCAGCATCTAGCGTATAAAAACATCACTTCATCCCCTTAGTTTTAGTACAGAGACCCTACTTACCCTGAAAGGGGATGTAGCAAGCAAGCTCTCAGTTGCTCTGTGTGGAAGAGAAGATCGGAGAGGTCTTAGTGTTCCTTAACCAGACTCTTCACCCATCTTCCTGATTTTTTCCCCCACCTCTGTTTTCAGGGGTACTAATGCCACCAATTCTTGAATTTTTGAGGGGGATCTCCATGGAAAAAGTAGGGTTGCTGGCATAGGATCAGCTTTTTCAAATCTGCTAGGTCAGTTAACTGCTGGCTAGCTTCCAAAATTTTGTTGCTGTTTTTTAATCCCGCCATCTCTTTGTCCTTCAGAATTTATGCCTTTCAATAAATCTCATAGAGTTACTGTGAAGATTACATGAGATAATACATGAAAAATGCTCACAACATTGTAAGCACTCAACAAGTGCTATTATAATTATTGCCATCATCACTTAAAAAGGTTACTACAACAGCCTCCTCCTAACTGGTCCTCCACTTCCATTCTTGCCCCCTTCAATCCATTCTCTATAGAGCAGTTGAAAGAACTTGGGAGAAACATAAATCTGATGCTTTCCTTAATATGCTATAATGTCCTCCCAGTTATCTTAGGATAACTTTATTTTTTTATTTTTATTTAATTTTTTATTTTTTAGAGAGAGAGAGAAAGCGTGAGCTGGGTGGGGAGGGACAGAGGGAGAGAATCTTAAGCTGACTCCATGTCCAGCACAGAGCCCGACACAGGGCTCAGTCTCACAATCCAGAGGTCATGACCTGAGCCGAAATCAAGAGTTGGATGCTTAAACAACTGTGCCACCCAGGAACCCTAGGATAAATTTATCTTAAGTTATACATTGATTCCATTCATTCACATGTTCATTCATCCAAATATGTAATGAATATCTACTATGTGCCAGTACATTGTTAGGTACTGAGAATACAATCGTAGTAAGGGAGAACTGGTCCCTGCCCTTGTGGACAAACTATTTGGGGACACACATATAAAATGAACAAGCAAGTAAAATGTGGCAAGTATTCTTGGAGCTTGAATATTATGGAGTAAACTGATCAAACCAAGGTTTTAAACCAATGAAACTTATTATAGCTTATTGATGATGCAAATCTGGATCCTTGCTTGCTTCTAAAAACTTCATCTAATGTCCCTCTTTTCCTGTGTATCACACTATGGCCAGACTGGCCTGGAAAATGTTTCATTTTCTCCTGCAAT
This sequence comes from Zalophus californianus, assembly GCF_009762305.2. Lineage (NCBI taxonomy): Eukaryota > Metazoa > Chordata > Mammalia > Carnivora > Otariidae > Zalophus > Zalophus californianus. Next base: position 33,468,793 of record NC_045604.1, read on the forward strand.
ATAGGGTTTGCAAGTGCTATACGCCTTACTTGGAACGCTCTTCTTACTCTTCAAATGACTAACTCCTATTCATGCTTCAGGTTTCAACTTAGTCACTTTCTCAAAAAGACTTTCCCAGATTCACCACTTTTAATTATAATCTCCCCCCCATTATTCTCCTCATAACACCTGTATTTCTAATTCTTTATAGCATTGTTTGTGTCCCCCCAACCCATGTATACCCAGCACCTAGGGCAGTTCCTGAAACTTAGCTTTCAAAAATGCTTATTGAATAAATGACTACCCTTCTCAAATCCTAAGGTATTTGACAATGTACAAGAAATAGCTCAATAAGGGCTTGTTAAATTAAACTGCTTAACAATTTATCACAGATGAACTATGACTTTAGCTGCTTATAGCCAAATCCAAGATCATTTTCTCAGTTTTCATTGTTATAGATTAAGAGTAAGAAAAATAAGGCTGGATCATAAAGGATGGATCTAATGGGAAGGGTCACTTTGGCAGAAGTCAACATAATTCAGAGTCTGTTCCATAGTTTCGTTGGTTTAAAACCTTGGTTTGATCAGTTTATTCCATAATATTCAAGCTCCAAGAGAAGTAATTCAAGCCAATAAAATTCCTAAGAAAAAGACTTCTCAATTCCAATGCAAAAGAGTTAAGTCACAGTAGAAGAAAGTTTGGAATTCTAATAGGTGTAATGTCCCATGCACAATTAGGATGAATAATTTTGTGAAATATCCTATATAATAGACTCTAAAAAACTATTCTTATCCCAGATGAGATCGGGCACATTCAGGGTGGTATGGCTATAGACAATTATTCTTATTCCATAAGGGACATATTTTCTACTTAATTCAATATAAATATCCAACAGAATTGAAATGAATTGTGCTAGAAATATTCATGGTTACTTGAAAAAAGTCTGGACTTAAAAAAAAAAACAGACAAATTCTTACGATATCCCTCCACCATTGATGACAGAAAAATCATATTATCACATCATTTGCTTCATACCTGATATTTCCAAGATTATTTCTCCTCCTCCTTCTTTTTTTTTTTAAATACAGATTTTATGGCAGCTGTTTCTTGTTTATCACGTGAAAGGTGCTGCTGAGGACTTCCATATCATGTAACATTGTACTAGGTAATTCAAACAAACTTCCCTTGCTGAAGCAGTGGGGATCTAAAAATATAGTGCAGAATTTGAAGAATTTCCAGTCTTGGAACAGGGTGAAGATAGAGGTCAGGTGTGGGGCACCCAATATTTGGGACTTTTCCCCTGGAGATACTTCTCTATTCCAGAATGGGTGGCTGAGATCCTGAGGGGTGCTTCTGACAGCTTCATGTAAGCAGGGGATCAGGGATTGGAGTCCAGGATCCACCAATGGATGGGATCTAGTGAACGGCCCTTGCTGTAGGTTGGGAACTCAAAGAGCTGCCCTGGAGGAGTGAGCATGAACTCTTTCAACACAAGCTGTGTCATTACTGTTATGCTGATATCTATATGCTCTACTTTATGAGCCAATTTAGGGATTATCAGGAATAATTTTGTCCATACTTTGTATTTAACTTCAGCATTGACTGAAGTAAGCTTCAGTAAGCTTCAAACTTCAAATTCATAGCTTTCAACCCACGGCAATTATTCAATTGCAGGGCTTTAGAACATGGCTGAGTCACTGTGACACCTGCTCTAATGTCTAAAGATTCACTAATGAAGCCCATCAATTGAATACAGAGAAATGCCATCAATAAGATCAGAAAACTCTTCTTGGTGTACAGAAGGAATTTTAGAGGACAGAAAGGCAGAGAAGCAGGTAAGAGGCAGTCACAAAAGCAGAGAAAGGATTTGTTCAGAGCTTGTTGCTCACGAATTCTTCACTTTTTTTTTTTTTTAAACTCACACATAGGGAAATCATAACTTTAGTGAGCTTAGGGAAGTATGTTCATGATACTCTGGCACTTGATTCCATCAGATAAATACCCTCAAAATTATCTATAAACAATACAGATAAAGGCAATCCACATTAGAACCAATTTTTTAAATAGGAAAAGTATTTGGGATGCCTATATTTCTATTCCTGAACCTCTCATTTTTGACTTAGAGATATAGTAAGACAAGGATAGTGTATACTACTGCCGAATATGTAAGTCCTCTCTGTAGCCTCTGCTGGATTACTAAATCAGCACAAAGCACTCCTTTCTAAACGCTAATGGGATGGTAGAGAGGAAAAAACAAATCAGAGAAAAATTGTTTTTCCCCTAGAGAAGAAGTTCTTTTTGTAAGTATTTATTTCATAACTAGCCCTTGAAAACAAAATTTTCAAGATGTCAGGGACCTAATTACTTTTAGCTCTATTTCTCACAACGCAGGGGGCTTATCACAATACTTGAGCTTCAAGTATTTGTATTAGGTTTTCATGGTAAATTTTATTTTGCAATATTCACCCCTTATTGGTCTGTTCTTTCCTCTAGAGAATAAATCTACTTCATCTTTCACACAATGCTTCCCAGAATGTGAAGTTGTCACATTGACCTATCTCGTTTCTCTTCTCCAGTTCCTTCAGCTATCACGTATGACAGCTGCCAAACTTTAGTTTTTCATTGTTTTACATGTAAAACCCTCATCTAAACCCCCAATGCAATGTGACTAAAGCAGTTTACATTAATACTATTGCTTCCTTTTTTCCCCCTAGATTTTTTAACTATTAAAATGCCACTGTTTCTGTGGCCCAAGTCACATCACCCTGTTGGGATAGACTTTGAGTTAAAATATCATTGCTATTTCTTCATCAAATCAGCTACAGAGCCAGGTTTTACCTATGTTGGACTCACATAATAGACTATTTTAGAACTTCAGGGCAGGGCTTCACATTTATGAATATTCAATCCTGGGGTTTTTCAGCCTGTTGAGAGTTTTGAATTGTCATTCATCGTACTATCAGTTTCTTCTGGATATATGAGTTTTACATTATTTCTTTATGAGAGAATTTATATATTATCTGTAAAATTAATAACTGTCTTTAAGTAGTAGATTAAAAGGGATTGCATGAGGCCAAGGCCATGGGACTGACCTAAACCATCAGTGGTCTCTGGAAGTTGATATGGACTCATTTAAACCGTGGTTATAATGGTAGTTCTCAAACTTAACCTGCATCAGAATCAGAACAGATTGTTGGCCTCATTTATTTCGGATTTCTGAGAATTTGCATTTCTAACAAGTTCCCAGGTAATATGATGAGCACACTTTAAGAAGCACTGCTTTACAGGTACAGCTAATTGTTCAACAAGCTGCCATCACACAGCCCATGAGACTCCTTACACACCTTTTAATGAGGTTTGGCTTGTCTTATTCTTAGGTTAGATTTATGCTGACCACCTCCCTCCCCCAAATGTATTTTGTCCTGGTGCACAAACTGATTAGATTACATCATGGTTCCACTTCCAGAATTTTTAAGCTTCAATGAGAAGGAAAGGATAAGTAGTTCAAGTTAAGAGTCTAAATTCCGGTCAATTCTAACTCCAGTGTTGTTTCAAGTAAGATTAGAATTCTTCCACAGAGATGTTGGGGTATCCAAACAGATCTAAGATCATGTAGATCTTAGTCTATTATAAACAAAAAGGCACCACTTAGCTTTCCCACAATTACTCAGCAATAGACACTGACTTTACACCTTTCGGGAGCTGATTGCATACCCGAAAATTTGGAGTCAAGGAAGGAAAATTTCAAATGCCCTCTGGTGTCAAAAAGAAGAAAACATGTTTAGTTACTCCTGTCAAAGTCATTAAGATTCCACCTACAGAGTGAGATTTGGCAGATGTTGGTACCCTATTCAAAGCAGTGGTCCACTAGCTTTTGGTAATGAATATGTAACTTGAGTGCAGCGGCTGTTCACTGGTCCTGTCCTCACCCCAAAATATGCTCAGACAACAGTATTTTCACGTCATTTATTTCTTCAAAACAAATCACTTCATACAGCATTAGGTATTTAAAATCACAGACCTCATAAATAAAATCGCTTCATCTCAGTTAACAATGGCAAAACCACACAAAGTTGTACAAAATGAAATCAGACATTTCCCAGGTGGCAGCAGTGCATTAACTGTGAAAAAGATGCTGGCAAATAGACAAAAGAACACTTTTAAAACAAGAAAACACTGTCCATCTTAATGAAGAAAAATAGGCCAAGAAACAGAACTTCCTTCTGTTTTGTCCTTACCTACTACTTTTTCAAGTCATGTTCTAAGCTCTAAATTTGACAACCCAGGCTTTCCTTCTTGCTTCAGGAAATCTCCACCTCGCCTCCACTCCATCAGGGAGTGGAGGAAAGAGAGGCCTACTGTCATTCTCTATCCCTTTTAACAAACTTCTATATATTTATTTTGCATTTTAAGCTGAGTTCAATACTTCTTTAAAGGGAAAAGATTACTCTTTGCTAAGGAAATTATATGTCCTGTAAACAGCTTGAGTCATGAATGGCACCAAGGTGAACTGGAAACCTGACAAGAATTAGGTGCCCCTGGTCCTTTCAAGTAACTTATGGGTTACAGCTTACTGCATATCCTATACCAGGTCTAAGATTGGGCTCATGTAATCTTAGTAGAAATTCTCAACCTTTCTTAGGTTAACCTGTTACCTACAACTTAACCAAATCATATCTTCACATCCCTAAGCTCCCAGATGTGGGTATTTTTAAAAGACAAGTATAAAAAGGCATCACAGCAAAATGCTTCTATTCATGGTTTATACATTAATGACAAGCTTCTCAGTTATGGCCCTGCTACATTCTATGCCAAGAAATGGGCGAGGGTTAGGAGGACACAATGCATTGCTTGAAAAATTTTTCAAAAAGCGTTATTCATGACTAAGGAATGTATCCAACTGAGCATCTCTTCTGTTTAAGTGGTACTTTATCCCCCTTTCTCTTCAATCTCAAATAGCAATCTCCTTTAAATTCATATGGACCAAGACCTAAATCAGCACTCAACTCAGTATCAATGCAACAATTTCTTCAAAGTCAAATATTCAAAGCACTGTAAACAAAATGCCAGCTAATTTTTGGAAAAGAAAAAAAACAAATAAAACCCTTTCCCAGAATCGGGCAAGTTTTATAGTCTAAGTTGAATTAAATGTATTGAAATATTATAACTCTTAGTGAGAAAACATCTTTAATGAACTAGCTTATTCAAATCAAGTGTTTCACTTTAGACTTAAAAATGACACTTTTAAGGCTAAGAAATCAGCTCCCTTAAAGTAAGTTTGCCTAGAAACAAATGAAGAGTTTTAAGAATCTGATCTTTTCCAAATTGGTATAGTCATCTTTGTGCTAAAAGGACAAATTTGAATACTGCACTGTACAATGAATGAGAAAGAATAATCATATTATAGAAACAGGTAACTTTTTGAATGCTAGGGCACAGAGCACGCCCCTAAGTTACTGAAATCAAGTTCCACTATTATCAAAAACCAGAATGTTGTACCACTGGATACACTATACATTGATGGCAATTGTTAAGAAGAGCTGATTGTTAGCAGCTCAAGAATTATATTTTAATGCCTTTAGCAAGATCCCTGGAGAGGGCTAACATGTAAACTTTTACTTCATTTTTTTTTAAAGTGCTGCAAATAATAACAAACGTGTGTCTTAACACATGAAAGCACATAAATCTTAATATATGAAAGTTTAAGAAGGCCACCTGATCCATAAAGAAAACAATTATTCTGCTAATTTTACATACTCCTCATTCTAACTTTTTCAAAAAAAGACACAGAAAACTATGTTTAGCTAGGGCAACTTGCAACATATATGTTTTAATGCCTACACAGGATAGAAAGCATATGCTAGATAAGCAAGTTGGGCATGGGCACTTAGGGGCATTTATAGAGAGATAACACATTAATGCAGTCCTGATAATGACTTTGCTGGGGCTTGAACTTCATGGAATAATCAACTGGCATGATTGTATTAGTTTTTGCCAACAGGGTCAAGCTGACCAGCAGCCAAACTTTCAAGGGTACCCCTCGACTACGCTCATTTTTCATGGAAATAATAATTTAAATAATATTTCATGGGAAATAATTAAGAAATCAACTAGGAACGATTACAAAAGATGTACCACACTGATGTCCTTATATGGCTATCACATCACAAAATTACCAGGGATAGTAATTTTAACCTCTGAAAACATTCTACCTAGAAGTGCATCTTCACCGCCCTACATCGGATCTCTAAATCCAAAGAAGAGTAAGAGAAAGAATAAGAGAAAAGAGGGTGGGGGACAGGAAAGCGCAATCTTCATTCATTCAGCCACTAATGTAAACTCTCCTCATTTGAATTAAAAAACTGTTCTTGTATGGCACTCAAAAATGGAATAAATAGGAAGAAGGGTTTCATTCTGCTCAAGTGCAGATTTAAGAAAAAGTTTTGATCCTGTTGCAAGTACTAACTCCATAGTTTTCAAAATTCTGAAGATTAGAATTTACACACATTAATAAACTAATTTCAAGACTTTAATAAGTGCAGTAAAAAAATCTTTAGATTCTGTGAGGTTTACAAGCTTGAGTTTAGAAAGAGCACAAGTTTAGGTTTTGAATCCTCAATAACTAAATCAAATTGTCTGCAGATAATGCATCATCTTGGATTTTCCATGATCAGAACATTCAAGTCCTAGTGCTGAATTTCAGCAACTGATTAATTTATAACTTATTACTGAGAGCCATTTGACTGAGTTATTGGTGTCCAGTTGGTGAATGGACAACCCAGGTAACAAGTAAAATAGAGTAAGATCCCCAGAATAAATACTTGACACTTGCTAAGAAGTATAAGTTTAAATATGGGAACAAAAACACTGAAAATGAAGGGGTTTAATTTTATAAAATATCAGGTTCTATTTCTATTTGTTAAATTAATCCGATGTAGGTAAAATATACTTAATTTTAATGTGACAGAAATTAATGTTGGAAAACATATCAATACCTGCTTGGTACATTGTAAATTACCCAATAAATATTTGTTGCATTAACAGATTTCTCTAAAATTCCAGTAAGCAAACGTCAAATTTGGTTCCTGAACTAGCTCTATGCATAATGACGTCTAAAGCTCAATTTGATGGATGCTACCCAGTGATATACTCTTAACTTCTAGTTTTAAATGTAATTATTTTCTGGGGGAAATAAGAGATACAAAAATCTTTAGACTGAAATGACAGCCAGGTACAAAGAGATCTTCAAACATAGTCATCTGTATATATTATGATTGCCAAACATTAAGTATCGCAAGCTCACAAGTGCTATTTTTAAGGCTCAGTAAAATAGAAAATTAAACTCTTTTAAGTTACACTGACCATAACTTATAATGCCTAAAGCAGCTATTCACAAAATAGGTACTCAAGAAATGTCACCTAATGATTTCAAGCATACTTTGTGAATTCTTCCTTAAAGGAACTTGTCCACTAAATTGTTTACATGCTCCTTAATTTTATATGGCCACCTCCACCAAGTGAAAGTGCTAAAAGTAAATCTCAATTTTAAAACATTCACCAAGAAGATATGCTGAAAGAGAAGTGCTTTAAAGTATACCATTGGTTTTGTAAATGATACTTCATCAAAAAAAGAGACCAGATAACGAAACTTCACATTAAGCCTCTTCACATTTTGTGAGATAATACATAACAAATTATAATTTAGCATCCCTGATCTTCAGAAGAATTAAGAAAAGAGGTAGAAAACTTTTATCTGGAAGATCTGAGTGAAGCTAATTTTAGAGGGTGTGCCTTGCAGCTTAGCCCACCAAGCAAATGACTACACATCTAATATTAGGAAGAAGCAGAATTTCAAAAAAGCTGAATAAGGCAAGGATTTAAAAATTGTCGTATTTTGGAAGTGAAACAAATTCATTCAATGTTATTATCCCAACTACTTTAAAACTCTTCAAAAATCAAAGTACAAGATTTTAGATAGGCAAAGTGCTAACTTGCAGAAATGTGAAATTATTCAAAAGAGCATTAGTGGCCAAATAAGGCTAGCATGGAAAAAAATACTATTTAGGTAAACAAAAGATCTCACAAAAACCAAATCAAAGCACAGTATTATCATTTTAGACGAAGGCTGTTTTTTAGGAGTTGGAGAAAAAGCTGAGGAAGTTAATCCCTCCAGACAAATCTTTAGGTAAAAAAACAAAAATCAGCACTCAAATTTCAAGAAACTTCAATTAAAAAAATAAATACCCTGCTTAATTTAAAATTTTTATCTAACGTGACAAACATCAATAAATGAGTTGCATTAAAACACGAGGCCAACGGTCTTTTAAAGCTTTAGTAAGCTGCTCAGGCACCTTTTCCCTCATACATTCTACTTTTATACACTAGAAATCCTAAATTGGGCACTATCTGTTCCTTAGGTAACATTCTCAAGGAACACACTCATCCCTGTAAAAATTGCTTGTAATGTACTTATAACTGGTTAAGTACACATTTATAAAGGCTACCAAATTGTAATATAAAATCGGTTTTGACAATTCTGAGTATCTTCATTTGAGGAATCAATTCAGAATTTAGAAACTACTAACTCAATCAGAGTTTTTAAAAGGACTCAATTACAGAGACATTGTGGTTTAAGTCCAATGGCCTCTACTGAGGCCTTCCGCATTACTCAAAATACGAAGTTGTTTTCCTCTACAGGTAAATGCTGCTGGGTGCTAGTTTATAGTACTAAAATTCAAATCTTCAGGGTAATGTCGGTAGGTAGCAAGGACTACCTATTCTGTCACCCCAGCAGAGAAAGGGCATGTATCACCACTGTAGACACACATCTGTAAACTTGCACACTAATTTTAATCTTAACAAGGAATTTCAGTGTCTTAGTGGCTTTAAGTTAAAAAGACGGTTTAAGCATTGTGTCCTTTTGTTCTTTAGGGTTACGAATAGCTTATTGGAAAACCCAGAGCCTTCTGGATCTGTGAGGTAGTAGGCGGCAATCCTCCACATGGATAGATCACACTTCTCCGAAGTTGGTATGGCCTGTCTCCTTGGCATGGTCCCTTGCTTCTGCTTGTCCAGTTAATCCCTTCTGACATACCATGCATCTCAGGGTGAAGCGGTTTACATCAGTAAATTGTCTCTTTCTTCTAGCTTCATCTGCTAATTCCAGTGCTTGTACAAGAACGATATCATCATTAGAGGAGAAAATGGTCAGAGGCGGGGTGTCTGGGTCAGGGAAGTTACGCTGAAGCGGATCATAGTGGATGCCATCATATATAAGCAGGACCCTTTTGGTATATCCTGCATCTTCCCCAAAACGATCAATTCTTACTGTCTGTGTATCCACTACACATATTTCACACTGATAAAATTTAGACAAAATTGATATCTCAATAGCTCCTCCCCAAGTATCATCCCTTTTGATCCAGTCACAGTACTCTTGATTTGTTTTTCCCAGGATTGCCTCACTATAGAAGTCTGGATCACTTGCTACAATTTGTGCTATGAGGCGTCTCATCTCAGGGGCACAAGCTGGATTCAAGACTCCTCCTTCTACAACATAGTATACACTGGTAAAGAGGCAAGAGTTGTCTGCTGGGACCACAGTTCTGCTAAGCACAGGCAAAGTTTCCCTGACATAACTAGGAGCACCATGTTTTGTAAATGCAGGTGAAGTTTTGGGCCTGGTTTGGTCTTCTTCAACGATCAGCATGTCGCCTGTTAAAAATAAAACAAATCCAGAACTGCAGAGAAATTACAGATGAAACTGGCTGTTCACTAGCCAAGTTTGTAAATTACAAACAGAGGAGTTGAAGTATAAACTGGGTTACTAGGGAGAATACAGCTTTGCAAACAGGCAACCAGTAACACTTCTTGTTCACTCAATCTCCATAAAGATGAAAACGGAACAAAGAAGAAAAACATTTTAGGCTGCATACCAATTTAGTGAAGGATCCCTGGTTATACACCTTTATACTTAACTTAAAAAGATACATTTCAAGAACAAAATTTCCTTAATGCTTCCTCTCTGCATTTTAAAAGCACCAATCTTCCAAAAAGTGTTTACCCTAGACTAGACCACTAGGGGATTCTCGTTCTTCTGAAACTTAACATATCCACCCTGTTTAGTGTTTACAGGATCCTTGATACAACAGCTGAAAGCTTTTAATGATCAATATTGCTGTTCAAGTTTTAATATTGGACAGAAATAACTGCAATTGTTTAGAATCTGAAAGGGCCTCCAGTGGATGTGTAAAACCATACTCTAAAATGAGTATAACCTATTTATCTTAAGTATATGAGAAGGTGACTGCAAAAACCAACTGGGGAAGCAAAAAAGTGTCCTGAATCCTTCAGACCTGCTATCTTCTTTCAGGTTATAGGGGAAAGAGCCACCAGGACAGAAAAAATAGATCTTAGTTTTTTAGACTTTTGTGGATGCAGAAGGAAAACAAAATGAATGAGACATTTTCAAGGTAGGCTAGGAAACAAACTGAGGAAGGGGAGGCTCCGAGGCTCTGGGCTTCTCATATAGGTTGGGTCCTCCCTCTCTCTTTCAACCATACAGAAAATCGAGGAGTTGCTAGCCCACACTTGCCCCGGTCTCCGTCAGAGTTCTCCGTTCTTTAACCTATCCTTATCCCCGTTCTCAAACCCAACTGACCCACAGACCAGTTCTCTGTTCTCCCCCACGCCCCTCTCTGTCCTCCCAGGGCTTTCCCTGGTCCCAGGTTCAATTCCCTCACCTGACTGGATGGGCAAATCCCCAAGAATGGTATCCTCGTGGCTGAGATCCAGGCATTCAGGCGGGTATCCGACGAGGATTCGCTGACAGCCGGGGGCGATCCCGGTGATGGCGGCAATTTGGCCCTGGAGTTCCCGCACTCGGGTTCGGCTAGACAACCCCTGCAAAACATGGGTGCCATCCTTGGCCTTGCAGCGGAGCCGCCACATCGTGTCGGTCCAGCTGCCCACAGGCCAGACACCCGTGGGGCCAGCTTTGGTCCCGGCAGCAGGTTGGCCGACGCCGCCGGGGCAACCAGCCGCCGGATGGACTCCAAAATGGCCACCCTTTGCCGGACCAAACATCGCGAGAAATCGCTGGTGGCCACAGATCTCGCGATACTTTCTTGCAGCTTAAGCCTTAGCACTTTAAGAAGCGCGAACTCTCAACTAACTCACTGCGGCCAACCCCAGGGAGCCAAAGGATGAAGATTTATCCGTATTCCTAAAGTACAGGTGGCTTTGCTACCTGTAGAGTGAGTGAGGTGCCTTGTGCTTTGGCAGCATATATGCTCAAGGAAAGAGGGCGGAGGAAGGAGTTCCTGAATCGGGTACATCGGAATGTAACCTTGCACTTAGTGAGATCGGAAATTATTAAATTGGAGCTTCCCAACTACACCGTCACCGTGAGAAATAGGGTCATAGTTCAGAACGCAAACGAATGCCAAGAATGGTCAGTGAGTCAAAAGACCTGTCAAAAACAAGCAAACACTCGTGACTAGGAATCATGGCTGCAGCAAGCATTGACTCATTGAGGTTAAGGAAGCCGGACTGGCCTTGCCACCTCGACGCTGTAACTTGAAAACGTCCATTTGCCACATCAGAAAGTGCAGTATGAGGTCAGCATCTGGGCCTAGGGCAATTGCTACATTTGGGTGGTAGCCGTATAAGGAGGAGGAAAGAAGAGGACTAATGTGTGTCATCCGGATTCCAGTTCAGGCCCTGGGCTTAATATGAAGACGACTCCATTCCTGCCTTCAGTATTACAAGTACTGTCATGGGGAGAGAGGGTGGAGTGTAAAAGGTACATAACCATTGAATTTCACAGCCACGTGATAATGCTAGATTATGTGACCTTTCCCAACCCTGTATCCCTTAGAACCAAGGACTGTGCCTCAAATAAGTGCTCAATAAATACTTGCTGAATGGATAAAGGCAGTTGTACTGGTGCAGATAAGGCAACCATAACATACACACTGGGAGTTGTAAAAAACTTCAAAAAGGAGATACTAGTTGAGCTGTTTTAAAGGATGAATTTAATCCCCAGGTGAAGGAGGAATAAAGACATCTCTGAATTTATCTCTTTTCCAAGAAATCCACATTCCTTGTTCTTTTTACATCCTGGATCTGAAGAAGCACGCCTGCGTGGAGTGGGTTTATGAACAGCATCAAGCATCATCAGAAGGGCCTGGGGGCAACTGTGAAAAGTTCGCTCGAAATATGCAAACTCACCTCTACTATATAAAAGCCTCTCTCTACCTCTAAGTTATATGGAAGCTTTGCCTCTTTTGCCCCCTTTTGTGACCCGATTTTTTGCTGAAGCAATTTTCCTTTTCTGGTTTTTCAAGGAGACCAGAACAGATGGTATAGCGTAGGAGGTAGAGGGAGAATAAAGGCAACAATTAGAAGACCACTGGAGTATGTGGATGTGTCCAGGGAAGTTCCCAGTTCAGCAGTAAGAGTAGTTGATTTTCTTACGTTACAGTGTCTGGACAATGGGAAGGAGATGCAAACACCCTAAGGTGTAATCAGCTCAAGTACGGTGGTATCTTACTTTAGCAAAGCACCACCTTCTAAAGTTTACGTTCCAATTTATGGATCTAACGAGGTCCCTCTGGGATTCAGGCAGGAAAGCGTTAACCTCCACAACGTTTTCCCGTCACGAAAATGTCACATCCCCTCAAGACGTCGGTTCCGTCCACTCTCGCGAGAGTATGGAAAAACCGTCATGCATTTCATTAACCCCGCCCCCAGCCCGATGAGTTGCCTAGCAACGATGCAACCAACCTCCACAGTGCGAGGAAACTTGGGAGCTTGCGATCTTTCGGCTTCACAGTTTCTTCCACCTTCGGGAGTCAGCGTCAGCGATTCCGATTTGAGCCCCGCCCCAGGGAGCCTGCGGGCGCTGGATTGGCCGATGATTCTCAACAGGTGAGGACCGACGCCCGTGTGGCGGAGCCTGACGGGGGCACGTGATTTGCCGGCTACTGGTGTGCGGGGCCCGGGCCACAGTGTGTCAGCTCCCGTCCGCAGCCTAACGGGACAAGTACCGGGGCCACTGCCGGGAGGGAGCTTAGGAGGGATCATAGGGTGAGCGGTGGCTGTACGACGCCTCGAAAGGCCGGGGCGGGCGGGAGAGGGCGGGGAGCTGCGTGCACCGGGATGAGGTGAGGGATGGTGATGCCGTGCCGTTTTCGGGGAAGTGCCGGCATTGCTGGGAGTGCAGACGTTCTGGGACCGGGAGCGGCGGCTGGTGCTTGGGTTGGAGGATTTGTGTGGTCAGTGGAAGAACAGTGCAAGGTCCTTGAAGCAGTAGGACCTTCGGTCCTCACGAGCCCCTTGTCTGGGTGTGGGGCGTGAGCGCGAGGGTATCCCACCCCGGTTCGAGTCAGGACTTCTTATTAAGCAGGTGACCTTGGGGAAGTCATTTACTACCTCTTTGGCCCCATTACCCTTATAGACTGTGAACCAAGGGAGGGGTGGGAAGAGGGTGCAGAGCAAGGGCGTGAGAATGGGAACACCAGAGGAGAAATGGTGACGCGCTAGGGTCGTCACGAAGTCCAGTTACAGTTTTTCCTTCAGGGAACATGTTTGAGATTTCCCCCACTTCTCCCATTTTTGTCAGGAATAGATCCTGCCATTGGACTGCAATGACTGTATGATAAATGAACTCGATCTATTTGCAACCCATCTCACCCCCGACTTCTGCCATTACTCTCCCCAGTTTTTTAAACTAAAGTCTGAGGTCAGGAAGGAACTTGGATAAGCCACCTAATTTTATTAAACTTAGTTTTTCAACCTGTAAATTGGGGGAAAGTAGCAGTGGTGGCAGAATATGCCTTATGGAAGGATTATTGGAAGGATTGAAGGAGCTAATTTATGTGAATGTAACTCCTAAGTCAGCATTAAAAAGGCAAGATTCTAGTACAACTGAGTCTGTAGATGAGGAAACGGCTAGGGAGGACTTATCGAAGAGCATGTAGCTATTAACCCAGAGCAAGAGGGCTGGACTGGACTCGGCCCAGGATTCTTTCACTTCTATTACACCCGTCCTCTTCCCTGGGTGTTTTGAGGTGTGTCTCCTTCCTTACATTCGTTTTGTCCCTTTCAGACATTTCCCGAGGAACTGCCATGTCTGGGAATACTGCATCTTCATCAGAACAGAACAGCTATGAAACCAAAGCCTCCAATCTTCGAATGTCAGAGAAGAAATGTTGTGAGTCTGGGGAAAGAGGAGGGGCTGCTCCCTCCCAGACTTTTATCTTGGGAATATAGTTGTAATCCTAGACTTTTGATGCTTGTTGGGAGTGAGAGAGAATTCTTTGACATGGGAATTTAAAACCAAGTCTACAAGGGGAATTTCTTGTGTGAAACAAGTAGGCCCAGTGAAGTGTCTATCACTGGGGCCAGACTGCTGGTATATCCCCACATTTTCTTACTGCTTTCTTTGACTGTCTCGTGGAGGGATCTGCACATTCGATTGATGTTGAAAGTTACACACTCAGTGATTAAGGCAGAGTGGCAGGTGCAGGGATTACTTAGGGCTGATACTGTTAACAGTTTCCCTTCATTTTTTGGGCTACGTTTTGTGAAGGTGCTGCTCACTGCAGAAATTGCAGTAAGAGCCAGTAGTAGTTCATTTCAGCAGGCCTGAGGGGGAGTCAGGTCTGACATCTGACCTCTCACTCTCACTTGGGCACCCTGCTTTTCCACAGGGTTAGCCTTTGCACTTTGCAAGCTATTTTTCCTATAGGTTCATTCCTGTGGGGACAGGTTTCACCGGAGCGTTTCCATGCCAGTTCTTTAGACAGAGATAGCAGGTGGGTTTGCCGAGAAATGAAGCATCATTTCTCCTCCCCTTGCATTTGCATTCCTAACCCTCATTGTAGCCTGTATGGGCAAAAAGTTCTGGGCAACTGGCCCTTACAATTTGGGGGGAACCTCAAGGAATGCTGACCCTTGCCCTTGCTTCCAGATGCACCTTTCCTCTGGAACCCTGTCAGTCAGTTCTCACTTCCGTGGTCATGTATATAGCAGGTGGAAACAGCCAACCAGCATGAGACCTGGAATCATGTCCTTTTCAAAGCTTTCCCCAGAGTCTCGACCTTGATGTTGTGTACTTGTCAGTCTCATGATTAATGATGATAATCTCTTTTTATCTAGCACTGATGAAGCTTGCTGAGCTTTGCACTGCAACAGAGGCAGCTTTTTGTATGTGATACTGGGGTTGGCAGACCTGTATGATTAGGGTCTCCTTCCTCTGCCAGGGTAGGAAGCCAGGTACCGAGGGCAAGTACCCCATGGGAGATAACTAGTATAGCGCGATGTTTGAGTGCAGCCCTTGGAGTCAGACTGCCCGGGTTTGAATCCTGGTTTTACTCCTTCCTACCTGTGTGCCCTTGAATAAGTTGCTTATCCTCTCTGTGCCTTAGTTTGCTTATTTATAAAATGGGGATACTGATATTATCTTCCCCTAGAGAGATGTGAGAATTAAATGAGTAAATATAGGAAAACACTTAGAAGAGTGTTTATAGAGCTAAAGCGTATTATTATTATTATTTTTTTTTGCTGGTGACTTTTCATTGCACATAAATTGAATTATACTGTAAATGGCTGTGCTGGGAGCTCACTATGTATAAGAGCCCTATGAAGAATTAGGTTTTCAGTAAAGAATGTTTTCTCCTCTTGCTTGACAATATCATAGCCCAGATTTGGGAGCACTAAAGAGAGGTGCATTTGTGTTATTGGGACATTTGATCCAGAAGAGTACAGAGAGTAGGTGGCGACATGGGCTGCACAGTGCCCGGCGTCAGCTGTATTCTCCACAGAAACCTGCTCCGTGCCATTCAAACTCTTCTGCAGTTTTTCTGCGTTGAGGGCTCTCGATAGTCAAAGAGGCAGTAATCCCAGGTCTCCTTTCTATCCTCTAGACTCTAATTCCTGCTCTGCGCTCTGATTTCTCCTCTCCAAGCTCCACCCTCTTCTCCCCAACTGGGAGCATCTGGGGGGTGGAGGGAGAGGTTGTCCTGACTCCACCATCATTCATTTACCCCCTTCTCTTCTTCCCTCATGGGTTGGACTGGGAGACTCCTGCAGCCATAGTCAAAGGAGAAATACAGTCATGAAAATACATGTTTGTTTATTTACTTCTCTCCATTGCTTTCCTGTGTGTTGGAGCATGCTCCCCTGGCTGCTTAGTGCTCACACCCAGCAGTTGCTTTATTAATAGCTCAGCCGTTATCCCCTTGCTGCCAATTACACCTGTGTTGGCTGGCTTCACCCTGGGAAGTGCCTGAGCTGGAGGACTGGAGAAGGACTTCAGGGAGCCAAAACCTCCAAAGGAGCATTACTGGAACTTCAGCTGCTCCACGGATGGGGGTGATGGGCGGTTGCTGGCTGAGGTGCCTGTAAGGTGCTCAGATGACTGGTTTCAGGGCATCTTAAAGGCACCTCAGGAATTAGGCAGGTGGGGACAGCAGTGAGTGTGTATGTGCTTTTCTTTGTTTCTTTTCTTCTTTGAGATTTTGAGTAGGTCTGAAACAGACAAGTTCCCATGTGTACCTTTCTCCAGTGACAAAAGCAGTATGTGTTCATGAAAAATTCAAACAAAACAGAGAGAAAGTGAAAAGTAAAAAACTCTCACAATTTCTCCTGTTAAGTTTGATTCTTCCCGACATCTTCTGGTGTATTCTGTTAATGAAAATAGGTTCATACTGTATTCTATTCTGCTATTTTCCTCTTTTTTTTTTTTTAACTTACTATATTGTGGAGGGGTTTGTGTGTGTGTGTCTGTAAATCCAGATTTACCTCTTTCTGCATAGTATTGCATTCTAGGGATATGCCAGCCTCTCCCTGGTGGACATTTGCCCTGTTTTTGGTTTTCCACCATCACAAACAATGCTGCAGGAGCATCCTTGCCCATATACCTTAGCATGTGTGTGCTAGCAATTTTTCCCACAGAAGTAATAGGAGGAAAGACACATTTGAAATGTTGATCAGCATTACTAATTTATTCTTCTAAATAGTTCTGTATTGCTAGCTATTTTTAATATTTCAAAGGGCATGGATGGAAGTTCTGTATTGTTAGCTATTTTTAATATTTCAAAGGGCTGCGCTGATTCATTAAAACGTTAACTTTCTCAGTGTTTAGCCGCAGAACTTGGATATCTCATGCCTATCAAATAGCAGGAGATAATTAGCAGTTTTATGACTTCTCAAGAATGAAAAAAATAACAAATGAAACACATTTTAATAGGTTGCATATTTTAAAAATATTGGGCCTATTTAGAACAAATAGTGGAAGAAGGCCTTGTTCATGAAAAGGCTGGGAACCACTGACCTACTAGACTACCTTTCAGGATTAGATTAGAAAATTTAGTCATGCTTACCACATGGCTCCCTTGGCCAGGTGCTGACAGCAGCTGGTGGCTGGGACTGATGGGGCTGTCATGAAACCAGGAGTCCGGTCAAAGCCCTGACCTTGACTTTCTACTGTGGAATTGTGGGCCAAGCTTTTTACTTCCCTGGGTTTGAGTGTTTCTGTTTGTAGTAGGGAAGTTATCAAACCTTCAGTTCCTGTAAGTATGTTCATGAGGGAGAATAAGTTTAAAATGGAGAAAGTGAGTTAAACCTTGTTTAAAGAAGGTAGGAGAGAATTTCAGGATTAAAACAGCTTTCCATTATAAACCAAGGGGTATGTTACATTGTCTCTGAAATTAACCAGCTTGAACTATCTACTATTCAAATTAAGGTGCTAGTGGTTTTGTTTTGTAACAGGCAGGACAGAATGTTCCCAATTATGTCAACGTGGCAGTTTGAAATAGGAAGTGTGTTTTAGTTTTGTATTCTGGCAAATGAGAAGCCCAGAGGTGGGAGGTGTGGAGCCTTGAACCCTTAGAGATCCCTGTTTGTTGTTGTTGTTGTTGTTGTTGTTTTGCTCTTAGTGTTCTCTGCCCGGTTAGGTAAACAAGTAGCAGCTGGTCCCCTGTTCAACTTTAGAGCAGCTCCCAAGCTTTAGTTCATTTTTAGCTTTAGGGAGGGGAAGCGCCTAATGGGCTGGAAGTTGTGGACAAAGCAGGCCCAGAAGTGCAAGTAATGAGGCAAATCATGGGGGATTGAGCAGAGCATGGTGGTGAGCTGGAGAAAGTGAAGACTCAGGAGGATTTTACTACTGAGAAGCGAGGCAGTTGTACCCAGGCAGACCTGTCAGGAGTCAGAGATCAGGGATTCACATCAGCTGAGGCTGCAGGGTGGCATTTGCCTGCCTGTGTGCTCCCTATCTGGACACAGATGAAAATCCCTTCCGTTGCTCCTTGCCTGCTTTGGAGGAGTCCCTGCCCAGGCCCAGGAATTGTCCATGTGCACGGTGGGTAAAGGACTAAAGGTCAAGTCCTCTGACCCTGAGTCTGGGCATCCACTCCCCCCTCGCCACTTGGGGCCACTCTGGTTTGTGGGTACTTCTTACCCAACACCCCTAGGAAACTCTCTTCCTTCTGAGGTCTGTCTTCTACCCAGGCCCTTCTGCCCACTTCTCCAGTGAAAGCTGTTGAGAATGACTTTACTGTGCAACCACCTAAGTTTTACCCAGTTGTTTCTCAGCCTTACAGTCCACCCTGTCCCAGCACAGAGAAGCAGCAGTACCCGGCAGGGCACCTTCCAGAAGGCAGTGCCAGGAAGTGGAAAGCAAGACGATTCTTTCCCTTTCTCATCCCTGGGTGGGGCCTCCCCTCACAAGAGTCCGGAGTCGTCCTGCCGGACCTCGGTTGGTCCGGGCCCCAGGGAAGGGGCGGGCAGCAGTGGAGGCCCCTCTCCCACCACTCGTCTGTGGCAGGATGGGCAGGGAGGAGCCCAGCCCTGTGAGCAGGCTGCGGAGGAAGCACAAGCTCTGGATTCTAGTGCTAGCTCTTCCATGACCCATCCTGCATCCTTAGGCGAGTCACCTGACCTTTGACCATCTAGTTTTCCCCACCTGTCCACTGAGCCCTATCTCTGTACATGAGGATTCCTGAACTAAGTTTCCTCAGGAACGATAGACCAGTGACTGTTCTTGCTTCTGGATTTCTTGCTTTTACGCAGCTGTTGAGGCCAGCTGGCCACGCTGCCCTTGCAGGCTAGCTTTACCATGAAGCTTCCTGAGGAGTCTTGTCAGAACTTGCGTCAAGTAGGCTTTGCCACAGTCTAAATCTCACTGTGGTTTAGAAATTCGGGCTTAAGCTTGTGTCCTGAGCACAAAAGCCAAAACAGTTTGAGACCAGGTCTTTTTACAGTGGGCAGGCTAGTTCTTGCTCATGGCTTTGAAGGGATAGATGGGGGATCCTCAGAATAGAAACTCTGTTGGACTTTTTGTAGGAGCCAGGCCGGCTCATCCCTGGGGAATCTCCAGGCACAAGGCGTGCCTCCACAGCTGTATCATTCTTGTGTTATTAGACATTCTTTTGTTAAGGAAGGTGCCATGGTTCTCATCTTTCTAATCCTTGCCACTTTTGTCTCCCTTTCCATCTAAGGTACCTCTGTGGAGACTTTGCACATGTGGGGAAGATATGTCTTGACTTGGGTACTTCTTGGAAATTTACATGACCTTTTAGTGCTTTTTCAGGAGCTTGGCCTGATAGCACCTCTGTTTGCCATCCCAGTCTTCCCCTGGCTTGGCGGAGGTGTGTAAAAATTAAATGAGGTTATGGCTATGAAGTATCTAGCCCAGTGCACGAACCTTCTGCAGCCCCTAGTCGCTCAGTTCTGTTCTCTTTCCCCTCTAGCGTGGGCATCTTACATGACCAACTCCCCAACTCTCATCGTTATGATTGGCTTGCCAGCCCGGGGCAAAACCTATGTGTCCAAGAAACTTACGCGCTACCTCAACTGGATTGGGGTGCCCACCAAAGGTAGGTGCAGGTCATTTATTCCTTGGGAAGGGAAATGATTAGTTCTTGGGCCTCCCAAGCCTCTGGAGATCTGTTCTCCTTGGCATCAAGATTACAGGCTGCTCCTGGCAGAAATAGTGGTTGATTCCTGATTTACTAGATTTATTCCCTGTTTACAGACATGTTTCCTCTTGGCCTGCGTGGATTGGCCTAGATTTAAGGGCATGCCTTTGATGGTATAGGGCTTTACCTCCATATAGATCATCTTGTCTAATCCTAGCAGTACTCCTGTGAAATTGCCAAAGTGGCTGAGGAAATTGAAACTCAGACAGTTTAAGGCTTGTTCAAGGACTAATACGTCTGAACTTGAATCTAACTTGACTCTAAATCTGGTATTGTTCCCAACATACCATGGTGCTTTCTTTCATTTCCTTGGCAACTCTGACATTAGACCAAGAAGTCCCCTTTGGTGGGGCCATTGTATCGTTTCACTGCTGAGGGCTGTTGGTGTCATCTGCAGTGTTTAATCTTGGGGTATATCGGCGTGAAGCAGTCAAGTCCTATAAGTCCTACGACTTCTTCCGGCACGACAATGAGGAGGCCATGAAGATCCGCAAGTGAGTCTTCTTAGGCCTGACCTCCCAGTGAGCTCCTTCTCTGCCATCACAAGACTGGGCGTGGCAGGGCTCGGTTTTCCTGTCAGTAAATATCCTTTGGGGATTTTAACTGGAGATTTTTTGGTAGACAGGTCACGTTGGGCTTGGGTAGGTAGCAGAACAGGCTCAGGGAGAAGCATGTGTGTTTGTAGGGTAAATCTGTAGAGTGAGACTTTATATGCATGGGGCAGGGGAATGGGAAAAATACAGGATAGTCTAAAAACCTCAGTGGGGAAGCTGAAAAGTCCAGTTAGGGGAAAATTTTGACTGGGAAAACTAAGTGGGAAGGGATGTGACTCCTCTAGCAACCCAGTTGTTCGTGTCTCTGGCTGTACCTGAGCTTGGTCTGGCACTGCTCTCCCTGATGTCCTCCGTTCTCGCGGCAGACAGTGTGCTCTGGTGGCGCTGGAAGATGTGAAGGCATACCTTACTGAGGAGAGCGGGCAGATCGCGGTAAGCCTTCCCTGCCTCTTCCCCATCTTGATAGCCCCCCGAGAGACTGCACGGCCTCGCCAGGAGTCTGCCTCGGTGGGATTCCAGTTCTCCTTGCCCACTTGTCTACTTTGCGGCCTCTCTCCCCAGGTGTTTGATGCCACCAATACGACTAGGGAGAGGAGGGACATGATTTTGAACTTTGCCAAGGAGAATTCCTTCAAGGTAGGGTTTGGCTCCCTGCTGGAGGAGAGGGGTGAGTGGCGGTGGGAAGTCCAGAGGGACGTGAGGATCTCTTTGACTCCGGTGGGTGAGGAGGACAGGGTTGGCTCTCCGCTTTTCTTTTCTTCGGAAATACCCCCAGTCCTTGAGTGTTTTCTTTCAGGTCCTTTCTTAGCCTGTATGTCTGAGGCCCTGGTGATGTGGTAGGAGCTATTTTTAAATGAAGAGGCCTTGAAGGCCACTTTCGTGAAAAAAAATCCCCGGGGGGTGTGGTGGCTGTGGCGGGGCGGTGTGAGCACAGGCTGTTAATGAACAGCCTGGGCACTTTTGACTCATTTATCACTGCCTTCCCTCCCTGGCCAGGTATTCTTTGTGGAATCTGTCTGTGATGATCCTGATGTCATTGCTGCCAACATCCTGGTGGGTGACACCCCTGCGTACCACCACCTCCCTGTCCATTCTGCCTTGTGTTATGTGTGTGTTGGTAGGTAAGGGGGGAGAGTCAACTGGGCAATGAAAGAAAGAAATAGACACGTTTAACAATGCAGGGTGATCTTTTTGATTTGACAGAGCACCATTTTAGACTTACACATTCTTCCCGTAGGAGAAGAAACCGAGACTCTGAGGAATAAAGTAAGAATGAGCTGTTGAATGGAAGCCAAGACTTAGACCGTAGGAGTTTTGGCCCTGTGTTCTGGGTATCAGCTGGATGCTGAGACCTAGGGATGTCCTCAGAGTAGATCAGCCTCTTCACTATCTGTCAGGGCCACCACGTAGGAAGGTCATCTGCCCACTCACTGTCTAACATTCAGGTCAGTGCTCTGTGCACTGTCTCATGCCCTGGATGGTCACAGTATAAACCAATGCACATTTGATGGGTTGTACTGTGCCGTGTGGACATGGTATCATGGTAGTGCTCTCCTAGCAGTGTGGGAACTTGGAAACAACTAAGAAGAGGTATCTGGTCCAAGTCAGGCATGCGTCAGATCAAGCACCCTATTCTGAGTGGTCGTACGGAGAAACTGAAGCCCATTCTGTGTTCCCAGAAGGGCACATAAAGGGATTGGGGCCCAGGAGCAGTTTGAGCTGTGTGACTGCCTCAGTCCTTCAGCCAAGGGCAGGCACATGACTCCACAGTTGTCTTTCCTTTCTTGGTTGCCAGGGTCACAGGACAGGGAGGGGGTGCTCAGTGAATGGGGATTGCCAGTGCTCCAGTGAAAGAGCCCTTCTGTGGACTTCCTTCTCTTTATTTAGCATTGGCTGTTTGTAGGAGGGCTGTTAAGGACACACCTCTGACCAGGCCCTACTCTCCCTATGATTCCAGGAGGTAAAGGTGTCGAGCCCTGACTACCCTGAAAGAAACAGGGAGAATGTGATGGAGGACTTCCTGAAGAGAATTGAGTGCTACAAAGTCACCTATCGACCCCTTGACCCAGACAACTATGACAAGTAAGGTTTAAGGCCATGGTTTGAAGGGCCTGAGGCAGGGGTCTCATTTGAGAAAAGAGCCTTTCTCCCTCTGTCCTCAAACTTTCTTCTGACCATCCAGACCTATAATGTTTACATCATTCCAAAGAAACAAGGTATGGATTTGTGGCTTCTCTGTAGGTTGCATCTTACACTTGAACAGTGAAGTGTTTTTTATCATCAGTTCTTCCTCTCTGTTCTCTAAAACAAGGTTTCTCAGTCTCCGCATTGCTGACTAATTCTTTATTACAGCAGTAGGGGCTGCCCTGTGCACTGTGGGATGTTTAGCAGCATCCCTGGCCTCCACTCACTAGATACCAGTAATACTCCCAACCTACGACATACCAAAATGTTTTCAGACATTGCCAGGTGTCCCTGGGGAGCAAAATCAAGTAGTTCTGATCTAAGGTGTTGTAGAACACCCCTCAGAGATGTGTCATCATCAGCTTTTGATGAATTTTTGAAGTTTATTGTGTGTATGTATCTATTCTGTAACACACATGTATTAGTATATAAGTTTACGTATATTACACACAAAAGAGTAACATAATATAGAAATATGTTTACATAGAACATATGTACATGTACAGATACATATAATGTATATATGATGTTATGTATATAAATACATATGATACAAATACATATCAGTAAAAATGTGTAACAAATATATAAATGTGTATATATATATATATATACACATACGTGTGTGTGTGTGTGTGTGTGTGTATGTGTGTACATATATATATATAAAGCATGTAAAATCCTTAAGAACATGGCTGGCTCATCAAAAATGTCTGATTGAGTGCTAGCCATTATTACTGTGGTAGTGTCTACTAGCAATATGGTATGCAATAGGGCTTAACTTGATGTGCACAAGGTATAAGAGCCTTGTCCAGAGGGAGTAAAAATTCCAGGCCTTTTGGAAAGATTCATGCACAATGTATTTTATCCGTTTTTTCTTTCTTTTTCAAAAACTAATGATGTACTATATGTTGGCTAACTGAACATAAAGAAAAAAAAAGAGCCATAGTAAAATGTGAAGTCCATGTTGAAGAAAGATGTGTACACACAGAAACCTGGGGAATGTGGCCATACAGTTAACGGCTGTGTTTGAATAAGATATGGCCCCGCGGCCAAGCAGATGGCAAGATAAGTCCGTGTAGCTCACTATTCCATTGTGTTAGTGGTCTGTTTAATGTTTTGAGTCTTGAAGTTCCTTCAAGTAGATTGCCCAGAATGTTAGTATTTGGAGGTGTTCCTTAATATAGAGGTTGAAAACCACTGTTCTAGAAATGGTGTAATAGTATATTCTACATAGAAGTCCTATATAGAAAAACATTCTAGAACAGTGTGTGTATGTGTGTGTGTGTGTGTGTGTTTATAGATAGTATTTCTGATGGTAGGGTTTGGGTGATTTTTATTTGCATCATTCTACCTTTTTTTGAAAATTTTTTGGAGTGAGTATTTATCATTTTTTTTAATTTAAATTCCAGTTAGCATTTATCATTTTTACAATGAGAAGAATTCTCTGATGAGGCAACCGCTGCAGAAGTACCTCTGAGAGAGGCTTGATTAGGTAGATGCGGGGGACGTGGAGAGATCTCTAAGATTCTGCTGCCTGCTGCCCGCCCTGTGGGCCATGCCATCCCCTGGCCAGGTCTTGACCGCCTCAGATGGGGGTTGTGCTTCTCACCAAACTTCAGGGTTAGCAAAATTGTCAGGTCACCTAGTCTAACCCTTGAGGGAAAGCCTGGATTCTTCGTATCCTACTTATCTAAACTACATGGCACAGTATAGGCACTTGAAGAAATGGTAGACTGGCCAGAAGTTCAGGACATCTTACTTCATCTTGGGTCTGAGGTGTAATCCGTCTCTTACCAGTTGCTTCCTTAAAATGTGGGTTGGCGTTGACGGGAGACGAGGAAGGGGCTGCCTCAAACCTGCAAGTAATTATGGGAATCCTCCCCTTCCCGCTGTTATCCTCAGATTTTCATTCCCAGGGATTCTCTTTTCTCCTGCTCTGTCCCAGGGATCTTTCTTTCATCAAGGTGATAAATGTGGGCCAGCGATTTTTAGTGAACAGAGTCCAGGACTACATCCAGAGCAAGATAGTCTACTACCTCATGAATATCCACGTGCAGCCTCGCACCATTTACCTTTGCCGGCATGGAGAGAGCGAATTCAACCTCTTGGGGAAGATTGGGGGTGACTCTGGCCTCTCGGTGCGGGGAAAACAGGTGAGGCATTCAGCAGCCGGCTGGATTTCCCAGGCTTAGAATTGGAGGAAAGGCATGGTGGAGGTCATCTCTCTTATCCCCTTACTTCTTCCTAAATCCCATTGGGGCTGAGGCTGTGGTTTCAGAAAATCAAGCAAATGTGGAAGACCTCTTCTTGTCCACTGATTCTGGCTGTGTTGTAATGTGGTAACTTGGAACCACTTCTGTTAATTCAACCGTCAGGTATTTATTGGGCATGACTTGTGTGCTGAGCACAGTACAGGATGCTCCAGTGGAAGTTCATTTCCTCTTGGGTTTATCATAACTGTGTAGCACCTTTTGGATTTTGACCATGGTCCTACACATTGCCCTTTATAGGCCAAGTTAGCAGTTGTGTGTGTGTGTGTCTGTATGCGCGTGTGTGCGCATGTTTCGCTCCTTTAAAATTTTTATCTCCAACCCCAGTTTGCCCAGGCTCTAAGGAAGTTTCTGGAGGAACAGGAGATAGCAGACCTCAAAGTGTGGACGAGCCAGCTAAAGAGGACTATCCAGACTGCTGAATCCCTGGGTGTGACCTATGAGCAGTGGAAGATTCTGAATGAGATCGATGCTGTGAGTAGGAATTCTGATGGCTGCAAAGCCAATAAGAGTCTCTTATTCAGGCAAGAGCTCTCAAGTCACAATATGGGCAGTTTTATCTAGAAAAGTAGAACTACCAGGTAGTAGTAGTAGGGGAGGAAGAGGGAACAATTGCACCCTAGTCAGGGCTTCCTGCCTGTTTGAGCACCTGTGCCAGTCACGGGCCTAGACCAATCTGTGACCTAGCCCCTCTGGCATCTGGGGAGAGCACGGCTCCATTTTGTTCCTTTGTGTATTTTTCTGCCAGGGAAAAGAAATAACTAACAACTCCCTTCTTTAATTTCTGCTTAGATCACTTGGTCCTTTCCAAATTTTTTTCTTGGCTTTCTCTGTCCTTGAGCACAAAAGCAGACATTTCTTTTTCTTTTCTTCCTCTGTACCTTTTTATGCCTTCTGCAAGAATTCTCCGGTCCCTTCAGTTTCTCCTCCCCTGCTTCCTGTTCCCTTTATCCTGTTGACTTTTCTTGGACCTTTAACTTCTCTGAAGTAGTCGGAGCAAGTAGTCGGAGCAAGCTGAGAAGGCACATCCTCTGCGCAGTGGCCCTCCCCCTGCCAGTCCCAGCCGCCCGGGCGGGTGGGTGGCAGTACAGGCCAGGACCCAGCACAGTGCCTGGCACATAGTAAGAAGCCAGGATTCCTTAGTACCGCCCCCCTTGTTTGGGGGGAGCCGCATGGGGTGGCCTCCCTCCTGCAGCCGGTGTGGCTCCCTGCAGGGCGTGTGTGAGGAGATGACCTATGCGCAGATTGAGAAGCAGTACCCGGATGAGTTCGCACTTCGAGATCAAGAGAAATACTTGTATCGGTACCCTGGTGGGGAGGTGAGATTTCCCCTCACGTGGTGTGACTGTCCAGCCCTCCGTTGGGGGTTTAGCTTTAATTAGGGGGAAGGAGTGAATGGGATGTGGAAGGTCTAGAAAGGGTAGTCAAGGCATCATGTAGTTTTGTCCTCCAACTTTGGGTCATAGTGTGTTTAATTCAGCTTAGACCATCGAACATCTCATTAAGATCTCCAGGGAAAAGGGTGACAGGATGTCTTGTGTGTTGATTAATTGTAGAATCAGCATTTTCTTTTTTACTTCTTTTTTTCGTTCCACTCCCTCAGTCCCACCCTGACCCAAGCAGGTATAGGCCCCGAGTCAATATATGGGGTATGAATGATTTCCCTGTCATCTCGCATGTTTGAGGCTGTTCGCTGGCCCGAGGGGCTTCGTAGTCTAGAGCCCTGGGAGGCCCAGGGAACTAAAACCAACGGCGGAGGTCCAGGAAAGCCCTCAGAGCCTCACGTGCTGTCTGTTTGTCTGTGGGAAGGAAAAAAGACCCAGGCTGAATTCACATTTCCTCTTTTTGACCTGTAGTTTTCTTGATCTGAATGTTGCTCTTGAAAGGTCTGAGGCTTCTCAAGAGATCACAGGGCTGGGGGTAGTTAGCAGGTGACATGAAGTCGCTGAACCTCCAGGAGGAAAGCCAGCTGGGGAAGAAGGAGAAGTGGCCTCCTGACTCTGGAGCCAGCCACCGACTTGGCTGCTAGCCTGTGCCTGGCCTCCCACCAGTCTGCCTCACTTCCCCCACAGTCATACCAGGACCTTGTGCAGCGGCTGGAGCCCGTCATCATGGAGCTGGAGCGGCAGGGCAACGTCCTCGTCATCTCCCACCAGGCTGTCATGCGCTGCCTGCTGGCCTACTTCTTGGATAAGGGTGCAGGTGACATTTGAGGGAAGGGCCAGCGGACACATTCATGGCGAGGGGGTTGGACTCAGGGTGGCGCCAGGATCCCAGGCAACAGAACCTGCCCCTCTTCCACTCAAACTGGAGTGCATTCTTCCGACAGCAGTGTGGGGCTCCCAGCAGCCACTGGGCCAGCTACTCGCTGAAGTTGCTCCTCTGGTACCAAAGCCCCCATTGGAGAGTGGCCACTGCTGGAGCTCCTTAATCCTGCTTGGCTAGAGGGCCAGTGTCTAGCTGACCCTCCTGCCAGAATCAGAAAAGTGGTTTTGCACATTCCCGGCCTGTTATTTGGCTACAAGGAGGGTGGTGTCTCAGAAGCATCTTCATCCTTTGGATTCATCATAGGACAGTTTCTGGGTAAAGCCGTAAGGAAGTTGCTGACTTTTCTTTCCCTCCCCCTTCCCTTTCCCCTTCTCTTTCCCCTCCTCCTCCCTCTCCCCCTCCCCTCCCCGCCCCTCCTCTCCCCTTCGTCTATCTGAGCTGCTGGGCAGCCTGCAGATTGGCCTTTGGTACACCCACGTGGGCCACAATCTTCCCTTCCACTGGGTCCTGCTCACTTCTGTTTTGCCTTCATGGAAGGATCTAAAATGGACTGCTTTCCTTCCTTAGCCTCTCAGTAGCTTGGGCAGCTTCTTTAGTGGCTGTCCCGATAATTGTCTGGGGTTTAGGGGAGGAATTGTACAACTCTGGGTCAGGGTGAAGAGAACTCATGAGCTCCTTAGATTCTCCCACTTACTTGACCTTAATGCATAGTACTAAGAGACTTCTCTCACCTGGTCTTTCTGTTTTCAGATGAGCTACCATACTTGAGGTGCCCCCTCCATACCATCTTCAAACTTACTCCTGTGGCCTACGGTAACTATGAGCTTAGCAGTGGGCAGGATGTGGGGATTGAAGAAAGTCAGGCTATTTGAATTTTCTCTGAAGTTTGTCTAGAAGTTCAACTTTATCACCCCTGTATACCAGGGAAATTCCTTTAGTGCTTTCCATTTTTAAAAGGATGTATCGGGGCGCCTGGGTGGCTCAGTCGGTTAAGTGTCTGCCTTTGGCTAAAGTCATGATCTCAGGGTCCTGGGATCGAATCCCTCTCCCTCTGCCCCTCGCCTTGATCATGCTCTGTATCTCTCTCTCTCTTTCTCTAATGCATGAATAAAATCTTATAAAAAACGGATGTGTATATTTGGGAATATATACATTCTTTTATGGTATGTTTCCCATACTGAATCTAAGGAATTTTTCTTGGAGCTTTTTTCCTGAAGGCCTTTTTCTCTTTCCTCTGTTTCCTCAGGATGTAAAGTGGAAACAATTAAACTCAACGTGGAGGCTGTGAACACTCACCGTGACAAGCCAACCGTAAGTATTTTCCCACAGATGAACATGCAGGCTCCCTGCCACCTTGAGTCTTTGAACCTTTGACATCATGAGACTCAGGTTTTGTTTATGTACAAAAGGGAAACACATCCAGAACTCATGTCCTATGTAGTCTGCTTACTTCCAAAAGGAAGAAATGTTGGAATTATTACTTTTTAAAATTAGTACCCCTTTCATGAGTCTTAACCTTGAAAGTTGGCTCCTGGAAATCCAGTTAAATATGGGAAGTGTTTGGCCGAAGTCAAATACAGATTTTTTTTTTCCCCCAGGGAGTGCTCCCTTTAGAAAGTAGGACCCAGAAGAGCCTATAAGGTGGGGTCAAGCGGTGTAGGGTTTGTTCCTAGGTCTGTCCTGATAATCTGTGTGATCTTAAATAAGCCCCTTGTTTTCGTGGGCCCTCCTTCCTCCTTTGGAGTATGATGCTCAAGGAGCTTTCTCCTTCTACAACCCTTTAGCTTCCTGGGACTAGGGCTAAGGCCATGGCCCATGTCTTATGAGAGACTATCTGCAGAGGAGCAGGACTGGAGGAAACGGTTGTGGTTACAAGCATTATTTAACCTTTATGAGTGAGCTTTTGGCTTGGCTTTCATTTGTGTGGTGTCCCTCCATTTCCAATCAGGACAACTTCCTGATTCAGAACAACTTCCCCAAGAACCAAACCCCTGTAAGGATGAGAAGGAACAGCTTTACGCCTCTGTCCAGTTCGAATACAATAAGGCGTCCAAGAAATTACAGTGTTGGGAGCCGGCCCCTCAAGCCCCTCAGCCCTCTCCGTGCCCTGGACACGCAAGAAGGGGCCGACCAGCCGAAGACCCAAGTCAGCATTCCGGTGGTGTAACCGTGTGTCCCCTCCAGGCTTGGCCTCCTGCCCTTGTCTCTAAGCACCAAGGAGTCATTTAACTTCCAGCCCCCACCCCCAGCACCCCACCATGGACTTTAACACAGAACGTGAGCTCATGTGTTTCCAGACCGATCTTAGCTGCTCTCCAGTGTGAAGCATCTCCCCACCCAGGGGCAGTTTGACCAGTGGGTGTTTTAGGACATGTCCTCAGTTGGGGTGGTCTGGAGGAGGAGGAAAAGGGATACATTCCCCTGGGTGCTTAGCATAGCTGGGTCTGAGGTTAAGCCTGCCCCATAGCCTTGGTTCTTGTCCCTGGTGTCTAAACTCCTCATGTCCTTGTGTTGGTAAAGGCGGGGGTGGGGCGGAGGGGGAGACAGAAGCCCATTTTTCCTTCACCTTTGTCTCTTCAAGGTGTGCTTTACTCACAGTCCTTACTTGCCTGCTTTGTCCCCGCCTTGCTCACCTCCCCTTTGGATTCTCTGGTGTGATGCATGGCATTGTCATTGTGTCTGTTGAGGAGGGAAGGGGTGGTTGGCCAGAGAGAAGTCTAGGCTCTATTGATGCTCTCTGCAGGGGGCCTCAGTGGATCCAGACTGGGGGAGCTTTTTTTTTCCCCTTCTCCTTTCCTCTCAAGCCAGGTCCTGAAAGGGTCAGCCCAGGCTGCAGAACATCCACAGATGCTCTGGAGCCCGCAAGTGGACATAGGGTGAGAGTTCGTGCCTCCTTTCATGAGAGCCAGTCCTAAGTCTTTGAGGCTCTGGGGGAGTTGGCTCTGAGTATGTGTGAAATATCTTGGTTGGTATTTTTCACTTCAGGAGCCAGGCATGGGTCTTTTTGGCTGTGGAATGAGGTTTAGGAGAATAGGACGTTCCCTAGGTCTTGCAGGGCTCTTCTAGGCCAGTTATGTCTTCTTTCAGTGGCTCCCAGGTTTGCCAACCACAGCAACTTTCCTGCCGAGGCCAGTGACCTCTGGAGCTGTTTAGAAGGACAGAGTTAGATTAAAGAGTCACCGCTGATACTGGAATTGCTCAAGGCAGACAGATGGCAGAGAAGAGTTCACTAGAGCTTTTTATTCTCCTGTAATTTTCAATACACTCTCCTCTTTACGTTAAAAATTTTTGCATGAGCAGTGCTTCCCCCCACTCCCCCAAATGTGGAAAGGCCTGGCCATGAATTTAATCTCCCTCACTGGTGTATTCTTTTATCTCATCTTGGTTTCCAGGAGTCTTTGGCACCTTGAGGGGTCTAGCTCTTAATTATCTGGAATTGCCTATTCACTTTTGTCATTTTATTTTCTCTAGGGTTAAACAGGAAACGTTTAGAGCAGGGGATTCTTAGCTCCTTGGTGGCCCCTCCAATCCGGTATATAAAACATGAATATATGTGCATTTTTCTGAGAGAGAAGTCAGATTTCTCATGAGATTTTTAAAAGTGATGGAATGCATCCACACCTTAAAGTTATCAGTTGTCTTTTAGAGGAAACCAGTGAGAGCAAGTGACCTATTTGCCAAGGGTCTTTTGGTTTGGTAATAGAAGACCTTTTGTCATGGTTCTCATCTAGGAGCATTCATTACAATCCTCTTTAGAATTTTTGAAACACATACATGCCCCAGTCCACATTAGGCTTAATACTAACTCAGAATCTCTGGGGTTGGGGTCTGGGCATGTCTGCGTTGAAATAACTTCCCTGAAGATTCTGATTCATATTCAGGGTTAGAGCTCCATTTCAGTTGTGGGGAGAAACACTGGAGTACTTCCTCGGATAGAGCGTCAACCTAAGAATTCTGAATTCTTTTTGGCTCTGAAAGGACGATTCTCTGGAGTTAGACGTGTGAGCAGATCACAGTATTACACTAAGTAATACACTAAGTATTACACTAAGTGACCCCCTTGAAGGCAGGCTGCTGTGTTTTAGAGCGTTACTCTGGGTTCTGGTCCCATCTTTAACCCTTTACACTGCAAGGTGTTGTGGAACAAAGCACTGTGTGAATAAGTGTCCTCTGGTAATAGCTGGGAATTTTCAGCACTCTGGATAAAGGCACAGAGATAAAACCTGTAGGATGATAAAGGTTATCATCGTAGGCAGCTGCCTTGTGACCTTGAGTCCTTTATTCTTGCATCTGAGTAGAGTAGGACATCATAGTGTTTCCAAAGGCTGCTTGCCTAGCTTCTGCTCCTCAGTGTGTCTAACCTGCTATTCCTGTTTTGCCATTACATTCTGTGTACATGGTGTCTTTGCGGGGCTTTGGGCTGGGTCGGGGGGCTGATGATGATAGGGTGCACAGAAGTGGAAGAAAAGGTCCTTGCTCTGAAGAAGGCTATTTTAGAGACAGGGTATATAGTTTATAATGAACATTTGCAAAAGAGCAACACATTGAGTCTGTAAGTGTGGACACTGAAGGGGAGTTCAGATTCCTTCTGACTTTTCTCTCATCCTGTGAGACTAAAGAGGGGTAGCAGGTGAGAGTTCTTCCCCTCCAGGTGAGAATGAGATGTGGTCTAGGTGGTGTGGGGGGCACTTTTACAAGGTGACTTCATCTAACCTTACTTGGCCGGCAGCATCCTTAGCCCAAATGATTATTCATTCAGTTTGGTTTTTTTTTCCTGCTGTGCAATAAGAATAATTCAGAGCTAACAAATGACAAGCAGGAGCATTTTGATCCAAAGACTTTGGATTTGGGTTGTGCATACTCTTAGTGAGAGGAGGATTCTCTAACACACGAGCCTTGTGTTACCCTGTTATAAACCCCGGCATGAGCCACAGGTCACCGGGATGTTCACTGTGGCCCTCAGCCTGCTCCTTATTTCTCCACTCTCCCCCATGCTAGTTTGCTTCCCCCAAAAGAGGAGCCTGAGGTGGTCTTTTTAGTGTCAGGTGGGACACAAGAAATTAAACTTCACTGTAGCAAGGCTTTCGGCATCCTTCAGTTTTTAGCGCAAGATCCCTCCAGAGAAGTTTCTGCAGAAAGAAGCCAGGAGAATACAGAATGGTAGAGAGCTCTTACTCCAAACTTTAGAGAAGTTCCACTTCCTTTCTTTTCTGTCCTTCTCTCTTCCTTTTTTACTGGAATGTGTATCGGTAGTATCTGCACATTGCTATAGTTATGTCTAGGTCATAGAGTCGACAAAGAAAGGATGGATTCCGGAGCGCCTTTTGCTGAGGCTTTTGGTTTCGTTGTGGGAGAAATAGGTGAAGGCTTTAGCATTTAATCTATTAAATTATTTAATCTAGTAAACGGAGAAAGGAAAATCCCTGTATATTTCATTTTCTTGCTTGGAAGCTGAATGATGAATTTTGTAACAGACTTGAAAGAGGAATCCGAAGCAGATTTAGAGAACTAGCTTCTCTTGTCTCGTAATCCTCACATTAGAATTTAGTTCTTATTAATCTGTATTGTCTTTGGTTTTTGTTTTGATAAGGGGATTGTTTTACATTCAGCTGCAAAGTAGAATTAGAAAATCTTAAAAACATGCATTGTGTAGGGGGTCTGCCCTATCTTATTGTCTCAGGGTTTTTTTGTTTGTTTCTCCCCCAAGAAGTTAGAATTAGGAATACACAGCGTGTCTATATTCCCAAGCTGAATGGACGAGTGTTTCCTGTGAGGTTCTGGGTGTTCCTCTTTGCAATCCACAAATGGATCTGCAGAGGCACCGGCATTCTCAAGAAACATGACATAACTTTGGAAATAAATCCCATCTTCCGGTTTTTTGTGAGTAGGAGATGTGGGTTCTGGAGAAACTCACTGGTGCTTGGGGTAGCCGAAGGACGGGGAAGAATGTCTAATGATTGAGAGAACTATATCTGGGTTATACAGTCTTAACGGACATTCCATTGTTTTTGCCAAGTTCAGAAGACATGTTGTGTTTGTTTTCAAGAAATTTGGTCAATTTACCCAGGTTTTCTAAGATGTATTTTGACTTGGTCATGTTTTAAAATATTTCAATTTAAAAAATATCTAACAATTGAGCCACAACAGGTTGTGACATTGGCAGGATGGATCTCTGACTTCCCAGAGAGGTGATACAGTCATCAGAAGTATGTCCAGGAATTTAATTTGGATGCATAGTGTCCAGAAGACTGTATCTAGTAGTATCCATATGCTTACTGACTGGCAGACCCTGATAGAATCTGTATGCTGACTGACTGACTGACTGACAGACTCCAGTAGGGTTTTATAATCTGACAGTCTGTTTTCTAATTGTCCCAGTTAGTAGTATATGCATATTACTGTGATTTTGTGTCCGTTGCATGTGTCCTACAAAGAAAGGAAGTAAACACTTTACCTTTTTTTTCAGGGGGAAGTTCTGTACCTATGATTTTTAATAGACATTTCTTTTAGAGGAGCAGTCAAAAAATCTCATCATTTGGTAGAAAACGAAGGTTGAACATCACTTTTGTATGTTATTTTGTGAACTCAGTGAAGGAAGTACCTTCTCAAAGCCTGAAATTATTACCTCTACCTGCATGCATTCCACCCACTCTCCCACTTCTAGGCAGGATTTCCCTTTTACCGTCTGCTTCTGAACCTTCTGTGTCCTCAGCTTCCCTGTCACAGGATATAGCAGCGGATAATGCTGTTGTTGCATTTGGCTCTTATTCAAATCTAATAAATAAAAATGCAAAGGAAGTTTTGCATTTAAAAATTGATCTTAAGAGTTGGCAAAGGTATGCTTTCCAGTCAGCCTTTCACTGGGGATCTAGGTAGGACCAATCTTTACCAACTCAATGTTTTTGTATCTGAACTGCTTGTGTACATTTTTTTTTATTGTGTTTAACAAAATCCGTTCGTTCTGATATGGTGACGGTTTTACTGTGGCAAAAGCAAAGGACTGATCACCAGCTGTGCCCCTGGAGGGGGTTGGAAATGGTTGAAGGGAATGGACTGAATTGGGAACTCATGTATAGAGTTATCCTGCGGATTTCCTAGGCACAGCTCTGGTGAAAAAGGAATGTGAGTCCTTACCAGCATTCTGACTTAATCTGGTGACATTGATATCAAAATATGCCACTCAGATCCACATAAGGTGTGTATAACTATATTCGAAATGTGCTTTTGTGTGTGTGTGTGTTTGTGTGTAGAATGGGTAAATAAAATTGTTGAGTAACTTGAACCTATGAGAAGGCTTCTGGGTTTTTTGTTTTATATTTTGGGTTGTGTTCTCCACCCACTCCCCCACCTTTGAAACTGTCTCCTGCTGTTCCATGACTGAGCCTCAGAGGAGCCAAAGCCAGTTGGCGGTGTGACTGGAGTCCTTGGTGTGGGCATGGCTCTCTTCCACCACCTTCTGGGAAAGATGGGAAGGACGTTATGGAAGGCACATGAACTTCCGTAGAAGTTGTGTGGACTTTTTGGCGCCTCTCCGAGAATTAAGAAAAACATACCTTTGCCCGAACTGTGCTATGACTCCCGTTAGCCACATGTAACTCATTATTGTAAAGAAAAAAATGCGGAGATTTCTTAGAATTTAGTGGGCTGTTCTTCTAAAACATGACCCGCCTTTTTCTAAAGAGCTTACAGTCAACGGAATGAAATGGCATTTGACTTCTGGGACAGGAAATACAGGTGGCACTGTGTCACTGCCTCACTCTTCAGTTCCTTGTCAGCCTCAAAAAAAGGAGCTGCAGGAGCTCCTTAGACACGCACTCGGGGCCTACTGAGTCACAATCTTTGACTTAATAGGATTACCAAGTGATTCAGATGCACATTTAATACTTGAGAAACACTGCTCTGGGGGGAAGAATTCCTCACAAAACATTCAGTCCCAGTTTATGGGAAGAAGCTGATTTCTGCTCTGACGGATTGCAGAACAGACTGGGTTAGCTACAACTGTAGAGACCCTCCTCAGAAGCCAAGTAGCCCGTGACAGCAGTGCTGTTTTGTCAGCATGGTCTTTTGGTTGATAGTAGCCTGTGTGCTCTCCTTTTACCACAGGATTTCCTGCAGCTTCTACCTCCTATCTTGGGTATATAGCTTATAGTCTAGGTCTGGAAGAAGTGCCTGGTCCAACATGGTTACAAAGGTCGGTTTCTCAGGGAAAGAAGCCCATGACTATACTGTTGGAGTTTGCTAAAGGGTAAAAGGGTGTGTGCCAGCACAACAGAGGGTCCATGCATGTGTGTGGAGGTGGGGATATGGGCGGTGGGGGAGCATTGGAAGGGGGGGAGGGGTTCTGCATTACTTTTACTTGTCTTTTGGCCGTGGTATAATTGCTTTGTCTCTCTTCCTCTCTGGCTTGTAGGCAGAGACCGGGTTGGCTGTGCACAGGCACTCTTCTTCAGCGTCCCTCACATCGCTTTGCTGATGATGTGAAGGCTGAGGCCAGACCTCTCGAAGATCTACTACAAAGCTTGGGATGGCAGCTCCACAGGGGCTCCATCAGGAAGTTAAGCTGGGATTGGACATTTGGAGCCACCAAAATGAGGCCTGGAAAAACATTACATTTCTTCCTGTCATACCTAATGGGAATATCTTACACGGGTTAACTTAACTTCCCTCTGCCTCAAAACATCTAACGGCCTGAACTGATCAGTGTGTATTGTCTCTTTGCTGGGTGTGACCCCAGTTGGCCAGTCTTGTTCTGTTTCAGCATTTAACTTCCTACTTGCAATTGTATCCCTGGCGGCCTGTTCTTTTCTGAAATGCAAATGCACCTCTTCAGATTTGTTTCCAAGTGAGAGGGCTGCATTGCAGCAAGCATGTTCTGTGCTGTAAGAGCTGGTCTCTGCGTCCATTCCAGCCGGGCAGGCTAGAGGACATATACACATATGTTAGGCGTCCCTTTTTGTCACGTTGGAAACAAGAGACAAATTCACCAGGTGAGTGGAGGGTATCTGAGAAATTCAGTCGCTGAAATGTCTCTTCTGCGGTAATGGAAGAGCAGTGTCAGCCACCTTTTCATGTAGAGAAGTTTTTCCTTGTTCCAGGCCCTGTAAGGGCAGGATCTGACTGCAAGACTCCCCAGAATGGGTCCCCGTCTTCAAAGTACCCTTTTCCTGAGTAGCTACTGTATTTCCTACCTGATGCTGTGTCCCCTCACAGTGGCAGAGGGAAATGTCGTTCTCCAGTGGTTGGGAATGAGGGCTGGAGAGAAAAGTAGGGCACCATTGACATTACCTGAAGAAGTAAAGAGGGTTCCTTGGGAATCAACTCTACCAGGGAGTTCTTGCTTCAGACCAGGTGCAGGGGCACATGACTTTCTGTGGGGTTTATCACTATGATGTGGTCTCTACGAAAGCTGTGGCTGTGCCTTCGAGAGCAGCGGGTCTTCTTATGCCTGCCTCTTAGCTGATTGTCACTGGTGGGGTCTCCTGGTCTCTTATGTATAGAACACTACGGGGGGAGGGCAAGGGAGACATGAGTCCTTGAGGGGTCCGTCATTTGGCTTCCTGTAAAGATAAGCCAGGTAATTCTCTAGATCAATGTGATTCTCTGTCGGTGTGATTTTAACATGTCACAACTCCAAAGGAGGGTATAGAAGCTCCAAAGGATAAATATCTTACAAGCAAAATTCTTTTTTTTTTTTTTTTTTGGTAAGGATAGTAAGTTTTTTAGCTTTTTAAATAATTTTTCCCTTTCATGCAGATACCCACTTGCTGGGCAAGAGGGTACGTAACAAGAAGAGTAATGAAATGCAGCTTTTCCCAAATGGTTCTTTTATACTGTGGATGATACGGGGCTCCATTACCTAAGATGTGATGAGCTGGGCTGCAGGCAGTTCAGCATCCGGCAACCAGGAGCTTATTTTATACGCACAAAGCTGCCTTCCGAAAGGCTCCTGACTCTGCTCTTAGCAGGGGATTTTCACCTGGCCGTTTGTAGCATGTGGTACTGTCATCATTTTGTTCTTGTGCTGCGGGTTTCTTTCTGCATCTAAACGCAGTGTCTTGATGATCAGATAATATTTTTATTTAGTTATTTATTCATCCATATGAGATATTTTTAAGTCCCATATTAGTGTTTGCATGTGTTTGATCAGAATGTAAGATAATTGGTGTTGTCTGGTTTTTGGTAGAAATTTAGGTAGTTTGAGATTTTAAGTGTGATGTCCATAGTATTACCTTAAATTAAATTTCCAAGGTCTAGGTATCTGTCTTCTGTAAAAGGATGATAACTATGTTAAGGCACAATGGATTTCTTTTGAGTACTTTTTTTTTCTCATTTATTTTTATTATAAGTATCAACCAAGAGGTGCATATCTCTGGAGAGAAGTTTATCTCCTGGATAAATAAAATCATGCTAAAATATGTCAGTAATATGTATTTCTTTGTAATAAGAAATATAATAAAAGTTATTTTTAATTTAAAGATGTAAGTAATTTTTGAAATCACCACAAAATAGGATAACATTTGGTGCATTATACATACCCAAAATGTTAATAATATTGTGCAAAATGTCTTTGAAACTAGCTTCTTGAAAATGATTCTCAAGTTCTTAGATCATATATATATTTCTAGCTAGTGCTTGAATTCGTGACTCCCGCCTTTATCAAGTTACATTAGCATTTCAAAATGATATCAATGGGATCATTATTGCCATATATTATTGACATTCTGGAGCTTTATTAATTTATTTAACAAATATTTAATGATCATCTATTGGTTTTCATGCAGTGAGTAAAACCAAGTCCCTGTCCTCTGTCCTTGGAAAGATCTCCAAGCACTTTTGCAGGTGTTACATTACCCGGCCATCAAACCATCATTTGTAGAAGGAAAAGCACATCTGGGATCATTCTTATTTCACAAATAGGTGAATGAACACCCTTATTAAGTGACTTACCTCAGAACAAGGTAAATGGTAAGATGTGTAACAGTGAGGGCCCAACAAACATATAACATGCTGTTTTTAAATGTAGCTGGAAACTTCATAAAGATACCAGAATTAGAATATGACTCCTCAGAGAGTGCTCCAGTGCTGGGTGATGGTCATTATTTGGCTTATTTCTGTAGCCTTAATTATTCCCTCATGTGTTCAGCCTCTCCAGGACCTTCTCTGGGGACTGTCTGTGAGGAGGCCAGCCTCGCTAGCCTGCCCTGGTCAGTGACAAGCCCACTGGCACTTCCCGTGGCAGTCCGACATTCGCCCATCACCATGCTTTATGGTCTTGAAGTATTCCCACCATCCAACCTACATTCATTGTCTTGAACTCACCTGAGGATTTGACAAAAGCTGAGGCCCCTCTCCCCCACCAAAGGTAGATACACTTCACTTTCGCATTCAGTGGAATGGGTGTCGTGACCACAGGGTAGCAAAGCAGGAGCTAGATGATAATGTACACACACCCCATCTCCCTTTCTTTTCTCTGACATTTAAAAAAAAAAAATCCATCCGTTTGATACTAACTTTTTTAAGCAGAGGAAGAATATGTGGGATTTGGAAATGCTTACTTTTTAAAACTGGACACTGTAGAATATTTAGGAATCTGAATGGATTGTAACAAGATAGCATCACTAACCTCTGGGGCAGCGGGGGTCAGGGCGGGGGGTGATATTTTCTTTTTCTTAACCTCAGGGTGCCAAGTGCATTTTTTGTTCTCATTAAGCCGGTGCCACACCGTTGCAGGCACCACAGGTGGAACACCTCACTGCCGAGCTCCCTTCTGAATTCCCAAGGGCACCTCGATACCCTCTTGGTGGTATGCTGTACCTTCCCTGCGAAACCATGGTCAGATTTGAGAGATGAGCGTCTCCTCGCAATTAAATGAAATAATTTCACAAGCATAGGAACCCTTGCGAAGCAGCACCGAAGCAGCATTCCAGAGCTAATAGGGCCTCACCTCTGAACAGGTAGTGCCTTCACCGAGCATCCTGGCTACTTTCAGAGAACAGCTTCTTTAGCCACTTGGATTTTCTTCCTTAGTGATCTTCTTACCTTATTTTACATTCCGTTTTCATTTGTCAGAGTGTCTCCTCTTTTGTCCGTCGCCTTTTCAGAATTTATGGATGGAAAGGGAAACAGTCTCTGGGCACAATTTAATAAAGTCTATTAACCACTCTTTTCCAAATTTAAATTCCTGGGTCATTTTACTCAAACCCTGGTAGAGCCTTATTTATTTTTTTTGCATTGATCAGTGTTTCAGATTAGAAGGTGAAAGTGTCAGCAAACCCAGAATAACAGCACCTTTTATGTGACAGAAGGTTACTCTCCCCCACAATGAGGTGTGGAGATAAGCAGCCTAGGGCTGGAATGGAGCTTCCTCAATCATCCAAGACCTTCTGTCTTACAGTCCTTCTATCCTTCTATCATGTTCACTCATCATCCTCAAAATGTGTTGGAATCTACCCCCTAGTACGATGTAGCTATTCGAGCTACAGGAATCCTCTCTGCATTTCAGTCAGCTGGAAGGAGCGCAAAGATCACACTAACTTCTTGCCATAGCGCATGTCTGTCTTGACTCACAAAGCTCAGACTACAATGTTTCATGAAAAATTAGAGCTTTAAAAAATTTCTGTTATTAGTCTCATGAAATCTGCATAAAGACTACTTTTCTGGCCCAGGTTTTTCTTGGTGAGGCATTCAAGAAACATCAACTCAATACATTAAAAAAAGAAAAATTGTTGGAAAAGCATTTTAAATCTTTTTGGAATTATCTTGACAAAGACCAAAGGGGATCTAATCATAACCTACTAGAGAGCTTAAAGTTGTCTTTTTCCAATTCTCTTAAAACCACACACACACACACACACACACTGCAGTTTAACTCCTCACACCTCTAGTGCTAGCCTAGGCCCTGCTCACCTCCCTGCTCACTTCCTTATCTCTTCACCAATTGCTTCTGCACATTCTTTTGTTGAGCAAGCAAACCAGTCAGTACAACTGCCCTTGAGAACTGTTACCTCAATTCTCCAGAAAACAATCTGGATTAGACCAAATTGCCCTTAATGTCCAAAGGTCTAGAAGGGTGTGTGAATTCTCATTTATTAATTTTGCTAAGCTTGGACACTCGTAATAAAATGTATAATCCTAAAATCCCTTATATGTAATCCCCAAATCCAAAAAGCTTTGAAAACAAAGTTTTCTTCCAATTTATTTGACAGGAAAATCTGACCTAAACTTTGTGAGGATATTTATAGTCTCTATATATCTCACTTAGTGTAAATATTTTTACATTTCATAGAGAAATATTACTAAGGCAATATTATAAATAATATGGTATGCTTTCTAAAACCCTAATCTGAATCTAAAATCATTCAGACGAAGGATTATTTGCAATTATTTCCTGTAATAATGCTCTATTTTATTAGGAATTTAGGAATTTCTCATTTAGGAATAAACAAATTCCAAATTTTAAGAGTAAGCAAAATTTTTTTCACTATTTTTAAAATAATTTGTTGTACAAATATATACATTAGACGCTGGGGAACTTGTATGCCTCAAGAAGTAGAATATGTGGTGCGTTAAGCAAAATTACTCCAAACCTGACAAAGGAGACAAAAAAAAATCACTGGAGAAATTTTTCAATGGGTTCCTGAGTATTGCTTTGTAGACCCTCTCTGGGATTATTGATTTCATAGGTGTGTGTAATTTTAATCAATTTTCTATTAACTAGTCTTTTTATAACTCTGTAAGACTAGAGGTTAATGGTAGAAAATGGATAGGAATGCAAATAATTCTTTTCTGAAAACAATGCAAATATTCCTGATAACAAGGCAAATGAATTTTGTCCAGTAGAGATTCAATTAATTTCCGTCAGTTAGGAAAGCTCATTCCAAATATTAAAGTTTGTTGCCATGTGTGATATTAACCAGTTTCACATCAATTAGAAAAGTCACTTCTGGGGGCGCCTGGGTGGCTCAGTCATTGGGCATCTACCTTTGGCTCAGGACATGGTCTCAGGGTCCTGGGATCAGACCCCTATCGGGCTCCCTGCTCGACGGGAAGCGTGCTTCTCCCTCTCCCACTCCCCCTGCTTGTGTTCCCTCTCTCACTATCTGTCTGTGTCAAATAAATGAAATCTTAAAAAAAAAAAAAAAAGAGAAGTCACTTCTGAAGGACTTTGACTTGAACCCATAAATCTCTGTTCCTCAAATTCTTTGAATTAGTTGTAGCAACTTAACACTTCTCTCATTAATGGATTGAATAAAATCTTTGACACGTATTCATTGTATATTTATATGAACGTCATGTTACTTACTCTTTCGAGAACCATACTTTAAAAGGTGCTTGCAGGGGCACCTGGGTGGCTCAGTCAGTTAAGCGGCTCGGCTGCCTTTGGCTCAGGTCATGATCCCAGGGTCCTGGGATCGAGCCCTGCATTGGGCTTTATGCTCAGCGGGGCGCCTGCTTCTCCTACCTGCCACTCCCCCCTGCTTGTGCTCCCTCTTTCCCTCTCTCTCTCTCTGACAAATAAATAAATAAAAATCTTAAAAAAAAATAAAAGGTGCTTGCACTATAGGAACTCACGTATTTGTTAAGTGAGGATAAGCTATGGAAAAACCATAAAGGCAGTATACGATAAATGATAAATTATCAATATGGATTCGAGGAGCTGTGGTAGAGTTTCTGTATGACTATATTCTTGTTATTTGTCCTGCATTGCTCTTATTTACCTAACAGACAATTCTGCATTTTATGGAGTGCCTGAGAAGGAAATACACACAGGGCATGATCCTTGTCCTCGAGTTAACAGTCTCGTGTGGGAAAAAGACATGAACAAATCATCATAAAGTAATGATAATGGACAGAGAAGAGAAAAACAGTTAAGGCCTTACTGTGTCCTTATGCTTTATATTTATTATGATGCTTTATATTATTTTATTAAAACCTAAAATTTTGGAGGGACTTTACCCCCAATTTTATCATTGGAGCAGGGACAACCAACTTATTGTTGTAATAGTCATGAGGGAGAGGGCGGGAGCCCCAAAGCAATTTCACATGTTTTAATTCCTGAGACCAAAGCTTTTCCCTCATCTCCCTCAGTTCATTTGGTTGACTCTGGACTCAGGCTAAATCCTGACCCCCAAAGATCCACAGAATGGGAACCCTCACGCAGGCCTGGCAAACGCGGACAAGGTGTTGCTGTAGGACTTTGGAGTTTTTCTCAGGTTTGGACATAATCAGGAGCAGCTCCTTGCTGGGAAGCTGTAGATCTAGAAGGTCAGAGACAAGGTGAGGTTAGTTTACTTCCTTGAGCTTTTCCAGTTTTCAGTGTTCGGTGCTGCCAGGACACCTGGTATGTGAGAGACGGGGATGAGGTGGTGCTCAGAGCTGGGTTTCAGTTAGGGAAGCACCAGAGATTGGTCCGCCCGCCCCAACCTGAAAAGCTGGAGGGAGTTGCAGAAGCTGGACTCTAAACACTAGCAAATATTGACAGAAGTGAGGGTCATGGCTAAACCCCCTGGTCCAAGTCTGTTGTAGCAGGATAAGCCTACACTTCAAAGGAACTTGTCAACTGGATTTGCATAACGGAACCCTGGCGATTTCTAAAACTGAGTTTTAAAACTGGCAGCTGGTCAGCCTCTCCCCTGCTGCAGAATCCCTCCCTGTACTAATTTCCTCTATCTGTTCATATTTCCTGCTGTAGGATTTTTTTTTTTTTTAATTCTTCCAAGGAAGAGAAATCAGGACAACCTCTTCTCTAGGAGAGAAGTAGTTGGTACCCTAAGTGGTGTGAGAAGATCTATTTTGATCCAAACCAGGTGGTGTCTGGTTTGGGTTCATTCCAGCCTGGGTCAAGCAACTAATCACAAGATGGTTTTTCGGTTTGTGTGCTATCTTGTGGTTGTGTGGCTGATTTCTGCCTCAGATGGTGCGTATGCTTAAGATTGGATTATAGGGCACTTGATATCGGTCTATGGGTTATGAGGCATTCTGTCTAGGGTTTTAATGAAATTTAAATTAATGAAATTTAAATTAATGAAATGTATTTCATTTATTGAAAAATCTCAAATTACTTGGCCTAATGCTCTGTACTCAGTAGGAGCTTAGTAAATATTTTTTTTAAATTTCATTTATTTGACAAGGAGTGGGAGGGAGAGCAAGAGAGGGAGAGAGAGAGAGAACATGAGCAGGGGGG
Source organism: Zalophus californianus (assembly GCF_009762305.2). Taxonomy (NCBI): domain Eukaryota; kingdom Metazoa; phylum Chordata; class Mammalia; order Carnivora; family Otariidae; genus Zalophus; species Zalophus californianus. The sequence continues at coordinate 33,512,216 of NC_045604.1, forward strand.
TACGGCAGAGGGAGAGGGAAAGCAGGCTCCCGCCTGAGCAGGGAGCCTAATGCGGGGCTCAATCCCAGGACCCTGGGATCATGACCTGAAGGCAGAGGCTTAACTGGCTGAGCTACCCAGGTGCCACAGGGGCTTAGTAAATATTTAATGATGATTCTGCTCTATGACGTGGGTGGTTAACTGTTTACTTTCCTTTTCTGTTCTGGGAGCAAAAAGTACCAATTGCAAAATCTTGAGAAGTCTTATCTGTTATACACTCCAGGAATGCTCTTTGGAAAAGGGGTTGTTTCTTTAGGGGTAAATAACTTATGGCTGAATTTGAGTGAAACCAGTTATCCTTTTGAAAACAAAACTTTGGGAATTATTGGGAAGGGAGGGGAGTGGATGGACATAGACATGGAAGGGAACAAGGAATCAGAACCCATAATCTGGCAAAAAGACACTTGGATGGCGGTCTAACAGGGCTTCCTCACGGCACATGATATGTCAAGTGACTCTGTTATCTTTTTCCTTCCAACAGAGAGCTGCCCAGAAGTTCCCGCAGTGGAAAATGGCATAATTGTTATAGAGGAGGTAGAAGGACAAATTCTGGGGACTTGCGTTTGTATCAAGGGCTACCACCTGGTAGGAGAGAAAACCTTTTTTTGCAATGCCTCTACGGAGTGGAATGCTCCTGTTCCCACATGTCGACGTAGGTTTGATCTTCCTGTTTCTTTGTATATCTTGTTATCCCACTTGATTCTTTCACGTCCTACTTCCAGCAGGCCATGCTCAAACTTCATAAGAAAAAAATTCTCAGGGCGCCTGTGTGGCTCAATTGGTTAAGCATCTGCCTTCAGTTCAGGTCATGATCCCAGGATGCTGGGATCGAGCCCCACATCAGGCTCCCTGCTCAAGGGAATCTCCCTCTCCCTCTGCCACTCCCTCTGCTTGTGCTTGCTCGCTCGCTGTCTCTCTCTGTCAAAAAAAAGAAAGAAAGAAAGAAAAATTTCTCAGCTTCTAGGAATTCATTTTTAAAGCACTCTAGGATGGAACTTCTCTTAGAAGCTACATGATCAGTTCTTGCTCAGTCCTGATTACATTAATTAATAAATTGATTGAATTAATAGACACAATCAACCTACAGGAAGAAAAGAATTTCTTCCATATATTAAAACTACCTTTTTGGGGGCTATAATTTGTTTAATATCATACTCCTTTAAAATTTTAAAAAAATTTAAATTGTCTTAAAAAAATTTAAACATATACAAAAGACGGAAGAGTAAAATCAACTCAACAATTATCCACATATAACTAATCTTTTATCTTCTATAATTCTGTTTTGCATTATTATTTTGAAGTAAATATGTCATATTCTCTTTCATCCATTATATAATGTTCAAACTGGGAAAAATTTATGTTCTTAATTTACAAAGGTGATAACTGAAATCCAAGTGATTTGCTCAAGTCCACAAAGCTCATTTGTGGTGTCTGTGGAGACAGAGAGTCACTAGTCAATATCCTCATTATTATTACTATTTTTAGGACTAACTGGGTTTGTTCTCCACACCAATATGTTTATCCTTTATTTATATGACCAAATTCATCTCTCTCTGCATTCTCTCCTGTTTTTTTTTTTTCACCTGGGAAAAGCAAAATGAAACAAAGTAAAACACGATGAGTGGTGTGTACATTTCACTGGGTGAGAAGGAAGGGATCCCTTGCCTCAAACATAGGGTGAAGAGTTTTCAGCAGTGCTGAACAGGAGGATGAACACACTTTTGATCATTTCCAGTTCTATGCTTAATTACTTTTAATAAGTTCAAGTGCCAACTGTCACCCTAGTGCATGACCAAGACCTTTCCTGGCCATTCTCAGGCCAACCTACTCTCTTCGTATCCAGCATCGATACAGTTTGGTACTAGGTACCAGCGCCGTTTGTAGTCGCTATTAAAAAGCACTGTTTTAGTTCTGACTTCTGATTTCTCAGTGAAGTTGGAGGTCTCGCCTTTGTAGCGGTGTCCTTTCAGATCACTTCCTGTTTTCTTCCTCAGCGGGCCACTGTCCTGACCCGGTGCTGGTGAATGGTGAACCCAGCTCCCTGGATCCTGTGAGTGTGAGTGACAAAATCACTTTTAAGTGCAATGAGCACTATATCCTCAAGGGCAGCAGTTGGAGTCAGTGCCTGGCCAACCACACCTGGATGCCTCCCTTACCCGTCTGCAAAAGCAGTGAGTGCAAATCCAAAGATACCAATCAGATAACCTCATTTTCTGTTCCACATCTCTAGTATTGATGAGCATTTATTCTATTTCTGTATTTTTTTCTATTACAAACAATGCTAAAATGAATGTTGTCATATTTATAGATACACATACATATATTTTTATGTCTAGGCTATTATTTCTGTCGTCTAGATTCCTAGAATGATTGGTGGGTCACAGGATATTTATTTGCCAAATAAACTTAGAAGATCCAAGAAATTCTACCAAAAAAATGTTATTCTTGGACAAAAAGTAAATATTGAAAAATCAATAATATTACTTTCTTTTTTTAAAAATTTTTACTTTATTTTATTATGTTATGTTAGTCACCATACAGTACATCATTAGTTTTTGATGCGGTGATTCATGATTCATTGTTTTTGTGTAACACCCAGTGCTCCATGCAGTACGTGCCCTCTTTAATACCCATTGCTGGACTTTCTAACAATAATTATGAGATGAATACTGAAATGTAAAATAATTTCATTCATGAGACTATATGAAAACTTAATGAAGGACATAAAATAAGACTTAAATAAAAGAAAAGATATGCCATGATCCTGGATGGATAGACTGGTATTACAATGTCATTCTAACCAGAATTTCAAATTTAAAAATATAAAACAAAAAATTAAGTTTATTTGGAAGGGTACATATCTAACATTACAGATTTATTTACTTAAAGACTTAATTTTTTAGAGCACTTCTAGTTTCATAATAAAACTGAGGGAAAGGTACAGAGATTTCCCATATACTCCCCACCCCCACACATTTATGTTATTGGCATCATTTCTCAGAATAGTACCTCTTTTTTTTAAACCAAGGATGAACCAATATTGATATATCATGATCATCCCAAATCCATAGTTACCTAAGGACTCAGTCTTGGTGTTGTACATTCAGTGGGTTTGGACATAAGCATAATGACATATATCTACCACTATAATATCATATAGAGTATTTTTCCTGCCCTAAAAATCCTCTGTGCTCCATTTATTCATCTCTCTACTTCCCCTACCCCTATCAACCACTGACCTTTTTTGTTGTTGTTATTATGTTCAACTAGCCAGCATATAGTACATCATTAGTTTTTGTTGTAGTGTTCAGCGATTCATTAGTTGCATATAACACCCAGTGCTCCTCACCACATGTGCTCTCCTTAATACCCATCACCCGGTTACCCCATCCCCCTCCCCCCCCTCCCTTCTGTAACCCTCAGTTTGGTTCCCGGAGTCCAGAGTCTCTCATGGTTTGTCTCCCTCTCTGATTTCTTCCCATTCAGTTTTCTCTCCCTTCCCCTGTGGGCCTCTGCTCTATTCCTTATGTTCCACATATAAGTGAAACTGTATGATAATTGTCTTTCTCTGCTTGACTTATTTCAATTAGCATAATACCCTCCAGTTCCATCCATGTTGATGTAAACAGTAGGTATTCATCCTTTCTGATGGCTGAGTAATATTCCATTGTGTATATGAACCACATCTTCTTTATCCATTCGTCTGTTGAAGGGCATCTCAGCTCATTCCACAGTTTGGCTATTGTGGACATTGCTGCTCTGAACATTGGGGTGCATGTGACCCTTCTTTTCACTACATCTGTATCTTTGGGGTAAATACCCAGCAGTGCAATTGTTGGGTAATAGGGTAGCTCTATTTTTAACATCCTGAGGAACCTCCATACTGTTCTCCAGAGTGGCTGCACCAGTTTGCATTCCCACCAACAGTGTAAGAGGGTTTCCCTTTCTCCACATCCTCGCCAACACTTGTTGTTTCCTGTCTTGTTAATTTTTGCCATTCTAACTGGTGGAAGGTGGTATCTCATAGTTTTGATTTGTATTTCCCTGATGGCTACTGATGTTGAACATTTTTTTGGATCTTTTAGCCATTTGTATGTCTTCTTTGGAGAAGTGTCTGTTCATATCTTCTGACCTTTTTATTGTATCCATAGTTTTGCCTTTTCCAGGGTATCATATATTTGGAATCATTTGTATGTAGCCTTTTCAGATTTTTTTTTTTTATTTAGTAATAGGCATTTAAGTTTCCTCCATTTCTTTTCATGGCTTGATAGCTCATTTTCTTTTATCAAATAATACCCTATTTCTGGATGTACCACAGTTTATTGATCCATTCACCTTTTTTTTATTATGTTCAATTAGCCAACATATAATACTTCATTAATTTTTGATATAGTGTTCAGCGATTCATTAGTTGTGTATAACACCCTGTGCTCATGACCACATGTGCCCTCCTTAATACCTGTCACCTGGTTAGTTCTGAAGGACATCTTGGTTGCTTCCAAAGTTTGGCAATTATGAATAAAGCTGCTATAGATATCAGGTGCAGATTTTTGTGGGGACATAAGTTTTCAACTCCTTTGGATAAATACAAAGGAGTGCAATTGTTGGATCTTGTATATTTAGTTTTGTGGGAAACCATCAAACTCTCTTCCAGAGTGGTTATGTCATTTTGCATTCCCACCAGTGATGTATGAGAGATCTCGTTGCTCCACATCCTTGTCAGGATTTGGTGTCATCAGCATTCCGGATTTTGGCCATTCTCATAGTTGTGTAATGGTATCTCATTGTTGTTTTAATTTGCATTTCCTGATGACAGATGCTCATTTTCCATCTGTATATCTTCTTTGGTGAGGTGTCTGTTAAGGTCTTTGGCCCATTTTTTAATCAGATTGTTTTCTTATTGTTGAGTTTTAAGAGTTCTTTGTATATTTTGGATAACAGTCCTTTATAAGATTTGTCTTTTGCAAGTATTTTTTCCCAGCCTCTGGCTGGTTTTCTCATTCTCTTGATATGTCTTTCATAACACAGAAGTTTTAAATTTTAATGAATTCCAGCTGATCAATTATTTCATGGATGCTGTCTCTACTGTTGTATCTAAAAAGGCTTCCTTCCCTATACCCAAGGTCATCTAGGTTTTCTCCTATATTATTTTCTAGGTGTTTCATAGTTTTGTATTTTACATTCAAGCCTATGATCCATTTTGAGTTAATTTTTGTGAAGGATATAGTAGATAGGCAGTTTAAAAGCACAAACTACAGTTAGCCTCTTTTAGGGAGTTTGTGGTTACTTAAAACATGCATATATACAACACGCAGTTAAATTACAAGCATATACCATCATCATTAGTTTGACACAAGTTTATTTATTTCTTCCAGCCTTTTCTGTTTTACTCTCTTTTAATTCAATACTTCCTATCCTAGCTCTGAAATGCAGAATCTCTGTCTTTTTGTGTTAGTTCATTGCCCAATTTTAGGGGAAGCTCCTAAGGTCCCTGAGTAAAACAGATTTTTTTCTGCTTAGACCCAAGATCTATATCATCTCCTTCAGTTCAAAACTGTACCCTTAAAAGTCACCAGAAGAGCACTGTATAAACTGGAGTTCCTTAATCAATTAATTTAAATTCTTTTCCTTTCCTCTATACAGCTTTTGAACTCAGTTTTTGATCTTTTTTTTTAAATTCAATTAATTAACATATATTATTGGTTTCAGAGGTACAGGTCTGTGATTCTTCAGTCTTATATAATATCCAGTGCTCATTACAACACATACTCTCTCCAATGTCCATCCCCCAGTTACCCCCATCCTCCCACTCCCTCCCCTCCAGCAACCCTCACTTTGTTTCCTATGATTAAAAGTCTCTTACGGTTTGTCTCCCTCTCTGGTTTCATCTTGTTTTATTTTTTCCTCTCTTGCCCTATGATCCTCTGTTTTGTTTCTTAAATTCCACATATCAGTGAGATCATATGATAATTGTCTTTCTCTGATTGACTTACTTCACTTAGCATAATACCCTAGAGTTCCATCCACGTCATTGCAAATGGCAAGATTTCATTTTTTTGGATGGCTGCGTAATATTCCATTTTGTGTGTGTGTGTGTGTGTGTGTGTGTGTGTGTGTATCACTTCTTCTTTATCCATTCATCTGTCGATGGACATCTGGGCTCTTTAAAAGTTATTTATTAACTGCTCGAAGAAAACACCTGTGTCGTAGAAAAAATACAGAAAACAAAAGAAAACATTTAATTACCTACAAACCTACTACCCAGAAATAACAGAATACCTTGATATGTAATTTTCAGCCTTTTTTTCTGTTCATATATGTTTATGCATGAGTGTGTTTACAAAAATATTATTATATGCTACATTACATTTCTTCATTACATTTCTATTTGTATGCATTATTATAATACATAGTATTATCTACTATGTACTATAGTAATACATGTTTTTTTATGCTTTGCTGTTTTTGCTCAACTTTTTGTTTTGAATAGTTGAATACAACTATTTGTATTTATGTTTCCGTAAGTATACACCCACATAATCATTCTTAATTTACACTTTAATCTTGATCACCAAGGTTAGGCTCATAATGTCAGAGCTCAAAGGGACTTTAGAGATAATATTATTTAAACTGCTCATCTTATAGCTTCGGAGGGAAGTCAAGAAGGATGAAATAGTGGTTAGTGGAAGAGCCAGAACTGAAATTCACAACATCTAATACTTTGTCCACCTCTTTATAGATTCCTCTTGTTTGCTCCCCTCTGCATCTCCTTGTTTCTGAAGCTCTCATATCGCAAAATTCTATCCCACAGAGAATGTCAGCCTTCATTTGAACTCACATCACTTATTTCCTGTCTCAGGGAGTTATTTCTCCCACCTCTACCTCTGGTTTAATTTTTTTTTCTTGTCCACTGTCAGTCTCTACAACTTAAACTTCCTTTCGTCAAGCTCATGTCAATCAGATAGCACTCTCAAATTGCTAATGACTCAGAGGATAAGCAGGGGGAGGGGGTCTTTCCCATGGTTAAATGCCATTTGACCAGAAGGAAATGAATGGAGAATGTGCCCCCAGATCCCACATGGACGGTTACACTTAAGGGGTGCTGTTAATTGAGTACAACTCATGACTGTCACTCTTGTACTCCTGTTTCTCAGGAGACTGTGGCCCTCCTGGGAATCCCGCTCATGGCTATTTTGAAGGAAAAGATTTCAACTCAGGTTCTACCATTACTTACCACTGTGAAGACAGGTAAGTGCATGCAGGCTTTCAAATGCAAGATCTTGCCAATTGACTGGTAGCATTGCTTTGGGGAATGACCCAGTCCATCTCACCTAACACCCAGATTTCCTACTGTCTCAGGAATCTGAGCTCATTCTGATTTTGAGAGTTGCTTTAGCCCACTGCCGGCTCTCCCTAATCTCTAGAAGATAGACTGATCTTTTTATTTATCCTAGAGAAGATATTTAAAATGTATATTTTTCTAAAGAATCTCAGAACAAAAACTCAGAGAAATATAGAACATATGGAACTGCAGAAAGAGTGATTTATTGATCGTTCCAGCCTGCCCACGCCCCCCCCCCCCAATCTGGTTTCCTATTTGCAGTTACTTGAAAAAAAATATATATATATATATTCTTTTAAAAAAAAAGAAAGAAAAAGAAAGAGAATGACTTATAGAACCTTAATAACCTTAACTTAGACTACCTGATCACCCACCTTACAGATCTACTCTTTCCTTGGCTTCAGTCTTATTAACTCAGGGTCAGGTCTCCACATTAACATTTCAATGTCATAATATACTTCTAGTGGACTTTGCCATCAGCTCTTATGTTTTTCTGATTAAAAGCTGTAGCTCCTTCATAAGACTTATCTGAGTGTTATCCCTAGCTTTCCACTCCTTTTTAGAGGGTAGATGGCAGATGCTTTTTTAAGTTATTGAATGATGACATGCTTCCTCCCTCACCCTCCCCACCCAACAACTGTGTAAACACACATATTCAGAATTTCTCACTTCTCCATATGGGTTGAATTGTCACTTGGGTCCTCTCCGCCCCCAAAGAGAGTGGTTTTAGTTGATTACTGTTTGGTAATACTGAAATCACTTAAGCATGCATTAAAGCTCAGGGAGGTGGATTCTATCACGGTAGGAAATACTGAAATGCAGCTATATAAAACCAGGCTTAGTTGCCCAGTTTAGAACGTGGGAAGTCTAAGTGTTGTTGCCATTCTGATTTCTGTTCAGGTACCACTTGGTGGGCACACGGGACCAGCAGTGCATTGACGGGGAGTGGAACAGTGCACTTCCAGTCTGCGAGTTGATCCAAGAAGCTCCCAAACCAACTCCACAGACGGAGTTTGAGAAGGCACTCGTAAGTAGTAGGCGTTTGTCTGTCTTGTTCACAGTTGTATCTCCAGGGCCTGGCATCATTGCTGGCGCATGCTCAGTAAATATCTGTCCAGTGGGGGATGTTTTTGAAGGGTTGGTTAGACAAGGGCTCATAAACTATTAACTCACATTTTTATATATGGAAGTTCTCATTCGCCACCATCATCACAAACACTTCATGAGACCTGTTGGTAGGAGTTATTGTCTCATGGACTTTACAGAGCAAGCTTTATAAACTCATGTCTTAGACTTGTATGCATTGATGTGAAAAATCTCTAAAATTCTTCTAGATTCCAAAAACCACTGAACAAATCATTTTCATTGAGATCCCTCTTTTAGTTTATATTTATTGCTGGGATAATAATAAGTATCTAAAAGCCAGAAGATTTAGATGATTTATCATGTTGAAGACCCAGATTTGTATTTAAGCTACTGAATTCTGAGCCCCTAGTCAGGGACCTAAGCACTACTCATTAGCTTCAGACTATACAGCTGGATCTCAGTTCTTAAGTTGTAGCTTAAAATTTTTTTTCCTTTTCTTCAGTTTGCCTTTCAGGAGAATAAAGAACTTTGCAAAGCCATAGAGAACTTTGTGCAAAGACTAAAGGAAAATGGTTTAACTATGGAGGAACTGAAATATTCTCTGGAAATAAAGAAAGTTGAATTGGAGGCAAAAATGTTGTCCTGACATTGTAGCTGAGCAGACTGGGTAATAGAAATGCACCTATGAATAAATTTTCTCTTGGTTCTAAAACTGGTTTCAGATTTTTCTCTCATTAGACTGGAACGCGACTTCATAGAAATCAGCTGCAGTTGCATAAAACACCGTGTGTGTGTTCTCAGAATGTGGGAAGACCAAGTGTGGTGGTTGTCTGTTTAAGACCAGAGTTAGCAGCACATCAGTGGGAGTGAAGGGTCTAATTTCCTGTCTGTAAGGAGAATGGGAAGCTCAGATCACAGCTAAGGGTATGTCTTATATTTTAATGAAACACGAATGGTGAGGCAAAAAATAACCTCAAATCAACCAAAACCTATGAAGCAAAAATCAACCTCTCAGTTTGAGAAAATAGGTTCAGAACAGTTATATCCTTGAAATAACCTGCTGAGACAAAAGTAGAATTAGGACTTAAACTCTGAGTCTCCCCTATATCCTGTTTATGAAATCAAGTTTCTAAATCTTCCGCAGTAACATTGCTTACCACCTTTGGATGAAACCCAGCCCTGCCTGGTAAATTTGAGATGGTGAAATATAAGTGAATATGTTCTTTTCCTCTTTTTAGAGGGCAGGAGAAGCAAGAATCCTGAGGTAGAATAGGTTTTCCTATCAAGATGTCATATTGAGACGATATGACAAACTTCTTCCATCTCTCACTCTGACCTCCACCAAAACACATAGGAAATCTGGATAAATACAAACAAAATACAGAAGAGAGCTTGAAATAATGGAATGTCCCTCAATGAAATCATGAAGGAGAATAAGAAATAGGAATAAGAAACTCTCAAGTACCCCACAGTCTATTAATAGACACATGACAAGTATACACATACCATTAATTCAGGGTGGTTAGAATGAAATAAACACTTTTCACAGAACAATGTGCTAGGGGAGCTCAGCTTTGAGAAGGGGGCCTTCTGTAGGGGAGGAGGAGGCAGTAAAATTGTTAAGGAGAGTCACAGTTATCGGGCCTTTAAAAGTGAGTAGGACCGAGAGACAAAGATTAGGGAAGAGGACATGGCAAGTGGGAAGATTTGGAGAAGTGTAGTAAGAGCATCATAAAGAGCCATAAGCTTTTGAACCAAGTAAATCCACTCTTCGGGTTCGTCTGACTTGAGCAAAATGATTTTTAATTTGAAGCTATTCATTCTATTATTGCGTATATTGTCTATACTGGGGAGACCTTGTGAACATTTGAAATGTCCAATCTTAGGAATATTTTTAGTAAATTATGGCACATCAAATGTAATGCAACCTCTTACAGTGATAATTATGAACAGAAAATCTTAAAAATATAATCTCAAGTAAAAGTAGAATACAGATTAATAAGAACTTATGATTGCATTTCTATAAAACCTTTCTTCTTGTAGAGGAGGACCAGGCAAAAACAGGCACAGATGAAAACAGTTGTCTTAGGATGGTGAAACTCCAGGTGTTTATTCTCTTAAAGTTCTTTAATTTTTTTTAAAGATTTTACTTATTTATTTGAGAGAGTGAGTGAGTGAAAACGAGAGAGCAGAGGCAGAGGGAGAAGCAGACTCCCCTGCTAAGCAGGGAGCCCAACGCGGGGCTCGATCCCAGGACCCTGGGATCATGACCTGAGCCGAAGGCAGATGCTTATCCAACTCAGCCACCCAGGTGCCCCAAGTCTTTTAATGTTTTAAATTGAGTTTTTAATAATAAGTTTTTAAAAACGTGTTGGGCAGAGAGGCAGGAAAGATGGAGCATGTTTAGGGAATGGCACACGGCCTGGATTTGCCTGGATAAAGCATGGGAAGTGATGAGAAAGAAGGCTGGACATACATTAAAGCCAGTTGACGGAAGCTTTTAAAGGGCAGAGAATTTAAACTTTATTTGGTACGCAGTGAGAGGAAATCAAAGACTTCCAAGAAAAGAAGTGGTAAGGATCGAACACAGATTTTGCTCACAACATTACGTAGTATGGGTAGAAGTAGGAAAGAATAGAGAGAAAGAAACCATCTTAAGCACTACTGCGGTATGCAGGAGACAATGATGACCTGAACTGGATGATGGCAGCACAAACAGAGAAAGAATATCAAACACGAGAGACACTGGAGAATAAATAAAAACAACTTATCAACTCACTGAACATTGGAGGATGAGGGAGAGGAAGGGTTTAAAGGTGAATTTGAAATTGCATTCCTGGAAGCCTGATTATTGCTGGGGTCAGAAAGTGAAGCTTCTGGGCAGGAAATGAGAAGTTCCCCTTTGGATGTGCTGCATGTAAGGTGATTGTAAGATGTCTGATGGGCAACAAAAAATGTTAAGTCTGCAGTTAGGAGAGGAATCAGAGATAAAGAGCTAGTTATGGGGTGGTCCTCTTATAAGGAATAGTTAAAGCCATGACAACAGGTACAATAATTTTAAAGATAATGAAGAGAAAAATTTTTGAAAAGAAGAACCTGAGACATATCTAACACGTAGGGATGAGAAAGAACAAGAAGAGATAAGAACGACTAAGAGCGTTTCGTGAAAGAGGGGAATCAGAAAAGTTCAGGGTAATGGAAGCCAAAGGAGAGGAGTTTCAGAAAGGAGATAAACAGTGTTAAGGGCTGCTGAGAATGAAATTTTGGATTTGGAGATAAGGACGTGCCTGAAAGAGGTTTGTCCCTAAGGGAGGGAAGAAGCCAGATCTTAAGGCCATGATGATGGAAGGGGTTGGGAGGGATTAATGAAAAAGAATAAACAGGAAATGCAGGAAACCTAAGAAGTTAAACATCTCACGACCGAACAAAAATGGAATTTGAGGTTTTGGCAAGATTTAGGGAATATTTCAGGATGATTTAGGGAATATTTCAGATGCACTGAAAATAAGAAAACAAAGATGGGCAACATCTTGCTTCTTCTGAAGCAAGAGTGTGACTGGAAGAGGGGTGCCTGGGTGGTTCAGTCAGTTAAAGGTCTGCCTTGGGCTCCGGTCATGAATCCAGGGTCCTGCTCAGCAGGGAGTCTGCTTCTCCCTCTCCTGCTGCCCCTCCCCCACTCATGCTCGCTCTCTCGAAAATAAATAAATAAAATCTTTTTTTAAAAAAAGAGTGACTAGGAAAGAAGAATGAATAGAAGCTACCAGAGAATGATTGTTTAGCAGAGTAGGAGGCAAGACCACTTGCTGAGAGGAAGCCCATTCCATGGCCTGGAGAGAAAAATTTGGAATAGTCACTATGGAAAGTAAAGAAAGGCACTCCAACAGATTGGGAAATGGTATTTTGAAGACTCAACTTAGCTCTCAAGACGTGGCACAATCTGGAATCCTTCTCTACAATCATTCCTGTCAAATTGGGAAATCAGTCTCTCCTTGTAATTTGGCCCATGTTATCTTTACCTGTAATAGCCTTCTCATTTTCATCTAATCATTTTTCCACTTTTCATTCAAAGCCCAGCTCAAATCCCGTATCTCTGTCAAAGCTTCAAAGCTTCTGTTGTGCTTCAACTCTACTCTTTTCTGAGCCCTTTATGAGACTTTTGGTGTTTATGACAGAAAAAGTGAGGTTTTCAGGAAAAACTGCACTTTAATAGCAATCTCCTAGCTCACAAACCTTGATCCTGAGGATTAATACCTTAATTAGATAATGTCAGGGCTTGGGGTCCTTCCTAGATCTGTGTGATCACAGACATGCCAGCCCTTTGTTGCATTTCTCGGAGCAGTGCTCAATGATAGACCAACTTCTGAAAGTCATTTGGCGTCCAGCATGTACTAGTCGTGGTGGTGGTGGTAGTTAGTTAACATGTCCCAGGCAACAGGGCCCAGCAGGAATTCGGTAAATTTGTTAAACTCCCCACCATTGTACTTTCTTGGGGTGGAATGAAGACCAGCACAGGGCAAAGTCATCAGTCAATGAGCCCCAGGAAGGCCTGCTGGACCTAGCATCAAGGAAAGTGGATCAAGGTGGACCTAGTCTCAACCCTACAGTGTCCAAGTTTTCTAGGTTAGCTGGATTGCATCTTATGTGTCTGTCTTGTATTTAGGAAAAAAGAAAAATCAAATCTGGCATCAAATTCATATTACCTTTCCACTTAGGGGAAATGGTTGGCAGAGGAGAGAACAAACGATTGCAACATGTTATCAAGAAGGAGGTTCGTGCCCAGGAAGGAGATTAGGTAAATACCAGTGCTTTATTTCCATTGTTAATCATTCACTGAGCCAGTAGAAAGTTTCTGCCCATCCATTAGAATTTAGCCATCCTTGACCAGTCAACCACCTGGCTGGAATTCAGGGACTTCTCGGTGGTGCAATTACTAGCTAGCTTCAGGGTACTCTGGTAAACTCTGATCTGGGGAGGAACTAAAACTATTAGAGATCCAGGCAGTTTTTTTTCCCTTGAGAAACGACCCAAGGCACCACGATAGAGTCTTCTACTTCTTCCTCAGCTACCTGCAGGTCAGTGGATTGTTTGGGGTACCTTGGGGAAAAGGCTGCTGGTTTGGCCCTTTAAGGAGGGCAAGAGAGACAAAAACTTGGGGGTACTTTCAGCAGAAATCTTTTCAGGAGTCCTGCATTAGGGGGTTGTATGACCTGAAAAGTACTTCTAATCCCTCTGAGCCTCAATTTTTTATTATAAATGGGGGCATGAATAAACTGAAGCAGAAAGGAAGTAAAAGGTTACTCTTGTTATTGTATCTAAAAGTTGAGTGGGTTGGTTCATTGATTGTTTTTTTTTTTAAGATTTTATTTATTTATTCATGAGAGACAGAGGGGGGAGAGAGAGAGAGAGAGAGAGAGAGAGAAGCAGAGGGAGAAGCAGGCTCCCAAGGAGCAGGGAGCCCGATGTGGGACTCGATCCCAGGACCCCGGGACCATGACCTGAGCCGAAGGCAGACGCTTAACCATCTGAGCCACCCAGGCGCCCGGTTCTTTACCATCACTCCACACAGGGGAGTTGAGGCAGGAGGTAAACCGGACTTTCCAAAGGGGTTCACAGAAGACCTGGTTTAGAATGTAGACCTAGTCTACATTCTAAAAATTGATGCAGTTCCCTTTGGAGATTTTATTAACCCCTCCACATCTTCTCCACCATCCACGGCAAATATCTTTTGACTTAATAATAAGAAGAATGTTGGTCAGCCTCCAGTTACTTTCTGAAGCTAGAAGTCTTAACTGTTCTCACTTCCTTTCTCTTCCCCACTTTTCTGAATCTGGCAATGCTGATTACCCTTCCTTCTGGAAATTTCCTTCTCCCTTGGTGGGGCAGGACACAGTACCATTCTTGTTCTTGTTTCAACTCCTCAACCACTCTTAGCTGACTCCTGTTCTGTCCCTAAATACAGTAGTACAGAGAGCATGAAAAATACAGTATCCAGAATGGGCAGAAGCTTGAATTAAGTGTAGTGATACACTTGAATATAATATGAGCACACAAGGAAGAAGCTGATAAAGAGATTTTAGGAAGGAGGCGAAAGTGTGGAAGCAAGTTCTTTCTGGAATCTGAAAGTGATGTGATTGAGTGTGCAGCAGCAAGAAAGGAGCTGAGACTGGATAAGAATATTACCCTTTCCAGAGGTATGCAAGCTTTAAAAGGGCGGAGTTTAGACAAAATAAGTACATGGACTTAAAAAGCAGTCTCTAATGGAGGGAGAAATTTGGGAGCTGAGAATTTTCCCAGTGCCTGTCAAGTTGTACTGCACTGCGCATGCCAACAGTATTTGTCATCAGAGACCTGTCGTGTTGACTATAGCTCTTGAGTTGGTTTCACCTCTATAGGAATTTAAAAGATGATGAAGTCATCGAAATCTGAGGGCATTTACTAGGGAAGTCTTAGCTTTTCAGCGGGCAGCTAATAGCATTCTAGACTTTGTAGGGAATGGAAAGATGATCTAAGTTTACCGTCATCATTTGAGAGATGAGAAACTGAGACCCAAGGAGCTGACATGGCTTCTTCAAGATCATAGAATTAGACTGTAGTATGACTGAGGCTCAAATTTGGGTCTCCTTAACTCACAAGTCCTAGCCTCCATCCCTATCCTCTGTAGGCTGCTGAATCCTGTGCAAGTTCTGCTGAGGGACCACAAGGCATAGTGATGGTGAACTCCAGATGCCCCCTGGTCTGCTGAGCCACCACACAGCCTCAGAACCAGTGAGGGAAGTGGGATCACTGTATCATTTATCTCTTCAACATTTACGAAGCATTTCACACATGTTATTCCCTTTGGTCCTCAATAAGGCAGTTAGTCATTCTCACTCTGAGGATAAAACTATATTGAGTTTTATTTATTTCACATTTATTGGATAACTATTACATGCCAGTTACAATATCAGGTCAGCACTAGGAAGCTGAATAAACATCTTTGTCTTCAAGGGACCTACAATTTATTTTAGCAGGCAAAAGTGAATAGACAATGAAGAGATACAATACCATGTGGTATGATGATTAAGGTATCAGTAAAATACTAGGGGAGCATAGAAGAGGCTGATATTTCTCAGTGGGGTTGGACAATTCTTCATTAAGGAAGTGAGGAGGTTGGAGGTAGGAGCATCTGTCATAAGAGATATTATATGCAAATGCTTTCAAGTGTTTAAAAAAATCCAGGATGGGGTGGGTGGGTTGCTCAGTTGGTTAAGTGTCTGCCTTCAGCTAGGTCATGATCCCAGGGTCTTGGGATTGAGCACCGTATTGGGCTCCCTGCTTATCCCTCTCCCTCTGCCCCTACCCCCACTTCTGCACTCTCTCTCTCTTGCTCTCTCTCTCAAATAAATAAATAAAATCTTCTAATTTAAATTTGTCTAAATAAATAAAATCTTTAAAATCCAGGATGTATTTTGGGAAAGGTAAGCACCTTCATGAAGTTGAAGCCCAGTGTTTTTTTTGTTTTGTTTTGTTTTAATTTTATTATGTTATGTTAGTCACCACACAATACATCATTCGTTTTTGATGTGGTGATCCACGATCCATTGTTTTCGTATAACACCCAGTGCTCCATGCAGTACGTGCCCTCCTTAATACCCATCACCAGGCTAACCACTCCCCCCACCCCCACTCCCCTCTAAAACCGTGTTTGTTTCTCAGAGTCCATACTCCCTCATAGTTCATCTCTCCCTCCAATTCCCCCCCCCCCATTTCTCCCTTCCTTCTCCTAATGTCCTCCATGCTATTCCTTACGTTCCACAAATAAGTGAAACCATATGATAATTGACTTTCTCTGCTTGGCTTATTTCACTTAGCATCATCTCCTCCAGTCCCATCCACGTTGATGTAAAAGCTGGGTATTCACCCTTTCTGATGGCTGAGTAATATTCCATCGTATATATGGACCACATCTTCTTTATCCATTCATCTGTTGAAGGGCATCTCAGCTCTTTCCACAGTTTGGCTATTGCGGACATTGCTGCTATGAACATTGGGGTGCATATGGCCCTTCTTTTCACTACATCTGTGTCTTTGGGGTAAATACCCAGGAGTACAATTGCTGGGTCATAGGGTAGCTCTATTTTCAAATTTTTGAGGCACCTCCACACTGTTTTCCAAAGTGGCTGTACCAACTTGCATTCCGGCCAACAGTGTAAGTGGGGTCCCCTTTCTCCACAACCTCTCCAACATTTGTTGTTTCTTTCCCTGCCCATTTTTGCCATTCTAACTGGTATAAGGTGGTATCTCAGTGTGGTTTTGATTTGAATTTCCCTGATGGCTAATGATAATGAACATTTTTTCATGTGTCTGTTAGCCATTTGTATGTCTTCTTCAGAGAAGTGTCTTTTCAGATCTTCTGCCCACTTTTTGACTTGATTATTGTTTTTTGGGTGTTGAGTTTGAGAAGTTCTTTATAGATCTTGGATACCAGCCCTTTACCTGTAGTGTCATTTGCAAATGCCTTCTCCCATTCTGTGGGTTGCCTCTTTGTTTTGTTGACTGTTTCCTTTGCTGTACAGAAGCTTTTTTTCTTGATGAAGTCCCAAAAGTTCATTTTTGCTTTTGTTTCACTAGCTTTTGGAGATGTATCTTGAAAGAAGTTGCTGTGGGCGATGTCAAAGAGGTTACTGCCTATGTTCTCCTCTAGGATTTTGATGGATTCCTGTCTCACATTGAGGTCTGTCATTCACTTTGAGTTTATCTTTGTGAACGGTGTTAGAGAATGGTCGAATTTCATTCTTCTGCATGTGGCTGTCCAATTTTCCCAGCACCATTTATTGAAGAGACTATCTTTTTTCCATTGCATGTTTTTTCCTGCTTTGTCAAAGATTATTTGACCATAGAGTTGGTGGTCCATATCTGGGTTCTCTATTCTGTTCCATTGGTCTATATGTCTGTTTTTGTGCCAGTACCATGCTGTCTTGGTGATCACAGCTTTGCAATATAGCTTGAAATTGGGCAACGTGATGCCCCCAGCTTTGTTTTTCTTTTTCAACATTTCCTTGGCAATTCGGGGTCTTTTCTGATTCCATACAAATTTTAGGATTGTTTGTTCCAGCACTTTGAAAAATGTCATTGGAATTTTGATCGGGATGGCATTGAAGGTATAGATTGCTCTGGGTAGCATAGACATTTTAACAATGTTTATTCTTCTGATCCATGAGCATGGAATATTTTTCCATCTTTTTGTGTCTTCAATTTCTTTCATGAGTGTTTTGTAGTTCCTAGAGTATAGATCCTTTACCTCTTTGGTTAGGTTTATTCCGAGGTATCTTATGGTTTTTGGTGCTATTGTAAATGGAATCATTTCTCTAATTTCTCTTTCTATACTTGCATTGTTAGTGTATAAGAAAGCAACTGATTTCTGTGCATTGATTTTGTATCCTGCCCACATTACTGAATTGCTGTATGAGTTCTAGTAATTTGGGGGTGGAGTCTTTTGGGTTTTCCACATAAAGTATCATGTCGTCTGCGAAAAGAGAGAGTTTGACTTCTTCTTTGCCAATTTGAATACCTTTTATTTCTTTTTGTTGTCTGATTGCTGTTGCTAGGACTTCTAGTACTATGTTGAACAATAGTGGTGAGAGTGGGCATCCTTGACGTGTTCCTGATCTTAAGGGAAAGGCTCTCAGCTTTTCCCCATTGAGGATAATATTCATTGTGGGTTTTTCATAGATGGATTTTATGAACTTGAGGAATGTTCCCTCTGTCCCTATACTCTGAAGAGTTTTAATCAGGAAGAGATGTTGTATTTTGTCAAATGCTTTTTCTGCATCAATTGAGAGGACCATATGGTTCTTCTCCCTCCTCTTATTAATGTGTTCTATCACACTGATTGATTTGCGAATGTTGAACCACCCTAGCATCCCGGGGATAAATCCCACTTGGTCATGGTGGATGATCCTTTTAATGTATTGTTGGATCCTATTAGCTAGGATTTTGTTGAGGATTTTGGAATCCATATTAATCAGGGATATCAGTCTGAAATTCTCCTTTTTGATAGGGTCTTTGCCTGGTTTGGGGATTAAAGTAATGCTGGCCTCATAGAATGAGTTTGGAAGTTTTCCTTCTGTTTCTATTTTTTGAAACAGCTTCAGTAGAATAGGTATTATTTCTTCTTTGTTTGGTAGAATTCCCCAGGGAATCCATCAGGCCCTGGACTCTTGTTTTTTGGGAGGTTTTTAATCACTGCTTCAATCTCGTTACTGGTTATTGGCCGACTCAGGTTGTCAATTTCTTCCTGTTTCAGTCTTAGCAGCTTATAGGTTTCCAAGAAGGCCTCCATTTCATCCAGATTGCTCAGTTTGTTGGCATATAGTTGTTGATAATAATTTCTAATAATTGTTTCTATTTCCTTGGTGTTAGTTGTGATCTCTCCCCTTTCATTCATATTTTTATTGATTTGGGCCCTCTCTCTTTTCTTTTTGGATAAGTCTGGCCAGTGGTTTATTGATCTTATCAATTCTTTCAAAGAACCGACTTTTAGTTTCATTGATCTGATCTACGGTGTTTCTGGTTTCTAATTCATTGATCTCTGCTTTAATTTTAATTGTTTCTCTTCTAATGTGTGGCTTAGGCACCGTTTGTTGCTTTTTCTCTAGTTCTTTAAGGTGTAGAGTTAGTTGGTGAATTTGAGATTTTTTTATTTTTTTGAGTGAGGCTTGGATGGCTATGTATTTCCCCCTTAGGACTGCCTTTGCCGTATCCCATAGGTTTTGGACTGATGTGTTTTCATTCTCGCTGATTTCCATGAATTGTTTAAGTTCTTCTTTGATTTCCTGGTTGACCCAAACATTCTTGAGCAGAGTGGTCTTTAGCTTCCAAGTGTTTGAATTTCTGCCAAATTTTTTCTTGTGATTGAGTTCCAGTTTTAAAGCATTGTGGTCTGAGAATATGCAGGGAATAATCTCAATCTTTTGGTATTGGTTGAGACCTGATTTGTGACCCAGTATGTGGTCTATTCTGGAAAAAGTTCCATGTGCGCTCGAGAAGAATGAGTATTCTGTTGTTTTAGGGTGTAATGTTCTGTAAATATCTATGAGGTTCATCTGGTCCAATGTATCATCCAAAGCTCTTGTTTCCTTGTTGATTTTCTGCTTCGATGATCTGTCTATTGCTGAGAGTGGAGTATTGAGGTCTCCTACAATTAACATATTGTTATCATTATGACTCTTTATTTTGGTTAACAGTTGGCTTATGTAGATGGCTGCTCCCATGTTGGGGGCATAGATATTTACAATTGTTAGATCTTCTTGTTGGATAGACCCTTTAAGAATGTTATAGTGTCCTTCTGTGTCTCTAATTACAGACTTTAAAATATAATTTGTCTGATATAAGAATTGCTACCCCAGCTTTCTTTTGAGGTCCGCTGGCATGGAAGATGGATCTCCATCCCTTCACTTTCAGTCTGGATGTATCTTTAGGTTCAAAATGAGTCTCTTGTAGGCAGCATATGGATGGGTCCTGTCTTTTTATCCAATCTGCAACCCTGTGCCATTTTATGGGAGCATTTAGGCCATTCACGTTGAGAGTGATTATTGAAAGATATGAATTAATTGTCATCATGTTGCCTGTGAAGACGTTGTTTTTATAGATTGTCCCTGTAAATTTCTGTTGTATATCACTCTTGGGGTCTTTCTCCTTTTATAGAACCCCCCTTAATATTTCTTGCAGGGCCGGCTTAGTGGTCACATATTCTTTCAGTTTCTGCCAGTTGTGGAAGCTCTGCATCTCTCCATCCATTCTAAATGAAAGCCTTGCCAGGTAAAGTCTTCTTGGCTGCATGTTCTTCTCATTTAGTACCCTGAATATGTCTTGCTCGGCCTTTTTGGCTTGCCAGGTCTCTGTGGATAGGTCTGACGTTATTCTGATGTTCCTCCCTCTGTACATAAGGAATCTCTTCCCCGTAACTGCCCTTAAGATGGTTTCTTTGGTTCTAAGATTTGCAAGTTTTACTATTGCATGCTGGGGTGTTGGTCTGTTTTCCTTGATCTTGGGAGGGGTCCTCTCTGCCTCTAGGATGTGAATGTTTGTTTCGTTCCCCAGATTAGGTAGGTTCTCAGCTACGATTTGCTCAAATACATCTTCTAGTCCTCTCTCTCTCTCTCTCTCCACTCCCTCCAGGATTCCAATTATTCTGACATTGGAATGCTTCATGGTGTCACTTATTTCTCTGATTCTATTTTCATGGATTCTGAGTTGTTTTTCCCTGGCCTCCTCTTTTCCCTTTTTATCTATTATATTGTCTTCCAGGTCGCTTATTCGTTCTTCTGCCTCAGTTACCCTAGCTGTTAGATTATCTAGATTGGATTGGATCTCACTGATAGCATTTTTAAGTTCTGCCAATTCAGCTTTCATTTCTGCCATTAGAGACTCTATGTTGCCATTAATTGATTTCTCCATTCTAGCCATTGTCTTCACAATTGCTAGCCTGAATTCCATCTCCGACATCTTGGGTATATCTGCATCCATTTGTAAATCTGCAGCATAAGTTATAATCTCTGAGTCTTTTCTATTTGGGGGGCTCCTCCTCCTAGTCCTTCTGTTGATGGGTGTTTGAGGGAATGTACAGAGTCCAAATTATTGACCAGAACCCAAGCAAGATGCACCTGTTTTCTTGGGACCTTAGGGTGGCTGACCTCTTGTTTTCCCAGCCTGTCTTCTGGGGGAGGGGCCTGCCGCGCTGTTACTCAGGCAACCCTGTTTGGGCGGAGTTGCCCTGCCCACCTGTGGAGGGGGATGGGCTCAGCGGGAATCAGTTTTGGGGGCTTTTGTTCTCTGGCGGCTTTCCCTGGCAGCTTTCTGCCTCTCTTCCGCGAGTCAGAGCAGAAGAGACCGTTTCCAACCCTCTGCCTCAGAGCAGAGAGACCACAGTCTGTTCTTCAGTGAGCTCTCCAGGCCACACCATCTCTGTTTCTGTCTGTGCTGCTATAAACTGCAGCGTCCTGGGTTGTGAGCCCCTCTGCAGGGCCCCCAGTCCTGCCTCCAGGTCGGGGGCACGTCTCTGCCCTCTGTACTTCTAAAACCACCAGCCGCTCCAGTTCGCCCACACGACTCCGCTGCTCCGGGTTTCTGCCCCGGGGGCTGCCCTAAAGTCCTTTC
The DNA here is from genome assembly GCF_009762305.2 of Zalophus californianus. Classification (NCBI taxonomy): domain Eukaryota; kingdom Metazoa; phylum Chordata; class Mammalia; order Carnivora; family Otariidae; genus Zalophus; species Zalophus californianus. Next base: position 33,533,820 of record NC_045604.1, read on the forward strand.
CCCGCCCCTACCGGCCTGTGCGTCTGTGCCCTGTCCCCAGCGAGCGAGGCTGTCTATCACCAGTGGTGTAGGATCCCCACGGACAGGCTCCCTCCCACTGCCGTTTATCCTCGGATATCTGCCCACGGAATCATGGCTCCCCACTTCGTACCTCGAAACCAACTGCCTGAGATATTCTGTTTGTAGAGATCCAGATCTTCTTACATCTCAGGCTGGTTTCGTGGGTGCTCAAGAGTGGTCTGGTAGATATCCAGCTCAATTCTGGGGACCAGTTGAAATAGGGTCCCTTACTCCTCTGCCATCTTTCCTTCCGACCTGAAGCCCAGTGTTTTAAGTGAGTAGAAGCAGAAGGAGGGTTAGTAGAGGTGTGAAAACCTAGTAAATTTGGAACCATCAGAGTTTTTAAGTAGATTGCTTTTTAGGAATATGGCAGTGTCAACTAAGAAGCTGGCTTACAAGTGTTTGGAGGCGTTTGCAGTGGTCTAGGGTGGGTGAAGGGAATTATGAGAATGTAAACCAGGACTATGGAAATGGGGTGTAGGAGAGAGTGACAGATTCTAGTGCTGCTATGGCCAACGTGACAGGACCTGGAGACTGAATATGGGAAGGGACAAGAGAGAGGAGCCTAGGATGACTCATGTTTCTAGTCTGGGAGTCTGGGTAGAGATGATTACCTTAGCTGAGACAGAAAACACAGAGGTCAAGTGTGTTGGAGAGAAGATAGTGGGTTTCATTTGGGATATGTTGGATTCAAGGTACATGGGAGACACAAAGGAAGCAGCTGGAAAGCTGATCTGAACCTTGGGAATTATACCTTAAACTTGAAAAAAAAAGGATTTTTGCTTAAATAAGAAATCTAACAATCAGTTGCAGGAGATGGGGGAAATAGGAAGAGCTTGGTAAAAGGATATAAATTTTCATCTGTAAGATAAAGAAGTTCTGAGGATCTAATGTAAAACAGGGTGACTATATTTGATAACACCTTTTTGTATAATTGAAATTTGCTAAGAGAGTAGAACTTAAATGTTCTCACCAAAAAGAAAAAGATAAATATGTGAGCTGATGGATGTGTTCATTAACAAGATGGGTGGTGGGGGGGTGGGGGGACAGTCCTTTCATAAAGTGTACCTATGTCAAATCACCATGATACACACTTTAAATATCTTACAACTTAGTCACTTACATCTCAAGGAAGCTGATATTTAAAAAAAAAAAATCTGACAAGTGGCTTAGCTGGTTAAGCACCCAACTCTTGATTTTGGCTCAAGTCATGATCTCACTATCATGGGATCGATCCCCAAGTCGAATCTGCTTAAGATTTTCTTTCTCCCTGTCCTTGTATCCCTCCTCCTGCTTGCATGGCTCTCTAAATAAATAAATAAATAAATAAATAAATAAATAAATAAATAAAATATTTTCAAAAAGAGAGAGAAATCCAACATGCAAAGTTTGAGTTTACTTTCAGGATTCCAAGTGAAAAGTGTAATAATTTATTTTTGGATTTGCAAAGAAAACTCACAGGTATTTATCACACTCAAAAACAGAAATGTAATTTACATGTTATCCTGGACAAAAAATAATTTGTGAAGATCACCAGTTAGAATTATAGACTTTTCCAGAGTTAAAGGTTTTGTTCAAGCGGCAGAGTAATTATCTCTAAAGTACAGAAATAACATATGCAAGGTCATCTTTAGGATGCAGATATCTGCTTTTGTGCAGCTACAGGGGAAGACAGAATAGTTTCTTAGAAATGTTCACAGTTTTAAGGCTAAGCACTGGAATTCCACTAGTTAGTGACAAGAGCAAAGGAGGTAGGCTCAAAGACTCAAAATTTATGTATGGGACTGAATAGGGCAGAACAAGATTTTTATTAACAACTGAGTTTATGAAGCATGTAAGTTTTTATACACTGTATAAGGAGATAGTTCTGCCCAGAGGTCTGTGAGTGATTCACGGGTGATGGTCAAAGTCATGGGAGTAGGTGAGTGGCTCTCTGGAAGACAGTGAAAACTAGGGGAAGAAGAAAGCCCAGGACAGTCCCCTGTGGGCACCAGAGTCTCTGTTCTGGGTGTGGCACTGGGTTTCACCATCACCAAAGGCCACAGTGAAGACCCAACCAATGGATTCTGATCTAAATCCAGTGGGCTCTCCTCTGCACTGGGGTTTAATTGAAGTACCCTGGTGATGCAGCGAAATGCCGTTGTAATTATACATCACTGTTTTAAATTTTATTTTTATTTATGAGAGAGAGAGAGCGGGAGAGCTGGGGAAGGAGCAGAAGGAGAGGGACAAGCAGACTTTGCACTGAGCATGGAGCCCAACTCAGGGCTTGATCCCAGGACCCCGAGATCATAACCTCAGCCAAAATCAAGAGTCAGACGCTTAACTGATTGAGCTACCCAGGTGCCCCAACCCCAATTACACATCATTATTATAATGGTGTTTTGACTCCAGGAGTTCTGGTCCTATCAAGGTCACATGCCAACCCCAATCCCAACACCTTCTTCTCTGACATTTCTTTCAAATGTTTTCTGTGTGCTGGCTGTGCACCAAGCCAAGCTACCTCTCAGCAATTCTGAGAGACGTGTATAGTTATCATTCCTACTTTATAAAAGAGGAAATTGAAGCTTACAGGAGTGGAGTATCCTGCCCGGGGACACACAGTTCCCATCTGGTGGAGCCAGGATTCAATCCACATAGCCTGGATCTGACTCCAGAGCCCATGCCCCAGGGTCTGGCTACATACTGTCCTCCTGTGTTCCCCAACACTGTGTTTGTGACCTCAGCGTGAAGCTGAGTGATAGGAATTCCTCAGCCCAGTGTAGGGTCTGTATGTATGGCTGCCTTTTATCTCCTGTCCTAATCTGTGGAGGGAGGAGACTCGTTTTGTTCATTCTTTCACTCCTCACTGTCCTCTGTTGAATGGTTGAGGATATGATGACTTCAGGTTAAGGATGGGGAAGAGCCTAGGGTAAAGTCACTAGGCTCTGTTCTCATTAAGAACTTTAAAATCAATTAAAATCTGGGGCACCTGGGTGGCTCAATTGGTTAAGCGACTGCCTTCAGCTCAGGTCATGATCCCAGGGTCCTGGGATGGAGCCCCGCATCGGACTCCCTGCTCGGCCAGAAGCCTGCTTCTCCCTCTCCCACTCACCCTGCTTGTGTTCCCTCTCACACTGTCTGTCTGTCTCTCTCTGTCAACTAAATAAATAAATAAAATCTTTAAAAATAAATAAAATCAATTAAAATCTGACCTTGACAATAGTAACACTCTAAGAGTAGATATGGATGTGGAGCAGTGTTATTTCTCTTTAAAACATTTTATCACTAGGTGCTTTTGAATGTAACTTGAACAAACATTTATTGAGTGCTTTAACTGTGTGAGGTGCAATGCTAGGAACCAGGTGGGGCAGAGGCAAGTAAGAACCCACCTCTGACTTCAAGGACCTTGTGGTCTAGTGTTGAAGACAGACTTCAGATGTCAGTTATAAGCCACATCTGAATCAAAATTATAAACACCGAGATGTAATTAGAATATGGAGACTGGCCTGGAGGCAAGGAGGGGACATTGGAGAAAGGACTGGCAGAATGAGTAGGAACCAACGAAGGAAGAAAGACAAGAGGGCAAGTGACATGGGCAGGGGTACGTTATAGGAAAATGTCTGGGGCTGTCAGGGATCCAGATTGTCCAGGTCAATCAAAGCACGGGGGCTCAGACCAAATGATGGAAAAGCTTCTTTCCTGAAGGATCAGTTCGCTGAAATCTATTTGCTAAGTTCGTTGAATGATCAATTTACTGAACAGCGTTTTAAATATTCATTTTGAATATACTCAGTGATTATAAATATCTTCTCGTTGAACGCAGCTAATGAATGCATTCTTTGTAGCAGCATTTTAAGTATTTATGTTGAATTCCTTAAAAGTAAGGATTTAATTTTATGGCTCTGTTTTTATAAATATACTCAGAATATTTTCCGGAGTATATCCAATGTATATATTTTCATTGTGAACATAATAACTGCAACAATTCATATGGGGAATTTGCACTTTATACTGTCAGCTTCTTGAGTTTTTATAGTTAAATTCTATTTTGCCAATGTATTGGTATTTTTATTTTATTTTACTTTATTTCATTTTTTAAAAATTAAAAACAATTTCCAGCTTATTTTTTCAAAATTTTAAAATGCATATTGGTATTTTTAAACCTCTTTCTTCAATTTCACTGAAATTCAACCAAATCTATGAACTCATCAAAAATTAAAGAAACTCATTTCTGTAGTTTTTACAGTTCATAACAGTTTTCATTGGATGGGAGAAACTTCATATTTTGCAAATTTCATGGATGATTTAGTGGACTGGTTTTCACTACGTGGAATGAAACTTACCCCCACCTGTCTCCTTTCTCATCCAGATTGTTAGGGCAAGAGGAACAGCCTAGAGATCTGGAGTGGAGGGGCAGGCAAACAAAAAAGAAAAGGGATGTGTAAGGGCCCCAAATGCTGGTCCTGGCTCCTTCACACCTCTTTAGACCACATCAATGTATTCAGTACAAATTCTGTAAACATATTTTAGTAAGCGAATACATTTGGTAAGTGGATCATCACATTGAATTTACTTTTCAGCAGAATTGTCCTAGTGGCTGTGTCCAGAGCTCAGGGGCCAGGATGTCTGTCAGGTGGGATGGCCCACGACTGATGGCAGGTGGAAGAATGGCTTCATCAGAACTGAATTTTGGAAAGATAAGATCAAATGAGTCATTACTCAGTTAGGAAGTTAGGTCTCTCCACGTAGTGTGAAGGGTCATTATAAATTTGTCTCTTCCTGTAAAGTGGGACAGAAACATCTTTGAGGGAAACATCGACGGCACTCAACAGATATGTGCATAGTATGAATTATGAACACCTGGGGCATATAGAATCATCTGGATCTAACAGGTATCAGAATAAAATCATCATGAAATTCAGTATTTCTTTGGGAGTTAACTTCATATATTCCTTTGAGGACAAGGAATATTTCTAAAGTAAATTTAAGATTGAAGATATATTGTTTTTCCCAAAGGGAACAGGAGTGGTGGTGAAAAGTGTCCTTCATGATTTTTCTTTAAAGAAGTCTTCAAATAGTCAGATCAAATATGAAAGTACAATTAGTCACATATATTTTTCTTTTTCTTTGTATAGCTATATATGTATGTCTATACATACAGACACACATATCTCTCCATAAACCATTCTTTTAAAACTGCAAATGGCTTGATGGTTTATTGCCTCTGTTGAAAGTTGTCATGAGGAACTCTCAATACTACACAGATCTGACTCCTTTTCTCTATCTCATCCTTTTCCTGCCTTTTAGTATTATTTTGTCTTACATTTTTTCCCTCTTCTCCAACTCCTCAGCCATTTCCTTGGTCAGACCATTTCTGTGGCTCACCTGGCCAGGTACAATGGTCTTCTTCCTCAACCTTCCTGTTTCCTCTCTTTGTTCACTTCGGTCTATCATGTACACATCTGCCACAGTGATCTTTTAAAAGTACAAGCACTGGGTGTTATATGCAACTGATGAATCGTTGAACACTACATCAAAAACTAATGATGTACTATAGGTTGGCTAACAGAACATAACAAATAAATAAATGAATAAATAAATAAATAAAAATAAAAGCAAAATAATGAATCACTCCTTAGCCTAAAAGTAAACAAAGGGGAAACAAAATCCAAAATGAAAAATAATGGTTCTTTATTCCCTAAAGAGTAGAATCTATAAATTCCTAAACTTGACCCTTATATCCGATTTGGACAATTCTATAAGCAACCACCTCCCCATCTCTCCTCTGAGCAGAGGCTAACACTCCCTGTGTCATGTTGTAACATTTGTGTGCATGTGCTTTACTACCGTAAGGCATAATTTCCTTGAAGATGTGGACCCCATAGTATTTATCCTAGTGCTTTATGACAACTAGGAATTCAATGACTACTTATTAAATTGAGGTCTCTTGGCAGAAAAATCTGGAAGAATCATCAGGTCATTAACTCCAGAGCTCCAAACGGGATCCTTCATAGAAAAGAGAAAATGGCAGCCCAGCCCTTCTCTAGGCTGTGGAGAGTCTCTGATCCAACTCTGTTCCAAATGACCTTGGTCGCTACTCTCATGGCTCCTGTTCTTGGTGAGTACTAGAGAGATAAGTTCAGATTGGTGACAAATATTCAAGATCATCCACTCATTCGCTCTTAACACTAGCAGATGATTCAGCTTCTAGCAGAAAGCCACCTGCCACAACAAGGGTTGGTTTGACCAGGAATTTGGAATTTTGGAGCTAAAGGGGATTTGGAATTATTTGGGATTTAGGGGGAATTTGTTTTATCCATAGAAGAGGCAGTTTTCTGGGCACGTTCCCCTAGCCTTTCTCCTCCAGGAATTTTCCAAAACAATTTGTCTCCCAAACATGACTCGACACAAGTCAGTGTGATCTATCTGCCTGACTGAACAATTTTCACTGCCTCTGTGTCTATCCAGAAGAGAGAGGAGAAGTAAGTATAGACTTCTCTTAGGGCTCCTGAAAGGTAAATTTGTCCCCTATTTAATTCTTGCAAGGAAAGCAGGATTAACATTTTTATGTTTCAAGGACTCCATGCTTCTTCCTTTGCATCATTCAAAATCCAACATGTGCAAAAAGGTGCAAATTAAGAATGTGGTTCTTACCCATCTCCCAGCCACCCGGTTTCCCTTTCCTGAGACAGGCAATCTTACATATGGTTTTATTGATGAAATACTATGTTTCTGTTGAGGAAAATTGTAGGAACCGTTGGCTTTGCTCAGATATCTCTGAGTCAGCAGATATGAGGAATCTGATAGGTGAATAAAATCACATCTGCCATCCTTTCGATAAATTATCTCATAAACAGTAGAAAGGGGATGAAAAATTTCTGCCTTTTATCATTTATCAGCAGATGTGTTTTACTGATAACTCACTGGATTCATTGAACAATGGGGACAATAAGAGTTATTATTTTTCTTGATTAGAGGAGAAAGGAATGGTCCTTGTTCAAAAAATCATACTACTGAAACATTAAGATGCTGTGTTTCAAGCTATAACTTCTGGCGCTCTTTGTCATTTTGGTGTCCAGGAGGTTGTGGTCCCCCACCGAATCTATACTTTGCTTCTTTAACAACTGAATTGAATGAGACACACTTCAACACTGGAACTATCCTGAAATACACCTGCCGTCCTGGCTACAGTAAGGTTAATTTTGCAAGTCAGATTGTTACCTGTCAACGTAACACATGGAGATACAATGAATTCTGTGTCAGTAAGTATGAACATTTATTTTTCTTATCTATGCTTTTCCCTTCTTTGCAAATTTGTCTCAAGAATTAAGTTTTCTGAGTACAAATGAGAATCTTTGGTCACTAAGAAACCATCCGGTTGTCAAGTCACTGATTTCAATGTACATACGTGTGCTACTTTTTGAAAAGTGTAAACAAAAAACCAAATAAAAGAGAAATTAGGAACTACCTGGTTGTAGTGAAAGATAAGCTTATCCTTTACCCTGTAATTCAGCAAACACTTCTTTTCTAAGTGAACTACAAATTCAATTTTAATATTTTGAAAACCAGATTCATTCTTTACAAAGTTATAAAGTATTATGTGGCTAGAGAGAGGTAATGCAGTTTCCAAAGAAACCTCAACCAAAATATCTGCTGTGTTTGGAAGAAGATTCTGTGATTCACTTATAGTTGAGAATAAATTCTGTAATGTTCTTCCAACAGTGAGGATATCTACACTTTCCATTGTCCCTTTTGTGACCAAGGACATGTATTTTTGAGTGGCCTGCATACAAAGTACGTGCCACTGAGCTAGAACAGAGCATAGCTCCCTGGTCAATAGCTATCCTGGACTGCGGACTCCATGACCATAGTGATTTAACTGAGTATTTTTCTCTATTGGTGAAATGTACCAGAAAAATATGAGATCAAATTTTGTATTCATTTAACCTCCAAAGTAAAAATTTAGTGAGTCAGGATCAGAAATAAGTTTGGATCTCAGCCTCTGGACCTTTCCGGAAGCATAGGTCAAAGCGTATCAGTCAGTCTTCTAATGCCTTATCTGTGAGTAGTTGGAATCACTAATTATCTTTTTAATTTTTCTGTCAGAGAAACGATGCAGAAACCCAGGAGAATTACAAAATGGGAAAGTGATATCTAAGACAGATCATTTCTTTGGATCACAATTAGAATTCGTTTGTTCAGAAGGGTGAGTGTGAAGCAATCTAGAAACAATTCTTTTAAATTAATTTTTAATAAATAGCTGATATATTTCAAAAGTAAAAATGATGTAAAACCACATGCACTGAGAATTCGCACTTCTACCTTCTTGCCATCCACCTCATTTTTGTGTGTGTGTCCTTAAACAGGGATCCACATTTATTGGTTTCTTTTGTATCTTTCTAGTGTTTACTTTTACAAATACAAGCTAAAAATTAGTATATATTTTTATTTTACACCTTTCCAATAACAAATGTAGCTTTGAATCTTGCTTTATTTTTTACTCATCAATATATACAGAACATAGTTCCACGTTTGTGCATAGAAGTTCATCATTGATTTGTCTTTACAACTTCATAGAATGTGATTGTGTGATGTATCATGGATTAACAATCTTTTTGATGTATCCATAGATATTTCCAATGTTTTGCTATTCTGAACAGTGCTCTGATGCATCACTTTGTACATATATAATTTTGTACAGATGTAAGTTATGTCTGTAGGGTAAATTTCCAGAGTGGGATTTCTGTGTCAGAGTATACCTATTTGAAAATTTGGAAGATATTGCCTAATTGCTCTCCTTAGAGGTTACATGTTTTGCAGAGTATGTAAATGTCTGTCTCTTCATAGACTTTCCAACTGTGTTGTCAATCTTTTGAAAACTTGTGAAATTTTTGAAAATTTTCCAATTTAAGAAGTAAAAATGAAATCTTACTATAGTTTCAATGTATATTTCTCTTATGAGTGAGATTGAGCATATTTTTATGTGTTCAAGAGATAGTGGTATTGATCTGTGAACTATTTGGCATATCCTTTGCCTATTTTTTTAAAATTAATTTCTTGAAATTTGTATTCTTAATTTCTAGGATAGATACATACATGAACCTATATATATATTCATATATATATATATATACTATATATACGTATATAGTATATACTTATAGAGGTTATTAAATATATCAAACCTACTCATAGAGGTTATTAAAATATATTATAAAGCCTTGATAGTATGTCACTATGAAATGTGTGTATGAATATGTAGGCAAAACAATGGTGTTGACTAGAAACATATGCAGATACAAGATACATATGAGAATTTAATATAGTGTTAAAAAGCACTCTCAAATCAGTAAACTAAAGATGGACTTTTGGAATAACAGGAAAGTCATATGGGAAAATATAGCCTTGGATATATATCTTGCACTGTATATTGTATATTGCCTCCAAATGGATCAAAGCTTTAAACATTAAAAAATAGGAAAACATAAAAGTAGCAGAAGAAATCTAGGCAAATAATTTAAAATCTTGTATTGGAGAAGGGCTTTGAAATGAAGACCTAAAATCCAGAAACCATTTTAAAAAGAGAGTTTGATAAATTTGAAGCATTAAAACAGTTTTTCCTTAAGAAGAAAGAATAGCCAAGTCAAAAGAAAAATAATATACTTGGGAGGGAAAGTTGCAGCTTCTATAAGAAACAAGGTCTAAAGCCTAATATGCATAGGTTCATGTGTATATATTGTGTGTGTGTGTAGGCCTCTGCTTATATACTAGGTTGAACAAAAAGTAGCCATTGTGGAAAAGTAACAAAAATCTATGGAAGGGAGGCGGAGCAAGATGGCGGAGGAGTAGGAGACCTAGATTTCGTCTGGTCTCAGGAATTCAGCTGAATAGGGATCAAACCATTCTGAACACCTACGAACTCAACAGGAGATCGAACAGAGAGTTGTTGCTACGACTCTCTGAACAGAGAAGCGACCACTTACTGGAAGGTAGGGCGTGCAGAGAAGTGAATCCGAGTAGATATTCGGGAGGATAGACGGCGGGGGAGGGGCCTCCGCCAGCCGCTTCTGGCAAGTGCTAGAGCCCCGGAGCACAAAATCGGACCTTTTAGAAGTTGGCTCGGCGGAGGGACATCGCTGCAGTGGCTAAGCGGGGGGTGGAATCCTCCCGGGACAGTGTGGTCTCAGGACCCTTGGGGTCACAGAGAGACCGGGGGTGCCTGAGTGCGCCAGAGCTCCCAGGTATCAGAACAGGGAAGCCGGCTGCAGATACGGAGCAGAGTCTAGGGCTCTCAGCTCGGGGTTGCCATAAACTGTGATCTGCGGCCCAGTCGGGGCACGGCTCCCCCAGCAGGGACCCAACAAGCAGCAGATCCGGGGAGACTCCCCTTCCTTCCCGGGGAGGAGCGGTGCGGGAACGCACTGCAGGGATCTGCTGGGTTTGGAGACTCCGCGCGGGTGGGGTGCCAGAGATAGCAACGCTCGATCACAGGCCGGGTGAGCACGGAGTGCGGCCGGAGACCGGGGACACGGAAGTGACTGCTTTTCTCTGGGGGCACTGAGGAGCGGGGCCCCGAGTTCTCAGCTCCTCCGAGTGGAGATTGGGAGGCCACCATTTCTGCCCTGGTCCTCCAAAGCTGTACCGAGAGCTTGCAGGGAACAAAAGCTCCTGAGAGCAAACCGGAGCAGCTTCCTTAGCCCGGACCGACAAGGACGGGGCAATTTCGCCTCCGGCAAAGACATTTGGAAACCACAGCAACAGGCCCCTCCCCCAGAAGATCAGCACAAACAGCCAGCAAGCCAAGACCAAGTTGATCGATCAAGGAGAATAGGAGAACTCCAGCGCTAGGGGAATACTGCACATAGATTCATGGCTTTTTTATTTTTTTTTACCATGATTCATTATTTCATCAAAGTTAATTTTTGTTGACTGTTTTTTTTTTATTTTTCTTTTTCCCTTTTTCAACCAACATCTTATAAATCCCTTTTTTTAAAAAAAAAAACATTTTTTATTTTTCATTTTTAGAGTCGTATTTTATCCCTTCATAGTAGTTACCCTTATTTTTGGCATATATATATAAGTTGTTCTCTCTTTAAAATTTTGAGGTACAGTTTCTTCTTACAGATCAAAATATACCCTAAATCACTAGTGTATGGCTTTGTTCTAGTCTCCTGCCTGATCACATTCTCTCCCTTTTTCCTTTTTTTTTTTCTTCTTTTTCTTAAATCTTCTTTCTTTTTTCAAACAACTTATTTTACCAAGTCCTTTTATAAAATCTTTTATAATTTTCATCTTTACAGTCATCTTCCATCCCTTCATTGTATCAACCCTTTTTTTGTACATATATGTCTTTCTTCCTTTAAAATTTTAGGAGGCACTTTTTTCTAACAGACCAAAATACGCCCAAAATCTAGTGTGTGGCACTGATCTATGCACTAGCCTGATCATATTTGATCATATTCTGCCTTTTTTGTATTGTTTTGTTTTTGTTTTTATCTTTTTTTTTCTTTTTCTCTTTCTTTTTTCTTTCTTTCCCTTTCTTTTCCCCTGGTTTCAGGTCTTTTCTGATTTGTATACAGTATATTTGCTGGGGACGTTGTAAACCTGTTAGCATTTTGTTCTCTCATTCATCTATTCTCCTCTGGACAAAATGACAAGACGAAAGAAATCACCTCAGCAAAAAGAACAAGAGGTAGTACCGTCAGCCAGGGACCTACTCAATACGGACATTAGTACGATGTCAGACCTAGAGTTCAGAATCATGACTTTAAAGATACTAGCTGGGCTTGAAAAAAGCGTGGAAGTTATTAGAGAAACCCTTTCTGGAGAAATAAAAGAACTAAAATCTAACCAAATCGAAATCAAAAAGGCTATTGATGAGGTGCAATCAAAAATGGGGGCACTAAATGCTAGGATAAATGAGGCAGAAGAGAGAATCAGCGATATAGAAGACCAAATGATGGAAAATAAAGAGGCTGAGAAAAAGAGAGAGAAACAACTACAGGATCACGAGGGCAGAATTCGAGAGATAAGTGATATGATAAGACGAAACAACGTTAGAATAATTGGGATCCCAGAAGAAGGAGAGAGAGAGAGGGGCAGAAGGTATATTGGAGCAAATTATAGCAGAGAACTTCCCTAATGTGAGGAAGGAAACAGGCATTAAAATCCAGGAGGCACAGAAACCCCTCTCAAAATCAATAATAATAGGTCAACACCCCGACATCTAATAGTAAAACTTACGAGTCTCAGAGACAAAGAGAAAATCCTGAAAGCAGCTCGGGAGAAGAGATATGTAACCTACAATGGTAGAAACATTAGATTGGCAACAGACCTATCCACAGAGACCTGGCAGGCCAGAAAGGACTGGCAAGATACCTTCAGAGCACTAAACGAGAAAAATATGCAGCCAAGAATACTATATCCAGCTAGGCTATCATTGAAAATAAAAGGAGAGATAAAAAGCTTCCAGAACAAACAAAAACTAAAGGAATTTGCAAACACGAAACCAGCCCTCCAAGAAATATTGAGAGGGGTCCTCTAAGCAAAGAGAGAACCTAAAAGCAGCAAAGAGCAGAAACGAACACAGACAACAGACAGTTAACAGTCACCTTACAGGTAATACAATGGCACTAAATTCATACCTTTCAATAGTTACCCTGAATGTAAATGGGTTAAATGCCCCAATCAAAAGACACAGGCTATCAGATTGGATTAAAAAACAAGACCCATCAATATGCTGTCTGCAAGAGACTCATTTTAGACCCAAAGACACCCCCACATTGAAAGTGAGGGGGTGGAAAACCATTTACCATGCTAATGGACACCAAAAGAAAGCTGGGGTGGCAATCCTTATGTCAGACAAACTAGATTTTAAAACAAAGACTGTAATAAGAGATGAGGAAGGACACTATATCCTACTTAAAGGGTCTATCCAACAAGAAGATCTAACAATTGTAAATATCTATGCCCCGAACATGGGAGCAGCCAATTATATAAGGCAATTAATAACAAAAGCAAAGAAACACATTGACAACAATACAATAATAGTGGGGGACTTTAACACCCCCCCTGACTGAAATGGACAGATCATCTAAGCAAAAGATCAACAAGGAAATAAAGACTTTAAATGACACACTGGACCAAATGGACTTCACAGACATATTCAGAACATTCCATCCCAAAGCAAAGGAATACACATTCTTCTCTAGTGCCCATGGAACATTCTCCAGAATTGATCACATCCTAGGTCACAAATCAGGTCTCAATCGGTACCAAAAGATTGGGATCATTCCCTGCATATTTTCAGACCACAATGCTTTGAAACTAGAACTCAACCACAAGAGGAAAGTTGGAAAGAACTCAAATACATGGAGGCTAAAGAGCATCCTACTAAAGAATGAATGGGTCAACCAAGAAATTAAAGAAGAATTAAAAAAATTCATGGAAACCAATGAAAATGAAAACACAACTGTTCAAAATCTTTGGGATGCAGGAAAGGCAGTCCTGAGAGGAAAGTATATAGCAATACAAGCCTTTCTCAAGAAACAAGAAGGGTCTCAAATACACAACCTAACCCTACACCTAAAGGAGCTGGAGAAAGAACAGCAAATAAAGCCTAAACCCAGCAGGAGAAGAGAAATAATAAAGATCAGAGCAGAAATCAATGAACTAGAAACCAAAAGAACAGTAGAACAGATCCACGAAACTAGGAGCTGGTTCTTTGAAAGAATTAACAAGATTGATAAACCCCTGGCCAGACTGATCAAAAAGAAAAGAGAAATGACCCAAATCAACAAAATCATGAATGAAAGAGGAGAGATCACAACCAACACCAAAGAAATACAAACAATTATAAGAACATATTATGAGCAACTCTATGCCAGCAAATTAGATAACCTGGAAGAAATGGGTGCATTCCTAGAGATGTATCAACTACCAAAATTGAACCAGGAAGAAATAGAAAACCTGAACAGACCTATAACCACTAAGGAAATTGAAACAGTCATCAAAAATCTCCCAAGAAACAAAAGCCCAGGGCCAGATGGCTTCCCAGGGGAATTCTATCAGACATTTCAAGAAGAATTAATACCTATTCTCCTGAAACTGTTCCAAAAAATAGAAATGGAAGGGAAACTTCCAAACTCATTTTATGAGGCCAGCATTACCTTGATCCCAAAACCAGACAAAGACCCCATCAAAAAAGAGAATTACAGACCAATATCCTTGATGAACATGGATGCAAAAATTCTCACCAAAATACTAGCCAATAGGATCCAACAGTACATTAAAAGGATTATTCACCACAACCAAGTGGGATTTATCCCTGGGCTGCAAGGCTGGTTCAACATCCGCAAATCAATCAACGTGATACAATACATTAACAAAAGAAAGAACAAGAACCATATGATCCTCTCAATAGATGCAGAAAAAGCATTTGACAAAGTACAGCATCCTTTCTTGATCAAAACTCTTCCGAGTATAGGGATAGAGGGTACATACCTCAATATCATAAAAGCCATCTATGAAAAACCTACAGCGAATATCATTCTCAATGGGGAGAGGCTGAGAGCTTTTCCCCTAAGGTCAGGAACGCGGCAGGGATGTCCACTCTCACCACTGCTATTCAACATAGTATTAGAAGTCCTAGCCACAGCAATTAGACAACAAAAAGAAATCAAAAGCATCCAAATCGGCAAAGAGGAAGTCAAACTCTCACTCTTTGCAGATGATATGATACTGTATGTGGAAAACCCAAAAGACTCCACCCCAAAACTGCTAGAACTCATACAGGAATTCAGTAAAGTAGCAGGATATAAAATCAATGCACAGAAATCAGTGGCATTCCTATACACCAACAACAAGACAGAAGAGAGACAAATCAAGGAGTCGATCCCATTTACAATTGCACCCAAAACCATTAGATACCTAGGAATAAATCTAACCAAAGAGGCAAAGGATCTGTACTCAGAAAACTATAAAATACTCATGAAAGAAATTGAAGAAGACACAAAGAAATGGAAAAACGTTCCATGCTCATGGATTGGGAGAATCAACATTGTGAAGATGTCAATGCTACCTAGAGCAATCTACACATTCAATGCAATCCCCATCAAAATACCATCCACTTTTTTCAAAGAAATGGAACAAATAATCCTAAAATTTGTATGGAACCAGAAGAGACCCAGAATAGCCAGAGGAATACTGAAAAAGAAAAGCAAAGCTGGCGGCATCACAATTCCGGACTTCCAGCTCTATTACAAAGCTGTCATCATCAAGACAGTATGGTACTGGCACAAAAACAGACACATCGATCAATGGAACAGAATCGAGAGCCCAGAAATGGACCCTCAACTCTATGGTCAACTTATCTTTGACAAAGCAGGAAAGAATGTCCAATGGAAAAGAGACAGTCTCTTCAACAAATGGTGTTGGGAAAATTGGACAGCCACATGCAGAAGAATGAAACTGGACCATTTCCTTACACCACACACAAAAATAGACTCCAAATGGTTGAAAGACCTAAACGTGAGACAGGAGTCCATCAAAATCCTAAAGGAGAACACAGGTAGCAACCTTTTCGACCTTAGCCGCAGCAACTTCTTCCTAGAAACATCGCCAAAGGCACGGGAAGCCAGAGCAAAAATGAACTATTGGGATTTCATCAAGACAAAAAGCTTTTGCACAGCAAAAGAAACAGTCCACAAAACCAAAAGACAACCGACAGAATGGGAGAAAATATTTGCAAATGACATATCAGATAAAGGGCTAGTATCCAAAATCTATAAAGAACTTATCAAACTCAACACCCAAAGAACAAAGAATCCAATCAAGAAATGGGCAGAAGACATGAACAGACATTTCTCCAAAGAAGACATCCAAATGGCCAACAGGCACATGAAAAAGTGCTCAACATCGCTCGGCATCAGGGAAATCCAAATCAAAACCTCAATGAGATACCACCTCACACCCGTCAGAATGGCTAAAATTAACAAGTCAGGGAACGACAGATGTTGGCGGGATGTGGAGAAAGGGGAACCCTCCCACACTGTTGGTGGAAATGCAAGCTGGTGCAACCCCTCTGG
The DNA here is from genome assembly GCF_009762305.2 of Zalophus californianus. Classification (NCBI taxonomy): domain Eukaryota; kingdom Metazoa; phylum Chordata; class Mammalia; order Carnivora; family Otariidae; genus Zalophus; species Zalophus californianus. Next base: position 33,549,947 of record NC_045604.1, read on the forward strand.
AAAACAGTATGGAGGTTCCTCAAACAGTTGAAATTAGAGCTACCGTTCGATCCAGCAATTGCACTACTGGGTATTTACCACAAAGATACAAATGTAGGGACCCGAAGGGGTACGTGTACCCCAATGTTTATAGCAGCAATGTCCACCATAGCCAAACTGTGGAAAGAGCCAAGATGCCCATCGACAGATGAATGGCTAAAGAAGAGTGGTATATATACACAATGGAATATTATTCAGCCATCAAAAGGAATGAGATCTTGCCATTTGCAACGACGTGGATGGAACTGGAGGGTGTTATGCTGAGTGAAATAAGTCAATCAGAGAAAGACATGTATCACATGACCTCACTGATATGAGGAATTCTTAATCTCAGGAAACAAACTGAGTGTTACTGGAGTGGTTGGGGGTGGGAGGGATGGGGTGGCTGGGTGATAGACATTGGGGAGGGTATGTGCTACGGTGAGCACTGTGAATTTTGCAAGACTGTTGAATCACAGTTCTGTACTTCTGAAACAAATAATGCAACATATTTTAAGAAAAAAGAAAAAGAAGAAGATAACAGGAGAGGAAGAAAAGGGGAGTATGTCAGAGGGGGAGACGAACCATGAGAGATGATGGACTCTGAAAAACAAACTGAGGGTTCTAGAGGGGAGGGGGGTAGGGGGATGGGTTAGCCTGGTGATGGGTATTGAGGAGGGCACGTTCTGCATGGAGCACTGGGTGTTATGCACAAACAATGAATCATGGAACACTGCACCAAAAACTAATGATGTAATATATGGTGATTAATATAACAATAAAAAAATTAAAAAAAAAATCTATGGAAGGTTGCAGGAAGATAAGAGTTATTTTGACAAGGTCTGTTTGTACAGATCTCTCCTGGCTTCACCTCCCCATCTCTGGTGATAAGATTATTCTTTTTCTCCTGTTGTGGGGAAAACATCTTTCACATGAGTTTTATCTCCTGCTTTCAGGAAGAAAAGAGAAGTCAGAATGCCTTCCTTTGTCTATTTCAAGTGCCTTTAACTCAAAATAATCTTTAGTAATTTTACTCTTAGTTGTTTTGTTACAGACCATTTACTTCAACATTTTGTTGCTATGTGCTGCTCTTTTAAAATGTAGATTAAGTATTATTTTATTTCTGCAATACTTATTTGAAATACATTTTATTTTATTTTTTTTTTAAAGATTTTATTTATTTATTTGACAGAGAGAGAGGGAGACACAGTGAGAGAGGGAACACAAGCAGAGAGAGCGGGAGAGGGAGAAGCAGGCTTCCCGCTGAGCAGGGAGCCCGATGCGGGGCTCGATTCCAGGACCTCGGGATCATGACCTGAGCCGAAGGCAGACGCTTAACGACTGAGCCACCCAGGCACCCTGAAATACATTTTAAAATAGCTATTTTGTTCTGTTTTGTGTTCCTTCTTCAGGTTCTCCAACTAAGTATGTGTTGATTCTCCTTTGCTTGTCCCCTGTGTTTAACATTTTCCTCTAATGTTTCCTTTTGTTTGATTTTCGCACATGTATCCTTATTTATCCCTTATGGCATATGGCTCCTGAGATGGAAAGCACGAAGATTCAGAAGGGAGGTGCCGTTGGAATGCTAAAGGGTTCCTACTGGAATAACTGGAAACCATATTTTCCCCTTTGTTTCCTGGGTAGCTTAGGAAACTTACATTTCCTAGAAATTTCAAAATAAAGAAATGTTTAATTCTCCTTGTCTTTTATCTTATTAAAAGATTCATTTTTCTTTGAGCTAGTATTAAATAAGTCCCAGGGGTTCTAGTTTGCCAAAGCTAACATTTCCATTAGTGTTCAACCACAGTGTACATTTATTCCTTGATGATAGTACCGTTTTAAGACATAATAACAATGCTTTTTCTTTCTGTTACCATAATACCCAGAGGGCAGTAAGACAAACTAAAGAAAGCTTAGAATTTGTCAAGAGCCATAAAAAATGGGGATCGTGAACGGGGAAGTTAATGGTGTATTGGAGAGGGTAAGCACCTAAAAGTCAGAAGGGGGCTGCATATCAGAGGCCTGAGAGTTTGGGGCCAGTAACCTGGCTGATACTGTCATCTAGACAAAATTGCAGAACACACTCAAATGAGTCTTTTACCCTACATTGTCCTGGTTGGGCTCTGGATGAATGCCATGCCCCGTATAGTTGATGCCCAATAATAGAGTCCAGAATAAAAGAACGAATGAACAAACACACACATCTCTTTGCAGTGATGAAAGTTTTACTGAATGGAAGGCTCAATGGGAAGTGTTATCTGGAAAACATTATTTCTTCATTTTTACTATTGAGTAACCAGTTTATTTGTTCAGACCCCTTTATCCAGCTTAATTTAAGGTAAGAAGAATTTCATTAAACTCTTTGATTCCTATCTCATTCAGATATATTTTAATTGGCCCAGCCACTAGTTATTGTGAGATCCAAGATAAAGGAGTTGATTGGAGTGATCCTCTCCCACAATGTATAAGTAAGTAAAGACTTTTTTCTGGCTTGATGGCAAACCTAAACCATGCTAGAAAATAAAACTCTTGTGCAGCTTTGCTGCTTCTTGTACCCTCCATTAGAATATGCATCATGAATGCTAGATTTGCAAAGGTACCTTCCCTGATTATTTCTTTTTCTTCACTCACTCCCAGTTGCTAAATGCAAGCCTCCTCCAGACATCAGCAATGGGAGGCACAGCGGTGGAGATGAAGATTTCTACACATATGGCTCTTCTGTCACCTACAAATGTGACCCCAACTTCTCAATGATAGGCAAAGCCTCCATTTCTTGCACAGTGGAAAATAAGACAATAGGTGTCTGGAACCCAAGTCCTCCTACTTGTAAAAGTAAGTCACAGTGATGAATTTTGGTTTGAATGGTTTGTTTAAAAGAAAAAGGTAGGTGAATTTGTTGGGGGAACGGGAATGATTCCAAGACCAACCACTGTAACAATGCAGTCATTTATTTGCTCAACCAATATTTATGTATGATGGCCCAGTGTGCAGTAACAAACAGCACCGATATCTCATTGGCTTTGTGAAGTAAAAGTTGATGTTCATTCATACAGAGTCTGCTGTAAGTCCAGGGGACTCTAGGGCAACTGTAGTCTAGGTGTAAATTTAGCAATAAGCCTAGCAGTCTGGGTTGCTTTGATCTTGTAGTACTTCTACATCAAAATGTCCTTTCAAACTCTGTTCAGTAGGTGAAGAGAGAAAAGCAAATTATGCCCTGATTTTTGAAAAGAGCTTCGGTCTGAAGTGACCACATGTTGCTTTACAGCCTTTTGTCCCAATCTAATAATGTGGACCCTACCTTGAGGGAACTGAGGAATATTGCCTTTTGTCTGTTCAGGGAGAGCAAGTGGAAATATTGGTTAGCACTTACAACGTTCACCCCAAGTGCCTACAGGACAGAGCAAAAAAAAAAAAAAAAAAAAAAAAAAAAAAAAAACAAAACAAAAATCAGAAAATCTACTGTGTATTTTTAGTTGGCTAATCTGAGGGACCTTCCTTTGTGACTAAGTGCCTACACCGTATCACTTAGTATTCTGACTCACCATAGAACACAGTCAAATCAGGGGATGAAAAAGCATGATACCACAAGCAATTCAAAATGCCAGGAGTCCAGACAGCAAGAGGTGGAAATGGCAGAGACTGAGGACAGAAAGTCAGCAGAGCGAGGTTACGGAGGGCCTCATGTGTCCCTCTGAGGAGTTCAGAGCAAAGGTGAAAGGGAAACATTGAAAAGCTTTAACCAGGGAAGTAAAAGTGTTGCATTTCAGAAACACAAGTCTAGCTCCAGAAGGGACAACAAAGGAAGTGGGACAAAACTCAACCCATAGGCACCTGTTGCAACCAACCAGCCAAGTGGCGAAGGTAGCTTCAGCCATAGCCATGAGTCATCAAGGTGACAGGACTGACATGGGGGCGGGATGACTGACTGCTGTGGGGTTGGGGTGGTGGGGGCAGTTCGTTCTTTGGGAGAGGACAGAGCTCTGATGCCTGGCTGCCTCTTCCTCCTGACCACTGTATCATCATCATTGGCCCCCGACCCATACCGAAATCATGCAGGAAAGTAGGCCACCGTCAGGGGGGGATCATGGGGACATTGAGAGATGTGTTGTAGATGGCTGGTTTTGCTTGAGTAAGCTGGAGTTACTCACAATCACATAACAGAACCGATAGGATGGGACCTCCTCTTAACTGAGGCTTTTTAAAGTTGAAACTATATTCACTTTAAAATGTTTTCCTTGTATCTGCTTGACGTACACTGTGTTAGGCTTTTGTGTCATAGTTGAAACTGGATTAGCAATAGCAAGTAATATCCTTATTGCCATTTCTCTTTTACAACTCACTTGTCTTTTCTTGTGATTCTTTAGAAATCATCTGTCCTAAGCCAGAGGTTAAAAATGGAAACGTAATCTCTGGATTTAGAACCATCTATACTTACCAAAACTCCATGGTATTTGACTGCAAGGAAGGTTTTATTCTCAAAGGAAGCAGTTTAATCCATTGTGGAGAAAATAATGACTGGGATCCTCCTCCTCCCATTTGTGAGCTCAGTAAGTATGGACCATGAAGGAAGTTCAATGTTTGGCATCTAAATTACCCAGAAATGTTGGTGGGGGCATATTTGTATGCCTAAACCCACTTGAACTGCAGTAAAAATTTAAATTTAGTTCAATAATTGTCTTTATTTTTTCCAGTTGTTGGAAAAAAGAAAGATTACTGTATACTAGGCAAGGTCTTATATAATCACAAAAGGCTGCCATATACAGTTGTGCAGGTTGTGGACACTTCAACCCTAAAGGGAGACATTAACATTATAGGCATTGTGGATTTGTGTATTTATTTCAACAATTTTCTTGCAGTTGGTAGGAAACTTGTTTTGTTCTAACAAAAGCATTACATTATGATAATTGACTTGAAAGATAAATAGTAAAGGGTCCTGTGGGGGGAGGAATGCCTTTTTCCAACTTCCACAAAAATATTATACAGACTAACTATGATTCTGACACTCTGAAACTATAAACTCATGTGGATCATGAAAAATTATGTTAATAATAATATTGAGAACTTGGTGCTAGTTTGTTTTCTGATGTGGCTGATGCACCAGCCATGGCAAGACCGTTCCTGGCTGAATGAACGCATGGCATCCTCTGATAGGACAGGCTTGTTGATGATCACTGTTGCATCCCTAGGACCAGTGTCTTTTCCCCATGTTCTCCCTTTATGAGCAGATAGTTGTCCTGACTTACCGAACATCCCAAATGCCTACTGGGAAACATACAACAACCGCGTGCCGACGAAAGAGCGATTATATAATATTGGAACTGTGTTGAGGTACAAGTGTTATTCTGGCTATGAACCTGCTTCGGATGGGCCTACCACTGTGACTTGTCAGAGAAATCTGACTTGGACCCCACACATAGGATGTAAGGGTGAGTCTCTGCTTTTTAAATCTTTTTGTAAATTAGACACCCAGCATGTGCTAGGCTTTTTTTTTTTAATCTTAAAATGAATGCAGTTTTATCTTTCAAGATAAATTTAGGATTATAATAATTCAACAGAGGAGTTAAGTATTATTGTCAGAAGGGATCATGGAAGTCTTGGAGGAGCTGAGAAACTATGACTATAACTTTCCTTATCCCATTTCAAAATCAAATGAGATGTGGACACGGAAGGGACACAGAAGTGAAGCCTTAGTCAGATTGAGTATTAGCCTCATCACTGGTGAAAGTAGCATGGAGAATACGGCTCAACATTTACCAGAGTCGGACCTCTGTCACAGCCATTTCCTCCCCAGTGTCGACTTTGGGGTGCTTAGTAGAAGGAAAGTCTGTGAAACAGTCATGAACTCAACCAGCTGCAAAGTGACTTGTGTCTCATGTCTTTGAGCCAAGGGACTGCGGACTGCAGGAGCTGGGTCTTGTGACCTGCCCCTAGAAGACAGACCCTGACCCCTGACCCAGTACTCTGGCCTCAGAGGGATAAAAAGGAGACTTTCTGCAATCTCAAGATGTCTTTTCTCTTTGAGAGAATGTGAGGAGCTGAGAGACAGGCAGATGCAGTTTTATGGGCTTCAGTGGAATTGACAATAGAGGGAGAAAATGCTTCCTTGCGCACATCAGAATCTTGCCATTTTAGAGGTGAAGACACAGAGGCCCAGGGTATAGGGAACTTTTTTCTACAGACTGGAATTGGAAAAATGTGTAAAATGAACAAGTAATGAAAAATGGTAGTTCAACCAATTGGAAGGTTAAGACTTCAAGTTTAATTACAGTTATTTAGACTCATTTGGGGGCAGTAAAATGAAAAGTTTTAACAAAATTACCCAATTAAAATATATTTAACAATGATGGCCACCACTTAAATAACAAAGTATTGGTAAATACAAGCCTTTGAGGATTCTCCTTGATGAATACAAAATAGTGACTTGTAATTAATACACTAATTCTTTCTATATAAATATTTATTTATACGTATCTAAAAACCAACTTCTATTTTTCTCCATCTTTTTCTCTTCTTCTTTGTCTTATTATTGAGGTATAGTCAACACACAATGTTATATTAGTTTCAGGTGTACAATGTAATTCAACAGTTCTGTGCATTACTCAGTGCCCACCACAAGAAGTATAGTCACCATCTGCGACCATATATTATTACATTATTGTGACTATATTCCCTGTGCTGTACTTTTAATCTCTGTGACCTATTTATTTTATAACTGGAAGTTTGTACCTCTTAATCCCCTTCACCTATTTCATCCATCCTCCAGTTTCCTCCCTCTGGTAACCACCAGTTTGTTCTCTGCATTTAAAAGTTTGTTTGTTTATTGGTTTGGTTTGGTTTGGTTTTTAGATTCCACTTATAAGTGAAACCATATAGTATTTGTTTTTCTCTGTCTGATTTAGCCATCGTGGGCCTTCTGGGCCCATCCATGTGTCTCACAAATGGCAAGATCATTATTTTTTCTGACTAATATTCAATTGTGGGTGTATGTATACACACACACACATACATACACCACATCTTCTTTATCCATTCATCTGTCTATGGACACTTGGGTTACCACATATCTTAGATGCACCAATTTACATTCCCACTGGTAGAGCACAAGGATTCCCTTTCTATTGCATCCTTGCCAACACGTGCTATTTCTCTTCTTTCTGACACTAGCCATTTTGACAGGTGTGAGGTGATATCTCATTGTGGTTTTGATTTGCATTTCCCTGATGGTGAGTGATGTTGAGCATCTTTTCATGTGTCTGTTGGCCACCTGTATGTTTTCTTTTTTCTTTCTTTATTTATTATGTTATGTTAATCACCATACATCATAGTTTTTGATGTAGTGTTCCATGATTCATTGTTTGTGTATAACACCCAGTGCTGCATTCAATACGTGCCCTCCTTAATACCCATCACCAGGCTAACCCATCCCCCCACCCCCCTAAAACCCTTAGTTTGTTTCTCAGAGTCCACAGTCTCTCATTGTTCATCTCCCCCTCCGATTTACCCCCCTTCATTTTTCCCTTCCTACTATCTTTTTTTTTTTTAACATATAATGTATTATTTGTTTCAGAGGTACAGGTCTGTTTTCTTTAGAAAAGAGTCTATTCAGGTACTCTGCCCATTCTTTAATCAGATTACTTGATTTTTCAGTGTTGAGTTTGATAAGTTCTTTATATATTTTGGATATTCACCCTTTGTTGAATATACTGTTTACAGATATCTTCTCCCATTCAGTAGGTTGCCTTTTTGTTTTGTTGATGGTTTTCTTCACTGTGCAAAAGTGTTTTATTTTGGTGTAATCCCAATAGTTTATTTTTGCTTTTGCTTCCCTTGCCTGAGGAAACCGATCCATAAAAATGCTAACATCCAAGAGATTACTGCCTATGTTTCCTTTTAGGAGTTTTATGGCTTCAGGTCTCACATTTAGGATTTTAGTCCATTTTGAGTTTATTTTTGTGTATGGTGTAAGAAAGTGGTCCAGTTTCATTCTTCTGCACATAGCTGTCTAGTTTTCTCAGTACCATTTATTGAAAAGACTGTGTTTTCCCCATTGTATATTCTTGCCTCCTTTGTCATAGATTACTTGACTATATAAGCATGGCTTTATTTTGGGGCTCACTATTCTGTTCTATTGATCTCTGAATCTATTTTTGTGCTAGTACCATACTGTTTATTTTTATTATTATGTTATGTTAATCACCATACATTACATCATTAGTTTTTGATGTAGTGTCCCATGATTCATCGTTTGCATATAATTCCCAGTGCTCCATGCAGAACGTGCCCTCCTTAATACCCATCACCAGGCTAACCCATCCCCAACACCCCTCCCCTCTAGAACCCTCACTTCGTTTCTCAGAGTCCATCGTCTCTCATGGTTCGTCTCCCCCTCCGATTCCCCCCCTTCATTCTTCCCCTCCTGCTATCTTCTTCTTTTTCTTTTTTCTTAACATATTTTGCATTATTTGTTGCAGAAGTACAGATCTGTGATTCAACAGTCTCACACAATTCACAGCGCTCACCATAGCACACACCCTCCCCAATGTCTATCACCCAGCCACCCCATCCCTCCCACCCCCCACCACTCCAGCAACCCTCAGTTTGTTTCCTGAGATTAAGAATTCCTCATATCAGTGAGGTCATATGATACATGTCTTTCTCTGATTGACTTATTTCGCTCAGCATAATACCCTCCAGTTCCATCCACGTCGTTGCAAATGGCAAGATCTCATTCCTTTTGATGGCTGCATAATATTCCATTGTGTATATATACCACTTCTTCTTTATCCATTCATCTGTCGATGGACATCTTGGCTCTTTCCACAGTTTGGCTATTGTGGACATTGCTGCTATAAACATCGGGTTGCACATACCCCTTCGGATCCCTACATTTGTATCTTTGGGGTAAATACCCAGGAGTGCAATTGCTGGATCGTATGGTAGCTCTATTTTCAACTTTTTGAGGAGCCTCCATACCGTTTTCCAGAGTGGTTGCACCAGCTTGCATTCCCACCAACAGTGTGGGAGGGTTCCCCTTCCTCTGCATCCTTGCCAACATCTGTCGTTTCCTGACTTGTTAATTTTAGCCATTCTGACTGGTGTGAGGTGATATCTCACTGAGGTTTTGATTTGGATTTCCCTGATGCCAAGCGATGTTGAGCACTTTTTCATGTGTCTGTTGGCCATTTGGATGTCTTCTTTGGAAAAATGTCTGTTCAAGTACCATACTGTTTTAATTACTATAGCTTTGTAGTATGTCTTAAAATCTGGGATTGTGATACTTCCAGCTTTGTTCTTCTAAGGATTGCTTTGGCTATTAGAGGTCTTTGTGGTTCCACATGATTATTTGTTCTAATTCTGTGAAAAATGCTATTGGCATTTTGATAGGGATTGCATTAAATATGTAGATTGTTTTGGGTAGTATAGACATTTCATAATATTAATTCTTCCAGTCTATGAGCATGGTATATCTCTCCTTTTTTTGTGTCATCTTCAATTTCTTTCATCAATATCTTATAGTTTTCAGAGAGGAGGTCCTTTACTTCCTTGGTTAAATTTATATTTTATTCTTCTTGGTATAATTGTAAATGGGGTTCTTTTCTTAATTCCTCTTTCTGCTACCTATACATGATATAGGTATATTGTATATATCTATACAATAGATTTCTACATATTAATTAATATTATATATAATCTATATAATATTACATATTAATTGTATATCCTGCAGTGGTTCTGAATTTATTAGTTCTAATAGTTTTTTGGTGGAGACTAGGGTTTTTTATGTATAGTATCATGTCATCTGCAAATAGTGACAGTTTTATTTCTTCCTTACCAGTTTGAATCCCTTCTATTTCTTTTTCTTGTCTGATTGCTACAGCTAGGACTTTGAGTACTATGTTGAATAAAAGTGGCAAAGTGGGCATCTTTGGTTCTGATCTTAGAGGAAAAGATTTCAGCTTTTCACCATTGAATAAGATGTTAGCTATGGGTTTTTCATATGTGGCCTTTATCATGTTAAGGTATGGTTCCTCTACACCCACTTTGTTGAGACATTTTGTCATGAACGGATGGCGTATTTTGTCAAATGCTTTTTCTGCATCTTTTGAAATGATCATATGTTTTTAAAATTTTTTCCTTTTGTTAATTTGATGTATTACATTCACTGATTTGCAAATATTGAACCGTACTTCCATCCCTGGTGAATATCCCACTTGATTGAATGGTCCTTTTAATGTATTGTTGCATTCAATTAGCTAATATTTGGTTGAGGATTTTTGCATCTTTGTTCATCAGGAATACTGCCTACAGTTTTCTTTTGTGTGGGTCTTTGTCTGGTTTTGGTATCAAGCTAGTACTGACCTTGTAGAATAAATTTGGAAGTTTTCCTTCCTCTCCTACTTTTGGAACAATTTGAGAGGAATAGGTATTAACTCTTCTTTAAATGTTTGGTAGAATTCACCTGTGAATAGTGAAGCCATTTTGCCCTGGACTTTTGTTTGTTGGGAATTTAAAAACCTACTTTAAAATTATATTTTTGTTACCCACTATAGTGGCATTGATTTAATTATTTAATAAAGATATATTTAACCATTTAAAAAGCAGAAGTGAAATGATATTTATCCTAGTTATCAAAAAATCTGATACAGTGTGGATTTGGACTTATGACTTAAATATTATGATTTAAGTATTTTCTACAGTATTACATAAATATTAATATTATAATTTAGAAACATGAATGTTGGGTATTTTTATTGTTATTCATAAATAAGTGAGTGGTGAGAGTGTTTAGGTATGCCCAAAAAACCATTGTAGTTCTAGTCAAGCTCCTGATGTGAAGAATAGGGCATTTTAATCTGCTCTGATATTTTCTCTTACATCAAGCAATATCAATATGTTCTACCTGAAACTATTTCTACTAATGAATAAAAAATCTCTTTTTATCAGCTCTTATTGCATTAAAAATGAAAGAATTTGAGTCGCTATTTCTCTTAAATGTGGCATCAAAAAAGATCCTGGCCATATGCAGTAATTTAAATTTATTTCTCTGTGTTAGCTGTCAGGTGGATATAAACTTTTGAGGACATTTTTCCTTTTGTGACTGAGGAAGTGTAAGGTATCAGAGAGGTTAATAATGATGTAACCTTAATGAAACCATAAGCAATGGATGTTATTTGTCATTACTTTTGAATACTTTTGAAAATTTACATTTTCATGCAGGTTTCATCCAGTGTCTCATTTTGGAGGCTCCTAATGAAATCATTTAGTTGAAGGGAAATGACTAGGTTGGAGTACTTTAACAATCAGGGACAGGGAAAGCAGACCCAGAATGTCCTTTTCCTGTTACCCCAATCTCTCTTCAGTGGTGAAATCTTCGAAAGCAGAAACGAATTTATTATCCATAGGTGCCTCATTGCAGTGATTACTAATGATTCACCTCACTTTCTATTTTTCAGAGATGTGTTGCCCAATACCAGACCTGGAGAATGGTGAAATCATTTCAAAAAGCACTAGATCTGTGAATAGCTGTGCTTATTTCTACAGAGACACAGTTTTTTATATGTGTTATAAGAAATACCGGTTTGAAGCTAGGTGCCAAGAAGATGGCACGTGGGATCCCAAAACACCATCATGTGATGAGGGTAAGAGCTTATGGAATTTTATGTTATTTTTTCTTTTCTTTTTTTAAATTTACATTCAGGTTAGTTAACATATACTGTATTATTAGTTCTGGGGTAGAATTTAGTGATTCATTAGTTGCATATGATACCCAGTGCTCATTCTATCAAGTGCCCTTTTAGTGCCCATCACCCAATTACCCCATCCCCCCACAGCCCTCCCCTCCAGCAACCCTCAGTTTGTTTGATGTTTCTTCATATCAAAGTGATGGAGATTATTAAGGGAAGGTTTCAAATTAGGAAGAATTTGTATACCCTTCATCATTTTTGGAGTGGATAAATTTGTTAAAAAGCATTGCCCAGCCCCCAGTCCAACTTTCTTTTCCTTCCTCATTGTTTATTCCCATTCCCTTGACCTTCCTGCTTTTCTTTTCTTTTCTGAAATCAGTAAAAATAGTCCACATCTAATAGATCAGCTGAACTTATCAATTATTGTCTTCTGTTTCTTGGTATTTATTGTCTTTTCTTCTCTTCTTTCTGTCCATATGCCTTAATCTGCATTTCAAGACCCACCCAAATCTATTTGAACCCATCTTTCACAACTTGCTTCCTTTCTTCCTCAAACTTCCTCCCTTCCTTCTGCTGTCTCTAAGTTCTCCTTCAGACTATCCCCCAGTGTGAAATGCCTACCTCTCCCTCCCCAAGAGCACTTAAGTGCTAAATACAATCCTACCTCTCCCATTGTTTTTCTGTGGTCCTATCTATTGATGACCAAGAACAATTACCCCTGCTGGATAGTGATGCTTCTTCTTGCCTAGTGTGTAAGAAGGAGCCCAAAGGAGCCCTAAAGTGGTTCAGAGTGCTGTGTTCCAGAAGATATTGTAAAGTAATATTGTGAAGTGTTATCACTGTAAAATATTGCCTCTCAACTGGCACTTCAGCTGTGCCTTTAACAGGCCATTCCAATGTCCAAACAGGCCTACAGGTTCTGGATGATGCAGTCTGTAATGTGAGTGGTACATTCCATGGCCACGGTCTTAGTACCACACCTCTTTTGCTATGAGTGGGTCTTCTAGTCGCACATAGTGTAATTCTATGCCAATTATTTAAACACTCTATAGTCTTCAGATTAACAGTGCTGACTGAAGTCCCACAAGCAGAAAAGGCAAACCCATACCTGGAATACTTGTGTATTTCTGTCAAAATACTTATTTGTCCCTTCCAGGGAGAAGGGATGTGATATAGTCAACTTGCTACCAAGTGGCTTTGTGGTTATCTCAAGGGATGGTATCATATTAGGGACTTAGCATTGTGGCTGGCAGTTTGAAGATTCAGTGACAGCCTCGGTAAGTGGGAGTCCATGTTGTGCCTACCATGCTTGTTCTTCATCCATACCACCACTTTGCTCCTCTTCCTCTTGTGACAGCACTGGTCAGGCCAATGACAGAGGATGGCTGCCTTCAACTGGCTGAGACATTGTTTTCTATTTGATTTTTAATGCCTACTCTACTGGGGATGCTCTGCTGCTGTTAACACGTAAAATAAAAACTTTGCACTTCCTGTCATTCCCATACGTCCAGTCACCTGCTTCTACCTACCGCAGATCTCCTTGGGCCCAATCTTCCAATCTTTGTCCTTAAGGACGCAGACAAATAAGCCATTCATTTTGGGGCATTCCAGGCTAATTTAATCTATCCTTAGCCCATTTCTTTTTCCAAAAAAGTGAATGGCGAGATTACCTAAGATTTTTCCTTACTACTCTCTTTCCCTGATCAGGCTCTAATGCAGCTTCCGTTCATTGTAACTTGCACACACATACCCAAAATACACATCTGTGAATGAGGCTTGGCTTCCCTCTGTTCTGTCGGTTGGTTATAATGGATACTCCACATAGCCGTAAGCATGAGCTAAAGAGGCACTTGTGCAGCAGTGGATGGGCACAAGTAGGATCTAGGCTCCCTATCTGTGTGGGCTGCTTGTGTCATCTGCCCATGTTCAATCCCAGGTGACGACTTCCATTTTATAATGAATTGTTTGTTGCCTGCCTGGCCTTATAACTTGGTTCTGATAGACCAAGATCATGATTTTTGGCACATGCTCACTTCATGACCCAATATCAGGCACAGTTTCTATCAGGACCAAACAACATGTCAAGAGTTATATCTCAAACAGCACATAATTCTCTGCAGCAGTGCATGGCCTTGCCTCAGGATCTCAAGGGTATATGCTGTGATAGTCCCATTGATACTTGCATGCTTTCTGACTATAGCCACCTTCAATATACTAGGCTCTGCTGCGTCCTAAGTTTCAAGCAACAGGACAATTTCACTGCAACTGGACTTGCTGCCGAGGCTTTTCCCAACATGGGCCCCACTCAAACCCAGCTATCTTTTATGTCACCTAGCATATGAGCTGGAATAGTATTCCCAAGTATGGAATGTACTGCCTCTAGAGTCTAGAAAGTTCTACTTGGTGTTTTGCATCATTTTTTGTGGTGTGATGTGCATGTCCCATTAGTTTAGATGGGATAGCCTAACAAGCCCTGAACCCTGGACCTCTGAAGATTGTATTGATATGGCAAACCCTTGAATCTTTACCTTCTATATCTGGAGCGTCAGTATGGGAACTGGAAAAACCCAGTCTTCCCCTTCACTTCCTGCGTTTCTCTTGTATGTCTCTCTTACTGCTCACACGGAACACTCACAACATTTCAGGTGACCAAATGTGTGTGTGTGTGTGTTTTTTTCTTTTTCTTCTTCCAACAAAGAATTCTCTGCAACACCAACTGGGTGTCCTATAATTTGCCACAGTTCCAGCACTATCTACCTGAAGAGAGTGGCAGATTCCACAGGGTAAAGGCTCAGTCTCACGAAACTGCCCCCCACATTAGATGCCAATTGTGGGTAGTAGGTCCTCGGGCTTCTACCAAAGTCTGTTCAACTTAGCTACAAATTGGAGGTTCCCATGATCTCCTTGTGGAGTTCCATTAATTTGCTAGAAGGGCTCACAGAACTCAGGGGACACTAACTTATATATACCAGTTTATTAAAGGATATGATGAAGGACACAAACGAAGAGATATATAACGTGAAGTCTGGGAGGGTCCCAAGTACCTGTGGATTTGGGGTACATCATCCTCCAGTACGTGGATGTGTTCACCCACCTGGCAACTCCCTGAACAATATACTACTGAGATTTTATGAAGGCTTGCTCACTATAGGCATGCTCAATTACTAACACTGTTTCCTACTTCTCTCCTCTCTTTGAAGAGGAGAGCAGGCCTGAAAATTTCTAAGCTTCTAGGTTTTTCATCATGACTTGATCTTTCTGGTGGCCAACTCTAATCCAGGAGCCACTGAGAATTGCCTCAGTAGAACAAAAGATGTTCTTAGTGTTCTAGGCACGTAGGAATTTACAAGGGTTTAGGAGATCTGCGCCAGAAACCCAGATGGATTATCTATCTATTTATTATCTATCTATCTATCTATCATCTATCATCTATCTATCTATCTATCTATCTATCTATCTATCTATCTATCTATCTATCTATCTCAACATGCTATTTTCTTCTTGCTCATTCAGTAGAATTAACCTGAGGCCATTGACATACTGGATCAGTGTGGGTGTCCAGATAATCATCGTATCATCAGACTGTATTATGACAGGGGCAAGTGGGTTATCATACCGCAGGGCTAAAGCTACAAATGTGTGATTTTATCCTTCTGTGTCTATGCAAACTTTCTGACCCTTTTTTGTGGTAGGGATGAGAAGAAGGCATCTGCTAAACCAGTGGCCCCCACTTACCCGAAGATACAAAAATCTACTCTACCAGAGACACCACATCTGAAATGAGAACTAAAATGTTGAATTTTCCATAGTCGACTGTCATTCCCCAGAATCCTAACTTTTCTTTTAGACAGACTGGGGAAGTAAATGGCAGTATAATGGGGAGGCAGCTTTAGTTCTGTAAGAGTGGCGCAATGCCCCCATTTCCCCTGCCACTTTTAATTTTTTTAATATGCCTTTTAATATTTTTTAATATGCTGTCTTTGCTTCAAGGGGGATGGGGATAGGCAGGATCAATGGCTTCTACTTGACTTCTGGGATATGACAGGTTTTACCCCCTAGGCCAAGAACTCAATGTGGGGGTTGAACAAAGTATTAATTTTATCCATTCCCCTTATACTTTTGAAGATATTAGAGATGACCACCAAGTGGTCTAATGATGGGGCCATGATGGTTCCTCAGCCTGAGGCTTACAGGAGGGCAGCCCAGGTCTTGGGTTTGGCTAAGTGATCCTCTGAGCAGAGAAGATGACAGGACAGAATGGAGCCTCCTACAAAACACACAGATTCGGGGATGAGTTATTTTTTTACATTCTACAAGCTCATGCTCTTTCACTTTTATCTCTCACCATCAAGATTGTGATTTTCCTCCTGATGTTGCCCACGGATATTATGAAGAAGTTGAAAGATTCCGTGTATTCATACAAAATGAAGTGATATATAAATGTGACAAAGGATACACTCTGGTTGGAGAGTCCAAACTCTCTTGCAGGTCTTCACACTGGACACCTGCAGTCCCTCAATGTAAAGGTAACTCCAACTCCCTTTTCAGTCAGGTGGGTGGAAATGTCACAAAAGCATGGAAGCATTTGATTTGATTTGATTTATTTGAAATCATGACTATGTTCAGGATGCAAACAGTACAAAGGGAATACATAAACATCAACCTCCCTTCTTCTTTCTCCCAGTCATAAAATTCAACCCCTATGCCCACTCTCCTGTATATTTCCAGAAAAATTCTGCAGGTGGCCCATTTCATTTATGGCCTGTAGCAAAATTTTCATGCAAGCTTGCTTTAGCATGAATGTGGGCTCTCAAGGGCTAATTCCAAACCTCACGAAGTGGTAGATACTTCCATCACAGCCTCGTGCAAGGCGCCATGCTACCCATGCTACAGGCTGGGGATGGGGGGGCTCCTACTGTGTTGTGGGGACAGGACAAGTCAAGGTCAGGTCTGACTTTTACAGGCACACAGGTTAATAGCATTTTGCCATCAGCAACTCCGGGGATTATTTGCCACCATAGTCTCTATTACATACAGGAGCCAATCAGCAGGAGGGAACATTTCACAGCTAGTGTCTGGCTGGGATCAAGAGATGTGGGAGACTTGCTTTGATAGCTAAGAACCTGGGATCACATGCCTTTTTTATATCCTATCATGTTCTTCAAAAGTATGAAGACCTAGGACAAGTTTCTTCACCTGTCTGTATCTCAAATTTCTCCTAGAAAAATGGGAGTGATAACTAACAGTCATTGCCTCACAAAGCTGAATCACATAAAATGCTTAGCCTGAGTCTGATATATAATTGTGGCCAATGCTCAACCAAAATGCTCACAAATATTACTGTTACAAAAACAAAAGATAAAACAATTAGCAGCACCTATGATAGTTAATTCTTATAATCCTGGCCTATTTTCCTGTCTTTTTCCTTAGATTCACATATTGCTTAAAACTGTGTTTCCATTGTAGCTCTGTGTCCAAAACCAGAAATAGCCCATGCAAAGCTGTCCGTGGATAAGGATCAATATCTTCAAACTGCAAATCTTACCATCCAGTGTGACTCTGACTATAAACTGGTTGGTCCCCAAAATATCACTTGCTTAGAGGACAGAACCTGGTACCCTGGGGTGCCCAAGTGCGAGTGGGTAAGTTGCACGATTCAAGAAAAGCTCCTGTGCTAGCCAACCCTAAAAATGGGGCCTCCCCCCAAGCACTGTCCCAGCTCACAGTGGTGCGATCTGACTTGTCAGGAGTCATTTCTGAGTCCTTCAAAGGAATTCTCTTCTTTCTTGAAGTACTGTGGTCAGGTAGGAGTGACAAGCTCTCCTCTCTCACTGGAGAACAAGGAATAATCGAGCCCCTTAGGGAAAAGAGGGACTCAGATACCTGGGACTTTTTCTAGACTACATAATATACTGTGTTCCATTTCTGGATGGTCTCAGAAACAGCCTCTGTCCTCACAGAGGCCCTCCGTGAAGCTGTCTCAGAACAGGTCCTTATCTCTCTGGGAAGAACTATGGTGGGACCCAAGGTGTTTTCTGGTTTTCCTGCTCACCGGGCAGTCCTGTGCTTGGTCTTGGCTTTGAGCTGTAGTCCTGTCATTGTCAGGAGGTCCCCTACCCCTCCAACCCTGCTCCTTCTTGATTTGGAGAGAAGCCACCCAACCACACCCAGCACCTTCATATCTTTCAGGTGATCCCTGAAGGCTGTGAACATGTCCAGAAAGGCAGAACGGCCATGCAGTGTCTCCCTAACCCAGCAGATGTGAAAATGGCCATGGAGCTGTATAAATTGTCTTTGGAGATTGAACTACTGGAACTACAGAGAGACAAGGCAAAGAAACATACGATGGAGTGACCACTATAATTTCCCCCGACAGAGGGAGAAAAATGTGCCACCTTCAATACAATACAGATCACTTCAGCTTACCAATTCTACTGTCCCTTTTGCACCATCATTCATGGTAATAAATGTCTAGAAAGGATAATTTGTTCACATTTAGTGCTTTGTGACTGTAGAATTATTGATTATCTTGTAGCTGATGGTTTTGCTTTTCTGGACACAAAATGTACATTTTTTTTCAAGTAAAAACGTATGTATCAAAAATGATTTTGTCTTTGTGGTCTGTCCTTAATGAGGTCCCTAAACACACCCATTACATAAAGTTAGTGCATTTCCTTTACTGTAAGGGCCTTGGACATGGACGTGGGCTCACAGCAAAGCATCTCCCCGGATTGCCTCACTGCACACGTCCACAAGTGCAAATCCCCCAGGTCTTCAGTACTTAGATTAAATGTCAACACACCTCCAAATCCTGGTCCATTCTCCCCATTTGAAGGGAGTCCTGCCCTTTACCCAACCTCCATGCACTTGCCCTCTGTCTCACTAATGCTACCTCTAGACTTCTGCTTGACAGGAAAGGGATTCGTGTTTGTGTCTGGACCTCCTTCTTCCTTCTTCCATTTTGAGAAAACAAACTCTGATAGACTGATGAATGAGGCCCACATGGAGGCCACCTGTGTGTTCCCAAGTCCTCCATCTGAAAAGTGAAAGGGTCTGAGCAAGTATCCTCCACATGAGGAGAAACCTCCATCAATCCCCTGTGTATCTTGGGGTATCTTGGACACTGTTGTTCCTTCTACTCACCACCCACTCCAAGGCCTGCATCCTCTGAAATCTCTCATTCGTGTCCCAGCCCCTTTGTTCGTCTCTTCTCTCTTTGTTCACCTGCCTCTATGGGGGAACGTTGGCCTTTTTTGTTCTTATTTCACCAAATATACTCTGCAGAGGCAGTGGGGTCTCAAAGGTTTTCACTGGACTTTCGATGTAACAGAGGGGCTGGAACTGTTAGAGAAACCGACCTAACATGGAAGGTAACTACTGATGGTCCTTAAAGCCATTTGCCTGCACCTGCTTCTAGGAAATCGGTAGATCTTTATTTCGGGTTTCCCCTTAGACAAGGATTTGTGGGTTACTAGTTTCCTTGGAGGGTGGCCCAGAAAGCAGCGAGTGGGTAGTGAGGTGATCAGATGAGAAAGGGAGGACAGCTGAAGGAAGGAGCTTGATTGGGGTGGTTACTGTGGTTGCTAAAGGGTGCTCAGTTACGCCGACTGTGCTCTGAGAGCATGTGGGACACAATTCTGAGTAGCCTTTCCAGGTGAGCACCTGGAGCATTTATCCACCAGTTCCCTCCTCTCATCGGTGAAGACTTGCTCCAACAGTGTTGACGGCCAGCACCGTGGGCCCACTGACTGGGCTCCCGAGGACGGGGGTCACCGTCAGGGAGGGCACTGTGGCGGTGCCTGCATCAGCCTCCAGTTAGGGATGTGGGCAGAGCACAGCTGGTCTCTTCCGCAGTTCACTTTTCTCTGTGGCTCTCTTCGGACATCTGTTCTGGCCTCTCTCTCACTCTCTCTCTCTCTCTACTCAGCCTCCCCCTTCATCAGACCTCTGCATTCTTTGGTATTAATTGGCTCCAACAGAATTCTTTCCATTTTCTTAGAGAATCATTTAATTTTCCACCTACCATTGGACTCTGGGCTTATAGATGTCTTTTGTTATGTGCAGTCTCACCAATCAAATATTTACTAAACCTGCCTGAAAAACAACTTGATTAAAATTTACAAATAGGTTAAAAATCCATTATGATGAATGTTGAGTTTTCCCTGTTGGTTCAGGGCATGAGGATGTGCTGTGAGCCCCTGGGGTGCCTCAGACATTTTCTCAGGAGGAGAAAATCTGTTACTTGTCATTTAAATTTGTGTGCATTTTAAATATCATTTCCCACTTTATTTACTGAAAATCTGATCCATGAAAGTGGAGAAGACTGTTAAGGTTGTAGGTGAGACTAAAAGGCACAGAAAGGCCTTATCAGAAGAATTTATAAGAGAGGAATTTGTTCAGTCTGATGCTCACTGATGCTTGGAGGGAGAGGAAGGGTAAGCGCCTGAATAATTTTATACCAAACATTAAAAATAAATTTTAGAACATACAGAAAAATAATTGCCTTTGCCTTATCAGGAGGTGGGCAGAGGTATCACAAAAAAAAACAAAATGAAAACAGAACTCAATTGCCACCATGGTTTCATGTTAGCAGGAGCTTTATAATTGTAAGCAAAGGAAACCCAAACAGATGTCCATTTTATTTTTATTTTACATATCACTATTTTTATAGCATCACTAGAAATTCTCACTAACAAAAGTAGTTGCCCATATTGTATGTCAGGCATGAATTTCAGCCCCTTAAAACAGATTTTTCTCACTTACTCCTTGTAATGATCTTAAGAGGTTAGAATGATTAGTCCCCTGAAACTGATGAGGGAACTGAGGCTCAGGGGGTTAGTGAGATGCACGATGGGGGGGGAGGGGGGCAGGACATTCTGGCACACAATGCCAGAATCTGTTTCGTTTCTTTTCTTTCTTTTTCTTTTTCTTTTTTTTTTTTTTTTTTGTGAGTTTTAGGCTCTTTTAATTGTTTGTTTTTTTGTTTTTTTTTTTAATTTTTTCGAGAATCCGTTTCTTCCCCAGGAGTCCACTCACAGTTGACGCCCTTGCTTCTGGCTCTAGAACTGCCTGGACACGGACAAACAGACTGAATCTTTGCATTCATCCTCCTCAGCCTCCCTGAGCAGCCCCTGCAAAGGCAAGGGCTCTTTGGTCTGTCCTCCGGCCTGTATCTGGTTGGGGGCGTGGGGAATCTGCTTACCATCCTGGCCATCCTCTTGGACCTCACCTCCACAGCCTCCTGTACTTCTTCCTCAGCAACACGTCTCTTCTTGAAATTTTTTTACCCCCACCACCATCCCCAAGATGCTGGTGAATCGCCTGTATGGGCACACCACCCACAGATGCCCATTTTATGTATCTAGCTTCCCGCAGTGGTGCTTTCTATGTACTTCCAAGGTCTGCATGGCCCGGAAAAGAGGATGTTAACCAGTTCCTTAGGGTTAGATATGGGTAACGGTTTCATTGACTTGCTCTCACTGATTTCCACTCACCTTCTCCCACTAGTGAGGGTGACGACACCCTCCTCATCTCCTTCCTGTTGCCACCAAGCCTCACTCAGAAGTCTTCAATCATTAAATAATAATTTTTAAACACCACTTCTTTTCTTTATTAAGTGCTATTTGAATTAGTTTTATATCTTAAACAAGGTATTCCACTCTTCATTTACATTAGAATAAATATTTTTTCGGGGGGGGAAGAATAGCATGGAAACCTAATCTATATTTTGTATTGTATCATATTGCGTTCTCCATGCAAAAACTCAGTCTTGAGTTCATTGAGTGTCAGGTAATTAGATAATTGATGTTTTAAGTGCATTATCTACTCGGAATACTTGATGAATTGTTCTATATGTGCTCAAAATATTTATGAATATTTGAGAAATTGAGTGGAGCAGTGAGACAGAGAAGGCAAGGCAGCCAATAAGAGGTGCATTGTCAAGCCACCGACCTCCGTGGGTGACCTGAATCCGTGGGGAAACCATGAAGTTTTATACCTGAGAGTTATCTTTCTCACAGGGCAAGGTAGCTAGGGTATTGATACAGTAACTTCTACAGATATTGAGGATATTAAGGTCTGCTACTGGGAAGTGTTAATTACCTGATTTTTTAAAAAGATTTTATTTATTTATTTGACAGAATGAGAGAGCAGGAGATCACTAGCAGTGAAGGGGCAGAGGGAGAGGGAGAAGAAGGCCCATTGCTGAGCAGGGAGCCCAATGTGGGGCCTGATCCCAGGACCCTGGTATCATGACCTGAGCCGAAGGCAGATGCTTAACCAACTGAGCCACCCAGGCGCCCCAATTACTTGATATTTTTGACTTGCTGTCCTGTTGTCAGAATAACCTTCAGTAGTTCTTGAAAAAGCCTGGGCAAACAAAGCAGATACTGATGTCTCGAAGTTGTCCAGAGTGTGCAGGAACTTGGCGGTGTCTGCTACATGCTTCAGTGTAAGTGGGCGTTCTCACATCTGTACACTCACCTTCCTGCTCTGCTTCTGCTGGATTCACGTTCTCCACTTCCTTGGTTTATTTCCTCTACTTACTGGAGAATGTCCTTAATGAGCTGCCTAGGAAAATATACTATGTCCTCACAGTTGATGCTGTGAAAGTAAATAAGAAAGTAAGTAAAACACTGAGCTTCTGCATATGTGAAACTCTTTATTTGAATACTTGGTTGATAATTTCATTGAGTGTAGAAAACTGGGCTAAAAATAACTTTCTTCTAGAACTTTTAAAGAGTATCTTCTTTGTGCAAGTTTCCAATATTGCAATTGAAAAGTCAAAAGCCATTTTTATTACAGAGTCTACAGGATTTTTTTTTCTTTCTCCCTTTTCTTCCATGAGGAAACTCATTTTTTTTTTTCTGAGAAATTTTCTTGGTATTTTTTTTCAGTAATTTTCTCTTCTCTATTTTTTCTTTTTCTTTATGGATATCCTACTGGTCACATGTTGGACCTCCTTTGTCAATCCTATCACTTACTTATATTTTCTTTCTGCTTCCTATACCATCAACTCTGTTTTGCCCCTCCCCCATGTTCTTTGGGAATATTTCCTTGCCTTTGTATTTTAATTGTTTTATTAATTTTATAAAATGTTCACAGCATTTTAAAAAAGTGTTCTGTTCTTTATGGATATAATGACTACTCACATATAGAATATTAATAATAGTTTCTTTGGAAGTTCTAGTCTCTGCTTTTTTTTTTTAAGGTTTTATTTATTTACTTGACAGAGAGAGAGCACAAGCAGGGGGAGCGGCAGAGGGAGAGGGAGAAGCAGGCCCCATGCTGAGCAGGAAACCCAATGCAGGGCTCCATCCCACGGCCCTGGGATCCTGACCTGAGCCCAAGGCAGACATTTAACTGACTGAGCCCCCCAGGCACTCCCTATATGTTCATTCTTAAGAATAAGACCCACATAAGCTAATTTAAGTTCTATATATTTGGGGAGACCAATCAGTAAGCTATTCTTTCTTTTTGGGAGCTACAGCAGAGGCTGCTAATTGTTTCCCCGTATCCATTTTCAGGACTTACCTCCTTTAAGTAATAGAACTACCCTCACCCCTTTAAATATCAGCAGGGCACATGCTCCCTTGGAGCAACCTCTTAATGGGTGCAACTTCCTAATCATTTTCTTAAAAAGGAAGCTGCTTACCTTCCACTTCCCCTTTCACTCTGAAATGCTGACAGGGTGTTGGTGAGCCAGCTTCCACCATGCGGATGAAGACAATGCCCCACAGGATGAGTGACAAAGAGGGAAGGGACCTTACCCTCAGATGACCTCACTGGCCAGAGCAGCTGACCAACCTGAATATGTCTCTACTTCTGGATTGTGGCCTAAGAGAGATATGAATTTCTGCCTTTGTTTTAGCAACTTAGCTTATACCCTAACACATTCAGAGGATTTCCCAAATATCAGTGTTTACTGGTGTCTTCTCTATTGCTGTTCAGTTTCTTCTGAAAAAGATTCTCCAGTTTCCTGCCTGCTTCTTTATTAACTTGAATTTCTACCATGCAAAATGAGATTACTGCCTCTCTGCTTCTCCCTAAACCCCTCAGCCTGTTTCTAATGCAACGTAAAACGTTCACCCTGTCAGCACTGATAATGCTTTCCTTCTTGAAATGATTTTTCCCATCCCTAGAAAGTGTCTTGGGGAGAAGGAAGTTGGTAAATCAGAGATTTCAGATGAAAATTTATATATGAGAAAAAGAGAATATATATGAATGGAGACTATGGATTGAACTGTCATTTTCTTTCTTTTTTTTAAATTTATTTACTTATTTTAGAGAGAGTGTGTGCGAGTGGGGGGGAGGGGCATATAGAGAGGGAGAAAGAATCTCAAGCAGACTCCACACTGAGTGAGGAACCGGACCCTGGGGCTGGATCTCAGGACACTGAGGTCCACTGAGATCAGACCCGATGAAATCAATAGTCAGACGCTTAATGACTGAGCCACCCAGGTGTCCCAAGCTGCTGTTTTCTAATGAGGGATACAAATGATCAGAAAAGGAACACTGTTTTCCAAAAATTTCTGATTCACAAATAGTCCTGTGAATAGCTCCTAATCCTGTATTCCCATCATTTTGGCAGATCATCAATTGTCTGACGCCAATATTTTTAGGCTTGAAAATAAGATTATCATTCATTATGAGTATTTATACTTAACAAATGATGCATATTTATATAACTGAAAAATTTTCTTGCTGAAGAGTTTTCTTAAGTAGGTTTTTTCCTTTAGGTTTAGCTCAGTACCCAGTAGAAACACAATAATTTCAAAAAAAATAGAATATATCAGCTTATAATAAGTATGCATAATATAACTTGCTAAAATACAAATGAAAAATCAAAACTACGAGTGATAGAAGTTAATTTTCTAAAATTTAATTTATATAGTAATTTTTATTGTTTATTTTCAGTCAAACTAAAATAGAAAATATAATGAAGCAAGTATTTACATTGGTAAAAGAAAATACTAGTTCCACAGGAGAAGCTTTTTTTTCTGTTATGAAAATAGACTGTGGAATACATAGAGAAATAAATAAATACTGTCTCTTTTAAACTAGTAGTTCCCAAAATGGCTAGTTTCACATTTATGTCTATGATCCACTTTGAGTTAATTTTTGCACATGGTGAAGAGTAAGAGCAGTCAAAGTTCTTTTTTCTTTTTCTTTTCTTTTTTTTGCATATGGATGACCAATTGTTCTATTGAGAAACATTCATTGAAAAGACTATATTTTTTCCCACTTAATTGCCTTGGCACCTCTGTCTAAAATTAACCATATATGTGTTAGTGTGTTTCTGGACTTAATTTTTTTCCATTGATCCGTAAGTCCATTCCTATGCCAATATCACAATGTGTTGATCATGTAGCTTTATAACAAATCTTGAAATCAGGAAGTATGAGTCTTTTAAATTTTATTCTTCTGCAAAATTGTTTTGGCTATTTTAGGGCCTTGGCTGATTCGTGCACATTTTAGAAATAGCTCATCAATTTCTACAAAACATCTGCTGGGATTTGGTTTGGAATGTTTTGAATCTCTAGATCAATTTGAGGAGAACAGATATCTTAATAATGTTGAGTCTTTCAACTCAACTCATGAACACAGTATATTACTCCATTTAATGAGGCTTTCTCTGCTTTCTTTCATGAATGCTTTGGAGTTTTCAGCTACCATGCACTACATGGAGCTTGTGTCATTTTTAAAACTTTTTATTTTGAAATAATTATGGGTTCACAGAAAATTGCAAGGCTAGTGGAGAGAGGTCCTATGTGCCCTTCACCCAGTTTCTCCCAATGGTTATATCTTAGAGAACTAGAATAATATTGATAATATCAGGACATTGACATTGGCTCAATGTGTGTGTATAATTCTACACTATTTACAGAATTATTGCCTCACCACAAAGATTCCCCTTGAACTACCTCTCTACATTTATATTCACACCCTACCCCTGGCCCACCATGCCCACCGCGAGTAACTACTAATCTCTTTTCCATTTCTATCATTTTGTCACCTTGACAACGTTTGTTGGTATGTGACCTTTTGAAAATGGCTTTTGTCACTAGCATATTGCCCTTGAGATGGTAGTACTTTTTAAATTTCAGATTTCCAATTTTTCATTGTTAGTATACAGAAATACAATTGACTTTTATATATTGATCATGTATGTTGTAACCTTATGAAATTCTTTCACAAGTAGTAGCAGGTTTTCTATAAATTCTTTGGCATTTACCCAATAAACAATCCTGTCTGAAAATAAACACAATTTTGTTTCTGCCTTCTAAACTGAGTGCCTTTTATTTATTTTTCTTGCCTTATTGCACTAGCTAGACCTCCAATATATTGCTGAACAGGAATGATGAGAGTAGATATCCTGCTTGATTCCTAATCTTAAGGGAAAATCATTTAGTGTTTCAGTATTAAGTATCACTTGTAGATTTTTTTACATGGGTTTTCTTACTTTGATAGCTCTCATTTCAAAGGTCAGAAAACTAATGTGAGGGTCCTACAAACTGCTACAAACTGTGTACTCTTGAGAGCCACAGAAATGACTGCCAGGTGGGTCCATAAGCCCAATGAATCATTGTGAAATAAACATGAACTCGGGATGCTTTTATTGCCTGGCTCCTGTAGCTTCTATTTTAACTGGGGTTATAGTGATACTTTTTGTTCCCAGGTATCATAGACAGCTCAGATCCAACAAGTCTCTAGAGATCCTAGTGCACAATTACTAAAGTAAATTATTCAAGTTTCCTTTGGGAAACTCATATACTTGCTCTGGTGTTACATGGTCCTTCCTCATAAGGATCTGTCCTTACTTTAAGTCTGAGAACAGGGGAGAAAATAGCCAAGTTAAAAAAACATAATTGGGCAAAAGATCATGACTTTTTATTGGAGTAGCTTATCTCAGTCTTTGGATCACTCATTCTTGAACTTTTTTAATTATGTATCATGCAATACCTATGCTAACAGACCCTTACCCTAAGGAACACCATATTCTATTAACCCTCTTCAGAGATTCCTACAGGTAAGATGTTCTCTCCCTTGGCTGCCTGCCAGCCTTGCTGCCTTACATGCCTCATCCTTGAGGAGACACTCATTTTGAGGGTCAGTACTTGCACAACCCTGAAAATAAGTGCTACTTTGATTTTGCATCCTAGGCACATTCTTGCATCACTTAGTCTTGGCCCTCCAGTATTTTTCACCCAATCTGCTTCTGAAGATTAAGTGCTGTTACTTAGTCCTGCTATCCTGGGATACTATAATCCCCACTGCTATTAGGCAGCCACATTTGATAATAGCATCTACTACCAAAAATGCAGCCTACAGATAGTTGGCCAGAATAAAGTTTCTTTATAATATTGGTCCCTGTCACTGGGGCATTCCTTATTGTCCTGGTAAATGGTACATCCTCAGGGCTCTCATGAAGAAAATAGCTGGTAGGTCTTCTGGTTTTATAAAATAGATCATTCTTTTTATTATCATTATTTGAGAGAGAGAGAGAGCATGAGCAGGGGAAAGAGCAGAGGGAGAAGAAGAAGCAGACTCCCTGCTGAGCAGGGAGCCCGACGCAGGGTTGGATCTCAGGACCCTGGGATTATGATCTGAGCCAAAGGCAGACACTTAACCAACTGAGCCACCCTAGTGCCCCTAAAATAGATCATTCTAACATGTCTACTTCTCTGAGTCTTTAATAATTTCCTGCTTAGTCTGCCTTAGCAGTTCTGGCATCTTTATATCATTTTTTGACCATCATTTTTCCTAAGCCTCCAAAAGCATCCCAGAAGCATACAAGAGCTGACTCCCAGGGCACTTGCATTGCTATCTTGTGTTATGGAACAGTGTCCCCATTCTGACAAACTCTCCCTTGTCCAGCCTTATGATCCCCTCCTAGGCATACTCTCCCAACTCCTAGTACGTGCTAACTAGGTCTCACAGATCCTGCATATGATTCCTCTCCTCTCTTAGCAGGCTCAGCCTATCCTTAGTCAGTTCATACTGAGATTTGATTTCAGTAAGTGGTCTGATGCCTGGAGGTGAATGAGGGCAGATCTTGAGGAGAGCAGTTATGAACTTATAAGATACCCGATGTATTTGATTCCTCTGCAGGGTCTTCAAGGAGCAGGGGCACTATCTCATAACAAGGGAAACTGGGACAATTATATAAGCTCTTTGGGTTTAGGGAAATCTGGAGTTCAAGGTTCTGTAGTGCATCTACCTGGATATCCTAATGCCAAGTCTAAGGGCACCACTCCTTCCATAAGGGTAAACTTTTAGTAGAGACTTGCCAAGGCTAAGAATTTATTTTTTACTAAAATTTTACTATTGTTTTATGATTATATCCTGACCCTGGTCCTTAGTATAATCAGTCTCCAAGCTAGCTGATATAAGAGTTTCTTTAAATACTAATGGGGGCAGGGAAGGGCTCCTGAATTTCACACTTGGATTTGAATTGTGATTGATTGCCTTGAACTTTCATTTCAGCTAAGGGGTTGCTGAGCTTAATCAACAGTACTTAGCCACCCAATTTCACAATCCTTTTTCACAATCCTATTTTCACTGCACCTCTCAAATGTTAGGGATATTTCACTAACCAGTGCATCTTTCTCCATCTATGCTTCATGACAGTTTACCAGGTGAAAATGTTCATAGTTGCAACGCTACAGTAAGCCAGTGCTATTGATACTTCACCTTTCACCAGTGATAGAGTCTTGGTCCTCAGTTGGCTGATGGGTGATCCAATTCTAGAATCTCATTCTTAGAGTTTGCTTCCTAGACCCACTCGTGGTATAAACTGTCTTTAGTCTATGTCTCTAGAAGGGATTCAGATGCATATGGATTTTTGGTGGTGTGCTTTTCAGGGGAAAAAAAGGAACTATAAGGGAATGAAACAACAAGAGGGAAAGGAACTGAGCAAAAATGTACTCTCAGGTTAAGTGTAACCTTCACCTGACGCACAGTGGGCTTTAGAGCATCAGTTGTACCACAGAGGTGTCCAAACTTGGGGCAAGGAATCAGAGCTTTTGTATCCCAGGATCATTCAGGCATTGGTTGCTCCTGAGGGAGCAGGGTATAACTTCCTATATCAGGAATGAGGTGGCTCCTGTCATCACAGTACAGGCTTTGTTGGTCATGAGCCTCAACCATTAATTGCAGTGCCAGCAGCATCTGGAGAGTGGGCAGACCTTTGGGTAAAAGCCAGTGATGTTGATTTACTCCCAAATGGCTGATTCAGTGTCCTGACAGAAAATCATTAGCCAAAAAAATACAAATTCTTTTGGTTTAAAGAAAAAGCTTGGATTTTAAGTATCAGTCTTGGGTTCAAAATTTGGCTAAGCCGCTAATTATCTGAGGAGTTTAGGGGGCAGTTTACTTAATTTATCTGAACCTATTTCCTCATCTATGCAACAAGGCAGGCAAGAGCTGTGTCACAGGAGTTTTTGAGGTCTCATTATAACAATTTATGCAAAGTTCTGGTATAGTACATATTTAAAGATTAAAGGCAGGTTAACAAAACATGTTGATTGATCATTTAAATTACTTTTCTTTATTGTGGTTCCTCTTTTTAAAGGAAGCAACTATTTAGTGGATTTACTTGCTTTCTTTTGTCTATAAGAAGTTGAAATTTAATTGTGCTTCCCTTAATATTCCAAAGAATTTTGTTCAACTATATTTGGTAACTCTTGTTTCCGAGGGATAAGCCTTTTGGCTATTACTGGTGTGTTGCAATCATTCTAGTTCAGCTGAGTAGTGAAGATCACTTTAGGACAATATCCAGAGTTTGCTCTTTTGTTTAAACAACCATCTTTGTCTCTTCAAGGAACAGATATTCACAGTTGGTGGGCAAGATAGAGAATCCAGGTTGGTAGTTTCATCTGTCCCACTTAAGGAGACTAAATTTAAGAAGTGATCTGGATGAATAACCAGGCAATCCCAGGTGGTTTTATGGGAAACTTAGTCTTGGGGTTAACAATCTAAGAAGAATAACAAATGTTGCTTCCATCCAGTTGTGTTTAGTGCTTAGAAGCAAAATGCTAGGTTCTCCAGGATCCAGCATCATTCAGATATTCTGAAAGTCATAAGAAATTTTCCTTTCTCCTTAATTAATCATCTTCAACCATTTAACTTTCAGTGCATGCTTTTTCTGTGTTGCAAACACAGACTAGAATAACTTCCACATTAGAACAGTTAGTTTCACAGAGTGAAGCATTTGATGTTTTATGTACATTAGAAAACCCAGGAATTAGGGAAAAGAGGTTCCCACTGAGGTACTGTAATCATAATTGTAATTGTAATTATAATTGTAATTGTATGGACTGGATTCTTGAGTATTTTCACACTTAGAGACTCACACTACTCTGTTCTGCCTAGACTATGTGCTATCTAGAGAGAAATTTAATTTTCAAGATTTAAAAAAATCCATTCTTCTATGGGCAAGTTATACCTACTTCTCATCACAGAAATCACTTCTCAAACAGGCACCACTTCTCAGACATTCTATTTTCTCTCATGCTATGACTTCTAATTCCTGTAGAACCCACCACATATACTGTGCATCATGAGCTGCCGTCCCTTGTGCCTTTTTGCTCTTGTTTATTCAGAGAGGAATTATGGATATATCCAGAAAGGAACTCATCATGTGCCCCAGCTGAACAGCAAGGGAGTCTAGGATTAGAACAATAACTACATACAGAATCCCGGAGGGCTCACCCATCCATCTCCAGACTCTTCTCTCCAAGAAGGGGGCCTTATCAGCTGACCCATGTCAGAGCTGTGCTCAGCACCTGGTCTTCTGGTCACTCCCCCTGTCCCTCCCCTTTAGTGACACACAGCTGAAACTTTGCCAAGGCTGGTTATGTTGGCTTAGGCACCATTTCAATTGTTACTTAGAATTCTTTTCTTCATATTGATTCAAGTGTCTGAGAACACTGAGCCCCAGTATGGCACCTCTGAGACTCTGTGCCATGGCCCCCAACTCGCAGAGCACTTTCCCAGCACTGTTCCTCTTTGGGGTCTTGACCCTACTGCTGTGCCCTTCTGGCTTGTGTGGTGAGTACAGTAGTTATGGGGAAAGGAGGGTAGTTTCTCTAAGATATGGAGGACAAGTACTCAATTAAGAATTAACTGAATATAGTCAAATAGTGGTAATTCATAAACTTTTTGAGAGAGTATAATGAACTATGTATTAATAAAAATGAATAATTTTAAAATGTAAAGGAAATTATTTTAATGCAGGTAGAAGCTGTTGTTATGTCTAGAATAGAAAAGTGTTGATATGCAAAATTCCTCGTGAGACTGCTTTAGCAAAGAATAATCTTGAATTTTCAAATTAGTTTCTTATATTTCAATGCTCCAAGATGCTTAGAACAAATTTACTTTCCAAATAGGTTAATTATGCCATCCACAATCTTAGTTACTGATTGATTAGAAATAATTTCCATCCAAAAAGCAGAACTACTTTCTGTTGTCAGATGGAGCTAGGGAGGATAATGCTAAGTGAAATAAGTCAGTGAGAGAAAGACAAATGTCATCTGATTTCACTCATCTGCGGAATTTAAGAAACAAAACAATGAAAGAAAGAAAAAAAGAGACAAACCAAGAGACTCTTCACTATAGAGAACAAACTGATGGTTACAGGATGGTAGATGGGTGGGGAGATGGGTGAAATAAATGATGGGGATTAAGGAGTGGATTTTTGGTGATGAGGACTGGGTGTAGTATGGAAGTACTGAATCACTGTGTTGCACACCTGAAACTAATATTGCAGTGTATGTTAACTACACTGGGATTAAAAACTAATGATAAATAAAAATTTTTAAATATATTTTCTGTTATTATCAAATACTGTGTAAATTTTCTGACATGAAATTATAGGGTACTTTGTGAACTGTAAACCATTATATAAGTGTAAGACATTGTTACTGAAATGTAGAGAAATTTTTGTCAGAATGAGAAACAAAAGTGTTTGAGAGAACTTACCAGAACCAATTGAAGGCCTGCTGCTGTGGAAATGAATCTGTTTTTCTGTTATTTAAATAGAAACTTCCTTTAAGCAAAGTGCTATTTTCTTCTTTTGTTAGCTGACATTATTTTTTATCTGAGAGAATTAATTTTCATACATAAAAGTATTTATTACCATATTCTCTGAAACAGCTATCATGGCATAAAAACTGAGGATTTGAGATAGTTTAGAGGGAAAACCCCCAACCCTAAAATAATAGCTGAATGCTCCTAGGTGAGCTGGCTTATTGATTTAAAAATGTGGAAGCCGTGCTTTCTTCATCACCGAGAGTGGTCAGGGGGCAAGCATGGGCTAATTAAAGAAGCAATATCTGGAAGAGGATTTTTCACATCGGATGCATGAAAATTATTGAGTGGCAATGTTTATTTATTATTGAGTGGCAGGATAAAGGACTTCATGCTCAGGGGACTTTCCAGTTCTCCAGCTTCATCTCTGAGTACCCTTCTGGTACAGTCTGAAGTGACAGGGGAAGGCCTTATAAAATTTGTAACGTCTTTCAATTATTTCTTCATGGTTCCATTTCCGTTCCCCTTTTACCTTCTGTTCCCTCATCTCTTCCCATTTCCCATGGCCCCAATCCTCTGAAATGGTACTTAATGTCTGTCAGCTCTAACCGGAAGCTCCTTTCCCTCACAGTAACAAGCTTCTGATGCCAGGTTTTGCTCACTGCCCCAGTATTGCTCTGCCTCTCCTATCTCCTACCAACCACTCAACTTCCACCCATCCTTCGAGACCTATCTCCAGCCTACGCCTGGAGGTCTTCCCTCCTTCCCGCCAACACCTTCTCCTATAGAACTCATTTCCTGTCCTAATCTGGCACTAGAGTGACTGGTATAGACCTGTGTTATAACTATGTATGTGGCTGATGTGGGAAACAAAGGCAGAAGAAAAATTATTAAGTTTCCTTACTACCTACAGCTCATTGACAAGTCCTTAAAACAGGCAGAGTGACCTTCCTCTAGGGACTCAGGGGCCTCAATGTTGACACTTTGCTAAGGCCAAAAGGCAATCCTAGCCCAGCTCCCCCCCCCCCCACCAGGATTCTGTAAGCCTATTTTAACATATAAAAATTCTTTTGGAAACTTCCTTTATCTCTAAACCCCCCAAGATAGGTGTTGGCAATCATCCCCCAAGCATATGGCTCATTGATATACATCTAAAGGGTCTCATGACTAAGGTTTTATTAGATGGTAATAAATGACCTTTTCCCAACAATAGCTAGCCCCCTCAAGGTCCTGGAAATCTTCCTTCCATATTCCTTAGAGACTTACACTATCCCTAACCCCCTCCCAACTTGAAAGTATATAATGGGCCAGTCCTCATGACCCCAGTGCAGCTCTTCTTGCCTGTCCCCATGCTTTCATAAAATCACCTTTTTGCACCAAAGATGTCTCAAGAATTCTTTCTTGGCCATTGGCTTCGAACCCTAACATCTTTCCTACATCATGGCTACACCTTATCTTTTTAAGTACATTGCAAGTATGCCTCCTTGATATTACCTGAGAAGTGTTGATACAGACCTAATCTGCAGTTTAAGAAACGCTATATGGAAACTGTTGACTCATACACAGGTGAATTCCTTTTCCTCATTACTAAAAGAGCAACTCCTTCAGAGTTGAAGCTTTGAAGGAGCAGAGGTAAGGGAAACAGTGCTTGACCTGAGCAGATTCTTTGCATCAAGAGTGTTTCAAGCTTGCTTTCTCTCTTGTGTTTTGTTGTTGTTGTTGCTGTTTTTTGATGGGTCCTTCATCATCACTGAGGATCTACTAACTGCAATTCCCTGGTCTGCTTGATCCCGGGATCCATTTCCAATTCTGGTTGATCACTTCCTCTTTCCTATCTCCTAAAGACCTAGTGACTCCCTGGGATTTATTTTTACTGAGGCTTTCTTCCCACCTCAGGAGGTCCTTTTGCACAGGCCTGAAGACAACGCCACTAGGCCTGTCTTTTTCATGCAGCCCATTTCCAATTCACTGGAAGTACTCACTCATCCCTTTTTCCAAATAATGTCAGGAGTATGGGCCAATCTCAAAGCAGCAGAAATCTGTCCTTTGCCCTCACCAGCAGGGCCACTAGACAGCCCACCTTTGCATTTTAGATTTCCCAGGCAGGAGCTTGATACTAGGCCACTCTTTCTAATGTCTCTCCAAATTGAAAAGAGATATAGCGGCTTTTCTTAGTGGGCTCCTTAGAGCCCCTCTGTCAGTGTGAAGGAGAAATGCACCTACACATTTGCCTCACCTGGGACTAATTTGAATTTAAAAATTAAATTCCTAATCTTTTAATGCCTTTGATTTGGGTGAAGGTGTTAAGAGTTTTCTAACAGATTCTGAGCTACCTACTTTATCAATTATGGGAGGTTACTTGACTGTGCTAGAGTATTGTTCTTCAACCAAAACTTCCATTTTATGGCTTTATAAAGTAAGCATCCAATGATCATTACAGAGAGCAGAAAATAGCAGGATTCCAGAAAGCACCAGTGGACTTTGATACAAACATGAACTTAATCCCTAAGTTTGATTCATTTTAACTGGCACTTACTAGTTGTGACCTTCTGTGGAATATCTGACCCCTCTAAGGTTGAGATTCCTTTTCTCTAGAATGGAAATGATGATCATACTGCCTGAGTTAGTATAAAAATATAAAATTATTAACACAGTGTCTAGCAAGTAGCTAAGATCTCAGTAGATCATTCCTACTGATTTTGTCAAGGAAATGAAATATTCCTCTGCAGTATAATTTAATGACTTCATTCTATAAAATAAGAAGAATCCCTCACTCTGAATTGTTAATTAAACTCTAGCTCATTGTCTTCCACCTTTCTCTTTTACTATTCAAGACTGCAGAATATTTCCGAGCATTGCCCATGGATCCCATAAAGACATGAGTTCATTTTTTTCCTATACTACTGTGGTGCAATATGAATGTGATGAAGGATATGTTCTGGTTGGAGAGTCTAAAATCACCTGCAGGAACTCCCACTGGTCGTCTCCAGCCCCTGAATGTAAAGGTAACTTCAACCTCAATGATGACCCTGTTTTAAAAAGTAGAGCCTCTGTGAATGTTCTGACCATAGAGTCTCTTCCCAGCTAGGGTAAACACTTACAATTTTTTAATTGTACTTATTTATTCATTTCGTGTAGTTAACACATGCATATGGTATAATATTTTTAAAGTCTGAACCATCACCCAGCTTATCGGTCTTGGAAGTAACCATCGTTACCAATGTGTATGTTTTCAGAGGTAATCTAGAGGACCACTTTTTGCTTTGTTTTCATAAAAGTTTTAATCAAAATGTAACATACTACAGAATCTGTACAAATCTTGAAGGTCAACAATTATCACAACGTGAACCTACCCTAGAAGCATTGCATGTCTTCCCTCAGTTACTCCTGACTCTCCTCCCCAAGGAAGGTCACTCTACCAACACCATGTGGAGGAGTGCTGACAAAACTGACTCCATCTTTGGCCCTCCATCTTGTTCCTGTTTGCTTGATGACCTCTCATGGGGTTATGTGTTCCAGGCCCATTGGAGATTAACATACATACCTCAGAAATGCCCACCAAGGCCCATGTAAGGGGAGGCTCACTTTGGCCTCCCGTGATTCTTAGAGATAAAATAGTCCCTCCTCCTCCTGACCTATAGATGATGCCACAAAATCTAATTAAGGGTTAGCTGTCAATTAGGTGCACGTGAACCCTTGGATCTCCCCAGAGTGTCCCTTACTACAATGTCCCCTCGCTCTAAAGAATCTGGGGACTGATTTTGGAGAATAGCTGTACAGGGCCTGGATCATTGTCGGCTTTATTTCCCCCCCACCCCCAATAATAAGTTACCCTGAATAAAACTCTCTGTAAACTGTATGGTGTGGCCGGCTTTGTTTTTTGGTCTCAAAGTGCCTTTTCAGCTTGGGGGATACTTTATTGTCCGTCTTCCACCTTCTAACACCATGGATTAGTTTTGCCAACTTTTTAACTTTATATAATTGAAATCAGGCTTGCACTCTTTTGTGCCTGGCTTCTTTCTTCATTAGGTTTGGAAAATCATCTATGTTCTTACACATTGTGATAGTTTATTCATTTTCATTGCTTTATAATATTCCTCTGGATGAATAGACCGCATTTTATGTATTTTCTGAAAGTTGGAGATTTTCATGTTTTAGGCTATTATGAACACTATTGTGCATGTCTCTTGGTACTAATGTGCAAACATTTCTGTTAGGAATAAGCTCAGGAGTAGAACTGCTGTTTTGTAGAGCACACACATACTCACCTTTAGTAGATGATGCCAAATTTTGTTCAAAGGTGGTCATGGCGATTTATATTTCTACCAGTAGGATATGAGTGTTCTAGTTTTGAAAAACTTAAGTTCTAAATTCCAATTTATTTCAAATTATCAATATTTTCCTTGATGTTGGGAACTTTTGTGTCTTGTTTAAGAAATATTTGCCTACCACAAGGCAATATTCTATACAACAAAATATAACAAAAATGTTCTCCTATGTGATCATACAGAGAGTTTCATTGTTTTACCTTTCACAATGATATCGCCAACCCACTTGAAATCTCTGGGTTTATGGTAGAAAGTGGGGGTCGAAGTTTGGTTTTCCCCAGGGGTAATCAATTAATTGTGTACCACTTATTAAATGGGCTGTAGTTCCTTCCCACTGCTACCTTTGGCATAATTCAAGTGCCCATGTGTGTATGGTTCTGTTTCTGCACAAAGAGATAGCAATTTTTAATTTGAGACAATCAGTGTGGATTTAGCAACATTCTAGTAAGCACCTGCTTCATTTTAAATGACAATTCTTATGGATAAATTCCAAACCTCCTTGAGGTATAATATCGCCATTAGAGCCTCATACATCCCGTTCATCTTCTCACGATGAAGTTGGCCTAATAAGAGACTTCTGGTTGACCACCAAGATTAGGTGTGCCTTTTTAAAATCACACTGCTAATAGCAACTCAAAGGGCTAATTTCCCACCATTGTCTTCATTTAACACAGGAAGATGTTAAGGGTATGTGAATAAAACTTACATACTTAGGATCATGAAAAGAGTGAGGTTTTGAGATATAGCAGTTTTAAAAACTCAGATTCTAGGATCACAATCCTTAGGTTTATATCATAATCATGTCACCTAAAAGCTATGCATCCTTAGACAAGTCACATAAACGATCTGTACCTAATTTTTCTCTCTAGCCAAATGGTGATAATTATAGTGTTTTTGGGATGCCTGGGTGGCTCAGTCGGTTAAGCATCCACTCTTGGTTTCAGCTCAGGTCATGATCTCGGGGTCATGAGATCAAGCCCTGCATCAGGGTCCATGATCAGTGCAGAGTCTGCTTGAGATTCTCTCTCCCTCTCCCCCTGCCTTTTCCCCTGTTTGTGCTCCCTCTCTCTTTCTCTAAAATAAATAAATAAATAAACAATAAAATCTTTAGAAAAATAATAGTGTTTTATGTAGAGAATAGTATGTAACATAACATTACTATTATTAATTTTTGTTGTTATAATCATACAATCAATGGAGGTAGAGAACAACTCTGAGCATGCAGCTATAATTTATTACCAGTGTTTCTCATCCCCTCAGGATTCTTCACTTTTGTAAGATTTGATTCTGAGAATCACAGGATGATCAAAATTGTGTTTCCATTACAGCTCTGTGTCTGAAACCAGAGATCAAAAATGGAAGTCTGTCTGTGGATAAGGACCAGTATGTTGAGCCCGAAAATGTTACTGTTCAGTGTGATGATGGCTATGGTGTGATTGGCTCTCAAAGCATCACCTGCTCAGAGAACGGAATCTGGTTCCCAGCGGTGCCCAAGTGTAAGTGGGTAAGTGTCACACATTTCAGGATGTCCTGGCATGTTCTAAAAATTGTAGCCAGTATCAGAGCACTGTCAACCAACATTGATGAATCTGACTTATATCAGGACTCACGAGTTGTTTAAATCACTTTGGAAATCAGCCTCAAATCATTTGGTGAACTCATTAAAGCAAGTTCTAATTCTCTCATTTTAGAGAAAGAAGAACCAAGCCCCTAGATAGGAGGGTTCCGTAGATCCAGGTTACCTGGCCCCTAGCCCTGTATTTTCTACAATACACGCTACGCTTTTGCATAGCTGTCAGAACTATTCCTTCAGTTGTCTGTGAAGAAGCCCCCTCGGTGTCTTCTGCAGCCTCCTTCCTTCCCTGCTTCAACAGTTATTCACAGCATATGGGGAGTGCTGGTGTAGTGCTGGGTACTCTGCTGAGACAGAGTATCTTTTGATGTCCTCCACCAGTCCTGAGGATGGGCTTGATACTCTAATTTTCCTGTCATCAGTGAGGCATCCTGAAGACATCCTATACTTTCACGGTTAGAGAGAAGGCTCTGAATCTATCCTTTTACCTCTTCTAGGAATTCCAAATGGGCTGTGAGCAAGTGCTAGTTGGCAGTAAACTCTTACAGTGTCTCCCCTACCCAGAGGACGTGAAAAAGGCCCTGGAGGTGTACAAGTTGTCTCTGGAGATTGGACACCTGTGCAAGAATGAGACTTGAAAAGGAACGCCATTTAGAAACCAGTACATCCACCACCACCACACACACCCTTGTATCCTCCCCACAAAAGTAAAGAATGAGGTACATTTCTCTCATTAGCAAGTCTACTAACCGTTCGTTAAGTACTGTTTACTAAAAAAAAAAAAAAAAAAAAAAAAATTCCCCGTGTTAGGAGAATCTGTTGATACCCTTAGTACCACCGATAATGTGGAGCTCTTGATTTGTCTTTGCCCAGCCTATGCTTCTGCTGTCCTGGACATGGCAGAATGACAGAAATAAATAATGACCCATCAAAAACCCAGTGTCTTTGTTTTCACTTTGATGCCTATATAATGAAAAATTAGACCCTATACCAATCACTTCCTAATGTTTCTCTAATTAACTTCCTTTTCTATTTTACTGTATCACAAGGTATATGTAGTCCTGGCAAATGTATACCTGTGCTTTATCTGAGGTGTCTTTACCTTACATCTTCACTTCCTACCCATCCTTCACCGCCTGGGCCAAACATCACATCTTCCTCCAAGTCTTCTGTTTTCTTTCTCTATTTGATCACCAGTATTTCTCTGGAACAACTTCTTACTTCTTTACATTTGGTTTTGCTTGACATCCTTTCCACCCAATATTAACCACCTCGAAAGTCTTTGAAAGCCTAATCTTTGTGTCACCCAACCCTTGAGTATGGCCAAGGCTTCAACTCTTTTCTTAATATTTCAATTAAAATGGTTTTAATGTCTCTCTTAGACCAGATTCTCCAGAAGCAGACCCCGAGAAAAGGATTTGTGTGCAAGTAATTTATTAAGGACGTGTTCTGAGGAGAAACAGGAAAAGGAGTAGGGTGAGCAGGCAGGGCAAGGAAGGAGCCTAGCACTGTGATCGGGCCAAGTCCTACAGAAAGTGGCTTAGCCTTGTCCCAAAAGGGAACTCTGGACTGTGAATTTGCTTACTTTTTGTCCCAATTCCAGGTAAAGGGACTGAGCTTTCATTCTGCAGTACCAGTCAGTCATTGGTGAAGAGCCACCCTGGGGGCACACAAGCTCTTAGGCGTCCAGCTCTCTCTGGGGGGCAAAACTGTCTAGCAGCCTGAGGGGCATTCCATCAACAGAAGAGAAGGTAGGTCCATGAGAAACCAGAACACCCAGAAGCTTGCAGAGAAGTGCACAGAAATGGTAGAAGGGACTAAGGGGGCTGGGTGGAGCTCCTCAGTGCTTGTCCCTCATGTGTCCCTCTTAAAGTTCTGGATACTCTTGGGAAACATATTTTTGATAGTCATCTCTTCTTCCAATCTTTCGCCTCCTCTGAAGTCTTATTTCCACTCATGCTAACTTCCCTTGACCTCTGCTTCTCTACTACATCTTGATCCATATTAGAGACCATGGCCTCTTTTCTTTGATTTCTTTAAAATGACCATCACATGAGAAAGTTTGATAGCAGACTTAGACTAAAGCTTTGGTGTTAACCAAGGGGTAATATGACTGGATACACAAGACAGGATTTCCACAGTGAATGTTCCAGAACCGTGATCTTAAAAGACCATTGCTTTTCCCTGCCATCAGGAATATCTTCTGGCTGACTTTCTCTGCATGACCTTGTCAGTCTCTAGGCTTTTCTGGTCTGACACTTCCCTTCTAAAATCTCTCCTTGTCAGACTTCATCTATTCTTGCTCCCACTGCCCCAGAAACTCATTTCCCTTCACTTTATTAGGGAAAGCGTTTTAGCTCACCATCTTTCCCTAGTCTCAGGAATTTTATATCCAAAAATTCATGAATGTACTCAAACAAACCAAGCGCCATCCATTCCAGATCTGGACACCAAGCTATAGAGAAGATTCAGGAGAATCTCTGAAATACGAGTCTTTCCATATTTCCTTCCCTGCAGTCTCTGGAGGGCAGTGTGGAGACATTTTCACACTGATGTGAATTATGCCATAATCTTTGTATTTGTTAAGTCCAAGTTAATTACACATAATATATGTATATATGGACAAGAATTCAAGCCTTACAAAGGTATATATAAAAAATGAAAATGAAATTCTTCTCTCCTTCTGCCTAAGTCCTGTTGTTCTGAGTTTTTCTACTGGTTAGCTTAATCATTCTAAAGAGGAAGCACACACTTTTTCATTTGACTTTTTCTCTCTAAAGAATATATTTTGATTTCCTGCTACAAAATGATCAATCTAGCTCTGATTTTTCCCCCTCCTCTCTCTCCAAGGGTCAGTCTCATGTAATTTTATTTTCTCTTATTGATGACTTATCTTTATGGCTTTAAATAACCTACTTAAATCTCTATTATTTATTTATCTCTAATTTTTAGTAACTTATTATTTTACTAAAGTAATACAAGCAAATAATTATTATTTTTTTTAAAGATTTTATTTATTTGAGAGAGAGAGAATGAGAGATAGAGAGCACGAGAGGGAAGAGGGTCAGAGAGAGAAGCAGACTCCCTGCTGAGCAAGGAGCCCGATGTGGGACTCGATCCTGGGACTCCAGGATCATGACCTGAGCCGAAGGCAGTTGCTTAACCAACTGAGCCACCCAGGCGCCCACAAGCAAATAATTAAAAAGTCAAATAATCCAAAAAGACTTGTAATGAAAACTCTAGTAGTTTGACATACTCAATCCATCCTTTGGTCTTATGCCTCCAAAATAACTACTTTCAACTCCTTTAGCTCTTTCTTAGGGTATTTATCTACAGATTTCCAAATGACAGTCTCATCCTACTTAGGTTTATTTATTATTTTTCAACATTATGTATCAACTTACTATCTGGGAAGAATAGAGTTTAGGTCCTTTATAGTACCATCTTTTCTCAGTGTAGTTGTATCCTACTCTTTGATTAAATTAAGATTCAGTGTTTACCTGATTATGACTGAGCAAATTGTAATCATTGCTAACACACAGTAAACCAAGTAATGACTTACAATCTATTTCCTTACAGGCAAATTCTTTAATTTTTATGACTTGAATATTTTATTTTGCTTTTTGTTGTGGTTTTCTGCTTCTGTTGCTGCTTCTTGCTACATGCTCCAAGAGATCTTTTATAGTCTAGCAATATATTTCTGAATATGCTGAGATGTGTCAGATTCGATTTCCACCCTGCTCCGTGCCACCCCTCCTGGAGATTTCACTAGTCAGTGGTTCTGAAATTAATTGTTTACTTTTGAATCTTAGGTCTTTCCTTTGCTGTGCTCTTCATTACTTTGATTCCAAGTCTTCATGTATTTTGGTTTATTTCCTCTTTTTTTTTTTTTTTTGTTGCTTAAGAAAAGGTGCCTGGGAAGTAGTATCTTTACATATGTTAAAATATATATATATATATATCTTTTTAACCCTCACAGTTAATTGATAGATTACTTGTATGTAGAAGTCCAGGTTCTCTCAGAATTTTGAAGGCATTTCTCCGCTGTCCCTCGCCTCCTGGTGCTGCTATGCAAGAGTCCATGAGAGTCTGATCCTTGATACAGTGTTATTGATCCCCCCACTGTGATTTTAGTATCTTCTTTTCATCTCTGTGGCTTTGCTCTAGGGTGCTTTTTATGCATTCACATGGGTACCTTCTGGGAATTTTTGATCTGGAAACACACGTGCTTTAGAATTTAGAAATTTTGTTCATTATTTTCTGGTTTTATTTTGTCTTGTCTTCTTTGTTTCCCTCCTCCCACCTCTTGCCCCTGGAACTTGCTTCAATAAAATATTGTTTCAACCTTTTCTACCTTACTTCCCGTGTCTTTTTCTTTGTGTTCTACTTTCTGGGAGATTTTTTTGACTTGGTATTTTATGACCTTTATTGAAGTTTGAAATCTATTTATTTCATTTTAATTTCCAATAGCCCATAGCTGTATCTACATGTTCCTTTTAAGTGATATCCTGTTCTTTCCTCGCGAATGCAATATAATTCTT
Organism: Zalophus californianus; assembly: GCF_009762305.2. Classification (NCBI taxonomy): domain Eukaryota; kingdom Metazoa; phylum Chordata; class Mammalia; order Carnivora; family Otariidae; genus Zalophus; species Zalophus californianus. Next base: position 33,592,119 of record NC_045604.1, read on the forward strand.
TCTGTCTCTGAAAATATTAAGTATAGGGTGGTTTTCTTTGATATTCTCTGCTTTCTGCTCATAAGAAAGAATGGGACCCTAACATATTGACTAATGTCTCTGTGTGAATAAGTAAGGCTTTTCTAATGGTGAACTTCTCTGTAGCAAAATGGGCAGCAAGGTTTAACTATTTGTATGTTTGTTTTATTTTTAAACGAGACATGTCTTTTCTTTGAGGATGCTCAGTGTCCTCTGAGATTTCTGTAATCCCCTCTGGATTGATCTATCAAAGTCATTCTTTTCTCTCGAGTTTCTTTTTTTTTTAAGGTTTTATTTATTTATTTGAGAGAGAGAAAGTGTGAGCAGATGGGAGGGGTAGAGGGAGAGAGAGAGAGGCAGACTCCCCTCTGAGCAGGGAGCCCGATGTGGGACTCAATCCCAGGACCCTGGGATCATGACCTGAGCCAAAGGCAGATGCTTAACTGACGGAGCCACCCAGGTGCCCTTGAGTTTCTACTACTACCATGTAAAATAAAGGAATGAGTTTCTTCTAAGTTTGTATCCAATTCCACAGCCCTTTTCACCTGTCAACTTCTATCTACATACTATTATTTTTATACTGCACATTTATATAGCTCTTTGATTCTATTGGACCTTTGACCTGTGATGATAATTAAGGTTCTCTAAAGAAGACATAAAAATTGTCAATAAACACATGAAAAGCTACTCAGCATCACTAGTCATTAGGGAAACAAATCAAAACCACAATGACACCCCACTTCCCACCCTCTAGGATGACATTCATATATTGTTGGGAAGAATGGAAAATACTGTAGCTGGTAGGAAAAGTTTGGCAGTTCCTCAAAAAATTAGAGTTAGTAATGATCCAGCAGTTCACTTCTAGCTATACACCCAAGAGAACTGAAAGCATATCTTCATACAAACATAAACACATGAACGTTCATACCAGCATTATTCACAATAACCAAAAAGTGGAAACAACCCACCCGATGAGTGGATAAACAAAATGTGATCTATCCATGCAATGGAATACTATTCAGCCATAAAAAGGAATGAAGTACTGACACCTGCTACAACATGGATGAACCTTGAAAACATGATGCTAAGTCAAAGAAGCCAGACACAAAGGTGATGATTCCATTTATTTGAAATGTCCAAAATAGGCAAATCTATAGAAACAGAAAGGAGATTAGCTGTTACCAGGAACTGGGGGGAGAGAATGAAGAGTAACTACTAAAGAGTCTGGGGTTTTTTGGCGGGTGATGAAAATGTTTTGGAATTAGATAGTGGTGATGGTCGCACAACCATATGAATTATACACTTTAAAATGGTGATTTTGTGAAATGTTATTTTATATCTCAAAAAAAAAAGCCATTGTTTTGGGCTAAATTATCTCCCCGCCCCCCTCTCCCCAACACAAATTCATATGTTCAAGCCTGAGGTACTCTAGTACCTCACAGTGTAACTGCATGCAGGTGATTAAGTTAAAATGAAGTCTTTAGGGTGGGCCTTAGTCCAATATGACTGGTGTCCTCATTAGAAGAAGAAATTTGGACCCATACACGCAGAGCTTAGACATGTGTGCACACAGAGAAATTACCATATTCTGGAACAGAATTCTCCTTCCCAGCTCTCATAAGAAACCAAACCTGCTGACACTGTGATCTCAGACTTCTAGCCTTCAGAACTGTGAGAAAATAAGTCTCTGTTGTTTAAGACATCCAGTCTGTGATAGTTGGTTATGACAGTACTAGCACACTAGTATAGACAACTTTAATGGAGTGAAAAGGCAAGCCATAGGCTGGAAGGTGGTATTTGTACCCCTGTCCAACTAAGGACTTCTATCCAAAACATATAAAGAATTCTTACAAATCAATAAGAAAAATATAATCAACCCACTAAAAGAATGGACAAAAGACCTGAAGAGCCTCCACAACAAAGGATATTCTACTGGCCTATAGACTTATAAAAAGATGATCAATTTCATTAATTATCAGGGAAGTTACAACTAAAACAACAGCGTATGGTTGGACTACCACATGGATGGACCTCGAGGCCATTAGGTCAAGTGAAGTAAGTCAGACAGAGAAACACAAATACCATATGATCTCTCTTATATGTGGAATCTAATATGTATAGATGCAGAGAAGAGATTGATGGTTGACAGAGGCAAAGGGGGGCTTAGAGAAATGGGTAAACTGTTTTTTTTTCAATTTTAAACAAATTGAATGAATTTTTATTTTTTTAAAGATTTTATTTATTTATTTGACAGAGAAAGGGAGAGAGCACAAGCAGGGGGAGCAGGAAAAGGAGAGGGAGAAGCAGGCTCCCCACTGAGCGGGGACCCCAATTTGGGGCTCAATCTCAGGACCCAGAGATCATGACCTGAGCCGAAGGCAGACGCTTAGCCATCTGAGCCACCCAGGCGCCCCTCAAATTGAATAAATTTTCTAAAAACAAAACAAAAAGTCCTTTAATATGAAAGCATAAACATGAAAAACTGATGAAATATTTTCTCATAAATACACATGCAGTCAGAGAAAGAACAATATTTCAATGTACTACAATGTACTACAGGGCATAAAAATTCCAGAAAGCTAATTCTCCAGAAAATTAACTCTCTAGAAATGCGTTTGCTTATTTGACTATGAATTTTAAGTGTAATATAACTTTGCAGAAATAAAGAAGCTGCAGCTGAATTTTATTTCTTAGAGAGTGAAGTTGGGAGAGAAAAATTTGGCTGGATGTTTTAAGTGGTTGTTGATTTCCCTAAGAATTAGAGTTGGTAAGGAAACACACACACACAGACAAACACACACACACATCCTACTCACAAATACACTAGGAATCAGGCTTTTTCATAAGAAATTTCAAGTATAGATACAGTGGTTATGTACTGAGAAACAATAAAAGAGCAACTATATAAAACAAAACAAAACAACCCCTCCCCCAAAATAAACAACCACAGAGCAATTTCAGTATACACCCAGAAGAACCGCTAAAATGAGAAAACACCAAGTGCTAGCAGAAACGTATGGCAACCCCAAATCTGAAACAAACTGTTGGTGAAAGTGTAAAATTTGTCCAACTGCCTTGGGAAATTCTTTGGCTGTATCTACTAATGCTGAACGTGTGCCTACTCTGTGATCTAGCCATTCTATTCCTAGGTGCTGCCCCTCAGATATGCATGCATCTGTTCAACAACAGACAATTATTAGAATGTTTATAGCAGCCCTATCTGTAATAGCTCCCAACTAGAAACCACCAAACTGCTCACGTGCGATAGAGGGGATAAATTAATTGTGGTACATCACATGGTGAAATATACAACAATGGAATGAATAGTTATATGGATGAATTTCAAAATATAAAATGTTTACTGAAAGATGCCAGACACAGAATAGTACATACTGCTTTATTTAACTTATGTAATGTACAAAAGCAGGCAAAAGTTATCCATAGTGTTCGAAGTCAGAATAGAAATCCCTCTTGGGAAGGGGACATGAGGAGGGCCATGAAGATTCTGGTAATGTTTTGTTTCTTTACCTGGGTAGTGATACATGGGTGTGAATCAGTGTGTAAAAAGTCAGCTAGCTCTATAAGATATTGCACTTTTTTGCATGGAAAATATATTTCAGTAGAAAATTCCCATAATCCTAACAAAAATATATTTTTACATTCTCTCAAAAACAGTGCAAAGGAAGAAGCAACTAAATCACATGGCTGGTGAGATGTGGGGGGCAAGAAAAAGAGAAGACATCAAGCAACCTGTAATCTCTAGCCATGGAGAGAATGATAGTATTTAAGACAAATATAATGACCTGGCTGCAGAGAATATCAGGATAGGCCCTCATGGCCTCTTCCTTTGATTTCAAGAGACCTCAGTACGTAACCTTCATTCCCATTCAGGAATGTATTAGTCAGGGCTATGTTACCCAAGGAGGCTTTGGTTCACTCTCTAGTCCCTTCAGGTAGGCTTCCCCCTCACCTTCTATCTTTTTGGAAAATAATGGTACCAGCAACTGAATATTAGGGCAAAAAATAAATCTTCGTCTAAACCTCACACCTCATATAAAATTTAACTAAAAATGAATCTTGGACTGAAATGTAAAACATAAAATAAAAAGAAAAACTTTTAGAATAAAGCACAGGAGAAACATTATGGAATCTAAGCCTTAAATGGAAATTATAAAACTATAACACGTTTATTTTTTATTGCTTTTTAAAAGATTTTATTTATTTATTTGCGAGAGAGAGAGAGAGAATGAGCAGTGGGGAGGGGCAGAGAGAGAGAGAGAGAGAGAGAGAAGCAGACTCCCTGCTTAGCAGGGAGCCTGACATGGGGCTCTATCCCTGGGCTCAACCCCAGGGATTGATACCAGGGCCTGGAGACCATGACTTGGGCCAAAGGTAGACACTTAACTGACTGAGCCACCCAGGTGCCCCAAACTATAACACTTTTAGAAAAAAAAACATAGGAGACAATCTTAGAATATATGGCTAAGCAAAGAGTTTTTCGACTTGACACCAAAAACACAATTCACAAATGGAAAAATTGATCAATTGGACCTCATTAAAATGAAAACCTTTTTATCTGCAAAATACCATGTGAAAGCAATAAAAGACAAGCTACAGTCTAGGAGAAAATAAGCTCAAACCATGTATCTGACTAAAGACTAATATTTAGAATAGATAAAGAACTCTCAAAACTCAAGAGCAAACAAACAAACAAACAAACAAACAATCCAATTAGAAAATGGGCAAAAATCATGAATAGACATTTCACTGAAGAAAATATATAAATGGCAAATAAGCATGTGAAAAGATGTCCCACATTATTAACCATTAAAGACATGCAAATGAAGACCCCAAGATACCACTACACACCTATTAGAATGGCTAAAATTAAAAATGGTGACAACATCAAATGCTGGCAAGGATGTGGAGAAACTGGGTCATTTGCACATGCTGGTATTAACGTAAAATGGTACAGCCACTCTGGAAACAGTCTGACAGTTTCTTAAAAACATAAAAAGGCAACTACAACATGACCCGCCAATTGTATTCCTTTTATTTATCCCAGAGAAATGAAAACTCATGTTCACACCAAAACCCGTACATGAATGTTCTTATCACCTTTATTCCTACTAGTTAAAAAACTAGAAACAGTCCAGATGTCCTTCAATAGGTGAATGCTTAAACACACTGTGGTACATGCATATTGTGGAATACTACTCAGAAGTTAAGAGGAATGGACTATTGATACATAAAATAACTTCAATGGATGTCAAAGGAATTATGCTAAGTGAAAAGAATCTAATCCCAAAAGATTATATACTGCATCCCTCTATTTCTATACACTTTTGAAATGACAAAATTTTAGAGAAGGAAACCAGATTAGTGGTTGCCTGGGGTTAGGGCTGGGGAGATGACCAGGAGGGAAGCGGACGTGGTCATAAAAAGGCAACATGAAGGATCTTTGTGGTCATGGAATTGTTCTGTATCTTGACTGTGATAAAACTGCACAGAACTGAATACACTCACACACGAGTATAAAACTTTAAATAAGATCAGTAGAGTGTATCAATGTCAATGTTTGTTCACTCAATAGCTCTTGATTAAGTCCTTTTGTGGTTTGGAGGAGGGAGATAGTGTTTCTGCGTTCTGGATAATAACCGCATTTTCTTATGTTCCTTGACTCTACTTTGTCTCTAAATAGTCACCTATTTTTTGACAATTATTTATATTATTTTAGAAATACTAGGTTATAGTGGAAAGCATGGATCCAGTTCAGATTTTGGCTCAGCCACTTATTGTTTGTAAATTTTTTGGCAAGGGTTCCTTAACATTTTTTGAGAAGAGGATTAAAAAAAAATCGCAGGATTGGGGTGCCTGGGTGGCTCAGTCAGTTAAGCATCTAACTCTTAATCTCAGCTCAAGTCTTGATCTCAGGGTGGTGTGTTCAAGCCCCACATTGGGCTCCACGTTGGGTGTGGACCGTACTTAAAAAAAATCACAGGATTGTTGTAAGATTAAATGGAAGCATTTATGGAAAATCCTTAGTACATAGTACGTGCTTAATAGAAGGAATAATTCAAAATAGTCTTCTAATGAATATTTTTAATTGCTTGCTTTTTTTCTAATGTTTAGTATTGTCTTGGATTCTTTTGCTAAAGTAAAGCAAATTCATGGTGAATTTATTTGCCTTTCTTTGTCTCAGGAAGACTGAAATTTAATTGTGCTGTAATCAATACTACATCATAATTTACCCACTGATCTCTAGTGGGAGTGAAGCACTTTGGATTTTGAACCCTATAACAGCCTGCAGCTGACTTGGGTAAGAAGATTGTTTCCAGGCGTTTCTCAAAACTCATTTTCTTCTTTGAATAAAAATCAGCCTATCTTCAAATATTACTTCCCATGAAAGATAAGAATAGTGCATGTGAACACTTGTCATTTGCTGCTTTAGCCAGAGACATAACACAGGACTGGTTGTATCTCTTGGCTGATTGGACACTTTCCAAATATTCTCAAGGTCTTAGGGAACTTTGTTGCTCTCTGCATAGTTCACCACTCCCAACGCTTTCAAAGTCTGGGGCTTGTTTCCTTGATGCTTCAGGCACCACTGTTCCTTTTTCTAACAGACTAGAATGGCACCTGAGTGTGATTTATTAGGTGTCTTAGGTAACTCAGGAATAACAAAAATGAATGTTCCACTCAGGAAATTTTTCAGGCCAGTCTGTATTCCTGAGTCTTTTCTGACTTCTCTCTCTCCCCATAGGCTTTAGAACTTCAGGAAGGAAATTTAACTTTCTCTAACATTTGTTGTTTTGTCTGTTTTTAAATTTCATCCTGCTGTTGCCAGAGCAAACTCTTCACCGTAGTCACAACTTTCCCTAATAGCTAATTCTTCTCAGGAGTAGCTTTCTTGCACACTCATTTTCAAACTCCATTGGACCTAGCACTCAGCTTTATCCTACTCAAGTTTTGCTTGGAGGGTTGCTGAGGCTGCCCACTCTGAACCAAAGTGCTCTTTACCGTCCCTTGTTTGTTACACAGAAGTCAATTATTTACATTTCTAGATAGCAATTTCCCACTCCTACCATAAAAAGGAAAGCTCAGGGTTACACTTCTAAATACTCTCAGGGTTGCACAGCTCTGCTTGCACCTGGCATCCAACCACTGACGCTGAAAGAGAGGTTTCAAGTGCCCTTTGACTCTCTTCGTTCCTGGAGCCCTAATTCCACCCTCTTCTGCTCAGCTTCTCCCTAACTTGGACTTTTCCCTAGGGTTTTGCTGACCATTGCACAGCTCAACTCCAGTTTGGCATGCTGCGAGTTGACTCTCTTTCTTCCAGAAATTTCCAGGTGAAATCTGAGACCTTTGAGCTTCTGCTGGTGCAGGGTCAACAGGAACCATGAGGGCTTTCTGAGGGAGCCACTCCCCAGCTCTGTGGGGTTCTGCCTGTGCTCCTATGCCCAGCCCACCTGCCTGGTGAGTAAGGCAATTACTGGTGCTTAGAGCCCAAGGCAAACAATAGAGAAGTGTTCAGTTAGTGAAGAGAAAGTAGTTTAGACCAATTTATCGCAAATGTATTCCTTACTAGGAATTCTAAAAGTGTGATCAGATTGCAGTATGTCAAACTTTTTTCAATGTTGATTAATTTATGAAAATTACTTACCAAACTGCAAAAAATAAAACCACATTTACAAAATGTCTGATAGTTTACACAGGACTTTTATACACACAACTCATGAATTAAGCTTTAGTGAATTTTTTCATAGTGATAATTACAATTTCACTTTTGCTTTATAAATGGTAAAAATATGACAAGCAATTAGAAACAAAAATATCTGGGATAAAAAAACTCATTTAAAAGATAAAGGAAACTTAAGCATTTGTGAATTTGTATTTATAAAAGTGAAGTTACTTGCAATTTATTCTTATCTGTTTACAGGAGGAGAGCCCCACGAACGAATATCAAAAAACTGTTTTCTCTGGTGATGGTAACAGCACATGCCTAAAATTATTAAAACCTTTTGAAAATATTTTGGAATTCAATCTTTCCATCAATAAAGTGGAAATTAATAAACAATGTATTATACCATAAATAAAACAGTTTCATTGTTAGTAAGAATTAAATAAAACAAGTTATACCTCCCACAAAGGAAGTTAATTACTTAATTAAGTTAAATTAATCAACATTATAAAGGTTAGTACCTGTAGGACCCTATGGGGAAATATGGTGACTGGAACATTTCATTAAGTTTTTTTTTTTAAAGATTTTATTTATTTATTCATGAGAGACAGAGGGAGAGAGAGAGAGAAGCAGAGGGAGAAGCAGTCTCCCAAGGAGCAGGGAGCCCAACGCAGGACTCGATCCCAGGACCCTGGGATCATGACCTGAGCCGAAGGCAGATGCCCAACCATCTGAGCCACCCAGGAGCCCTCATTAAGTTTTATATAAATGAATATCTATGCATTAAAGGTGATCTTTTTTATTAGGCGACAATGATTACTTTTCCCCCCCTTAAAACATATACAAAACTCCATGTACTCGTCACCTGACTTAAAAAAATTACCAACTCAGGGGGCCTAGGTGGCTCAGTTGGTTGAGTGACCGACTCTTGATTTCGGCTCAGGTCATGATCTCAGGGTCATGAGACAGAGCTCCTCCTCCGGCTCCTGGCTGGGTGTGGAGCCTGCTTGGGATTCTCTCTCTCCATCTCCCTCTGCTCCCCTAAAAAATATCAAGTCATGGTCAATCTTGTTTTATCCATACCTACACCCATTTTGCCTATTCTAAGTTATTTAAAAGGAAATCTTAGACATAATATTTCAGTTCTAAATATTTCAATAGGTGTCTCTAAAAGATAAGCATTCTCTTTAAAAACATAACCACAAACCATTATCATACCTAAAGTTAAATAAAAATTCTATAAGATCAAATATCTAGTGTTCAAATTTTTCTGATGGTCTCATAAATGTTTTTGTAACAGTTTATTTGTTCAAATTAGAATTCGTATAGTGTCTGCACATTGCAGTTGGTTGATACATCTCTTAAGTCCTTTTGAACTTATAAATCCCTCCCTTTTTCTTATATGATTTTTTGTGAGTTAATTTTTAACCTGAATTTTAAAATATTTATTCAGAGATTCCCATACCAGCTCTTAGAACATTAAAATACAAGATTTTGAATATGAGGAAAATGTGCTGATTGATTTCTATGGGTCTAAAGAAATTAAAGTGCAACTATCCTTTTTTAGACTTTTGAAATCCCGTAATACCCTGGTAACACTGGGGCAGTTTTTTCTAAGAAGGGTATGGAGGCATCTTTCTTTTGAAAATTTCTTTTACAGCAAAAGATGAAAATCACCAAGAGAAGTCTGAAAGTTAGGCAAAAGGGTCAATGTGGATCACAAATCTCTTCAAGTTTTTAGCTGGGAATTGGATCTGGTGATTTTTGACCAGATTTAATAAATAGATTCTCTTTCTTCTTTTTTTGCATGTGTGTGTGTGTGTGTGTGTGTGTGTAGTGTATTTATTCTACCAATCTTCCATTTTCATTTTTTCTTATTCCACGTTGACTAAGTCAATGAAAGAAGCCATACACCATTGGTCAATAAGTCTTGTGAATTATTCAATTATTTTTTGAACAAGTTCCTTCTTTTTCGTTCCCTTAAAAATTCCTCCATTATTTATGGGATTAAGTCTTTAACTCAGTGTGTTGCTCAAAACCTGCTGTACTCTGATCTCAAGTTATGTCACTTCTGCCCCATATGATTCTCTAGTCAAATTCATCTACTAACTCACCATGAATATTTCCATGCATTTCATTCCTTCCCCCTCTTGCTAATATAAATCTCCCCTAATATAAAATGCCTTCCACCAATGCAGCTACCTATCCAATTCCAATTCCTGATACCAGGAGGCATTTTCCTCTCTTCCTACATTACCTATTTTCTGCTCTCTTTGACATTTGTCAGACTCTGCCTGGTATTTTGACTTAACTATTCATGTGTTATGCCTTAGTACGTATTTGGGAACTACTCTTTTCAGAGGAACATGCTAGGTGCCTGTGGCATGGAGAGGCGTGAATTGTGCTCCTTGCTCTCAAAATGCAAGTTTTAATAAAAAGCTGTTCATTTATCTATCTATCTATCCATAGGCATAGATACACACACACACACACACACACACACACACACACACACACACACATCATCATACAACTGCCAAATCAGTGGAACAAAGAATAGAATCTCTTTAAGAGCACAGATTATGGAGGCAAATAGACCCAAATGGTACCCCATTCACTGAGTGATCTTCGGTGATTTATTTACTTAACTCTTTTTATTTCTAATTTATTTAGTCTGTTAGTCTGTTTCTTCATCTACAAATGAGGATGATAATAATATTTAATAAAATTGTTCTGAGGATTAAATGGATTATCATAAGTGAAGTGCTTAACACAGTGCTTGCTACGTAAATATTCTTGTTTTTACTAACAAGTGATATGTGGTTCAGAGAAAACAAAGATTGTTGTGTGCCAAAGGCAGTCAAGGAGGTTCACAGATGTGATACTGTGATTTATTTTATTTTTTTTATTAACATATAATGTACTATTTGTTTCAGGGGTACAGGTCTGTGATTCATCAGTCTTACACAATTCACAGTGCTCACCATTGCACGTACCCTCCCCAAATGTCCATCACCCAGCCACCCCCTCTCTCCTACCCCCCTCCACTCCAGCAACCCTCAGTTTGTTTCCTGAGATTAAGAGTCTCTTATGGTTGTGATTTTTTTTTTTTGCACAAGAATAAGTGTTTTATTGCAAAGGTGGTATTGCTATTCTTTTTTCTTTTCTTTTTTTTAAATTTTATTTTATTATGTTATGTTAGTCACCATACAATACATCATTATGGTTGTTTTTTATAAGAAAAACATATATTTGGTCGTTCAGAGTTCAGATGACCACTGTTCCTGACTCATGCTCTGCAAACCCTAGGACTTTCCTAAGTGAGAAGAACATCAAAGGTGTCTTTTATTATGTAATGACTTTTGCAAAGTACCTAGGAATAGTTGCCAGGGGAACCAATCTTGTGATTAGAGGGTTGGAACTTTCAGTCCCATCCCCCTGACCTCCAGGGAAAGGAAAGGGGCTAGAGATTGAATCAATCGCCAACGACCAATGATTTAATCAATCCTCCTAAGTAATGAAGCTGCCATAAAAACCCTACTTGACAGAGTTCGGAGAGCTTCTGGGTTGGTGAACATGTAGAGACAGTGAGGAGTGGTGTGCCTAGAGAGAGCATGGAAGCTCCTTGCCCTTCCCACATGCCTTGCCCTGTGCATCTCTTCCATCTGGCTGTTCCTGAGTTATTTCCTTTTACAATAAACTGGTGATGTAGTAAGTAAAATGTTTCTCTGAGTTCTGTGAGCTTCTTTAGTAAATTAATTAACCTGAGGAGGGGTTTTGTGGAAACCTGATTTATATAGCCAGTTGGTCAGAAGTACAGGTAACCATCTGGGCTTGAGACTGGTACTCTGGAAAATAGTATGGAGGTTCCTCAAAAAGTTGAAAATAGAGTTATCCTATGACCCAGCAATTGCACTACTGGGTATTTACCCCAAAGAGACAAATGTAGGGATCCGAAGGGGCACGTGCACCCCAATGTTTATAGCAGCAATGTCCACAATAGCCAAACTATGGAAAGAGCCTAGATGTCCATCAACAGATGAATGGATAAAGAGCATGTGGTATATATATATACAATGGAATATTATGTAGCCATCAAAAAATGAAATCTTGCCATTTGCAACAACGTGTATGGAACTAGAGGGTATTTTGCTAAGCAAAATAAGTCAATCAGAGAAAGACAAGTATCGTAGGATCTCACTGATATGAGGAATTTGAGAAACAAGACAGAGGATCATAGGGGAAGGGAGGGAAAAATGAAACAAGACGAAACCAGAGAGGGAGACAAACCATAAGAGACTCTTAATCTCAGGAAACAAATTGAGGGTTGCTGGAGTGGTGGGGGTGGGAGTGATGGGGGGGCTGGGTGATGGACACTGGGGAGGGTATGTGCTATGGTGAGGGCTGTTAATTGTGTAAGACTGTTGAATCACAGACCTGTACCCCTGAAACAAATAATACATTATATGTTAACCAAAAAAAATTAAAATAAAATAAAGTTGGGGGCAGATGCAGTCTGGTAGGACTGAACCCTTCACTTGTGGGATCTGACACCATCTGTGGTAGGACACCGAGCTGGTGTCTGGAGGATTGCCTGTTGGGGTCATGGAGAACGAGCCCCCACCCCACCCCCCTGCTGCTTCACACACATGTTGAAACTGGGTCCAAGAACAACAAAAAGAACAGGGAAGGTGGGAATTGAATTAGATAAGGGGGAAAGGGATCAAAGAAGTGGTAGGGAGAAAGGATTACATAAGTAAAGATACGGATGTAGGAACCCAAAGCATGATGGCAGAATGCTGAGCATTCATTTTCAATAGCAAAACCAGGAAAAAGTTTTTCTAAAAACCCCAGGATTGCTTTGTGGTTTCAATCTTTTATTTACAGAAAATACACAATTATGAAACCTTTCTCAATCCCAATACAACATCTTCTCTAAAACCTCTTTCTTTAAAATTATCTGTATTTACCAATGCACTAAAATATACTATTAAATGCTCTAACAAGGGTTTATGAAATTTTATACAATGTCTTTTCATATGAATGAATTCTTATTTCACCACTCAAGCAATTAAAATAACTCCCCCCCCCACCAAGATTCTTTTCTATCAAAGATTCAAAATCAGAGAGTATGGTTGGCAGTGATGGGGAAGGAGGGAGGTACTCGGGGATTCTGGATTTGCACAGTCCTTACAAGTATTTACAGAGCAATGTCTCCTTGTCACAGATGTTTCTTGAGTAACTTCAGTTTCAAAAAAAAAAAGGGACTCCTCAGTGGCTGACTCTAAGCCTTATTATCTTAAGGTCCCTCTCTGTCCCCAAGTAGCTGTTCTCTCAGCTGAGACAGCATATTTTCCAAGAGCATAGGGGCAAAATGGCACCGACTCTGTTCCTGCCTACTCCATCTCTCTGTTTCACCATTAGTAAAATGAGGATAATAATAATGCTTGCCTAATAGGGTTCTTTGGGGGGATTAAATTAGTTAATATTTGTTAAATGCTTAAAATGTACACACTATAGTAAACACACACACATTTTGTTGAACACTTAAATTTATTGAAAAAAATTGTTCCTACAAAGTGAAGAGTCCATCCCCTTTTCCCAGATAGCCATCCATCCATATGCAAACCCACTTAATTCACAGCCACATGATAATATGGAATGCACCCTTACTCTGTGAATGATTCCAAGTTGTCCTATGGGCAATGACATTGATTACAAACGATAAAAATCTTCCAATAAATCTCCTTACTTCTGGGTTATTTTCTTTAATGAGTCAAAAAACAAACAACTTTCTCTTCCTCTTTCTCTCTCTTATCATCCGAGGTTGCAGCACCACCCAGAATTCAAGGATACTGTTAAGATAATAGTAGATTGCTACTGTTCACTACAGTGATGGAGTATGGGTGCAAGGGAGGATGTGTGTGCTCTGGTCCGAGCAGCTAAAACATCCTCTGCATTTTCACAGTGGTCATCGCCAGCACCTCGATGAAAAGATTACCCCGGCTCCCTGGGGCAGAATGGTGCTAAGCAGGTAGGACCACTATAGAGTGGTTCGGAACTGAATCTGAGAGAAACGGTCCTCCCAGCTGGAGGCAGAGCGGTCTCTTTGGGCGCATGCTCCAGCCTAAGCGAGGTCCATCACCGTTTAATTCTAGATATCTGAGGAATAGCACCCGCAGCTTCTGATGCACTCCAGAGCCTCCCAGGAGGGAGTTGATCTGTGGGGTTGCCCTTCCTCTTCTCAAACAGCTGTTATGGCAGAATACGTAAAATGTTCCTAAGTGTTTACTCACAATGATTCCCGGAGCTGAGTCACTGTCATTGCTTTCATTTTACACAGGGGAAAACTGAGGCAAGAAGAGAGGTCCTGTAGTGCGTAAGAGCTCAGAATCTGGAATTAATTAACACCCCTGGGTTCACACTCTGGCTCTGCCACTTAAAAGGGGAAGGCATTTAGCTTCCCTGTGCCTCACTTTCCTGGTCTCTACAATGGGAATAACCTTAGTGCCTTGCCTCCCTCATGGAGTCGCTGAAGGCTTTCATGAAATAATGCATGTAATGTGCATGTAATGTGCAAAGCACATAGTGCTCAGTAAATACTAGCCAGTGCTAGTGTTGGTAGAGGTGGTATTGTTGGGGGAAGGAGTGGTGGATCAGTAGGGCAGGAAAAAAAGTAGAAGCCAGCAATATCCCTTTTACTATGATATTATCAGTGTTAAAAAAAAATGTATTTTCTCTGAGATACTCAAGATGCTAAGAAAATGTGTTTTGCTTAGATCTTTGGGCCGAAAACCAGAAATACCAAATGGAAATCTGTCTGTGGAGAAGGATCAGAAACTGTCACCATCCCTTATGATCCTGGCTATGGGATGGTTGGCTCCCAGAGTGTCTTTTGCTCAGAGAACAAATCTTGGAGGCTGAGAGGGTGAATTATACTCATTCAGTGAATTTTATGTCATATGACACATTGAAATAATTTACACGAAAATAGGATGGTTCAGAAAATAAGAATAGTAATGATATGTCCTAAAGGGCTATCTCAGTTGTTGGGGTTAGTTTTAAGGGGTTTACTGGCTCTTTCCATCTTGAAGCATTATGATGAGTCTGTAGTGGTAGTAAAGTTTATTGCACGGATCTTATCACAAGTCAGCCTGGGTCTGTGAACAGGAAAGTCTCCTGACAGATATCCTGGCCCTAGCTCTCAGCATTTTCTCCAATATATGATGTGCTTTTGTTCCATTTTTGGTTGGTCAGCTGACATGCTGCTTATTGTTTCAGATGTTTTGGGGAGATTCTCTCACCGCTTAAATTCCCTCTCTGCTTGAGCTGATTCTGATTATTACCTAAGAACAGATATGGCTTCAGCTCTTAGGGAAATCTTTTGTTAGGATCCAAAGTATTTTTCTGGGGTGTCCTGCCCATGAATCAGTACTGTGGTCTTTCTTCATCTTCCAGTCTTCCTCTTACCACAAGACTTCCTGAGGAAGCACAACCTTTTACACACTTTTGATTTTCTTGTTCAAGAAAAAAGACAGTGGGATAGTCCTGAAAGGCAAAAACAAAAACAGAAACACACACACACACACACACATGGCTATTTAGAGTATATATGTATATTATATACTGGCTATTACTGGCTATATATATATATATGCTATATATATATACAAATATATGGGCTATATTTATATTTATATATACTATATAGCCAGTAATAGCCAGTATATAAATAGCCAGACACTGTAAATATATACATATTTTGAGATATATATATATGTATATATACATACATACATATACATATCTATATATATACATATATATATATATATCTCAAGTCCCCAGCACCCAAAGGTGATCCTGGAGTTACATAAACTATCTCTGAAGATTGAAAAACTGGAGCAAGAGAAAGAGAATCATTTAAATAGTACTACACCTCTTTCTCCAAGAAGATGGAGAAAAGATTTGCTTTTGTCTACAGCTCTAGAAAGAAAACCTTAGTTTATCAGCTCCACTGAAACATCGTTTATTGTAATATATGACTTTGGTAAAACTTGCTAACACACATAGTGACCATGGAACTATGGATACTTTATATCACTCAGCTTAGATTTGTACTTTTCTGGATTTGGCAGGCTGGCTGAAATAAATAATTACCTGTTAAAAATCGGTTTGTCCTAATTCTCTTTTTTTTCTGCCCAATTTTCATTTGAATATCTATGTCATACAACTTAAGGGCCCTGCACAAGTCCACTTCCTAAAGTGAGTTAAGTTTCTTTTTCATTTTATTAAATCCCAATGGGGTCGTGAAGGGCAATGAGTTTACATAGTAGTGTTCATGCGGTTATTTCTCTCTTTCTGGACACCAGGTACATATTCCTTAGTTCATAAGAGACTGTTATCTGTGGTCATTGTAAACATCCCTCTGTCTTTTCTTATCTCCTGATTGCCATTCCCCATATCCCGCTCTCCATTTTCCAGTAATCCACTTTAATTCAAGATAGATACCCTTAACTATGCATGCAGGTTTGGGATATGAATATGTTCCTCACATTCCTTGCTCCTGAGTGCTGCATAATATTCCGTAACATGTATCTCCTAGATTTGCCTATTCATTTTCTTTGTGGTGAACACTTAGGTTGCCTCCAACTCTCCTTTACCCCATACAATACTGTAGTGAATATCCTTGTATACATCTCTGATCTGCTTGAGGCTTTCTCTTGGATATATGCTCAGCAAAGGAGTTGCAGATCAATTTACTTCCCTGTGCGGGAGAGTTCTTTTCTGTCCACACTCACACAACATACAGTAGTACTTACCTTCCTAATTTTCACAATAGTGATTTTCTTATCCTCTTAGTAGCTGCAGGATCTGTAGTGATGCTCATTCCTATGTTGATAATTCATAGCTTCTCTCTCTCTTTTTTCTTTCTGACCAGTCTGGCTATAGGTTTATCAATTTTGTTGATCTCAAAGAACTACCTGTGGTTTCATCAATTTATTCTTTTTTCTTTACGATATTATTTATTTATTTGACAGAGAGAGACATAGCGAGAGAGGTAACACAAGCAGAGGGAGTGGAAGAGGGAGAAGCAGGCTTCCCGTAGAGCAGGGAGGCCGATGTGGGGCTTGATCTCAGGACCCTGGGATCATGACCTGAGCCAAAGGCAGCCGCTTAACCGACTGAGCCACCGAGGCACCCCTTCATCAGTTTATTTTTCTCTTCATGTTTTCATTGGTTTCTGCTTTGATCTTTGTTTCTTCTGCTTACTTTGCGTTTAATTGGGTCTTATTCTAATTTTTTTTAATTTTTTATTGTTATGTTAATCACCATACATTACATCATTAGCTTTTGATGTGGTGTTCCATGATTCATTGTTTGTGCATAACACCCAGTGCTCCACACAGAATGTGCCCTCTTTAATACCCATCACCAGGCTAACCCATCCCCCCACCTCCCTCCCCTCCAGAACCCTCAGTTTGTTTTTCAGAGTCCATCGTCTCTCATGGTTCGTCTCCCCCTCCAACTTACTCCCCTTCATTCTTCCCCTCCTGCTATCTTCTTCTTTTTCTTTTTTCTTAACATATTTTGCATTATTTGTTTCAGAGGTACAGATCTATGATTCAACAGTCTTGCACAATTCACAGCGCTCACCATAGCACATACCCTCCCCAATGTCTATCACCCAGCCACCCCATCCCTCCCACCCCCCACCACTCCAGCAACACTCAGTTTGTTTCCTGAGATTAAGAATTCCTCATATCTGTGAGGTCATATGATACATGTCTTTCACTGATTGACTTATTTCACTCAGCATAACACCCTCCAGTTCCATCCACGTCGTTGCAAATGGCAAGATCTCATTCCTTTTGATGGCTGCATAATATTCCATTGTGTATATATACCACTCTTCTTTAGCCATTCATCTGTCGATGGGCATCTTGGCTCTTTCCACAGTTTGGCTATGGTGGACATTGCTGCTATAAACATTGGGGTACACGTACCCCTTCGGGTCCCTACATTTGTATCTTTGTGGTAAATACCCAGTAGTGCAATTGCTGGATCGAACGGTAGCTCTAATTTCAACTGTTTGAGGAACCTCCATACTGTTTTCCAGAGGGGTTGCACCAGCTTGCATTTCCACCAACAGTGTGGGAGGGTTCCCCTTTCTCCACATCCCCGCCAACATCTGTCGTTCCCTGACTTGTTAATTTTAGCCATTCTGACGGGTGTGAGGTGGTATCTCATTGAGGTTTTGATTTGGATTTCCCTGATGCCGAGCGATGTTGAGCACTTTTTCATGTGCCTGTTGGCCATTTGGATGTCTTCTTTGGAGAAATGTCTGTTCATGTCTTCTGCCCATTTCTTGATTGGATTATTTGTTCTTTGGGTGTTGAGTTTGACAAGTTCTTTATAGATTTTGGATACTAGCCCTTTATCTGATATGTCATTTGCAAATATTTTCTCCCATTCTGTCGGTTGTCTTTTGGTTTTGTGGACTGTTTCTTTTGCTGTGCAAAAGCTTTTTGTCTTGATGAAATCCCAATAGTTCATTTTTGCTCTGGCTTCCCGTGCCTTTGGCGATGTTTCTAGGAAGAAGTTGCTGCGGCTAAGGTCGAAAAGGTTGCTACCTGTGTTCTCCTTTAGGATTTTGATGGACTCCTGTCTCACGTTTAGGTCTTTCAACCATTTGGAGTCTATTTTTGTGTGTGGTGTAAGGAAATGGTCCAGTTTCATTCTTCTGCATGTGGCTGTCCAATTTTCCCAACACCATTTGTTGAAGAGACTGTCTCTTTTCCATTGGACATTCTTTCCTGCTTTGTCAAAGATAAGTTGACCATAGAGTTGAGGGTCCATTTCTGGGCTCTCGATTCTGTTCCATTGATCGATGTGTCTGTTTTTGTGCCAGTACCATACTGTCTTGATGATGACAGCTTTGTAATAGAGCTGGAAGTCCGGAATTGTGATGCCACCGGCTTTGCTTTTCTTTTTCAATATTCCTCTGGATATTTGGGGTCTCTTCTGGTTCCATACAAATTTTAGGATTATTTGTTCCATTTCTTTGAAAAAAGTGGATGGTATTTTGATGGGGATTGCACTGAATGTGTAGATTGCTCTAGGTAGTATTGACATCTTCACAATGTTGGTTCTTCCAATCCATGAGCATGGAACGTTTTTCCATTTCTTTGTGTCTTCTTCAATTACTTTCATGAGTATTTTATAGTTTTCTGAGTATAGATCCTTTGCCTCCTTGGTTAAATTTATTCCTAGGTATCTTATAGTTTTGGGTGCAATTGTAAATGGGATTGACTCCTTAATTATTCTCTCTTCTGTCCTGTTGTTGGTGTATAGGAATGCCACTGATTTCTGTGCACTGATTTTATATCCTGCTACTTTACTGAATTCCTGTATGAGTTCTAGCAGTTTTGGGGTGGAGTCTTTTGGGTTTTCCACATACAGTATCATATCATCTGCAAAGAGTGAGAGTTTGACTTCCTCTTTGCCGATTTGGATGCCTCTGATATCTTTTTGTTGTCTGATTGCTGTGGCTAGGACTTCTAATACTATGTTGAATAGCAGTGGTGACAGTGGACATCCCTGCCGCGTTCCTGACCTTAGGGGAAAAGCTCTCAGTTTTTCCCCATTGAGAATGATATTTGCTGTAGTTTTTTCATAGATGGCTTTTATGATATTGAGGTATGTACCCTCTATCCCTATACTCTGAAGAGTTTTGACCAAGAAAGGATGCTGTACTTTGTCAAATGTTTTTTCTGCATCTATTGAGAGGATCATATGATTCTTGTTCTTTCTTTTGTTAATATATTGTATCACGTTGATTGATTTGCAGATGTTGAACCAACCTTGCAGCCCAGAGATAAATCCCACTTGGTCATGGTGAATAATCCTTTTAACGTACTGTTGGCTCCTATTGGCTAGTATTTTGGTGAGAATTTTTGCATCCATGTTCATCAAGGATATTGGTCTGTAATTCTCCTTTTTGATGGGGTCTTTGTCTGGTTTTGGGATCAAGGTAATGGTGGCCTCGTAAAATGAGTTTGGAAGTTTTCCTTCCATTTCTACTTTTTGGAACAGTTTCAGGAGAATAGGTATTAATTCTTCTTTAAATGTTTGGTAGAATTCCCCTGGGAAGCCATCTGGCCCCGGGCTTTTTTTCTTGGGAGATTTTTGATGACTGCTTCAATTTCCTTAGTAGTTATAGGTCTGTTCAGGTTTTCTATTTCTTCCTGGTTCAATTTTGGTAGTTGATACATTTCTAGGAATGCATCCATTTCTTCCAGGTTATCTAATTTGCTGGCATAGAGTTGCGCATAATATGTTCTTATAATTGTTTGTATGTCTTTGGTGTTGTTTGTGATCTCTCCTCTTTCATACATAATTTTGTTGATTTGGGTCATTTCTCTTTTCTTTTTGATAAGTCTGGCCAGGGGTTTATCAATCTTGTTAATTCTTTCAAAGAACCGGTTCCTAGTTTCGTTGATCTGTTCTACTGTTCTTTTGGTTTCTATTTCATTGATTTTTGCTCTGATCTTTATGATTTCTCTTCTCCTGCTAGGTTTAGGCTTTATTTGCTGTTTTTCCTCTAGTTCCTTTAGGTGTAGGGTTAGGTTGTGTATTTGAGAACTTTCTTGTTTCTTGAGAAAGGCTTGTATTGCTATATACTTTCCTCTTAGGACTGCCTTTGTTGTATCCCAAAGATTTTGAACAGTTGTGTTTTCATTTTCATTGGTTTCCATGAGTTTTTTTAATTCTTCTTTAATTTCCTGGTTGACCCATTCATTCTTTAGTAGGATGCTCTTTAGCCTCCATGTATTTGAGTTCTTTCCGACTTTCCTCTTGTGATTGAGTTCTAGTTTCAAAGCATTGTGGTCTGAAAATATGCAGGGAATAATCCCAATCTTTTGGTACCGGTTGAGACCTGATTTGTGACCTAGGATGTGATCTATTCTGGAGAATGTTCCATGGGCACTAGAGAAGAATGTGTATTCTGTTGCTTTGGGATGGAATGTTCTGAATATGTCTGTGAAGTCCATTTGGTCCAGTGTGTCATCTAAAGTCTTTATTTCCTTGTTGATCTTTTGCTTAGACGATCTGTCCATTTCAGTCAGGGGGGTTTTAAAGTCCCCACTATGATTGTACTGTTGTCAATGTGCTTCTTTGATTTGTTATTAATTTCCTTAAAATTGGCTGCCCATGTTCGGGGCATAGATATTTACAATTGTTAGATCTTCTTGTTGGATAGACCCTTTAAGTAGGATATAGTGTCCTTCTTCATCTCTTATTACAGTCTTTGTTTTAAAATCTAATTTGTCTGATATAAGGATTGCCACCTCAGCTTTCTTTTGGTGTCCATTAGCATGGTAAATGGTTTTCCACCCCCTCACTTTCAGTGTGGGGGTGTCTTTGGGTCAAAAATGAGTCTCTTGCAGACAGCATATTGATGGGTCTTGTTTTTTAATCCAATCTGAGAGCCTGTGTCTTTTGATTGGGGCATTTAGCCCATTTACATTCAGAGTAACTATTGAAAGGTATGAATTTAGTGCCATTGTATTGCCTGTAAGGTGACTGTGACTGTATATTGTCTGTGTTCCTTTCTGGTCTATGCTGCTTTTAGGCTCTCTCTTTGCTTAGAGGACCCCTTTCAATATTTCTTGGAGGGCTGGTTTCGTGTTTGCAAATTCCTTTAGTTTTTGTTTGTCCTGGAAGCTTTTGAACTCTCCTTCTATTTTCAATGACAGCCTCGCTGGATATAGTATTCTTGGCTGCATATTTTTCTCGTTTAGTGCTCTGAAGATATCTTGCCAGTCCTTTCTGGCCTGCCAGGTCTCTGTGGATAGGTCTGTTGCCAATCTAATGTTTCTACCATTGTAGGTTACATATCTCTTCTCCCGAGCTGCTTTCAGGATTTTCTCTTTGTCTCTGAGACTCATAAGTTTTACTATTAGATGTCGGGGTGTTGACCTATTTTTACTGATTTTGAGAGGGGTTCTCTGTGCCTCCTGGATTTTGATGCCTGTTTCCTTCCCCACATTAGGGAAGTTCTCTGCTATAATTTGCTCCAATATACCTTCTGCCCCTCTCTCTCTTTCTTCTTCTTCTGGGATCCCAATTATTCTAATGTTGTTTCGTCTTATCATATCGCTTATCTCTTGAATTCTGCCCTCGTGATCCTGTAGTTGTTTCTCTCTCTTTTTCTCAGCCTCTTTATTTTCCATCATTTGGTCTTCTATATCACTGATTCTCTCTTCTGCCTCATTTATCCTAGCAGTTAGTGCCCCCATTTTTTATTGCACCTCATTAATAGCCTTTTTGATTTCGACTTGGTTAGATTTTAGTTCTTTTATTTCTCCAGAACGGGTTTCTCTAATAACTTCCACGCTTTTTTCAAGCCCAGCTAGTATCTTTAAAGTCATGATTCCAAACTCTAGGTCCAACATCGTACTAATGTCCGTATTGAGTAGGTCCCTGGCAGACGGTACTAACTCTTGTTCTTTGTGCTGAGGTGATTTTTTTCGTCTCGTCATTTTGTCCAGAGGAGAATAGATGAATGAGAGAACAAAATGCTAACAGGTTAACAACGTCCCTAGCAAATATACTCTATACAAATCAGAAAAGACCTGAAACCAGTGGAAAAGAAAGGGACAGAAAGAAAAAAGAAAGAGGAGGAAAAAAAAGGAAAAAGAAAAAGATAAAAACAAAGAAACACAGAGCAAAACAAAAAAAAAACAGAATATGATCAAATATGATCAGGCTAGTGCATAGATAGATCAGTGCCACACACTGGATTTTGGGCGTATTTTGGTCTGTTAGAAGAAAGTGCCTCCTAAAATTTTAAAGGAAGAAAGACTTATATATGTACAAAATAAGGGTTGATACAATGAAGGGATGGAAGATGACTGTAAAGACGAAAATTATAAAAGATTTTATAAAAGGAATTGATAAGAAGTTGTTTGAAAAAAGAAAGAAGATTTAAAAAAAAAAAGGAGAGAATGTGATCAGGCAGGAGACTAGAACAAAGCCATACACCAGTGATTTAGGGTATATTTTGATCTGTTAGAAGAAACTGTATGTCAAAATTTTAAAGAGAGAACAACTTCTATATACGCCAAAAATAAGGGTAACTACTATGAAGGGATAAAATATGACTCTAAAAAAGAAAAATAAAAAAATGTTTTTTTTTTAAAAAGGGATTGATAAGATGTTGGTTGAAAAAGGGGAAAGAAAAATTAAAAAAAAAACAGTTAAAAAAATTAACTTTGAAAAACTAATGAATCATGGTAAAAAAGCCATGAATTCTATATGCAGTATTCCCTTAGCGCTGGAGTTCTCCCGTTCTCCTTGATGGGTAAACTTGGTCTTGGCTTGCTGGCTGTTCGTGCTGATCTTCTGGGGGAGGGGCCTGTTGCCGTGGTTCCCAAATGTCTTTGCTGGAGGCGGAATTGCCCTGCCCTTGTCAGTCCGGGCTAAGCAATCTGCTCGGGTTTGCTCTCGGGAGCTTTTGTTCCCTGCAAGCTCTCCCTACAGCTTTGGAGGACCAGAGTGAAAATGGTGGCCTCCCAATCTCTGCCCGGAGGAGCCAAGAACTCGGGGCCCCGCTCCTCAGTGCGCCCCCAGAGAAATGCAGTCACTCCCATCTCCCTGGTCTCCGGCTGCACTGCGTGCTCACCCGGCCTGTGACCGAGTGTTTCTTTCTCTGGCTCCCCACCCCGTGTGGAGTCTCCAAACCCAGCAGATCCCTGCGGTGCACTCCCACGCCACTCCTCCCCAGGGAGGAAGGGGAGTCTCCCCAGCTCTGCCGCTTGTTGGGTCCCTGCTGGAGGAGCAGTGGCCCGACTGGGCCGCGGATCACAGTTTATGGCAACCCCGAGCTGAGAGCCCGCGCCTCGGCTCCGTCTCTGCAGCCAGCTTCCCCGCTCCGATACCTGGGAGCTCTGCCGCACTCAGACACCCCCGGTCTTTCTTGACCCCGAGGGTCCTGAGACCACACTGTCCCGCGAGGGTTCCACCCCCTGCTTAGCGACTGGAGCGACGTCCCTCAGCGGAGCCGACTTCTAAAAGTTCCGATTTTGTGCTCCGCGGCTCTATCACTTGCCAGAAGCGGCCAACGGAGGCCCCTCCCCCGCCATCTATCCTCCCGAATATCGCCTCGGATTCACTTCTCCGCACTTCCTACCTTCCAGTAAGTGGTCGCTTCTCTGTTCAGAGAGTTGTTGCTACTCTCTTCTTCGGTCTCCTGTTGAGTTCGTAGGTGTTGAGAATGGTTTGATCCCTGTTCAGCTGAATTCCTGAGACCAGACGAAATCCAGGTCTCCTACTCCTCCGCCATCTTGCTCCGCCCCCGAATGTCATTATTCTAATTTTTTTAAAAAGATTTTATCCTTAAGCAATCTCTATGCTCAACATGAGGCTTGAACTTACAACCCCAAGATCAAGAATCGTGTGCTTTCCCAACTGAGGCAGCCAGACACCCCTTTATTTGGGTCTTCTGATTCTAGGTTTTTAAGGTAGAAACTGAAGTCATTGACGTAGATCTGTCTTTCTTTCTTTCTTTTTTTGAGAAAGACAGAGATTGGGGGCTGCAGAGCGAGAGGGAGAAAGAGACTCTTAAGCAGGCTCCACACCCAGCATAGAGCCCAACATGGAGCTGATCTCATGACTCTGAGATCATGACCTAAGCCAAATTTGAGAGCTGGCATTTAACTGACTGAGCCATCCAGGTGCCCCCCTTCTTTTCTAATATAAGCAGTCAGTACCACAAATTTCTCTATGAGAACCCCAGTACAAGCATTCCACAAATTTCAATATGTTGTGCTACAATTTCATTCAGTACAAAATACTTCCTAATTTCCTTTTCAAGCTTTTCTTTTATCCATGGGTTATTTAGAAGTGTGTTACTTAATTTCCAAGTATTTGAAGGTTTTTTCCAAGTATACTTTTGTTATAGATGTCTAACTTAATTCCAGTGTGAACAGACAACATGCTCTGTGTGATTTGAATCCTTTCAAAATGTATACATATTTTGTAGTTCAGAATGTGGTATCTTGCTAAATGTTCCATGTACACTTGAAAAATACTTGTGTATTTTGCTGCTGTTGAATGACCATTTCTTATATATGTCAGTTAGGTCAAGTTGGCTGCTAGTATTGTTCCAGTCTTCTCTAACCTTGCTAATTTTCTGTCTACATGTTCTATCAATTATTGATAGAGGGATATCAAAATTCCCAACTCTAACTGTGGATTCATCCATTTTTCCATGCAGCTTTCAGTTTTTGCTTCATGTATTCTGAAGCTCTATTATTAGGGGCATCAATGTTTAGAATTTGTATGTTTTCTTGATGAATTGACCCCCTATCATTATCTAAAACCTTTATCTTTGATATTTTGTTCCCAAACTTAATTTGTCTGATATTAATATAACCACTTCACCTTTCTTTTTCCTAGATTAAATTCTAAAATAAATTCTGAGAACCAAAGTGAGACACTTTGTATAATTTTTTAGTTGTTACATTGAGAAAAGTAAAAATAAACCAGTGAAATTAATTTTAATAATGTATTTTCTTAACCCAAGATTTGAAAAATATTTTCATCTTAACATGTAATCAATATAAAAGCTATTAATGTGATAGCTTTTTTTTTTTTTATTTATTTTTTTATTTATTTAACATTCTTTTCTTCCTATCTTCAAAATTCAGTGTATATTTTTTTATTTATAACACGTCTAAATTTGAACTAGCCACATTTCAAATGTTCAATAGCCATATATGGCTAATGGCTGCTGTATTATATGATGCAATTCTAGGTTTTCTACAATGTAAATGTTAACAAATATTAAAATAAGTGTTAATATTTTCATATTTCTAGGGGTATATTTGACTTTTTTAAGTGTACCTTGGAATCTGGAAGACATAAAGGAGACATGTGCAAAGAACATAATGCCAGGTACAAGAAAGGAAGATATTTATCTACAAGTAGGATATAAAATATTACAGGAATGCCAGTACTGTAAGTGAAGAGGTAATAGAAATGAAAATTACTCACTGCTCTAATTCCTCCAAGCTCTTGAAAATGTACATAGTAATGATGAGTTACCAAAACTTTAAATATCGAGTTCCTGATTCAGAATGTTGATAATAACTGTGAGTGACAGATTTATCCCAAGTCATACAGAACAGCGTTTAGTGCTATGAACACCAGTGCAGATTTGTGACACTAGATATGGGGCAGGAGTGACTTAAGCCTCTGAAGGGTGGAGTGTGGAGTGGAATGAGTATATGGAGTGGATTCACCATCTCTGATCAGGAAACTCTTCAGAGCAAGCCTGGGATGGAGACCAGCCTGGGATAGAGACCACCCTCTTAGGGCAGATGGCAAAAAAAAAAAAAAAAAAAAAGGCCATGGATGCTTTCTGTCCCTGTATTCACATCCTTAATAATCTCTCTCATCAGAAGTAGGGTCTTTCTTCATCCCTTGAGGGTTTGGGATGCCTTTGATTTGATTTGGCCAATGGGTCAAAAATAGCAAATAAGATGCAAGCAGTCTCGCCAATCATTATGCATTAGGACTTGCCCCACTGCTGCTCTTAGAACCCCATGTTCTAAAAACTGGAAATCAAGACTCTCTGCCTTCCCTCCTGTCTCCTGGGACCTGAAATTCCATCGCTGGTCTGATTGATAAGTGCACCAGGTCCTCCAAAGAGGGTGGAGGGGAGTTCAGATATTTTGCTGTAAATCTATGTTTCCTTTACCATGCCATTTACTAGGTCTGATTTGTGGCCACATTCTATTCCCTGCCCACCCCACACCCACCCAAAATATAGTTCCCAAGAGAGAATCAAGCCTACTGGCTCCAGGAGGTAGCAACCCTTGAGGGCTAATTAGGTGAGGTTCTGCTGGAGATGTTTTCCCTCTCATGAGTCCTGCCTCTACAGCCTCCCAACCCTCCCAGGGCTGCCCTTATTCCAAATTTCAGAGTTTATACAGGAGGGAAATCTAAAGTCATTGTATAGCTTCTTATGCAATTTCAATCTTTTATGAGTAATATGGGTTCTTGGGATGATTGGAAGAGATGGCATCTTCAGCGTTCTGACTGAAGGGAAAGTGGAAGAAATTAGTGGTTGTGCACATGGAACTTAACATTCTGCTCCCAGAGGTCACAGGTGGTTCTGAACACTATTTGGGCACATGACTGCTTACCCAGAACCTGTCAATGGATAATCCAAAGAATTAGGGTGCACTTCCGAAATGTTGAGCTGGGCGCAGTCGGTCTCTGGTGATGTGCCTACAACTGACATCCTTCAGTTCATCACTACCTGTGACAATGCACCCAGACCAGGAATGCATGCACCTACCCCTGCCCATGTGTCTCAGAAAAACTATCACATTCGATTTCACAATAGAGCACCTCCCCTCCAACCTCATAATACCATCTTAGTGGTACAGAGACTAGAGATGCTCCTGTACTTGGCCTCAGTACTTGTAGTAGTACTAGTAGCCTCAGTGCTTGACTACAATTTGCAATTCAGCTTTGTCCTGTGGAAGGCCAAATAGCTGATGCCTCTTTCAGCATCATCTCTGGCATCCCACAAAGCCATATCTAATCACATCTAATCTGAGTAACAATGACGGTCATGTAGAAAAAGAATGTCATTGAAATGTGTAGTCACTACTGAACTTTCTCTTTTAAATATGGGTAGCAGGTATTCTAGATGCAACTTGGTGAAAAGTCTCCTTATGTGCTTTATATTAGGATTCCATCAGTCAGTTGAAGGATATATACTACACATGTCTTATTACAAATATCCCTAATATGTATTACTGTGATAAATCACTGTTAAACCTATTGACTGTATGTACAAAAAACGTTTAAATATTTAAATAAATAGGGAAATAGTTTGACGGTTAATATTAAATATTGACAGTGAATTATAAGGACAACTTTAGGGAAAACATAAATTTTCAGCCAACAAACATCTAATAAAATTACATAATTGCACAAGGCAAAACAAGAGTTTCCATCAAAGTGATAATTTTTATGGAATTGCTTGATATGATAGCACTCATTGTGTTAAACAAAATGATCTTTCATAGTTGTATTGAGTTAATTTATTTCCTTTAGGCTGTTATGTTTTTATACAAGTCCTCTAGGAACTCACCAAAGCAGAATGGAAAAAGTGTCAATGCTGCCACTTCAAATGTGATAAAAAAAGAGAAAAAACTTCCAATCACATGTGATATTCATGATAAAGTATCATCAATTATAATGTAATAAACTATTATAAGATATAGGAAAAAAGGAAGAAATTGTGAAGAAAAAATGTCATAGTTCCCAAATATCTTGTTCTTCTGACTTCATTGGAAAATGAAGGTCTGGGAAGTGTCACAAAGAAGGAGTACAGTAATCAGGGGATCAACCCAGCAGCAGACAGTGCTGAGAAATTCTTGATAAATTCTTGTTCCTGCATGAGAATAGAAACATTAAAAAGTTTGACTATTAAACTTTCATAATACATTTGCAATAATTGTTCAACTGTTTTGGTTTACCCAAAATACTAATTTTTCTCCCTCCAGCATCCAAATTCATTCCATGATCCTCATAATAAGCTTTGGCCTCCACTTTGATCAACTATTATATTCCTGTACTTGGCCTTTCGGCAGGAGGCCAAAATGTATATTTGATACGCCCTTGAAGATGACCTCTTTGGAGTGGTTCCCTTCTAACCTTAAAGCCAAACTTCAAGCTTTCCCAGACACAGCTCATTCTGCTTCCAGGGTCCACCTTGCCACTTCCATGGTTTCACCTGCCACGGCTCAACATTTATATGATGAACCCTTCTAAAAGCTCACCTCAGGGTTCTGCACATCTGTGTTCCCTGAACAGGGTCAGACACAATATATCAAATTAGTACTGGAATAATTCTTTGTGGTTACCAAGAAAGAAGACAATAATTTGGTATTGATTTGCCAGCAAGTGTTTTTTTTCTACTATGTGGCTGGAACTTTCAGCCCCACCCCCTGACCTCAGGGGAGAAGAGTGGGGTTAGAGATGGAGTTCAATCACCAGTGGTCAATGATTTAATCAATTGTGCCTCTGTAATGAAGCAGCCATAAAAAACAAACAAACAAGGGACTGGGTTCAAGGGCATCCTGGGTGGTGAACATGTGGAGATGCAGGGAGATGGGTGCCAGAGAAGTCATGGCCCCCCCCCACCCCTTCCTACATACCTTCCATTTCGCTGTTTGTAAGTTGCATCTATTTATAATAAACTGGAAATCTTGTAAGTAAAACGTTCTCCTGAGTTCTACACGCCAATCTAGCAAATTAATGGAACCTGAGGAGCATGTCCCAGGAACCTCCAATTTATACCCATGGGTCAGAAGGACAGATGACAACCTGGATTTGTGATTGACATCTAAGTGGGGGTGGGGAACAGTCTGGTAGGACTGACCCCTTAATGTGTGGGAGCTGAACTATCACCAGGCAGATAGTGTCAGGATTGAATTGAATTGTCAGGTATCCAGCTGGTGTCTCAGAATTGCCTGGTGTGTGGAAACGCCACACATCTGGTGTCAGAAGTGAATGGTGTTGTAGTGAAGTGTTGAGAATAGAGGAGACACAGGAGGAGTGTGTTTTTCTTTAGTAGAAAAAAAATGCATATTAGTTTCATCCCTGTGCATGTGTATGCTGACGTACTTTAGAAAAAATGAACTCACCACCCCTTGCTGGTTGCATCATGTCTCTGTGGAGATATTCATGAGATGGGAAAGCATGCTGCTAAAAGCCATGACTCCAACCATTAGAAAGAACCATCTGGCTGACAATACCTTGTGTTTTTGGCAGTTAGAATTCTGAAACCATAGAAAGCATGACACTGTTGCCTGGAAGAAGCAATTTAGCTTATTACCTAAATTTAAACATCCTAAATATACTTGCCAAGTAGTTTCCTGGTTTGGAAAATTACCACCACAACAGAAACAAATAAAACCTAAAGGGAGAATACAAACAATGTCAAAGAAGGAAACACTTTTTGGAACATAAAAACCAGAAATAAAGTTTCCTAAACAATATTTGAAGTTTTCATGAGTTTTCAAACAATATTCAAGGGCTGTATCTGTAGAAGGGACTGCTAGCCTTTGTGATCAAGACTGATGATAATTTTTAAGTGAAAGAAAATTCCAAATAAATTGCTATGCTACCTGTTGTGTAATGTTAAGAAACTCTGGAATTCACTGACCATTCAAATTCTGGGTCCTCCATCTACCTGCTGTATGTGCTAATCTCTTTGTGTCTCAATTTCCTTATTTGTGAAATGAGGATTTAAAAATATTATTTATTTCATAGAGCTTTGGCTACTTATGAAACAAATATTTATAGAACACCTACTATGTACTTCTATAATCAGGTAGAATTTTTTTTAAAAGGCTGATGTCTTGTGGAATGTATATTCTGTAAAGAAAAGACAGAAAAGGAGCAGTAAGCATAATAAACAGGTAAATAGTACTTCAGAATGTGAACGTTGCTATGGAAAAGAAAAAGTATAGCAGGTTGGGGTGACTAGAAATAGCAGAAGTCGGTGAGGCTGTGACTGAAGTAAAATGATAAGAGTAGGACTAAATAGTTTGAGGAACAAAAGAAAAAATGGATATAACATACTTATCACAGTATGTGATATATTGCAAACAATATTAGCTGTGATGATGAGATCATGAGTCCTGCATTATAAGTTTTAACATAATGTAACACACATTTTTTATTACAAAAGGTCATCTTCTTCCCATCTTACTAAATAAATACTGAACCAGAGTTTAAATAACACCGACTTAAGGGGACGCCAGTTATTAAAACACCCACGTGTCACACTCTGGTCCAGGAATCTCAGAGAACTCGTGGCTTTGAGAGAGTTCTGGCTATTACCTTGGTCAGATCACATAGAGTTGAAATGCAGTGAACTAGCTGTCCATCCCCAGATATACTCTGTTCTTGCCACAGTTATATTGGAATTTTTGTGGCGTGACACACATAGTAGAAAATACTTTTACCTCCTAAAAAGTGAAAAGCAGATTTCCTGGGTGTGTCTGTGGAAATGTAGGGCTTTGTCAATTACCCTGGAAAATGGTGGGCAGAAGTAAGCACCCTGTATGTATATATGGATGTATAGCAGTTTGGCATGGCTGGAATGAGAGATATGAAATTCTGGGGGTGGGGCATGTCAGAAAGTAAAATTAGAACTATGCCATAATAAGAGATTTCCAAGCATGTGAGAGGCTTGGAATTTACCCAATAGGTTATAGAGAATCATTAAACAATTTAATGGTGGGAAAGAATATAAACAGATATGTAATGTAGAAAGATTATTCCAGCTCCTGATGAGAAGATGGATTCCTTGAGACAAAAGAAACGGGGGAGAGCAAATGTCATCATAAGAGCCATATGGACCGTGCGTTTACATTCTGGAAGTAATTAAATCAAGAGTTGGAAAGACTTTTAGTGAAAATGGATTGATGGGCTGAAAGGCACAGCAGGATAGAAATTTCTATCATAAAATAAGTAGGAGTAGACAATAGGGATTTCATAAGAAAAGGCAGCTGAGCATGAAGTATGATCAAGATAGCTTGGTTTCTGTTAA
Organism: Zalophus californianus; assembly: GCF_009762305.2. Classification (NCBI taxonomy): domain Eukaryota; kingdom Metazoa; phylum Chordata; class Mammalia; order Carnivora; family Otariidae; genus Zalophus; species Zalophus californianus. Next base: position 33,623,462 of record NC_045604.1, read on the forward strand.
GATGGGAGGGAATAAAGGTAAACCTGTTCAACAGGCTAGCCGTGGGTGTGGGGGTGTGGGCTGGCAGGACAGTCAGGTGGTGGGCAGCAGGATTCGAGTCACTTGGATTATTTTGAAGGGAAAGCAGAGGTGATGGTTTGGGTCTGTTTGTTTGTTTGTTTTGTTTTAGGTTGTAGGAGTAAATAGCAAGGATGAAGGAAACTGAAGGCTTAAGTAGCAGACTGGGAACAAAATTTGGCAGTAGGGCCAGGAAGAATAAGTGAGAGCAAATCTTATTGGTTAAGGAGGCTTGAGGTGGGTGGCAGAAAGATTCCAAGCTGATAGATGTATCGTTCATTTTATAGCTCATTTATTTAGAGTTTATTCCAAATAATCACTCCTGAATTTGATTAGGTATTTATGAGTTGAGCAACAAATGTCTGCTAGAGCTGTTTCCTTCTCCAGTGAATAGAAAACACTTTGTTTTTGTCTGAATTCATGTTTATGAAGTTGGTAAGATTAATAGGTCAGAAGTCCATACCCTGCTTTTCTCAGGCTTCGGAGGCCAGAAGTGAGGAATGGAGCTTTTTATTTCAATTCATTCATCATTGTTTTTAAAAAGCAGGAAGTATGGGGTGCCTGGCTGGCTTAATTGGTGGAAGGTGTGACTCTTGATCTCAGGGTTGTGAATAGAGATTATTTAAAAATAAAAACTTAAAAAAATACATTAAAAAATAAAGAGGAGGAAGCTGCTGCCATAATTTAGCAGACTACTTTTTCCTACTCATTAGCTTTCAGACATTTGTCATTCAGTTAGAACGGCTGAACTTAGAATGACAAGCACACACCCTCAATAATGACCAAATATCTAATCTTCCTTTTTGGGAATTTGTATGTGTGGTGGGGGAAGGGCGTGGGGAGTTTCTCCTACTCTTCTGTGTTCTTCTAGCTGATCTAATAATCAAATTGACATGATTCCTGATCATGGAGAGAGGTGGGGGAGAGAGAGAGAGAGAGAAAGCAGCACACAGGGGATTGCACAAGGTAAGCACTTTCGACTAGGAAAACAAGAGGGGCTGATTATCATGAGTTTTTACAACGAGCAGAGCTCAAAGACTGGAGTGTTAGAGGTCAGTGACTTGGCTAGTATTGAGCTCAGCAGGCACTGCAGTGCTCCTGTGGAGAAGGAGGTCAGAGGCCTGGGAGTGGAGGGTGCAATCTGAGGGCCCCCTGGTATGGACGGGGAGAGATGGTTCTCCCTTCTTAACATGCATCCTAATACACAAAAGAGCTGGCAGGTGCCGTTGCACTGCCCCATTCCTTAGCATAGGGGCAGATACACCTGCTGAGTGGGGCTAACCCGGACATCAGCTTTTTGTTGTGCTTTACTCTAAGCTTTAAGCTCCTGCATGTTGGTGCAACTGCCCTGGGACAAACCAGCACCAGACCCAGTGAGGAGAGACCCTCCCCCAAAGGATGTACATGGGTCCACACTGTGCCGGGTCCCCAAACTTTGGAGTTGTGAAATTCACCTGGCCTGCCTGGGATAAAACACAGGTGCACTGCACTGACAGGCAGGCAGATGGCCCAGGCATAGACAGGGTGAAGGCAGGTATATGAGGGGCGCCTGGGATACAGAACGGAGATTGTTCATTCTTCTGGGAGGGCTTCCCAGACAGCAGGGAGGGGAGGGAGGTGCAATCTCCCCTCTCTGGGGATGAAGAAGAGGGCTGGTGCCATTTTTTTCTCCCCCACCCATCAGCACAGACTGACTTCAGTGAGCAGCACAGTGCCAACAGTGGAGGCCAGAACTGCTTACACCAAGCCCCACCCCTCTGTGCTCTGCAGGTGCTTCTTTACTAAGGCAAGTGTGCCTGAGAACCACAGCAGCAGGCCCCTCCCCCAGAATACCAGCACAACCCCACCCGCCCCACCCCCCACACACACCATGTCTACCGAACATAGAGTGTGCAAAGCTTCAGTTCTACTGGAAATATCAGCCGGTCTCTTTTAAACAAGCAAAACCAGAGTACACCTAGTTAAAACTCATCACACTCTGTACAAGGTTCAAACACTCCCCACTGCAAGCAAAGAGAAACTCTGCAGAGGATAGACCTGAGGGATAGAGCAACCAAAACACAGCAGAAGAGTGCACACAGCATACACCAGAAACCTTTTCTGAAACATGAGGCACTGGACACTCTTCTTAATAAAGCCATTACTCTAAGGAGAGGAAACTTTCCTAATACACAGTCTTTCCTAATACACAGAAAACAGGCTTTCCTAGTACACAGAAGACAAAGACCTAAACAAAATGCCAAGATGGAGGAATTCATCCCCAAAAAAGAACGAGAACAGGTCATGGCCAGGGATCTAATTGAAACAAATATAAGTTAATATGCTTAATCCAAAATTTAAAACAATCATAAGGATACCAGCTGGGCTTGAGAAAAGCATAGAATACACCAGGGAGTCCCTTACTGGAGAGATAAAAGACCTAAAAACTAATCAGGCTGAAATAAAAAATACTATACCTGAGATGTAATGACCACAGGATGGAAGAAACAGAGGAATGAATAAATGATATAGAAGATAAAACTATGAAAAATAATAAAGCTGAAGAGGGAAAGAAAAATACTGAATCACGAATGTAGACTTAGGGAACTCAGCAACTCCATAAAATATAATCACATTTGTGTCATAGGAGTCCCAGAAGAAGGGAGGAAAAAAGGAGAAGAAGGTTTACCTGAGGAAATTATAGCTGAAAGCTTCCTTAATCTGTGGAAGGAAACAGACATCTAAATCCAGGAGGCACGGAGAATGCCCATCAAAATTAACAAAAGCACGCCAACACCAAGACATATCATAGTAAAATTTGCAAAATATAGAGATAAGGAAAAAATCCTAAAAGCAGCAAGGGAAAAGAAATCCCTAACTTACAAGGGAAGACAAATAAGGGTAGCAGCAGATCTGTCTGCAGAAACTTAGCAGGCTACAAGACAGTAGCCTGACATATTCAAAATGCGGAATGGGAAAAATAAGCAACCAAGAATACTCTATCCAGCAAGGTTGTCATTCAGAATAAAAGGAGAGATAAAGAGTTTCCCAGACAAACAAAAACTAAAGGAGTTCGTGGCCGCTAAACCAGCTCTGCAAGAAATATTAAAGGGGACTCTTTGAGTGGGAAAGAAAGACCAAAAGCAACAAAGACTAAAAAGGAACGGAGAAAATATCCAGAAACAATGACTTAACAAGTAATACAAGGGCACTAAATTCACAACAATCAATAATCACTCTGAATGTAAATGGACTATATGCTCTAATCAAAAGACATAGTGTGTCAAAATGGACAAAAAAATAAGACCCATCTATATGCTGTCTACAAGAGACTCACTTTAGACCTAAAGACACCACCAAATTGAAAGTGAGGGGATGGAGAACCATTTATCATGCTAAGCGATGTCAAAGGAAAGCCTGAGTAGTCATACTTACAACAGACAAACTAAATTTTAAACCAAAGACTGTAGCAAGAGATGAAGAAGGGCACTATATCATAATAAAGGGGTCTATCAAACAAGAAGTTCTAATAATTGTAAATATTTATGCCCCCAACTTGGGAGCAATCAAATACATAAAATAATTAATAGCTAACATAAAGAAACTCATTGATAATAATAGAATAATAGGAGGGAACTTTAACACCCCACTTACAGCAACGGACAGATCATCTGAGCAGAAAACCAACAAGGAGACGATGGCTTTGAATGACACACTGGATCAGATGGACTTAACAGATCTATTCAGAACATTTCACCCTAAAGCAGCAGAATACACATTCTTTTTTTAAATTTAATTTTATTATGTTATATTAGTCATACAATACATCATTAGTTTTTTGATGTAGTGATCCACGATTCATTGTTTTCATATAACACCCAGTGCTCCATGCAGTACATGCCCTCCTTAATACCAATCACCGGGCTAAACCATCCTCCCACCCCCCTCTCCTCTAAAACCCTCAGTTTGTTTCTCAGAGTCCATAATCTCTCATGGTTCATCTCTCCCTCCAATATTCCCCCCTTCGTTTTTCCCTTCCTTCTCCTAATGTCCTCCATGCTCAGAATACACATTCTTTTTGAGTGCACATGGGACATTCTCCAGGATAGATCACATAGTAGGTTACAAATCAGACCCTAACAAATACAAAAAGATTAAGATCATAGCATGCATATTTTCTGACCACAACATTATGAAAGTTGAAGTAAACCACAAGAAAAAATTTGGAAGGACCACAAATACATGGAGGTTAAAGAACATCCTACTGAAGAATGAATGGGTTAACAAGGAAATTAAAGAAGAAATCAAAAAAGACTTGGAAGCAAATGAAAATGAAAACACAACAGTCCAAAACCTTGGGGATGCAACAAAAGTGGTCCTAAGAGGGAATTATATAGCAATACAGGCCTACTTCAAGAAGCAAGAAAAATCTCAAATATACCACCAAACCTTACACCTAAAGGAAGAACAAATGAAGCCTAAAGCTAGAAGAAGAAGGGAAATGATGAAAATTAGAGCAGAAATAAATGATATAGAGACAAACAAACAAAAAACCCCAGTAGAACAGATCAATGAAACTAGGAGTCGGTATTTCAAAAGAATTAATAAAACTGATAAGCCCCTAGCCAGATTTATCAAAAAGAAAAGAGAAAGGACACAAATAAATAAAATCATGAATGGGAGAGGAATGTGATCTCTTCACAACCAACACAACAGAAACACAAACAATTATAAGAGAATAGTATGAAAAGTGACATGCCAACAAATTGGGCAACTTGGAAGAAATGGATAAATTCCCCAAAATACGTAAACTAGCAAAACTGAAACAGGAAGAAATAGAAAATTTAAACAGACCCATAAACAGCAAAGAAATTGAGTTAGTAATCAAAAATCTCCCAAAAAACAAAAGTCCATGGCCAAATGGCTCCCAGGGAAATTCTACCAAACATTTAAAGAAGAGTTAATATCTATTCTTCTCAAACTGTTCCAAAATGTAGAACTGGAAGGAAGACTTCTAAACTCATTCTATGAGGCCAGAATTACCTTGGTTCCAAAACCAGACAAACACCCCATCAAAAAGGAGAATTACAGGCCAATATCCCTGATGAACAGGGGTGCAAAAATTCTCATCAAAATACTAACAAATTGAATCCAACAGTACAAAGAATCATTCACCATGATCAAGTGGGATTTATTCCTGGTCTGCAAGGGTGGTTCAATATTTACAAATCAATCGATGTGATACACCACATTAATAAAAGAAAGGATAAGAACCATATAATCCTCTCAATAGATACAGAAAAAACATTTGACAAAGTATAGCATCCATTCTTGATAAAAACCCTCAACAAAGGAGGAATGGAGGGAACATACCTCTATTTCATATAGAGGTCGTATATGAGAGACCCACAGCTAATATCATCCTCAATGGGGAAAGACTGAGAGCTTTTCCTCTACAGACAGGAACAAGATAGGGATATCCACTCTCACCATTGTTATTTAACACAGTACTGGAAGTCCTAGCCTCAGCAATCAGACAACAAAAAGAAATAAAAGGCATCCAAATCAACAAGAAAGAAGTCAAAGTTTCACAGATGACATGATACTCTATGTAGACAACTAGAAAGATTCCATCAAAATATTGCTAGAACTGATAAATGAATTCAGTAAAATCTCAGGCTACAAAATCAATGTACAGAAATTTGTTGCATTTCTATACACTAATAATGAAGCAGCAGAAAGAGAAATCAAGGAATCAGTCCCTTTTACAATTACACCAAAAACCATAAGATATCTAGGAATAAACCTAACCAAAGAGGTAAAAGATCTGTACTTTGAAAAAGATCTGTACTTTCTTATGAAAGAAATTGAAGATGACACAAAGAAATGGAAAAACATTCCATGCTCATGGATGGGAAGAACAAATATTGTTAAAATGTCTATACTACCCAAAGCAATCTACACATTTAATGTAATCCTTATCAAAATACCAATAGCATTTTTCACAGAACTAGAACAATCAATCCTAAAATTTGTGTGGAACTACGAAAGACCCCAAATAGCTAAAGAAATCTTGAAAAAGGAAAGCAAAGCTGGAGGCATCACAAATCCAGACACCAGCTATATTACAGAGCTGTAGTCATCAAGACAGTATGGTACTGGCACAAAAACAGACACATATATCAATGAAACAGAGTAGAAAATCCAGAAATGGACCCAAAACTATATGGTCAATTAATCTTTGACAAAGCAGGAAAGAATATCCAATGGAAAAAAGGCAGTCACTTGAACAAATAGTGTTGGGAAAACTGGACTGCAACATGCAGAATGAAACTTTCTTATACCATACACAAAAATAAATTCAAAATGAATGAAAGATCTAAATGTGAGGCAGGAAACCATCAAAATCCTAGAGCAAAAGACAAGCAGCAACCTCTTTGACATCGGCCATAGAAACTTCTTACTAGACATGTCTCTGGAGGCAAGGGAAACAAAAGCAAAAATGAACTATTGGGACTTAATCAAGACATAAAGCCTCTGCACAACGAAGGAAACAATTGACAAAACTAAAAGACAACCAATGGAATGGGAGGAGATATTTACAAATGACATATCTGACGAAAGGTTAGTATCCAAAATCTGTAAAGAACTTATCAAACTCAACACCCAAAAAAATAAATAATCCAGTTAAGAAATGGGCAGAAGACATAAATACACATTTTTCCAAAGAAGACATCCAGACGGCTGACAGACACATGAAAAGATGTGCTCAACATCACTCATCATCAGGGAAATACAAATCAAAACCACAATGAGATACCACCTCACACTTGTCAGAATGGTTAAAATTAACAACACAGGAAACAACAGATGTTGGTGAGGATTCGGAGAAAGGGGAACCCTCATGCACTACTGGTGGGAAAGCAAACATGTGCAGCCACTCTGGAAAACAGTATGGAGGTTCCTCAAAAAGTTAAAAATAGAACTACCCTATGATCCAACAATTACACTACTAGGTATTTACCCAAAAGATACAAAAATACTGACTAGAAAGGACACATGCACCCCAATGTTTATAGCAGCATTATCAGCAATAGCCAAATTATGGAGCCCAAATGTCCATTGACTAGTGAATGGATAAAGAAGATGTGGTATATATAACATATGCAATGGAATATTACTCAGCCATAAAAAAAGAATGAAATCTTGCCATTTGCAATGATGTGGATGGAGCTAGAGGGTATTATGCTAAGCAAGATAAGGCAGTCAGAGAAAGACAAATACCATATGGTTTCATTCATGTGGAATTGAAGAAACAAAACAGATGAACATAGGGGAAAGAAAAAAAGAGGAGAGAGAGGCAAAAGATATAGACTCTTATCTATGGAGAAAAAACTGAGGGTTGCTGGAGAGGAGGCGGGCAGGGGATGGGCTAAAATTAGGATGACGGGTATTCAGGAGGGCACTTGAGATGAGCACTGGGTGGTATATGTAAGTGATGAATCACTAAATTCTACTCCTGAAACTAATATTACACTCTATGTTAACTAACAAGAATTTAAATAAAACCTCGAAACAAAGCAAATTGATATGAAACAGATTAACAGGAGAAAAATGAATTTAATTACCTATACAAAGGGGCCACAGAGGAATATGACACCCACAGACGGGCAGCTGAGGCTTACACGCTACCCTGAGCTAAGGAGAAGCAGGGGTCTGGAACTGCAAAAGGGAGGAAGGCAATTCACTAGCAGATGGGAAGAGCAAATATTTGGTAAACAAATGTTTGCCAAGATTTGTGAAGTCTTTCTCACCTAAAACAAAGTTAGCTTTGCTAACAGCTCTCTTTTTGGCTCATGAAGTCTCCTTATCTAAATTATTTGCGGCAGTTAAGGGGAAGGTAAAAAGAAAAACTTCTTGAGTCTTCTGTTTGTTAAAAATAATCAGCCTAAAATAATCCTTATGCCAAAGAGACACATTTTGGGTGGTAATTGTGCCCAGTTTCTCCACAATTTCCACATGGATTCTCTTTGCAAAGGCTCATCCAACCTTATCTAATAAATTCAGGGTCCTATGTAGGTTTGAGCAAACTGATCTCATGAGAACAGAATAAAAGAAAGGTTTTAGTGATAGAAATAATATATACAAATAAATCAGTAGGAGTCATTTTAGGTAAAAAGTATAGCGGTGGAAGGGTCATCAAACCTCTTTGCTTCAATAAGCATTTTATGACATAAGCCCACTGGGCCGATGGGCTGGTGGGGAAGGACAAATATGGTACTTTCCAATGTTAGGTTGGGTGTGGGAGAGAGCTTATCCTGATTTTTACGGGAGCAGGTACAGCTCCTGAACTGCCATGTTGCCTTACCCACTCTCATTGTATGGACCTGGGCATGTTGTGTTAATTAGTCATTTATGGTATTTCAGATCATTGGACCTCTAAAGGATCTGGTGTGTGCAGGTGGGAGAATCTCACCTCAAGAGTGGGGTCGTTCATGGCATCAATCAGTTGACTAAAATATGTTTTTTCCTGTCAGAACATAGGAAGAGGCTCTGTTAGTACTGGTGGGGAAGGGAAGAGGGAAGCCTGGGTGGTTGAGTGGAAATCTCTCTCTCTTGATCTGGACCACCTTGTGGGCAAGATGTGTAGAAAGAAACTGAGGATGCTCAAATGATTTCCCCCATAGGAAGCCAAGCCAGATTTTGGAAGTCAGAGCACAGGCAAAATGAATGGGGTTCAGGACACACCACCCCCCAAATATAGCACTTTTAGCCTATTGAATCTCTTACACTGAAAGAATTTGAGAAAATGGCAGAAAGAGGAAGGTCACTCTGATTGTTCCCTCCTCCCCAACCTCTTGTGTTTGTTCCCTGAAAGTAGGAGCGAAATCTCCCATGTGAAAGGTATCCTCCCTACGTGAGGGGAAGGGAAAACATCCTTAACCCTAGAGAATGGGAATTCAGAGCCAAGAAGGGTATATAAATACACCTTCTTATGTCTTCACCATTTACTACCCCTAGCCCAAACCCCCTTGTGTTGTCAATTCATCACATATTTATTGTGCCTTTGTCTGAAAGGTATAAAAGCCTCCTGCTCTGCTCACTTGCGTCTTCATTGTCTTGGGAAGGCTCCCATGTCTATGTAACCAACTTTTTTTTCCATGTAACCAATTTAATAAATTTGCATGCTTTTCTCCTGTGACTCTGTCTTTGTCAGGTTAATTTTCAGACCCAGCCAGGGACCCTAAGAGGGTCAGGAAAATTTTCCTCCTCGAGAGGGAGAAGGCTGTAAATTTGTGTCAGCCATTTGAGGTTAAGTAAACCATCTCAGTTAGGGTGTAAAATAGGACAAGGTCTATAAGCCCTCAGTGCACACCAGCACAAATAAAATAAAATTAGGAAACTGTAGTTTATATGCCATAGTTTTCATGCACTTATATATTTTATGTTCCTTTTCTTTTTTTGTTTTGTTTTAACTGGTATTTTAGAAAATCTTTTGTGAAAGTTCCAATCTGTCTTAGCTGTGCTAAGGAGGAAACAAAGAAATGAGTTTGTGCTTGGACCAAAATTAAATGGCACAGAATTCAAATACACGTCAGTGTCAGGTGGCAGAAACAACCAAAACGTGAGAGCAGGTAGGTGGGGAGAAGAGCCACTAGCTAGCAGTTGGACCCGTTTGGAGATTCTCTTACAAAATAAAAGCTTGGAAGTGATTTCTTTCCTTTTGCTAATACATTTGGCTGTTCCTTTCTGGGCTAACCCAGACCTCTAAAGTGAAAATACCATCACAGTCTCAGGAAAGATTCATTGCTGACCTTTAGCTGTTTTTATTCCAGGATCCTGGATCGCCAAACAGCTGGGTGAGATGATCTCTCCCTTTAAAAATAAAATAACACATAATAAAATAAAATTAAAAATAAATAAATAAAATAACATTAAGTGATTTGTGCAACGATATCTGACAACTTATTTCTGCAAGAGATGTTTATTACAGTTACAGCCGGCCTCGTTAATACTCACTGTTAGTAGTTACTTACCCTTAAATTAAAAAAAAAAATACATGTATTTCTTTCATCTGGAGTGGGCTAATGCTTGAATTTCTGTCATTAACAATGTATTTGTATTCATTATCACTGTTTTACTGCATCTTCTTTAAAGCATTTTTTCTCACAGGGGAAAAGTTAGCAAGTTCTGTATGTTTGTAACAGATTTTTTTAAAGACTTTATTTGGGAGAGAGAGAGAGACAGAGAGAGAGAGACAGAGCAGGAATGGGGAGAGGGGCAGAGGGAGAGGGAGAAGCAGACTTCTCGCTGAGCAGGGACCCCCGATGTGGGGCTCGATCCCAGGACCCCGGGATCATGACCTGAGCCAAAAGCAGCCGCTTAACTGACTGAGCCACCCAGGTGCCCTGTAACAGATTTTTTTTTGACCGCAGGAACAATAGTAGAAAACGGAACAATTTGTGACTGAGAAAGCAGTTGGCTTGGAGGCAGGATACGGAACAGTGGGTAGGAGGCACGTGTAGGACAAACTTTACCTACGTCCAGGTTGCTTAGAATTGGTGATAGTTGGTTTTTTTTTTTTTGACCGGATTTTTTTTTTAGTTTCTCAATGGTAATGACCTTTAGGATTGCAATCCAAATGACATAGGAAAAGCATCATTTAACAAGGCTGGCCATTCCCAACATTAATCATAACTTATGTAACTTCACCATATTATCCGCTTTACTTTGTTTTCAGTGACCCTGTCATTAGGAAATGTGTTCTGTCCCCTCCCTTCCTCTGAAGGTTGTTGCCAGGGTGGAGAGTGAGAGCTGCAAGAGCATATCGAGTGTCTCATGTTGAGATGATCACTGGGTGGCTCTTTCCAGATAATTCGCGTCTGATTTTGCTGCAGTTGTGAAGATTAATAGCAGAACCACAAAAGCAATTTACAAGTGGGACTCTAGAGTGTCAAATATTGAGGGCATCTATTTAGTCTGAGGGGACTGATGGAAGAGAAGGAAGAATCGTTCATTAATTAAGCAAGTATTTCACGAGCACTTAATATAGGCTTATTGAAGGAGGTGTTACTAGGAAATAAAGGGAAAGCTAAAACAAGGCGTCCTCCCTTTAACAATCCAAAATCCATGTGGGGACACAAAATGTCCGTAGCAAAATAACTGAGGTTTGACCAAACTGAGGTTTGGTCAAACCTCAGGGCCATGTACAGGAATTCAGGGCCAAGAGAGGGCCTTTTAGCTGAAAGTCTTGTGGAGGAGGTGGGATTTTGGTTTCCAAATTTACACCTAATAATTGCCTCTTTCCATTGAGCATGCCTGAGAATTTCGAATAATGTAATTTTTCAAGACCCCTGGTAGTCCGATTAGGGAAGGAACAGAAGTGACATGATTCCCTCTGGGTCAACAGAACTGGTAGAAGAGGGTTACCCGTAGCTGACAGGATGAGCTTACATTTACTGAGTTCTGCTGATACTCCAACCTCAGAAGAAAAACAGCTTTTTTCAGAACAAAGCAAACACCCGTCTTTGTGACTCTGGGAATGTTATTTATGGACAGCTGGAGCTTTCCCATGTCTGCTTCATCCAGGTCTGCCTGGATCTCAGCCAAAGCCTTTTTCCAGCATCCCGCAGTGTGTCACTCCATGGTTGGGGATTCAGATCCAGACGTTTCTCTCCATTCTTTACAGAAGCCTGTCCCCGTGTGAAGCCATGCTCTTCAGGGGCTGGAAAGAAATAGAAAAGGAACATTTCAACTGTGTGAGATTTCAGCATGTCATGTCATAAGCACAGGGAATGTGAATTCTGAGGATGCTGAGCACGGAAGGAATTTGAAACGTGCAATGATGACTTGTCCGATTGGGGCGCCTGCAAATTCTCTCTTCCTCCTAGAACAATGATCTTGGTAACTAGTTTCAGTGGTGTCTTAGTTCTTGTCTATGCATGAGTCTCCTATCTTCCCCTTTTACTTCCCTCTCAGCTCTAATAAAGAAACCACATAAAGGTTTGAGGTATTCAAAAGGGGGTGATATGCATCCTTCATGGTACATTCTGTAAGCACTTTCCCGGAAGCAATAGGTAGCTTCGTGCTCCCTCCTCACCTTCACCAGCAACTCATATTTTCCCTGTAATATTATTGCAAGCCCCAGAGGCACGAGTGTGCCCAGAACGCCTAAGATTAGCAACCACTGAACCAGTGTGAGACACCTGCTTTAAAGGGACCTGTCTCTTTCTGGCTGGAATCTGCCTTCCCCAGAGCTCTGCACTTCAAATATTATGGTAAGAGATTTCTCAGACACACAGTGAGATGTTTCCACTTCCGAGAAAATGGTAACTGAATCAATAAAATAGAAGGATGTGGCAATTGGTCAGTAGTTTCTTTGTGGCTCAGAGACAATAGCAACAAGATTCTCGACTGTCTTTGGCAGTAAGACTGCTGATTCCGAAGAACAGTTTCATAAAGCATTTATAACAGACACCATATGGGTGTGTGCCTCTTTCTTTAAATTCCCTCCTACAGAGAGTTTATTTTTCATTACTCACCCTCTTTTGGATACTACTGTATCTGTTTAAAGAACTATAAATAAAAAACCAAATCCTCCCCAAGAATTAGCCATAAAAGTCAAACATTTTTTTTCTTTTTTCTTTCTATGGGAAAGATGTTTTTTTCCCAGAGATTTTGTCTGGTTTACAAGTGACAAAGGACTTGCTTAGCATAATTGTCTTTGGGTAGACTGGTCACACTCAGGGATGCCAGAGACAGGAAGAAGATATTTTTTCTGCTCTGAAATATTTTGTATTTTTTTTCACTTTTTAACAAATTTAATTCCAGTATAATTAACATAGAGTGTTATATTAGTTTCATGGGTACAATAAAATGATGCAACAACTTTGTACATTATTCAGTGCTCAGCATGGCAAGTGTACTCTTAATCTCCTTCACCTATTTCACTCACCCAGTTCGGCTATTATAAATGATGCTGCTTGAACATAGGGATACATATATCTTTTCGATTAGTTTTTTTGTGTTCTTTCATAAATACCTGGTTGTGGAATTACTGGATCATAATGTAGCTCTATTTTTAATTTTCTGAGGAACCTTCATATTGTTTTCCACAGTGGCTGCACCAGTTTGCATTCCCACCAACAGTGCACGAGGGTTCCTTTTTCTCCACATCCTCGCCGACACTTGTTTCTTGCGTTGCTGATTTTAGCCATTCTGACAGGTGTGAAGTGATATCTCATTGTCGTTCTGATTTGCATTTCTCTGATGATGAGTGACGTTGAGCACCTTTTCATGTGTCTGTTGGCCATCTGTAGTCTTTGGAGAAATGTCTGTTCATGTCTTCTGTCCACTTTTTAATTGGATTATTTGGGGTTTTTTTGTTTGTTTTTTTGGTGTCAAGTTGTGTAAGTTCTTTATATAATTTGGATACTAACCCTTTACAGGATATGTCATTTGCATGTATCTTCTTCCATTCCGTAGGTTGTTTTTTAGTTTTGTTGATTGTTTCCTTTGTTGTACACAAGCTTTTTATTTTGATGTAGTCCCAGTAGTTTATATTTGCTTCTGTTTCCCTTGCCTCAGGAGACATATCTACAAAAATGTTGCTATGGCCAATGTTTGGAGAAATTACCACCTGTGCTCTCTTCAAGGATTTTTCTGGTTTCAGGTCTTTCATCCATTTTGAGTTAATTTTTGTGTATGGTGTAAGAAAGTGGTCTAGTTTCATTCTTCTGTGTGTAGCTGTTCAGTTTTCCCAACACCATTTGTTGAAGAGATTGTCTTTATCCCACTGCATATTCTTACCTCCTTTGTCAAAGTTTAATTGACCATATAATCATGGGTTTATGTCTTGAAATATTTTGTACTTAGACCCTGCATCAGCTATGCTTAAATTAATAAGAAAATGAAAGTTTTACTGTCTCTAGGGCCTGTAGTTTCTTTCCTGCTTTAAACTAATAATGATTCCAGATTTTGCAACAAAATTCAGTTGCAAAGCAGACACTTTGTTGTGGAATGGGGAGAGGTTGCAAAGTCATTTGGTGCTGATAGCTTGGGTAGATGGCCATGCTGTTTGTATAAATTGCATTTCTCTCCTTGATTAGGACTGGATGTATTTGCATATTTAGAGATGATTTCATCATCACATTATACTATTCTGTAGTCTTAGATCAACGAGTCATTTAACAGTGTTCCTTCTGTCCAGATGACACCCCTTCCCAAGAAAAAATAAGTTCACTGCCAACTTTCCCATCTTTCCAGGAATATTTGGGGGTGGAGGGAATTTGATAAACTACAGAAGTTTATAGGCCCTGATTTATCCAAAGACTTTTTAGAAGATGTTATTTAATACTTGTGTTATGTCTTCCAGTGGTCTATAATAGAGGTCATTAGCTAAATGCCATAATGCTGAAGACTCAGGGGATGCTCAAATTTGTGTCAGCATTTGCACTTGACATTGGTGCTCCAATCCCCCTGGACACTCACAGATACACTGTACGTTTGAGTCTGTGGCAGGAGTTAGAATCCACGTATAAGCTTCATGTTAACTGAAGACAAAAAAAACAACAACAACAAAAACCCGCTTTCTCTCCCTCAGGCTGCTGCTGAGCAACCTTGGAGCATCCCAGGGGCAGAAGCAGCCAGCTGGGCTAGGCACGCCATTTAGCACATAAACCACGGGGACTCTGTAGGGCAGCACAGCCTATAATTCCCAAAGTGAGGGTCCAAGAGGGAAAGGGGAAATAAATAGATCTCACCTGAAGTATGTTCTAACCAGTCACAACTCCCTTTGTGTCCCTAGGAGTTACTGAAGTTAGAATAATCCAGCGATTACCCCATAAAGATAGGCAGACACCAAGGAAAGGCAAAATTTGGGTGAAACGCTCTTAACCTGGCCAAGGTCATTGCCCAAATATGCAATTATCCAGAGGAGAGTTTTACAAGTGTGGTATGTGTAAATGGGGGATTTACAGTTTAGCTTTTAAAAAAATTGTTCCCAGCCGTGGCTATCTCCTGAGCCAGAATGAGGGTTACCAAGCAACAAGAGAAACAAAGGCAAGTTCCAAGAAGTTCATTAATCCTCACAGCTGCAGGGCTTTGCTTCACTGTTCTCCACCCTAGTGCAAGAGACATTTCCAGGCAGAATTGATCCTTCTTTCCGTCTTTGCCCTCGCCACACCCCCCTCTCCCACAGCACTCTGTTTACACTGTAAATTTTAGCACAGAATACATTTTGTCATGATACCATGGCTTTTAAGTGGTCTCTATGTTTTCCAATTAGATCACTGGCCCCTTTAAGGCAGGATGCCTGTCTTTTTTTTGTCTTACTGATTTAGTGCCCCAAACAGTATCTTCCTATACATAATAGGTTTACAATATATTGAATGTTAAGTATATATTAATTATTTTTGCCTATTAATGTTCCAACATTCCTTTAAGGCCTATCTCAACTGCTCCCTCTTTCAAGAAGCTGCTTCTCTCCAATGTGTTGTCATTTCCCTCTGAATTCCTACAGAATTCCTTTACCTCTTCCGTGAAGCTTATTTTGCCTTGTAGTACAGTCATTCCAGTTTGGCCCTAACTGTGTGCTCCTTCGGGATAGAAACCATGTCTTCCTTGGCTCTATATCCTTGGATACAAACACTTGCAGAGACTTGCTCATTCACTTATTCATTCCTTCCTTCCACGAATATAACTGAGCAGCAATTATATGGATTCTGTTCTAGGGCTGGAGGGATAAAGCACACATAACAGACATGCCTCACAGAACTTAAAGTCTCAAGGGGAATTTTGACAAGTAAAAAGAAAATTAAAGCTCAGTGCTTTGATGGGATACAGAGACCATGAGATTACTTGACCTAATTCAGGGGACCAGAGGAGACTTCCTGGAGTAAGTGACACTCATGCTGAGGCTTAAGGAAAGAAGGAACTGTATATGCAGAGACCAGGAAGTGAGAGAGAGACTGGTATACATAAGACAGAGGAAGAAGTATAGAAGTTTAAAACTGGCTCAAACGGAGAATGCTTGAAATTTACATCATACGTTTCTCTAGAAAACTGAAATCTACAGGAGCAAGGCATAAAAAAAGAGAAAGCTAAGTTCATAGAGATGACTGGGCTAGCAAGAAATTCTGCCTTCCAGATCAGTTCTCTCTCCTTTAAATATTTCTATTCTGCATTTGTTTCAAGGCCAAGCCTCTTTTCCATCATCACCCTCATGGAAATCTGTTGATGCAGAAAATAAATATATGCAAGCATTTGATGAAGTTTATGGTGCCTTAAGTCATTTTACTTTCTGGTTAAACAGTGTTCGCCCTGATGTTTCATCCTTAAGTAAGAGAATAACTTGTCACAAGTAAGTTGGCAAGTAAGTACTTAGAAGTAAAAAAAGTGAACATGTGGGGAACATTTTTACGGTCTGTGAGCACATCGTCCTGAATGTGACCTGGAAAAGTTGGTTTCAGGAAACCAACATCTGGAGGGTTTTTGTTCTGTGGATCTACAGTTTCAACAGGGAAAGGAAATGGAACTATAAATAGACTGACCATATAAGTTATCATCCCAACTGGGACACCTTCAGAGTCAAATGGAGAACATAAAACAGCTATGTGTCAAGAAAACAGGGGCAAACTGGGACCACCCACATAAACTGAGACATATAATCATTCTATCTATAACTAAAAAATTCGCAGATTTAGACATCTTCACAAGCACAGTTTCTCTTTGCTTTCATTCTAGACCATATTTTACAGAAGACACTCTGAAAATAGTTGATGTTCAAAGAATGTTCTTAACTATATCCTAAAAACAGAAGAATCACATTCCCTTCCCTCATCCATAGCAAATTGGGTCATTCATCTCTAATTACAAAATCTCTAAAAATTGCCCAACTGCATAGTCAATATTTATGAGTATGAAATAATAAGCAGTATATATATTGATCTCTTCCTCCGATTCCTGCTAATAGTTGGTCTTTGACTCCAGTTCTTATGACACAGAGCCCCCCAAACCCTTGTAATTTCTTGAGTGATGGGAACGTCTGACACAGGGCTCCTAAATCCCTTGGAATTTCCTAGGTGGTAAGAGTGTCTTTTGTTCTAATGAGGCAACTCTTTGTTGGCTCTTGAATGGAGGCTGGTCACCAGAAAGATCAAGCCATGATTAGAAGCTTGAAACTTTAGCCCCACCCCACCCCTCATTCTCCAGAGAAGGGAGGAGGCTAGAAATTAAGTTAATAATTGATCATGGCTACATGATGAAGCTTCCATAAAAATGCCTAAAGTATGGGGTTCAGGGAGTTTCCAGATTGGTGAATACATCCACATGCAGGGAGAGTGGTGTATCCAGAAGTTCCTGTGCTTAGGAGCCTTACAAACCTTGCCTTATATATCTCTTCATCTGGCTCTTCATTTGTATCCTTTAAAATATCTTATGTAATAAATCAACAATAGTAATTAAATTGTTTTCTTGAGTCCTGTGGACCCCTAGCAATTATCAAACTCAAGGAGAATGTTATAAGAACCACAGATTTGTAGCAAGTCAAATAGAAGGTATGAGTAACCTGGAGAACCATTACTTACAATGGGCATCTAAAGTGGGGGGGCAGTCTTGTATGATTGAGGTCTTCCCCTGTGGAGACTATTTAAACTCCACACAGTGTCAGAATGGCTTGGTGTGGAAAACACACACATCTACTGTCAGAAGTGTTGTATGAGCAGAAGAAAACAGAGTTTTTTACCAAACAATGAGCCTCCAGAACTACCTAACACTCTAGATCAGCATCATCCAATAGAACTTTCTGCAGTGATGGAATGTTTTCTGTGTATACTCTCCAGTATAGTAGCTAACCACATGGACTATCGAGGAGTTGAAATATGGCAAGTATGATGGAGAAACTATGTTTTAAATTTTAATTATCATTAATTGAAAAGTAAATTCAAACAGCTAATATGGCTGGCAGCTACCATATTACCTAATGCATCTCTAGACTGCTGGGAGTAAAAAAGATGACATGTGAATGGTACTAAGATAAAAACAGAACGTCTTTCGTTTTCTTGTCCAGTGTGTGCATACACCACCAGGATCCTAGGAGGGTAAAGTCTCAGCCTTTCCTTTTGAGAATCAATTTCATCTCTATTAAATATAAGAAAAAGAAAGACCTTAAAATATATAGGTATCAAGGGTATGTGTGGCATAGAGCACTTATTTGCATGTCCATTCTACTTGAAACACTGTGGAAAGAGTTTATACTAGTGGAAAAGATGGTGAACATGAACAAGAACTTCCTCATCCCATCCTATACAATGCTTTAAAGAAATGCAAAATTTCTCAAGAAAGTCCTATTTCTGCCAGAGCCTTCTATAACAGTATCTTAAGGCCCCCAAACCCTCTCTCTGGCATTTTATTCTTCTCAATAAAAGAGAAGAAGGCTCAAAGCAATTGATATTAGATTTCCCAATCTCATCAAATGTATCCCTCTCTTCTGTCTTAAGCTCTTTGAATCTGCTCTGTGGCTCTTACTACTTTCTGTTTTGTGTTGGCTGTGTAACTAATACAAAACAGTGAGAAATGGCAGTTTCATCATATTACCTCTCCTACTGGATAGTAAATACTTTGAGGGCAAGCACTGTATATTCCCTAGCATTAGGTATGGTTCCTCATGAATAGTAAGTTTGTTAAGGAATATTTGTTAGTTCCTTTAGAATTTTTTTCTTTGTAGATACTCACATTTTGTAAAAATCAAGTTTCCAGAGCATGAAATGGGATAAGGTAAATTCTTAACTTTGACAGCAAGCCTACTGTCAGGGAGTCATAGGAACTCATGAGTCCCTCCCAACTGTAGTGCCTCAGAGATCAGTAATGCAGATATCATAATTGACTATAAATTTTAGAGTGCAGTAGACTGATGTTTTTCTCTCTCCTTTTTTTCTTTTGAGAGAGAGAAAGAGAGAGAGAGCATATGAGCTGGGGGGTGGGGAGGGACAGAAGGAGAAGGAAAGAGAATCCTAAGCAGACTCCATTCTCAGTATGGAGCCCAACTCGGGCCTTGATCTCATGACCCTGAAATCATGACCTGAGCCAAAATCAAGAGTCAGTCACTTAACTGACTGAGCCACCCAGGTGCCCCAGGACTGATGTTTTTCTCTTAAAATAGCAAGCTGCTACAAGTCTTTTGAAAAGTAATATGGAAATTTCTACCAAAAGCCTTTGATATAATTTTGTAGTTGAGATTCATTCTCTTTTTTTCTTATTTATTTTACAACAGGAAGTTGGTATCTCTTTAAAAATTGAAGTATAATTAACATACAGTATTATATTCATTGCAGATACACAGTATAATGATTCAACAATTCTATTCATTATTCAATGCTCATCGTGATAAGTGTACTCTTAATTTCCTTTGTCTATTTCACCCAGCCCCTCTTCCCCTCTGGTAATCACCGGTTTTGTTCTCTGTATTTAAGAGTCTGCTTTTTTGTTTGTATCTTTTTTTATTTGTCTATTTGTTTTGTTTCTTAAAGAGATCATTCTCGATGGAATAATTTTTAAACCACTTTACTGAGGTATAATTGATATACCAGAGCTGTACATATCTAATATATGCAACTTGTTCAATTTGGAGATAAGTATACACCATGAAATCATCACCACAATCTATGCCATAAACACCTCCAACATCTCTAAATGTCTCCTCCCATCTTTTTTACTTATTATTAGTTTGCGTGTGTGTAATCAGATCACCTGTCATAAGATCCACCCCCTTACCAAGTGTTCAAGCATACAATACAATATTATTATTTACTATGCTATACAGTAGATCTCTAAGACTTATTCTTATTCATCTTGCATCATTAAAACTTTGCTCCCTTTGATTACTACCTCCCTGCTTTCCTCTTCTCCCAGGCCTTGGCAATCACCATTCTACTCTCTATTTCTATGAGTTTGATGATTTTTAGGCTCCTCAAAAAAGTGTATTATTTGTCTTCTGTGTTGGCTTATTTCACTTATAATGTCCTCAAGTTTCAGCCTTATTGTTGCAAGTGACAGGATTTCCTTCTTTTTTTTAAGATTGAATAGTATTCTATTGTATGTATATACTTCTTCTTTATCCATTCATCTATCAGTGGACCTTTATGTTGCTTCCATGTCTTGGCTATTGTGAATAATGTTGCAATAAACATTGAGATCAGAACTCTTCAGGATTATGATTTCATTTCCTTTGTATATAAACCCAGAAGCAGAACTGCTGGATCTTATGGTAGCTATATTTTTAAACTTATTTTTAGATTTTTTATCTATTTATTGTGGGGGGAGGGAGAGCAAAAAGGGAGAAGCAGACTCCCCGCTGAGCAGAGAATCTGACACGGGGCTCAATCCCAGGACCCTGAGATCATGACCTGAGTCGAAGGCAGAGGTTTAACTGACTGAGCCACCCAGGCATCCTGGTAGCTATATTTTTAATACTTGAGGAGCTTCTATACTGTTTTGCATGGTGGCCATACAAATTCACATTCCCTGCAGTGCACAAAGACTCCCTTTTCTCACCACCCCCACCAACATGTTACCTTTCGTTTTGTTGAGAATAGTCAGCCTAACAGGGACGAGGTGATATCTCACTGTGGTTTTGATTTGCATTTCTCTGACCACTAGTAATGTGGAGCACCTTTTTATATACGTGTTGGCCATTTGTATGTCTTCTTTAGAGAGATTTCCATTCAGGTCCTTTGTTTATTTTTAAATTTGAGTTATTTGGGGTTTTTTGCTATTGAGTTGTAGGAATTCTTTATATATTTTGGGTATGAATCCCTTATCAGATGTATAGTTTACAAATATATCCTCCCATTCCATAGGTTGCCTTTTCATTCTGTTTTTTCTTTTCCTGTGCAGAAGGTTTTTAGTTTGATGTAATCCCACTTGTCTCTTTTTGCTTGTGTTGCCTTTGCTTTTGGTGACATATCCAGAAAAAATCATTGCCAAGGCCAATGTCAAGAGGTTTTTCCCTGTGTTTTCTTCCAGTAGTTTTATGGTTTTAGGTCTTACATTTAATTCTTTAATCCATTTTGAGTTGATTTTTGTGTATGGTATAAGGGTCCACCAATGAAATAATTTAAATACTGGGAAAATGTATATAGAGGATCTTCATTTCTGCCTTATTTGTAATGGTGAAAAACTGCAAACCACCTAAGCATTCAACAATAGGAAAATGATTAATAAATTACTGATGAGTTATAAATGTACCATTGTGAAACTATTTTAGAAGTTTTCATTGATATTGGAATGTTCACAATATATTAAGTAAAAATAATATAAGAAAAAAAGTCAAGGGGGAATTCACCAAGATACTAAGTAATCACTTCTGATGGGTTCACTTAGATGTTTACCCCCTTTAATCCTATATATTTTACTTAATGTCATTGATGTTAAATATTTATGAGTATGTAATATGTGATTTGACATTAAGTATTTCCTCTTTTTTAGAGCTAATCCTGACTAACAGAGACTTAGGACAACAAACTTCTAGAAAGCCAAGTACTCAAAGATTTTATGTTTTACTTGTTTGTTTCTTTTCTGTGGAGAGAGGAAGGTAGATGGCTCGCCATGTTTTAATCCAGCATCTTGATTTTGAACAATATGCTTAAATGCTTAATACTTTTGTGGCCAGATAAATGAGAAGTGGTCAGTAGTGAGTTCCAAACTGAATAGTGACAAAAGTATTAACACAAAAATATATCTCAATTTTAATGCACACTGATTTTTTTTAATGGGTTTTGTAGGGTGCTTGGGTGGCCAGTCGGTTAGCGTCTGATTCTTGTTTTTGGCTCACGTCATGATCTCACGGTTCCTGCATCAGGCTCTGGGCTAGGCATGAAATTTGCCTGAGATTCTCTCTAGCGCTCTTCCTCTTCCCCCCCAACCTCCCACAGGCACTCTCTCTCTCTCTCTCAAAAAAAAAAAAAATGGGTTTTGTAAAATAATAAATAAAAGAAAAGCCCTCTTAGGAAAACTCAAGCCAATAAAAACAATGGGATTAGATGATGGGTATATTTTTATCATAATGTAAAGCCTCATCTTCCAGCATAAGTCTTGCATCTTCATACCTCCCTGTGATGAATCTTGGGCTGCTTTCTGACCAGCAGATTTTTTAAAAATGGTCACTGTTTGTGTAGAACATAGAGTAAAAGAAAGAAACAATGGCAAATGGGAGAAAGGAAAGTTTGGGGAAGTCCAGATGTAATTGTGCAGGCGATGTTGTAGCTCTAGCAATCTCTTTGGTACCCTGAATGCCTATCAATTCAAAGTTCACTGCACAAATCTTTGCAGAGAGTAGACAATCAATATGTATTAAATGAATTAAAAGCAGAGAGGGTTCATATTTCACCTACTCGGACCATTTGTTCTTTAGAGTTTTCTTCTGGTGAAATTTGCCTTTTTCTAACAAGGTGTAATTTAAAGAGTAGGGACTAAAAAAGAGTTAAAAATTGTAGAAAAATCTGAGAAAGGTATAAACACAGTCTTTTCCTGGAGGATTTGCCATTTAAAACTGCAGCTGTTTTTAATGCCAGGTATCCTTGGTGGCCAGTGCCTCATGAAAGCATAGAAGCTGCAGAGAACAGGGTTCAAGTGCTCCCGGAGGGCATGGCTTGTAGCTTTCCACTCATTATGGAATCCAGCCTTGAAAACCAGTGCCCAGACTGAGCCTATTGCACTGCCCCACCAGAGAGAGAGAAGAGGTAAGAGGATCTGAAGAATGTAAAATGGAAGACATTTGGACAGTGATTAAATTTAAGAGATCTAAAAATTTTTAATTCATCCCTTATTTGGGTATGAAACAAAAAAATAAAAGAGCCAGAGAACATATATTATAGACCTGTAGCTAGGCTGAAGGAAGGGGTAGAAGATGAGGTTGAACGAGATTTCCTGTTTAATATCCTTGGGAGTATGAGATGTATGAATGGTTTTCCAGTTCTCTGACTGTTGGTTTCAATAATATCAAAAGGATCTTTTTTTTCTTTGCTTCCTCCTGATTTTTCCTGCACTCTATCTCCTTTGTCCCTGAGGGAAATTCAAGGGTTATCATAATTATTGCCCAACATTTCAAAATCATGTTTAATTTAATCAAGCCTATTTGCATGGACAGAAATAAGGGGTTTGGAGCCAGGGAAATTTGAATCTGGTCCCTTCGCCACTACTTCTTAATTGTGTGTTCTTGGGCAGCCACTTAACCTCTCTAGTTCTCAGTCTCCTTAGATGGAAAAGGAAGGTCAATGCTATCCACTTCCAAGGATTTGTTGTGTACAGCAGCCCAGTGCCTGGTGCACTGTAATCACGTAGTGGATTTCAGTTGTTAGTATATGCTCAACAAATCTGTTTCAGGCTCTCTACTATTTAATATATAACTCCTTGCCTTCAGAATCAAGGTAAGATCAAGGTAGACAAATATAGTGTAAGGAATAAGACGAAGCCATTAGAAAAAAGAAGGAAGGAGAGAAGGAAGGGAGGGAAGGATGAAGAGAAGTTGGGAGGATGGTAATCACAGTAAATAAACAGGAATCCAGGAAAGGAAGAGATCACAGGGATGAGCCACTCTCATACCTAGCTCATCGGACCCTCACCACAATTCTGTGATGGAGGTATGAGAATGATGAATGCATTTGACAGGGTGGAAAAACCAAAGCCCAGAAAGGTCCCAGCTCCATTTCAGCTGCTAGAAAATAAAGTGATGTATTTAGAAAATTCCGAAGTTTCTTTCAAGGCTGTAATTTCATTATTCTTTGACTTTCCTAAAGTAAGCCGACTCGTCTATGAGACTTGATACTAGAACTCACATGTCTTGATTCTCAACCCAAGACTTTGTGCTGAGGCCAGAAGGGCTTGGGAACAAGGAGAATCTTGCTTCAAAGGAAAATGAAAATTTCAGCTGTGCAGAAATAACCCCCTTCCTTTTCTCCTAGCACCATTTTCACATGGGCTTAAAAATTCTCAGTGCCATGGCCCTACCAATGTGTCTCCAAATGTGCTCATGCCTGAATAATGATTTCCAACTTCCGACAACAAAGTCCTTTCACTCCGTTGTAATTACACCCAGTTCTTACATGCTTCTGATGTTTGCTCAGTTCTATCAGACTTCTCCACACTCAAGCTTCCCTCCATGCCAGAAGAAACAAATCTTTTTTACCTCTTAGTCTTATTTCCTTTCTTTTTAGTTGTTTATTCTATTAAAAGAAGTCAATCTGACTTTCCAAAATAAATATTTAAAGCTGAAGTTCTACTCTTCTGTCAAAAGACAAAATAGGCACACCAACAGAAGAGCCTGTCACACACTTAGAAGAGTAACAGAGGAGACCAAAGCATTTATACTCGTGGCAGGGTGTGTAAGTACATGTATGAATGTACACTCTGCCTGTGGTGTACTTCATGTTGGCTTCTTTAGACTCCAATTTGATCTGAAGTCCAAAGTGGCCTCAGGTCCCCAAAGCCCTTAGGGCCTTATTTTGTTCCAAGAGATAATGCCATAGCCAATGTCATGTTTGCCTGGTTACAAAGACTTCCACAGAGGCCAGCATATTCCTGGCAAGGTTTAGCAGGCACTGAATTTGAAATAAATATCGCATCTCTGTAACTTGGTTCTGACTGCTTTTATTCAATGAATCTGTTAATAAGGATGTATGTAGTAAATCCTTATTATGTGGAGAAGGGGAAATATACTTGACTAACATTTTTAAATGGAGAAATTACATTTGCATTCAAGGTAAAAAAATTACTTTTGGGTGTGTTTAGTCATGTTTAAAAAATCCGTTACTTTATTTTACTCATTTGATGATGTGTGGAACTTGTTCTTATTGTCTTCACCGAGACCTAAAATAGATATTGGTATAGAACAAATGCTACATGATGTGTGATCCACATAAATGCTAAGAGTAACAGGACATATGATCATAACAGATACTATACAGTAGAAAAACTAGAGGCCTTGAAGATGCGTGTGGGATCTTCTAATTAAAAACTTTGCAACTTGACCAAGTTATCAATATTCTTCTATGTAAAGTGGTGGTAGTAATAGCATCTTCAAAGTGTCATTGAGAAGACGTATGTAAAGATTACATGTAATTAAGGCATGTGCTAACATAGTGTCTGGCACATAATAAATACTCAGTAAAGTTTGTTAAATCTGAACTAACTGAATTTCAAAGAACATACTGAAGGATGGGCACAATGAAAAGAAATTAGAGATAAAGTAGGTTAGTAATTGGGGTGAAGGATGGATCTCAGAGATAAGTCAGGCCAGAAAGAAGAAGAAAAGAAAAAGTCCAGCATGGCAGGAAGAAAAAGTGAGTCCAGATGACATGCTGTGGATATGTTAAGGATGTCTTTGGGTCTTTGTGCTTGGTAAAGCCATTTTCTGACAAATTAATAAAATGATATTTATAAAAGTATATAGACGCTATCAATTAATAAACTAAAATGAATTTTAAAGTATTTCTGAATTCATGGTAGCTTTTTTTAATCATTATATATATTTTTGGTCAAAAGATTCTAAAAAGTAAACCATTATTATATAAGGATCTAGATTCTGACATTCAAAAAGGGTTATAGTACTGGGTCGGAAACCACTTGTTCAGACTGTTAGTTACTGAGGGAATGTAACACCTTGTATAAGGGCTCACATGCTGGCCCGAGAAACTCCCTGATTCAAGTTATGCCACTGTGTGCATTCTCCAGTAGATTCAATAGCACACTTTCATGAGAGCATGCACAAATTACGTGTTAGCTTTACATATTTACATATGAAATATTAAAACTGCCCCCTGTTGATGATGTGAAAATGGTGCCAAATCATTTATTATACGTTTTACCAATCACACACAGGGCCCCACGTGGAATTGAGGCCAAAAATGGTCTTTGAGTTGGAGGAGAGTTCCTGAAACTGCGGACAAACTGGATGGAGAGAGTAATATCATCAGGAAATAGAGATATTGGAAAGTCCAAAGTCCTGAAGGGAAATCCTTCTTCAAAGGGAACGATTCTCCATGTCTCTGTCTCTTACAGAGCTGGACTCAGCTAGCTTTAAGTTAAAAGTTGTTTGCTTATTTTCTCATAGGTCCTGGCAAGCCACAGTTGGGAGAGGGTTGGTTCTGGGCTTGCAGTTAGAACAGGCAGTCAGGAGTCAAAAGGTTTGGGTTCTATTTTCATTTCTTTCCAATTCCTTCTTTCCTTTCCCTGACAGCTTACCTGTTGGCAAGACGTGGGTAAAAACTGCTGCCTCTCAGTATTGTAAGCTTCTTTAATGAGGATGTGCTTTTATATGATAATAGGGAAGGGATGGTCCACATAAATTATGAAGGATGTTGACATTAAGTTGGTTCCTGTTGCTAAAATAAGTATTAACTTGCCCTTAAATATAGGCTCATGGGTAAGCGTCAGGAACATAGCATCCTACAGGGGTGATGGATACATGATATAATCTACACTTATTCTGCTAGTCATAGGTGGACCAAAAGCTTCAGGCCCAAGAATAAATGGACATTGTAGAAGGCCCACCCAAACTCCAAAGATGTAGATGAGAGGCTAAGGAAAAGGAGATGAAGTCAAAGATTACCTGTGTTTGTCAGAAGAAAATACAAGAATACACAATGCACAACCTACACAAAGTCAACATCAAGATAGTTTCTGCCTTCCACTTCTATTCTCTCCTCTGTTACCTCCAATATTTATTGAAATCTTAACTCTTGTTCAAGCTCTGTGGTAGGTCCTATATTTCAGGAGCAAGGCAGACATGGCTCTTCCCTCCTGGACCTGACAATTGTTCTTTCTAGTCATTTCTTCACATGCACTGCCTGGAAGTTGGAGGGCTGGGTCCCAGAGCCAGATCAAGCCCCAAAGGGAGGGCATGGAGTTTCCTTAAATTAGGACGGATATTCACACTGCAGAGGTTTAAAGAAGCAGGACCTCTCATGGATAAGACTGATCTGCAGCTTGAGAGGATAAGGGGCCAATGCTATTCAATGGGGTCCATCCATGAGGGCACTTCTTATGAATAAGTTGACCTTTTTCTTGGATAGTGGTTACAATTATGTTTAGCCAAGAGTTTTTGTTGTTGTTGCTAATTTTGTGTTTGCTTGTCTTTTTAATTTCCTCTTACATCATCTGTGGAGCTTTGGTACTTGGCCAGGCAGGTACAGTGGAAGAACAACAGGGTACGAAAGTTAAGGGTGTTGGAAAGAAAAATGGAGAAGTAATGGACCAGAGACTATCCATCAGGAAAGGAAGGAATAAAGACAGACAGAAGCCGAGAGGGGGTAGAAAGTAGAGGGATCAGTGAGTTGGAGGTCTCAGTGAGGACAAACAACTGTAGATTGAGAGTGATTGATTCAAGATTATGTTCAGAGTCTAATGTCTGAAAAAATGTTTTTGCAGCTGGAGCAATTCCAGGTGATGACAAGTCCCAGGGTGTGTCTATGGGAAGGGGTGCCTGCCATAGAAGAAGT
Organism: Zalophus californianus; assembly: GCF_009762305.2. NCBI lineage: Eukaryota > Metazoa > Chordata > Mammalia > Carnivora > Otariidae > Zalophus > Zalophus californianus. Next base: position 33,650,989 of record NC_045604.1, read on the forward strand.
CACTGGAAATGAGTATGTCAAGGAAATAAATGTCCAGAATTTCAAACATGGATATGATGTCATCTACAAAAATGGGTGGATGTTGGATGGAGAAGAAGCCTGTGAGGATGCCAAAGTCTTCAATAAATCAAGAGCTGCAGCTGACATTGAGCAGAAGGCATGGGACAGCGTTACTAAATAGAACAATCTCCATCAGGGCAGGGAAACGTTCTTACGTGTGGGTGGAAGAGAAATTATCTGAAACTACAGTGCAGAACAAACATGTTATTTACTAATAGAAATCACAGAATTGGTGAGGTTGGGTTGATATTTTTAACTTTTTCTTTAAGAAGAAAAATTTAAATAGAAAATGAATTAACATCTTGTAAATGATATGGTTCCCTTGTTTGTATTTTTTCTTTAAGTCATGTTTTCTGCCTGTTGAGTTCACCTAGTTTGAGGCTCTCTCTTGTTCTGTTCTGTGCGTGGTAGACTGGTGTACTTGTTTGTACAGCCCTGTAATGTATTATGATGAAATATATAAGGTACTACACCTAGGTCTTTGTGACTCACAATTCTTAGGAAAGATTGAGAGACGTTAAATCATTCATTTATGGCTCAGTAATCTGATATATTATGATTATAAGCCTGAAAGTTGATGGCTACTATGTACGCAAGCCCTGAAACAAAGTTCTAAAGAAAGGAGAGAGAATGGAAGCAAATCTCTGTCCTTGACAGATTCACCCATTTATATGTTTATTGATTATATCTTATATATCATGCACTGCTAGTTAAGTTAGTTGCTAGGGACATAAAGGTGATTAACTCCTGATCTTTCTCCTTGAGAGGCCATGGTCTAGAGGCAGAAATAATTACAGATCTTTGTTAAGGGTGTGATAGAATATTGTACAAAGCATTATGAATGTCTCCATGGGAAGGCCTTGGAGAATTTCCTGAAGCTGACAACAGTTAGCCTGCATCTTGAAGTACGAAAATCTTAGGTAAGGGTCTAGTAGTTGAGGTGGAGAAAGAGCACAGTGTACCGAAAAGAACCAGGAGTTCTGCTGGGTTTTAGCATAGGGTATGTGGAGGGAAGAAGCAGGTTGTATCAATGGGAAGGTATGGAGGGATCCAGTCAGGAAGGGCCTTGAATGCCATGCTAAGGAGTTTGGATTCTAACCCCAAGAAAGTCAAGGCTATGTAGGATTTTACATAATTTTTTTAGATGGCAATGCTGGCCACATGGACCGAGAAGAGTAGGGTTGAGGGTTGGGAGAACTCAAGGCCAGAACATCAGTTAAGAGATTATTACAAAACAAAACAAAACAAAACAAAAAAACACTTGCGTGGTAAAGGAAAAGAGAGAGAGGAGACTAGAAGACATTTAGAAGGTAGAACTCCTAGGACTTGGTGGTGGAAATGTACATTGAAATTAAGAGAAAAGTACAGATAATGACTGCAGGAGTCTAGCCCATGTTTACTTGGTGTTCTGTGGGGGCCATTAATTATGATTAGAAACACTGAAAGAGACATAATTTTGGTTGCAAAAGAAGAGGTGAGAGTTGCTGGTTAGGGAGGGAGGTGCAAATAACACCTTCACAGGATAGATTTGAGATGATTCTGAAAATTCCCAGCAGTGGTCTCTATTAAGTAGTGGTTCTGCGAGTCTGGAACTCAGGAGAGAGTTCAGACTGAAAACATGGGATAAAGGGCAGTGTGTGGGTTCTCAAGGCCATGAAAGAAGATCCTCAACAGAATGCACGGAGCACATAGATTCTCAGCCTGAGAGACCTGAGATGAACTTTAGAGCAACCAGGAAACAGACACAAATGAAATTATTTTTTCCCTTTAATTTTCTTCTTGCTACTTCGAAAATTGTCTTGTTGAGAAGGAAAGAAAGAAAAAGAGAAAGTATTGTTCCCTTATCACATGAGTAGAGTAGAAGTGGGTGCTGCTGCAGAGTCAGATAAGACACACTCATCACCAGATGAAAGACAATGGGAATGATCAAGAGTATGTATCATCCAAAGGAAACAGCCCTGTGCCACTCCAGGCAGTTTCCATGTTGCCTAATCTCTGACAGGTCCGGAAGAACTATAAACGTGGTATTTTATGGGAAATTTCCAGATTTAAAAACGCTGTGCATGAATTTATTTATTCACCAATATGTGTTGAGCACCCACTATGTGCCAGGCACTATTCTAGGATCTGCAGACTTTGCAGTGAGTAGAGGAGACAAAAATCCCTTTTTGTCTGGGTGAATGTTTGGATGAAGTTTACATTCAAGAATGGAGACACATAAAATAAACAAAGGAAATGAGGAAAATATATAGTATGTTAGTTGGAGACGCAAGTGCGAAAGGCATAGGAAGCAGGAGTGCGGGATGGATGATGTTGGAGTGGGCTGCAATATTAAAAAGGGTAGCAGGGAAAAAGCCTTCCTGAGAAAAGAAGGTCTGAGTAAAAGCCTTAGGGAAGCAAAGGAGCCAGCCACTTGGATAATTATTTTCATATTCACGTGAAAGAGAACAACAAATGTCTCCGAGGTAGGACTTTGCCCAATGAGTTCAAAGAGGCCAGTGCAGCAGAGGCAGTGAGACCTCGAGGAAGAGTCTGGAAAGATGAGGGGAGATGTAAGGACGATAGGATCCTCCTGGGTCTTTGACGGCCACAGTGAGGGTCTGAGCAGTTATCCTGGGTGAGATGGGGAGCCCCTGGTCTGTTGGAGCTGAGGAGGGACTCTGTGCTCGCTATGTTGAAATCATACTTCTACAGTCAGGGAAGGAGAGAGGAGACCCAAGACCACACTCCTGCAGTAACTCTAGCTAGAAATGACAAGACTGGTAGGGGGACATAGAGTCAGATTTGCGATGTATTTGGAGGTAGAGACAACAGAATCTGCTACTAGAAAGATCCAATGGAGAAAAAAAGCTAAGGATGCCCGCAAGAGGGGAGACAGCTACTGGAAGAATGTGCTAGAGCAGGAGAGGTAGGATGGGGCTCCGGGGCCTGAGTGGAGGCAAGAGTGCATACGGAGCATTGGGTCCAGCCTGCAGGCCTCCAGTTTGCCACATCTGCATATTTTACCTGCTCATCCTGAAAATACACTGGACATTATGGATCCTTCACAGCAGAAAAGACTTCCTTTGTAAATATCCATATTCAGATTTTCTTCAATCTAAACGTTGCCAAACTAAAGCTGCTACCCACAACTAGAGGGAATTTGAGGGACTCCTGCTCAGTTGGATTTTGGCTCAAAGAAATAAAGACAAAATTGACTTCAAATTGCATCATCCCCACTAGAACTCACATTTCTTTTAAACATTTTGGTCTTGGTCCATGAGGAATAGATAGCTACATCATTTGAGCTACTAGATTAAAACTACCGGCATTTCTCGAAGAACTTGATTTGTTTGTTAAGTACATGCGGTTATCCCAGAAAAATTCTTAATTTGGAACCCCCTTTTGGAAGCTTAGACTCATCACATATTTGGAATGCTGTAAACTTCAAATAGAAGTAAAAACTTTAGTGCTCTGTGCCCAGATCGAGCACCTGTGATCCCTGGCAACCCTTCTGGATTGGCTGCTTTAGAGAAGGAAGGCTCCCCATGGAGCCCTATTACTTTATTCACAGGAAATACTCCCATCAAAGGCCAGCCAACCCAATTCCTGGCACAAAGTGGGGGCATGATGAATAGTTGCTAAATTAATGCATAAAAGGGGGCCTGGGTGGCTCAGTTGGTTAAGCGACTGCCTTCGGCTCAGGTCATGATCCTGGAGTCCCGGGATCGAGTCCCGCATCGGGCTCCCTGCTCAGCAGGGAGTCTCCTTCTCCCTCTGACCCTCCCCCCTCTCATATGCTCGCTCTCTCTCTCATTCTCTCTCTTTCAAATAAATAAATAAATAAATCTTTAAAAAAATAAATTAATGCATAAAAATTAGTTCTGTCTACTCCCTGAAGCACTGCTATATCCATTAGACCCCTGAACTTTGAATTAACATTTTTTCATGTGATTTTATTGAGAAACACAGCCAGACCTTGAAGATTTTCTTTCTTTTTCTTTACTTAATTTAAGTTTTTATCTTAATTCCAGTTAATTAACATACAGAATTATATTAGTTTCAGGTGCACAATATAGTCATTTGACACTTCCATACATCACCCTGTGCCCATCATGGTTTTCTTTTATAACTCACAAGTTAGTGGGCTTGTAGAGGACAAATATTGATGCACCTTGTTGCATTTTATTTATTTTTATTATTTTTATTTAAATTTATTTAAATTTAAAATCAATTAATTAACATATAGTGTATTATTAGTTTCAGAGGTAGAGTTCAGTGATTCATCAGTTGCATATAACACCCAGTGCCCATTACATCATGTGCCCTCCTTAATGCCCGTCACCCAGTTACCCCATCCCCCCCACCCACCTCTTCTCCAACAACCCTCAGTTTGTTTCCTAGAGTTAAGAGTCTCTTATGGTTTGTCTCCCTCTCTGATTTGCATTTTAGGTAATATTGGGGATAAGAACAGCCCACTCTCCAACCATTTAAAAAGGAAGAGTTGATTTACAGTTTGCCTTACTTGCCAGATGTGGTTTTTTTCCCTAGGAACAAAGATTTTCCAACTTACGCCTCTGTTCTGCATTTTAAATTGACATCCATTTTTTTCAAAGTTCCTAGCCAGATGCTAAATAAATATTGGCTGATAAATTGGTCTCTGTTTTTTAGGTGATAATAGCATCACATGAGATGGATAAGCTGTAAATCTATCTATCTAGCTATCTAGCTATCTAGCTATCTATCGTCAGGGACTTCTGGTTTAAAATTATAAAAAATGAATATTCATGTTTACTTCTACTCTTTCCACAAATTCCACTAAAATGACAGGAATTTTTTCAAAGGCATAAGAACACAAGAGAATGACAATGGGTAAGGAGATGCAGGAAGGTGTTTGAATGGTTACTGATTTAGCAGAGAGGAGAAACCTAACTGCCTGCATAAGGAAAAGCCCATCTTTTATGCTAAAGAACCTCAAAATGCTGAGAAGTTGTAGGCACCAAGAACCTCTGAAGATGGAGAATGAGGGTTTGGACTGAAAATAGGAGAACAGGTTGAAAAGCTATGTAAAGCAGTTGGACCCCAAGGACCCTTCTCAAACACAGAGCATCCAGGTGACTACCCCGTAGGAGGCAAGGGGTGTTAAATGGAAAAATCAAATCAGAGTAATTCTCAAACTCTAGGATACCAAGGAGAAAGACTTTCAAACTAGAAAGTATGGAACATATATTATTAAAATGCAGCTAAGTTGTAAGAAGTTCAAGTAGAGTATCTGCTTTTTTAAAAAATCAGTTCACATTACTAGATGCAACCAACTTAAACCCTAGAATAATCAAATACTTTGCAATTATGATCTTGAATCAGCTGATAGGATTTCTTTTAAAAATGAAAATAAAGATTTCTAGAATGAATAGTAATATATGCTCAATATGGAAATAGAAAAAATAAAACAGAAGAAAAAGAAAATATTTCGTAATCTGTTACAAATTTATTTGTATACATAACTCTAAATAATTAACATTCAATAATGTGAGCATATGTCCTAAAAGTACTTAACCAAATATAATGGTATTTTTTAAAAAAGATTTATTTATTTATGACGGGGGCTGGGAGGGGCAGAGGGAGAAAAAGTCAAGCAGATTCCGTGCTGAGTGTGGACCCAACTTGGGCCTCGATCCCAGGACCCTGAGATCATGACGTGAGCCAAAATCAAGAGTCGGAGGCTTAACCATCTGAGCCACCCAGGTGCCCCCAAATATAATAGTATTTAAGTATGTTCTAAATTTTCTTTTTACATAGTGTAATATTTCTGCTTAAGATCTTTTTTCTGTATTGTGAATTACCTCCTTAGGCTAGTTTCCTAGATAAAAATCTTTGAGAAAAACAATGGACAATGAAATAAATGACCAGTTTAAACATAACTTCTACTTATGTGGGGATGAAACAGTTAAACAGCAAAACCTTAGTGAGGCAACGAAATGACTTTTTTTTTAACCACACTGCTACCCCTGAAGAAGGACTGATAATAACACTTGGGAAATTAACCAGAGCATAGAAAACATCTAAGGAAGTAAATTAGGGTTGATAATTACATCAAAAGCACACTATAGTAATACCTATATTTGTGTGTTTTTATGTTGCATTTAAATTTATTTATGTGTATCTACATTTAAGTTAACTAGGAGTGTGGACATAGTACATTTGGAAGTATAGGTGCAATTATTCTTAGTTCATCATATTGTTGTTTTAAAATTCTGAATTAATAGAAACAGTAGACATCATTAAGAAGAGATATCTGAGCCAGTTAGTAGCCCCTGGCACCGGTAGTGAAAATTCTGGTGCCAAGTGAGCACTGGTGCCTACAGGGGTCAGCTTTTCATTTTGCAGTGTGTTGTGAAGTATGAGTGGCCTGATGCACAAAACACCAAATCTGAGGTCAGATGATTTGGGTTCAAGTTTTGCCCTGATCATTACCAGATGTATGACTTTGTACTAGTTAGGTAATGCTTGAAATTCACTTGGGAGATGGTCCGAAGATCTACCACACAGACTGGATCTGCAGATTAACTGGGATGTCAATGAAAAACTCCTCAGAGGCCATAAAATTTTGCACAAATCTTAATTGTTGCTGTCATCACTTCTGTCCTCCACATTACCCTGGCACAAGATTTAGTGGGGATTCACTGAGCAAGAGAGAAGTCATTTGCAAAAGAGCCAGAAACTCTCCTCACTAGCTCTGAAAACATTACCACTCAGAGGGTGTGGTAAGAGCAGACTGTTTACTCATTTTTTTTTTAGATTCCACATATAAGTGAAATCATGTGGTATTTGTATTTCTTAGTCTGACTTATTTCACTTAACATAATACCCTCTAGGTCCATCCACGTTGTCACAAATGGCACAATCTCATCTTTTTTATGGCTGCATAATATTCCATTGTATATAGGTACCACATCTTCTTTATCCATTCATCTATGGATGGACATTTATTCAGTTTGATGAGTTTGATAAATGTATAGATATGTAATGTAACCTAACCTCAATCAATATATAGAAAGAATATTTTTGTTGCCCCCTCCAAAGTTCCCTCTTGCCCTTTTGTAGTCAGTCTTCCTACCCTTTTGCACTCCCTACTCTAAACAGTCACTAATTTGATTTCTGCCACTGTAAATTAGTTTTGTATGTTCTAGAAAAATCACATAAATGGAATCATATAGTATATATTCTCATGGATCTAGCATCTCTTGCTCAGGATGTTTTTGAGATCTGTCCATATTTTGTATATCACTAATTTGTTTCTTTTTAATGCTGAGTAGTTGTACGGAAGTTCCAATGTGTGAAAGTACAACAACTGGTTTATCATTTCAGCTGTTGGTGGACATGTGAATTGTTTTCACTTGTGGCTATTATGAATAAAGCTTCCATAAACATTTATGTGCCAGTCTTTTGTAGACATGTTCTTACTCCCGTGGCTCAACACTCAGAAATGGAACTGTTGGGTCAGTTTAATTAATTTTATTAATTAATTAATTTTTTAATTAATTTTATAAGATAGTCACCGAAGTGTTTTCCCAAATGGTTGTATCATCTTATATTTTTAATTTTATAAGAAGTCACTGAAGTGCTTTCCCAAATGATTGTATCATCTTATATTCTCATCAGCAAGGAATGAAAGTCATTTCAGTTGTCCTGTATCCTTACCAACACCTAGATTTTTGCAGTCTCTTGAAAATGTTAGTGATTCTAGTGGGTGTTTAGTAGTAACTCACGGTGCTTTTGATTTGCATTTTCCTGATGAGTAACCATGTTGAGCTTTTTTTCTTCCCCTGTGCTTATTTGGGTCACTCTAATATACTCCTTTGTAAAATGTCTTCAAGCAACAGATGTGGAGGCACTGAGGTGTGGGTGGATAATGCTACCATTCTTGGAGGTAAAGCAGGCTTGAATTAGAGAGACAGGTGATGAATATGAAAATGAGCTCATTTCCTTAGATTTCCTATATAAACTCAAAAACATCTTATACAGGCTCTTTTCTCCTGGGAAATCCTTTCTTCTCTTTTCTACCTATTAAAATTCTGATCTGGTATAGAGGTCAGGGGAGGTTTACCTAACTATGAAGCAAGAAAGAAAAATGGCCAGAGGTTGAAATAATGTTTTCAGGGCTAATGTTAATATATCTGCAGGATTTATTGAATGAACACGTAAGTCCTAGGGTCATAAAGAAGACAGACTAGTAACTATAATTTAACAAACATTTATTCAGTGCCTACATTGTGCATGGTATCACACTAGAGAGTAAAAGATATAAAGATAAATTAGACATTATACTGCCCTTAATAAGTTCAAATCTCCCTGAGATTTAGACTTGAACCTCAATTAGCCTATACATGGCAGAATAAACAAAGAAAGTACCAGCAAGGAGAGTCCAAGTGCTCTGAAACTCGAGGATTGATGCCCAGGAGGGAGAAAGAAAGGGTATCACAGAAGTCTCAGAGGTGGAGGTGGTCTTTTCCTCCTCTTAAGGAAAAGAGTAAAATTTTCAAGACTAATTGCAATTATTGTTTGCTTGAAGTGAACTGTCTTCTTTATTCCTATTTGGCTTTGTATAAGAAAGTGCAATTTATCCTGGAAAGTGCTCATCATTTGGGTAAATGACTTTTATTTGACAACTGAAAGAAAAGTGGTAGGAAAATACTTACCCACTAATGAATAGTCCTGAGACATATCAAGGAAACATTTAGCCTTAATTATGCACCAACAACTATAAGGGGACACACGTAGTGGAAGGAGCATAATTTTGAGCTACTTAGACCTGGGTTCAAATCTTGGCTTTGCTATCTACAGCCTTTGGTCCGGTCATTTCCCCTCTGATCCTCTATTTCTTCAAGTCAAAGTGGATGTTGTAACAGTTTACTCACAGCATTGATGTAATGGGTAAGCAAGAAGGTTAGGTCTCAAACTAAGAGCACATAGTACATGATGCTTAAATGCAAATTTCTTTCTTCTCTCCTCATGCGATTCTCATGAGTGTAATTCTGCTTCTTAATTTGAAAGATCATAAATCAAGGCAAACAAAACGCAGATGGACTACAGTGGAGGGAAGGAAAGAGGACAATGTTTAAACAAATCTGGACTTTGCAAATGACCTAATCTTTGCCAAAGAACATATTCCATTGGGTGGGGAAAGAATAAGGAGAATAACTGAATGATCTCAACACTATCAGCATCTCCTCTGGAAATTTTCTACTTCTCTTACAGATTTTTCAGATTCTGTGTCATGACATGTCCCTTTGAATAGATTACATGCAAAGTGGGCAGGTTCTGGTATATGAAGTGTTCATTCATGTCAGCCATTGCTATCAGTTACTGCTAATATTTATGGTGCAAGCATTTGGTACATGGCGAATGCTTACATATGTTATCTAATTTATCCTTCACAGAAACTCTAGGAGGTACATAATACTATCACATCTGTTTTATGAATGAGGAACGTGTGGTACAGTGTGGTTTCAAAACCAGGCCGCACAGAAAATAAGGGAGCAATAACTGACGAATGTCAAATTAAGTCAGTTTGACTCCCAAACCCACCCACTCTGTCCCTGTGCTATGTTGTCACCCATCACATACACACACACACTCCACACGCTCACATTTACACACATACATACATGACACACACACAAATACATATACACACACTCCACACTCTCATTTACAGACATACGTACCCCACGCACACACAAATACACATACATACAGTACACACACACACACTAATACACACACACACACACTAATACACACACACACCCCCCACACAATTTTTCTGGCTCCTGCCACCACTTCCTCCACTTGGCAAAAATTCACTGCGATCTCAGAAAATTAGGGCTTGGCAAAGAAATATTTGCTTATGTGAGTCAGCCATTCCACTTCCATTGGTCATTGAGACTTTCCTCACACATGGGGAAGCCAGAGGCAGGGCAGGTGAAAATGCCACGTATTAGGCCACTTTACTGGGGACTGCTAAACGTTTACCTAGTAAGAAAAAACACACACAGTATCTGCCGTAGTGGGTGATAATCCAATTAGTGAAGTCCTGGAGGATGAACTTCCCTCATGAGAAATAGAGGTCTGCTACTTGGTTTTTAAAAAAATAGCATTTTTTTAAATGGTATTTTAAAATGCTAAAAAAAATTCTTTTTCTTATGTTATGTCATGTTAGTCACCATACAGTACATCATTAGTTTTTGATGTAGTGATCCATGATTCATTGCTTGCGTATAACACCCACCGCTCCATTCAATACATGCCCTCTTTAATACGCATCACCAGGCTAACCCATCCCCCACCCCCTCCCCTCTGAAACCCTCGGTTTGTTTCTCGGAGTCCATAGTCTCTCATGGTTCGTCTCCCTCTCCGATTTCCCCCCCTTCATTTTTCCCTTCCTTCTCCTAATGTCCTCCACACTATTCCTTATGTTCCACAAATAAGTGAAACCATATGATAATTGACTTTCTCTGCTTCACTTATTTCACTTAACATAATCTCCTCCAGTCCCTTCCATGTTGATGCAAAAGTTGGGTATTCATCCTTTCTGATGCTGAGTAATATTCCATTGTATATATGGACCACATCTTCTTTATCCATTCGTCTACTGAAGGGCATCTCAGCTCTTTCCACAGTTTGGCTATTGTGGACATTGCTGCTATGAACATTGGGGTGCATATGGCCCTTCTTTTCACTACATCTGTGTTTTTGGGGTAAATACCCAGTAGTGCAATTTCTGGGTCATAGGGTAGCTCTATTTTTAATTTTTTAAGGAACCTCCATACTGTTTTCCAGAGTGGCTATACCAACTTGCATTCCCACCAAGAGTGTAAGAGGGTTCCCCTTTCTCCACAACCTCTCCAACATTTGTTGTTTCTTGCCTTGTCAATTTTTGCCATTCTAACTGGTGTAAGGTGGTATCTCAACGTGGTTTTGATTCAAATTTCCCTGATGGCTAATGATTATGAACATTTTTTCATGTGTCTGTTGGCCATTTGTCTGTCTTCTTTGGAGAAGTGTCTGTTCATGTCTGCTGCCCATTTTTTGACTTGATTATTTGTTTTTTGGGGGTTGAGTTTGAGAAGTTCTTTATAGATCTTGCATGTTAGCCCTTTTTCTGTAGTGTCATTTGCAAATATCTTCTCCCAAGTGAAAATGAACTGTTGGGACTTTATCAAGATAAAAAGCTTCTGCACAGCACAGGAAATAGTCAACAAAACAAAGAGGCAACCCACCGAATGGGGTTATTGTGCACATTACAACTGCTCTCATTTGCAGCTGCATGGCAAAATACCTCAATAAAAAGTTTTCTGTTTTTCCTCAGCCATGTTAAGATTAGTTGGGAATCATTCTAGACTGAGTTCTGAATGTGAATATGAAATAGATGGATCTCTTAGACTGGAGGACTGACAGACACATGGAGGACTTTCGGTAGTGTAGAGGAGGGGACTAGATCTGACAGTGTAAGCAGGGGAGCCTTCCTGGAAGAGGTAATGTCTGAGCAGTGTAACAGAGGGTCTAAGGATCCTAAGCCCAGCTCCATCCCCACAAGCCCTGTGGTTTGGGGCTAGTTTCTTAACTTCCCTAAACACCAGTTGCCTCACCTACAACTAGAGTGATAGTATTTGGCTCACAGTTTGGTATCCGTGGGCTTTCAGGAAATTGCACCATTCTCCTCTTTTTCCATTTCCCTCTCCTTCCGCTTTAGTGTTTACACTCGAATGTGGGGGGTTGCTCCTTTGAGTTTCAGTTTATACTCTCTCCCTTGGTCACCTTGCCTGCAGCCCTGTCTCACAAAGGCTCCCACTCAGTCTCCTGGTATGCTCATCTCACACTCTACATGTGCACACGGATCCCTGCCAAGGCAGTTTACATTCAGCCACTGTGCAAACAAATTTGTTATTTCTTCCCTAAACTCCCTCTTGACTCTGGAATGGATAGTTCTTCTAAATAGGGCCCCTGGTCTCACAGACACCAAACCTCTGAGTCATCCTTAACGCTTTTTTTCCCCCTTGTTCCTTATCTAATCACTCAGCAAATTCTGTGGGTTCTTCCTTCAAAACTTCTTCCATCAGAACAGACAGGAACACTTACGTGGTTACAGTAATTGTGTCAGGGGTTTTGTAGGGTAACAAGACTGTTTCTTTATCATAGATTTATTCATTTGAAAACTAAAATTAAAGACATTTCCATTCTCCAAACTTAACAGCCTGAACTATTTATTGCACAGTTAGGGAAATTGGGTCTTTCCTGACAGTCGCTCCCACGGCAGCGTCTTGCACACAACTTCCAAGCCAACCTGGGACTTCCCTGCTTAAGATCTTCAACAGTCCCTCAGTGCTTCTGAGTCGCAGAAAAGGAAGAAGGCTCGTGTTTAAAGCTCTCACACCTCTTCGCAGCCTATCTCTCAGGCTCTTCAACCCCTTCTTCTATTGCTCCAGTTCACTCCCCCACATTCTCCCTTAAGCCTCTAAATATTCTTGGAATCAACTAACATTTTCCTGACTGCAAACATGTGCTCATAACATTCTTATCACCTTTCATATTTTTTCCCTATTGCACTGATGTTCATTCGTCACATTTAGCTGAATCACTAGGCCGGTTATCTTCCTCCACCCCAATGGCCATGGTCTTTTCTCTCTTTTTGATCCCCCACGCTACATTGGCTGTGGCATTCTCTTAACATTAATCACATAAAACCTGCCTAGTAGATTATAGATTCTTGGACACAAGTATTGGCACATTCTTAATGTGCCTCTGAATACAATGTGTTCCCCGGTTTATTAAAAGTCTTTGATTTAGTCATTATATGGTTCCTGGGACAGAGTGAGAGCCATGATCCTTAACCTCTGCCAAAGTCATACACTTATTTGCTGTTTTTTAAAAATATTTTTGACATAATTACATAAACTTATTGTTTTGGAATTGGAAAGCTCTATAGAGACTATTTTAGCCCCATACTCTTGCTTAGTCAGTATAGGAATGAGGCCTTAAGGGGTAGAGTGACTCGATGAGAACACACAGCTAGTTTTTGGGAAGGTCAAGTATGAAGACTTGGGTCAACTGTTGACACCAGAAGCAGCTGGGTTACCAAAGCACTTCCCAAAATACCAAATTCAGTGTCCTCTACACAGAAGAAACCTTCGCCAACTGGGTCCAATAAAAAGAATGTAGTGATGTAGAGTTGGAGAAGTACAGATTTTGAAATCAGACAAACTCAGTGTAGATTCAGGCCTGGTCACTTATTAGCTTCATGGATTTTGGAAAATTACTAAGCTGTTCAGCTTTTTTCCTCATCTGTAAAATGTGGGCAATTATCTCCACTTGGTGAAATGGTGTTGGTGAAATGGTGTCATGTGTATGAAGTGATTGGAACACAACACATTGAAGCCATTATTTAAAATAATTCTCAGTAAGTTACAAACTTGTATATTTCATTTTTCTTAATGCATAGAATTTCGTCACAGATCTTTTTTTCTAAATTGAGAAATGGATAGTGGATTTCTTTCTTTCCCTTTGCTCTCAGAATGTTGAAATTTTGATGGGTAGTCATAGTATTACTAAAAAGCCCCACCCAGTTATTCACGGAAAAGTTCCTTTTTTTAAAAAAAAAGTATTATCAAGAACAAAATATTTTAGAAGGTGAATGTGTACAGCACTTAGTGTAGCTAAACTGGGTGTTAGAGATCTTTTTTTTAAAAAACACTATCCAGAGCTCATTGTTTTCCTGGATAAAAAGGTGTTACATTCACTTAATAAACACTTAGAGAGCTCCAACAGGCCTTGCTTGAAGTTAAGTCTTCAACTCCATAACTGGCCTTGACCTTCAGCTCTCTTCCATAATGCCACCTTGCCTTTTACACCAGTTCTATGAGCTCAAGCAGGAATAAAGACTGCCTGCCTGTATAATGGTGGGACAGAAAGGAATGGTGGATAAAGTCATGGGAGAATAAACAAAGATCTGGTATCAATTCTAAAACACTGCTGGGCCCTGATATACTTTGTGTTTTTATATCACATACGGAAGTAAAAGCAAGGTGTTTTAATATCAGATAGGAGGATCATGCTAGATAACTTTATTTTTTTTAAAGATTTTATTTATTTATTAGAGAGAGAGAGCACAAGAGGAAGAGGGAGAGGGAGAAGCAGACTGCCCACTGAGCAGGGAGCCCGATGTAGGGCTCGATCCCAGGACCCTGAGATCATGACCTGAGCCGAAGGCAGATGCTTAACTGACTGAGTCACCCAGGCGCCCCAATGCTAGATAATTTTAAAAGTCCCTCTACTCGACTTCTAAACTCTAGAATGTTTTAATACTGATAGGTTTCCATGCAAACCTATAGGAGTTCCTTTCTTGGAATCCCTATACAATTGGCTCCAGCATTGGGTAACACAGGGTTTATTCAGTTCACTACAGTAAGCATGAGCCAGAGAAACAGAGAAAACTGTTGTCTTCCTTCTTATAAAGCTCTTACTAACCGAAAAAGAGTGATCAAAAACATTTAGGAAAGAATATCATTACTGGAGCCACAAATACCTCCACATCTGATCCATGGACTATGGCAGCGTATTTCCAAGTTGAGGATTTCATTTAACCAGGGAAGGTATTCGAGGGAGTAGGAAACCTAGGATGGACTCTGCTAACCAGACTGATGTGAATTACTAAAGGGAAATGTTCTTGGGGTTACTCTCCATAAAGATGATGTCTTTTTGTGTTTTTGACAGGGACAGTGCTGGACTGGGGGGAAGGAGAGACCTTTACTCTGACCAGCCCCATATAGATTTGTGCTGCCCAGTGTAATCACCTGGATGCTTTAAGTAATCCTGCTGCCCCCTTCCTACCCATCCCCAGAGATTCTAATCTAAGTAGTCTGAGGTGTAGCTTGAGCATCTGGATTTTTTTTTTAAGCTCCCCACGTGACTCTAATGTGTGGCTAGTCTTGCACACCACTGGAATATACTTAAGGTCTTCTAACAAACCTTCCTCTTAAAACCACCACCCTATCATTTCGTTTTCTGGCGCTTGGTTTTTGTTTGGGCATTTTTCTCCCCTTGCATCACACACGCACACTCCACGGGATGGTGCATTTCTTCCAGCAGTCGGACTAGAATAGCCCCAAAGAGGAATTCATGAGCTGTCCTTGGTAAATAAGGAGAACCCTGGCGAGGAAAATGATTCCCACCCAAACATAGTATGAACAATGGTCACTCCTTGCTGTGTTGCTTGACCTGTTTTCTTGGGCCATTTCCCACTTGCCGTTTTCAGATTACGGAGTGTGCTAGGAGACCACACACTGTTTTTTCCCCATTCCTTGTTGGCATTTGACAGACCTCCAGTTGAAGGCACCAGGTTCCTGGGTGGGCACTCTTTCTCAGTTTCCAGGGGCTACCTGGGAATCCACCGCACCTTCTGCTCAGCTTGGCAGCACTCAGGAGCGCTAAATTTTCTCTTAACCTAATTCAGATTTCCAGGAAGCGAAGCCCCGGCCGCTTGAGCCACGCCCCTCTCCTCCGCCCCCCGCCCCCCGCCCCCCAAGTGTTTTGTTTACTTGGAAAGTAGATATTTACATTTCCAGATGGGAGCTCCGCGCAGGCCCCACCCCAGCAAAGAGCAAAAGGGAGTCCAGGCGACCGGCCAGAGAGCCCCTCTCCCGGCCCGTTATCCCCCTTCCCCAGTCTAGGGTCTCTAGGGGAGGGAGCCGCGAGAGTCCCCCGCCCTCGCCCTGCCTGGCACCTGGTGCGAGCTAAACTCTCCTCCGAGCGTCTCTTCGCCCCACCCTTTGTGATTCAGAGCCCCAACCCCGCCCAGGAGCTAATTTAACTCGCCTGGCGGCACACCCAGGCGCTGCTGCTGCTTACAGCTCCTTGCTGGAGCCCGCTTCCACTTACTCCGGGTCCCGGGCCCCGCGCGCCATGTGCCTCCCCGGCGGGCCGAGCGCGCCGCCGCCGCTGCTCCTGCTGCTGCTATTGCTGGGTCCACCTGCGGCTCAGGGTGAGCGGGGGCTGGGGGGCCCGGCCCGGCCGGGGGAACCCTTAGGCTGGGTGGGAGGGGCTGGATCCGTCTCCGCGACGACCGAGAAGTCTGGGCACCGGGGGAGGTGAGGAATGAGGGCATGGGTAAATCGTTCCCGTAATCCTCTACCCTTAAGGCTCGGAGCTCCTACTGGCACGATCCCTTGGGGACAGGGAGAGGATCTCCGGGCTGTCCTGCAGTGTGGGGTCTTGCTGTGCTGGACCCCAGCTAGCACGGCTTCAGGAGTGAGGCGGGGACCGTTGAGGAAGCGCGGGCTGAGTTTGGGGAGCAGCCAAACCTGGGGAAGCCAAAGGGCAGGGCTCAAAGAGTGAATTCTCAATCCCTCAACATCTCTTTAAGGGTGGGAGGCCAGAGTTGACCACTGTCACCTCTTAAACAGAGTCCAATTGTGTGCTGCACGGGACGCTACCCGTTAGCAAGTCTTGTCTTCCAGGTGGAACGTTCCACGGGGGCGTCTGTCTTTAATTGTGTGCTTAGTGACAGCATCAATGTGGAGATCAATTCTAAACCACCTTTTTTTTTAATAATGAAGAGGGGGGTTGATTCTGTCCTTATTTTAAAACTGAATTAATTGACAAGACAGGCAGCCTAGCAAATTCTTGGTATGTCGGTTCAGCACTGTATGGAAACCTTACCTGTGCATCAAAAGCCTTGGCTGCTTCCCTTACTCCTCTTGCAAAAGGAATGTTGCTATGAACTGAAAAGTGTTATTTCCTTCAGTTCTGTTTTTTCTTTTTTCCTCCCTAGGTGACTGCAACATTCCCCCAGAGGTACCTAATGCCCAAGCAACTTTGGGAGATCTCTTGAGTTTTCATGAAGGAAGCACAGTAACATACAAATGTAATGAAGGCTTTGTAAAGGTTCCTGGCAGGGCCGACTCAGTGGTCTGTTTCAACAATAAATGGTCAGAGGTGGCAGAATTCTGTAACCGTAAGTTCTTCATTTTTGTATATATAAGTTATGGGAATGGAACGTACTGCGTTAGCTTAATTTTATCCCTCTTTGGTGTGAGTGGTAATTGATAGTTTTCAAGCATTAGGAAACCCCAGGGTATATAAACCTGGCACTTCACCCTGCAGCTAATTGACACAGTACTTCCCAGAATAGGTCCTGCTTCTTCCTTAACAGGTTTGGGCTTTCTGTTGTTCTCTCCCCCACCCTCCGCCCCCACCTAATGCTGTACCCCCTGAACTAATAGACAAAATAAACAATAGGTACAATTTAGGAAGTAAATTATATATGAAGATGTTTGGCAATCACCTCGCGACATATAACATAGGTCTTCTGTGTTCTTAAATTTCATTTTGTAAAGTAGGACTCACCAAATACAACTCTGCGGTAGCATTATAAAAAGTTCTCTGTATTTCCCTCAAAATCTATCACTAGATGCATAGTCCTATATTAACTTTGACAGAGACAAATAAAGATAAAGATGAGACTTGGTTCCTAGCTTTGGACAACCTGGAGTAATAGAAGGTACAGGAAATATAGAAACTGCCACAAGTATTTTGTGAAACCTGTGAGAAATCAGCTTGAACCTTTGGGTTTTGTGTGTGCAGGATAGAAGGCAGTGGTTGAAGTACTTAAGCCTTTGCACGTGTATCATGTTTTAGTTTATAATGCTTCTACCTAGCTGACTCCATTGACTCCTCCATGAGTGGACAACCCCATGAGTGGAGTAGGGACTCTTATCCCCATTTTTCAGTAAGAAGTAGTCTGGGGAAATAGTCCCCCCAGAAGTTAAGTAACTTCTTGAAATCACCAGTTCTTATGCAGGAGAGCCAAGGTCCAAACTTGAGTCTTTGGACTATAAAGTCCGTGTCCCTTCCACTGTACCATGCCTCTACACATTCACATTTGCCCAGATGTTTACCGTTTATAAATACTTTTATGTATACCCCTGGCTCACCTGATCCGTTGCCTTCTGGGTTGTTGTGAGGATGAAATGAGCTTATACATATACAACATTTAGAGGTATTCAATAAATATTAGCTATTATTGTTACTGTTATTGTTGTTGTTCAGGACATTAGCCCCGGGGGTCTGAGGAAATACTGGTCCTCCTCTCACCCCGTCCTCCTTTGGGCAGGTAAGGGTCAGTGGCAGAACGGTGCCAGGCAACTAAAATGTGTTATATTTCCTGAATTGTGGGCATAGTGATATCTAGGTACCAAATTTACTAATCAGGAAATAGAAATATATACGTGAATGTGCTTGACACACTGTAAATGTTGTAGTGATATTACTATAGTTAAATATCAAATATGTACAAAGAAGTACAGAAAAAGGGGTGATGTAAGGACCAAATAATTCTGGATAATTAAACATAAATTATCAAATAAGGTGATATTAATTATGTTGTTGCTTTTGTTAATACTTTTAGGTAGCTGTGACGTTCCAACCAGGCTACTTTTTGCATCTCTCAAAAAGTCTTTTACCAAACAGAATTATTTCCCAGCGGGTTCCATTGTGGAATATGAATGCCGACCTGGCTTCCGAAGGGACAGTTTCTTCTCAGGAAAACTAACTTGCCTTCAGAATTTTACATGGTCCAAACCAGATGAATTTTGTAAAAGTGAGTATAATTTTACAGAGTATTCGTAATCATATGGTATTTGGGGAAATGGTATTTCTTCCTTCCTTCATGCTGGACGTCTGTGTGTACATATTATTACTTCGAATGATTCTGAAAAGAACCATTAGAGTCATTTTATAATTTTGTTTTAAATTAGGCCAACTAAATACTTGTGAGATGGGAGTATTAATTTATTCACACTTAATTTGTTTAAGGTTACCTAAGATGTAATAAGCATATATTCTAAATACGGTGTTTTATTTGAAACTTACAAAATGAGGGAAGGATTTTAAAAAGTCTAAGGATAAGAAATATCAATAGTTCTATGCAAATGATGGATTTGCATAGAAGTGCCTGATAATTTAATGAAAAAAAATCAATTTGTGTTCCCCTCTAGAAAAATCATGTCCTAATCCTGGAGATTTAAGACATGGTCATGTCAGCATACCAACTGACCTATTATATGGTTCATCTATCTCCTTCTCGTGTAACGAGGGGTAAGTTTTGGCATACTACATATTTATACTCTATATTTAACAAATGTGAAAACAAATTAGGACTTAAGATGCAAGTTTTTAGACTTGTGGTCAGTGTTTACAAGCTAGTCTCAATAAAACAACTCCTCTGCTCAAAGGTCTTTCATCGTGAGCTCATCATGGTTAAATTTGATAAAATGGGGGCAAGAAAGGACAATTTCTTGTAACACTGAATTCTCTCACTTGTTAGATTTCAGTACATGTATGATTCACTATAAAATTTTAAATGTGATTAGTAAAGGAAAAAACCTGTAATATGTTGGCACTTGCAGAAATTATATCCTTCAAGTGTTCAAGTGAAACCAATCCTTACTTTACCTAAATAATGAATTTGCATTTTTTTCTGTGTGCAAACTGCCTGTTGCAAAATATTATGTGTTAAAAACATTTACTCCTAGCATAAAAATATCATGCTGACCTGAGGTCTTTTCTAAGTTCTCTATGTAGGGAAAAGGAACTCACTCTTTGGGTATCATCAGTGTCTCAGAGACTGCCGGAAACTTTATGTTCATTTTCTCATTAAATATCTGCATATTGAATTATGATATTTTACTCTGTGTGTGTGTGTGTGTGTGTGTGTGTGCGCGCGCGTGCGCGTGCCTGCTCTTTATAAAATAAAAATATCAACATCATGTGTCTCCTGTATGCAACAGAGATGCTTGGATCATTAATATGATTAATATCAAATCTGGGGAGTACTTTGAGCCTTAAAATATAAATATGTTCTATTATTCTATGAAGCCTCTGTTGATCTTTTAGAATTCAGAAATATAAAATAGTCAAGCATCTATATCACTTTAAAATGTTTCAAAATACTTTCCTGTTTTCTCATGTGGACCCCACCCAAATAAAAAAACATTTTGTATGTCTTATACTTTTGTATCCTTTGGATATCACCTTTTTTAATTTAATTTTTTCTTTCCCTTTAAACTGCCTTGTGAACTTTGATCAACTTGTTTTGTCTCCATCTACTGGCGTACTACATATTTTAAGATGATATTTTGGAGAATTTAAGGGAAGCCAAACTTGTGGATGGAACCTAACTTTTTTTCTCCCCTCATTGCTTTAGGTACAGGCTAGTTGGTGAAACTTCTAGTTACTGTTCCCTTGTAGACAGGGATGTTGGGTGGAGTGATCCATTTCCGGAATGCCAAGGTAAGACTGAAAAAAGCCTAAGCACTCTAGTTGTGAGGCTGAATAGTCAATGGTAAATTACTTTCTCTCATGAAGAATTGTTCACATTGTGTATTTGTAGTACCCTCACCTTCCAGTGTAGGAGTGTCTTAGCTAATCTAAAGATCTTTATTAGTAATGTTTCTTAATTTATTAGCTGCAGAGGTAAAGGATTAGAAAAACCCAACAAACTCCAAAACAAACAAATAAACAAACAAACAAAACAAAGAAACAAAACCCCAGCAAACAGGTGTATATTGTGGTTGGTCATTTATTATCCCTACCTTTCCTTCTAACAATCAAGCAAAATAGATGCAGGGTTTTTCTTCCCCATAATTTTTAATTTTATGAATTAAAATACTCCTGATCAGAGAGTCTATATGACCTGAACCTACATCCCAAAGTAAGTGGCAAGAGAAGGCATTTAACCCAGACCTCTGGACATCAAACCCATCATTTTTCTAGGACTCAATGTTGCTTCATTCAGGATTATGAACTGAGCTAATTATCTATAAATGTTTTGAAATGGGATTGATTTTTCATCACTAGAGGAATAAGGTTATACAATAAAGAAGAAATATGATTTCTGCACTTGAAAATCTTATCTTCTTAGAGGGAGATTAGGACATAGAAATAGTATCATAAATGCATGTATCCAGTCAAATTTATATCCACTAGAGGCATATGTCTCTTGAAAATTGAGAGGATTAAAATATGTGCAGCATATTTCTTTTTTTCTTAAGAAAAAAATGCACCATTTAAAAATGTAGGCTTTATTGTTTCTCCCATCTTTGCCAAAAGGTCAAGTTTTGGGTGTTATTAGGAGCAGAAAACTAGACTAGACTTAGTGAATTTGACAAGCGTGTCTTGATTGACACACTGTGGTAGGGAATGTATGGGGTCAGTTGATATGAAGTTATGATATGAAGACAAATAAAATGAAGTCTTGCCAATCAAGAGCTGGCAGGTGTAAGCTGGTCACACCCAGATACCCCTTTACACCACACACCACCTTGAGTTCTACCCTCCTATGTCTGCTAGTTCTCCTTTTTCTCATTATTAGTACTTTGAAATTTTCAGCATTACTACCCACCACCCACCTTTCCCATTTCTGTCATCTACTAAGGGATGCTGTAAGTGATACTAAAGTGAGTTTGGACAGCAAACTTACTCGAATAGGCATCCCCTCTGGCACTGTGAGAAGCCTCTGATGCATGTAAATGCACAACATGGCCCACACGCCCAAGTCATGTACCGTGGGACCTCCCCTCACCCCCATGGCACTGAACTGTGGACTACAGGTGTACACAACAATCACGACCATGTGATACATATACTAAAATTGGAACAATACAGAGAAGATTAGCATGGCCCTTGCTCAAGGATGACACAGAAATTTGTAGTGTTCCATATTAAAAAAAAAAAAAAAAAGAATATAGACCAGGAGAAAGGACGCTTTCAGGCCCTGCAGGGGGGAATTCCGAGGGCCAGTTCCTAGAGCCGAATTTACAATGGGGTGGGGGAAGAGTTCTCAGTGAGCACACCTTCAGCCCTGCAGATACCCCACTGGCAAGGAGAAGCACAGTCAGAAGAGGGCCATAGCCTCTTAAAGTGTAGCAGCTGGGGCAGGAGTCCCACTTGCCTGAGTTCAAAGGTGACGCTGATTGCATTGGCCCCCATCCTCCATTCTTGGACTCCATTAATGTTTCATCCACATCCTACCCAGAGTGATCCATCTGAAACACGGATGTGACTTATCTCTTCCGTCTTAAACTTATACATGTCTCCTCATCACTTGCAAAGTCCAGACTCCTTAGTAAAGCATATGAGGGTTGCCATGGTCTACCCACTTCACACTCATGTCTTGTCCTCATACTTTATGCTCTATCCATGCAAACCTCCCTACATCTTTCCTTCTGTTACTGCCCCTGCCTAGAATGTCCTTCAGCCCCTTCTCTGCTTAGCTTTTCTTTTTCTTTTTTCTTTTCTTTTTTCTTTTCTTTTCTTATTAAGGGTTTGCTCTGATAGACCTTCTAAAAGCTTTTGCTGACCTCCCTGCTGGCTAACTGTTCTCTCTTTTCCACACCATGGTGCACACTTCTGTGATAAGCCTCGCTATTTTGTGTTAAAATGAAAATCTTTGAACTTTTTGTCACTATATTTTTTTTATTTTATTTATTTATTTGAGAGAGAGAGAGCACAAGCAGGGGGAGCAGGAGAGGGCAGGACTCGATCCCAGAACCCTGGAATCATGACCTGAGCCGAAGGCAGACTAACTGACTGAGCCACCCACGCGCTACTGTCACTATATTTCAACACCTACTACTTAGTATTTTATTTAGTTTTGCAATTCCGTTTGTGGAACAGTGCCTGGTATGTGTTAGGTGCTCAGAAAATCTCTGAACGGCACTGATGGTGACGTGCAGGCGGCCTGCACCTTAGCCTTACGTAAAGCCAATTAACCTTCTGTTCCTTGCTTCAGTCAGTGGCCTAAAAGTAATGTATCTGTTTGCTCATAGTCTCTGGTTACTTAAGGCCACTCGATGTAACATAATTGATGTACACACATGACCACATTGCTTTCCTGGCTCTAGACAATGTGGATCCATTGCATTTTTTATCAGGGCTACTGCCAAGGAGGGGCTTCTAGTACGGTTTTCCGAGTGCTGCTGCTCAATACGTTTACTTTAAGTAAAAGGCTGTGTGTCAGTGTATGCTGAACAAAATTTGATACTAAAAGTCAAAATGTAATCCTGACACTTCAGATATTTCACTCTGTCAGAATCATGTATTCCTATTTCCCAAGTATGCCACCTGACTTCTAGGCTCCTTCCATTTGGCATCATTTCCCCCTGGAATGCAGAGCAATGCCCTCTGCTTTGCTCTCTTAGCAGAAGGGTATGTCTCAGTATCACACTCAAGGTCCATTTCCTCCTTAACATCTCTGCCCTGCTTTCACCAACTCTGAACTCTGGCAGTATGGGCTTTTTCTAGCACAATGTGATATGTAATGTGTGAGGACTTTACTGTAATTTTTGCTTCGCATATATGTTCTAGATCTTATTTCTATACATTGGTCTCAAAGTTAGCATTCATGTTTTACACCATTTGTATCCAGAGCTCCAAATACACTACTCATTACTTAATAGGTATTTCTAAGCTACCTGGTTGATAATGCTGAATTTAGAAAAATGGTAGATTTTTACTTTTTTTAAATAAGTTATTTAACATGTTTTACTCTTACTTATTAAAGTAAGTAATTGGCAGTTTTATTAATGTAAAATATGTTGGAATTTTTTTAAAGAAATTTTTTGTCCAGAACCACCAGAAATTAGCAATGGATTCATTCTGGATCCACGGGACGCTTATGTGTATCAACAGACTATAAAATATAGATGTAATGAAAGCTTCACCCTGATCGGAAAGAACTCTATTTATTGTACTGTTAGAGGTGACCAAGGAGAATGGAGTGGCCCGCCACCTGAATGCAGAGGTATTGAGTTTGCATTGTTGTATTTTTGTTTTATTTATACCTTTAGGTCTATATATGGGCTACAGAGATTCTATGAACTCCCTGAGAAATGAATGGAAAATGTGGTACATATGCATATTTTTATTTTTCTGGGGGGCGCAATTTTTCATCAGATTATCAGAGGGGTCTATGACTTCCAAGGAAGGAGGAAACACTGATATGGAGAATATATGGTAATGTATGAATAAATAAATAAATGCATACACACACACAGCGTATAGCACACACACATACACGTAACTCACAGCGTATAGCACACACACACACGTAAACGTAACATGTCTCACGTTTTTAGTGAGTCAGCTTGCATTTGCTATTTCTTACCATATCACCTTCAATAAGTTAATATTAATACGAAAGTAAATAAAATGGTTTATTTTCTTCAGTTGGGAGGGAACCTTAGACTAAACTGAGGGATCTAGATAGTGATCCCAGTAGGCGGTATTTAAGCAATGTGATATGTGATGCCAGGGTGACTTGAGCTCTCTTTATAATTATACTTGGAATTATGTTAGCATGAATTTTTAAATATCAGTGTTGGTTGAAAACAGTTGTTTGTTATAAGTGGCATACATCAACAGGGAAGTAATATTAAAACCATGCAGAGGGGTATAAAATGTAAAGTAAAAATCTCTCTGTCCCTAGTCCTTCTCTCAGAAGTAACCATCGTTCACAAATGTTTGCATTTGATTCTAGAAAATAAACATACATACACATATTTATATTTTTAATCATAGCAGTTGTATGAATATATCATTTATTTAACCCATTGAGGGAAATTTAGTTTTTGATTCTAGTTTGTGTTTTTTTTTAATTATTATTATCTTTTGTAATAAAAGATGCTGCAACAAATATTGGGCATCTGGAATTGCACAAGTGTGCAAGTGCATTTTGTACAGTAAATTCTTTGCAGGGTAGTTACTGGAACAAAGGTACATGCATTAAACTTTTGACAGACGTCACCAACATTGTTTCCAAAGAAACTGTAACAGTTCACTGTCCCAGCAATAGTGCTTCACTGTGCTGGCTCTCTGCACCCCTAATGATAATGGTTATTATGATGTGGAGATGTGACAACTGCGTGGTGAAAATTTCATTATATTGTCTGAATTAATTTAATTATGGGAGAAATTTGATATGTGTTTGCTTCTTAATCTGGCTATGTGATACACTTCATATTTATTTTCCCCTGTTTTATTAAATTATCAGTTATTTAGAGCTTACAAATCTAGGGTAGTGCCCAAGTAGGCCATGGTAGGCCAATATTTCCTTTATAATAACTACAAAATCTGGAGAGATTTTTTTTTAAGTCATATTTTGAAAGGCATGAGATACAAGGGTAGGAAAAACCAGGACTAAATGAACTAGAATTCCTGGGGGTGGAGAGTGAAGGCAAGCCACCCTGAGGTGCACCTGGGCTGGGGGGTCCATCGTGACCCGCTTAAAAGACCACCGCCAGGAAAGAGAGAAACTGGCCAAGCTTTTAGCGGTTGTGGTGGCTAGAAAAACATACTGAAAATTGAGGTCCTCAGT
Organism: Zalophus californianus; assembly: GCF_009762305.2. Taxonomy (NCBI): domain Eukaryota; kingdom Metazoa; phylum Chordata; class Mammalia; order Carnivora; family Otariidae; genus Zalophus; species Zalophus californianus. The sequence continues at coordinate 33,676,457 of NC_045604.1, forward strand.
GCAGGGCCAGTTTTTCCCAAGGGCCATTTGCTGATTTCTTGGGCTGCAGGGGAGACTAGGGGTTAGACCCAAAGCTTCCAAAGTACAAAATACAGTCTCTCAGATCCTTCTGGTATTTGGGCAACAGATATCAGAGGAAGAAGCTTGGATCAAGCATACACTCCTGTCCCCCTTAACACATTTGTGCCCATTTTGAAGCTGTGTGGGGAAGGAGGCTAGATTGCTGGGCTGGGGACTCCTGAAGGGCAGACCTGCGTCTCCCACAGTTTCTCAGGGCTGAGGAAACAAAGATTCCCTGGCTGTCGAGGAAAACCCCAGAGGGACAACTCCCAAGGAACAGAGGCAAGAGTAGAAGTAGACTGAGTTTTACTAAGGCTGAGACCCAGCTCAGTCCCTCCTGGGCTGAGGATGTAATCACCTCCAACCAGTCTGCCTATCAGAAAAAGGGACTCTCTTGGAAGATCATACCATCTGACTGTTTTATATACAATGTCTGTAATACAATAAAAGAGTTACTAGAAATGGAGAGAAGTAAGAAATTATAACCAAATCAGGGGAAAATAAATCCAGATAAAGGAGATCCAGATAATTGAGTTAGCAGATGAGGACTTTAAAATCAGTGGTTAATATGTTTAAGGTATTAAAGGAAAAGAGAAATAGAGAATTTCAACAAAGAACTGGAATCTATAAAAATAAAGTAGACGTTCTACAACTTTTGAAAAATATACAATCTGAAATGAAGAGCACAATAGGTTTAACAGTGATATGGACACAGTATTAGGAACAAGAAGGAAGATTCATTAATAATGCCCAGAAGCACAAAGCAGTGGGGCGGGGGGGGGATGTAAAATATAGGTAAAACTTTAGGAGATATTTGAGACATGTTAAACTGTCCTAACATAGGTTAGCTAAGAGGAGAGACAGAAAGAGAGAAAGAGAAGCAGAAGTATCCAAAGAGATGACAGAATGCTCCAAAACTGATGAAATACATCAACACATTCCAAAGGTTCTCAGGACTCTTAGCAGAATAAAAATAAGACCACTTCCCAGCATGTCATGGCAAAAATTTTGGCAACTCAAAACAATGATAAAAGCATCAAGAGACAAAAAGACAACATTATCTTCAAAGGAGCAACACTATACCTGATCACAAACTTCTCAACAAAAATTATGGAATCCAAAGAAATTGAGAAGAAATCCTTCAAGTTAAGGATAAGAAAATGACTGCTCACCTAGGAGTCTTTACCCAATGAATATATGCTTTAAGACTGAATGCCAAATGAAGATGTTCTCAGACGAAAACTACGGGAACTTGTCACCAGAAGACCAGACCTGCACAGAACAACAAAGTAAAAGCATTCCTTCAAGTAGAATGAAAATAATCCCAAGTAAAACATGAAAATGCAAGAGGAAATGAAGAACACTAGCAAAGGTACATGAATAGGTACTGTACAAAATGATAAATGCATTGTCTTCTAGGGTTTGATGTGTATGTCGAATCCAAGTGTATAATAGCAACAGAGCAACAGGCAATAAGAGGTAAATTGCATTTAAAAGTTACAAGGTTCTGGCAATACTAAAAAGTTGTAAAAATGTTAATTTGCATAACTGACTTATAGTCTAATACATACGGTAATCTCTAGGGCCGCCATGAAAATAATAGTGAAAGAAAGTATAAATCATAAGTAACAAAGGAATGATAATGAACACTTCATCCCAAAGGAAACAAGAGAGGAAGGGAAACATAAAATATATGGGTGGAAAAGCAAACTGATAGTAAGGTGTTTGCTATAAACCCAACTCTATCAGTAATTACACAGAGTGTAATTTAAGTAAGATTGTCAGACTGATTAAAAAAAACCTATTTGCTATTTACAAGAGACACAATTTAATGATAAGAACACTGAATGGTGAAAAGTAAAGGATGGAAAAATATATTTTGCAAACAATTACCAAAAAAAAAAAAAGCTGGTGAAGTTCTATTAATATCAAAGAATACTTTAAGAGACAACAGTTCATAATGATAAATGGGATCCATTCAACAGGAATCTATCACAATCTGCGATCTATGAGCACTGGAGAAAAAAAGCTTCAATCCACATGTAGCAAAAAACGGACAGAAAGAAAAATAGAGAAATCCATGATTAGAGTTTGAGTATTCTACACACCTATTTCAATAGCTGTTAGAATAAGCAACCAAAAATCAATAAGAGTATAGAAGCAACAGTTAAACTTTTTTTTTTAAAAATTGACATATTAAGAGCATTGAACCCTATAAGGACAGATGGAAGAAGTTTTTTCAAGTGTGCATGGAACATCGCCCGTAGGCTGGGCTCTAAATCACAGTGTAGTTCAGAAGATTGAGATAATCTGGAGCGCGCTGATGGCCATGGAATTGAACTAGACATCAAACAACAAAAAGGCAATGAGAAAAGCAATTTCCAGGACACTTACACTATACTAGCATGTAGGTCTTCTGGCTCGAAAATGAGAACTAACATGGTTGGACAAAGAATAAGATTTATATATGAGCACCTTAGAGGAAAAGTCCATACAAAATCTTACCCTAACAATACCATCTACCATTTTTTGAGGGCATCAGTCCTACTCTACTGGCTAGGGCTTCTCCGCGAGCTGTCTGGTCCCCACCGTCCTCTGAGGTAGATCACAGGAAGCAGAAATAAATGATGCTGGGTGTCTGAGTGAGTGCAGCAGGATGTGTGTGCTGGTGGAGCAGGCAGCTGCTCACCAGAATGGTAAAATGTGTTCCTTCAGAGACAGGCATTGTGTGAAATAACTTCCCTAAATTATTTCTCTCATTCCTTACAAGAATGTTCTCAAATCTGCTGTTTTTATCCTCACTGTACAGATGAAAAAATCACAGCTTAGCAGGATTAAAGAAGTTGCCCACAGTCTCCAGTGTGTGGTGAAGCAGGCAGCCCTTCTCCATGCTGCCTTAGGTGGGAGTGTGTAAGCGGCCCAAAGGCCAACAGGCACTGAAGACCTAAAACTGTACAAAGTGGTTAGAGCTGTGATTCTCAGAATAGGATCTTAATCAAGGTTGCAATTCAGATATTTGTTACCTGATCTGCAATCCAAAGAGGGACTAAACTAATATGTGTAACGTTGGTAACCAGCACAAGAGGAAAAAAGAGTTATTTATTTTTTTTTTTCAGATTGACTGTATTACTTTTAAGAAGGAGTAAAACAGAACAAGTTCCCAAGGTGACGAACATGTCCTGAAAGCATCGAGAAAAGGAACTATGTTGTGATTATCTCTGTCTGTCCAGTGGTTCTATCTGGTTCTTTGGTCTTGGCATGAGCAAAGGAAAACATTTTGTGAGAGAAAATATCTTAACTTGGGGTGTGTCACAGAATGAGATCACTACCAACTCGGACTTTGGTTTCTTTTCTTTACATGGAAAACAGTTTAAGAACCTCAGTACTACTTTGGTGTAAACCCACTTTAGTTGGCTACAGGCATAATTTAGATCAAAGCAAAAACATGCAGCATTTCAGTTCCTTGGGAAAATCATAATTAGACTTGGTCTCTTAAAAGTCATATTCATATTTAGGTGTTTGTGGGAGAGAAAGAGAGAATTCATAGAGCAAGCAATTTGTTCCTAAGTCTTAACTTGACAGCATTATTTAGCTAATATTTTTTTAACATTTTTCTTCTATATAAGGTTCTCCGATTCCTAAGGTCACACTACCAGCTCAGAACTCCACCACGGTAATTGGATCAGCTACAAAGCCCACATCAACTCCTCAGAAACCTACCACAGCAAATGTTCCAAGTACCAAAGCTACATCAACTCAGAAACCCAGTACAGCAAATGTTTCAGGTACCAAAGTCCCATCAACTCCTCAGAAACCCGACACAATAAATTCTTCAGCTGCGGAAGGCCTACCAACTCCTCCGAAACCCACCACAGTACATGTTTCAGCTACAAAGACCCCATCAACTCCTCAGAAACCTGACACAATAAATTCTTCAGCTGCAGAAGCCATACCAACTCCTCAGAAACCCACCACAGTACATGTTTCAGCTACAAAGACCCCATCAACTCCTCAGAAACCCACCAGAGCAAAAGATTCAGCCACAGCCAAAAAATCCCCCATATCAAATGCTCTATCTACAGAGACCCCATCAGCAGCCCAGAATCCCATCATGGCAAATGCGTCTGCTACACAGGCCATGCCAGTAACCCATAGATCCACCACAGCGAAAGCTTCATTTACACGGAGTCTTCCAGCAACACGAAAGTCCACTATTATCCATGCCCCAGTGACTAAGGGTCTCCATACAACAAAAAGATTGACCTCTGCTCATATTACAGCAAAACAGAGTTCCGCTACTCCCAAGACAACCAGCACACCTAATGGAAAAGGGACCCTCTCTTCAGGTGAGTTGACACTGCTCAGGTTTTCCTGAGTAGGGATCTGAGGTGCTATGGTGGGAAGAGTTTTTCGTACTAACACGCTCTTGACTTTCTTCAGAGGCAGATTGGGAGTATGCTAGGGTGAAACATTTTGCAATAATGTAGAAGAAGATTGGGGCTCCATGAAAACAATGCTAAGTTAAGCTTGGCAAAGAAATTCTGTTTTTTTATATGAGATTTAGGTAGTCCTTGAATTCTTCAAGACCCTTCAGGGAACCAAATATATGTACCATCCTTATGGCCATTTTTTGGGTCTGGTTTATTGATAGAGACCCATCCCTTAAGCATGCTGAAGGATCTCTCCAGATTCCATAGAGTTGCTTATTTGGTAAAGAAGTGTCTTCTAAGTAATTGAAAAGACAGAATTCTTTGAAATGGTCCATATTTACACAAGGGTCTTTAAATGACAATTTTTGTAAAAGTGGAGTAAAATATGTTGTAGACTTCAAAAATACATGTAGAGTGAATGAATGAAACCCTTCTTACTAGTTACTGCTAAGCTTCGGGCTACCAGGATGTCCCCTTGTCTATTAACTTACCTAATGGGTAGCCAAAATTTTTATAGATACTCTTATTCTCTATTAGAGATAACTATTTTTTTTCAGTTCCTTGGAAAATCTCAACAGGACTGTGAGCCAAGAGATAATTTTTTAAATTGTTTTAACTTTTTAATTGAACTCAACACACACCCACACACGCCCACACTCACACTGCATAAAACACCCATGTATGGCTCAATAACTTTTCTAAAGCAAATATTTGTGTAACCACTACCAACGTCAAGAAATAAAATATTAGCAGCCCCCCAAATTTGCCCCCTCAAGTTCCAGATGCTCTGTTAGTGGTCCTGAACTTCATACTCTGACTAATCCTCCTACTTAGCCAGTACAACCCTAGCATTTTCTCCCTATACCGCATGGCCTAGGGTCTTCTTCCCTCACTGCAAATATGCAAACCTCATTCCATACTGTTCTCCCTCTCCGGCTTTGACCCATTTCTGCCTGTCTTAGTTTGCCAGCCAGTGCCTTCAAATCATTGTTATGATTGCTTTTCCATATTTTGTCCAGATTTCATAATTGCCGTGATGAAGTCTGTTTTGCCATCATCACAGATAATTTTTAAGAGCTTGAAACTTTACAGGTATCCTTGTTGAAATTTCCTTTGATATTCCATGATTCCTTTCTGTAAAAAGCCAAATACATGCACATGCACAAAATCTTAACCCATTCCTGCCCGTTTTTGGTCATCCTCTGATGGTATCAAATAATCCTGGGTTTTGTTTTTTTTTAAATAGTTTGACGCGTTGTGACCATATTTTCATAATGATTTCATATATTTCACAGTTGTTATCTTGAAGCCTTTTTTGCCCTTACCTGGCTATTTTTAAGATTTTGAACATTATAGATATTATGTGTTGTGCCATTTCCGTTTCTCTCCCTCTGAGGCACTGACTGCCCTGAGCCTGGTGTTTAAGCATCCTATCTATGTTTTAATTCTTAAACTTGCACACGTGTATCCATTAGTAGTACGTGATATTGTTTTGTTTGGGTTTTTTTTTTTTTTTGTAATTTACATCAGCAGTATCTTGTATATTTCCTTATCTACCTTGGCTTTTGGCACTCCACAGCAGTTTTATAGCTTGTGTTCACACATTTAGGTCTAGTTCATTACTTTTAACACTTGTAGGAGTTTACTGACTTCTTCAATTTTCATGACCTCTCTGGGCCTAAAAGTTTTAGGTTGAATACATCTGATTTTTCATAGAGCAAGGCAATGAGAAAGAAGTCTCACCTCACCAATATAAATTTGTTAGAGCACTAACTTCGTTGAAATATTTCTTTCTGTAAAAAAAAAATACAAGGTAATTTAACAAATTTAAACGAAACCTGAAAAAAAACATGAACTAAACCCGAGTCAATAATTATGATGAAAATACAACCAAGTATTTGGGGTCAAATTTCTCTCTTTTATGCAATTAACTTATTCCTCAGATATCATATACCATTTTTTGCTCATATTGAAAAAGAAAGGAGTCGTTGCCTCTTGCTGGGTATGCACTATAGTTGTATGCACTGTGCACTTCTCCTCTTTGGACATGAGTCCTTGGGACAACCTTGCAACATAAGCCTTTTCAGCTTCATTTTATAGGTGATGAACTAGAGGCTTAGAGATTAATTTGTATGAATCATATAGTACCCAGTTAATAGGGAGAAAGTTGGGAGTTAAACACCTATTTGCTGACTCTAAATCCTGTGCTTTCTTCTGCTGTGTAATGTCGCTTGTTCTTAGTGGTATTTTGAATAAATCCATTTAGTCTACGGCCATACCACCCTGAACGTGCCCGATCTTGTCTGAATAAATCCACTTACTACTTAGGAGAGCAGCATATTATTATAAATATATATATTTATTTGAAAGTAATTGTTGCAGTACCACATTCATAGTCCTTGAAAGGTAAAAAATTAAGTAGTTTGAGCTTTTGATAGAGTCTGCTGAGAAAGACTTCAGTTTCTGATAGTCTCTTGGTCATAGGCTTGGATCACAGTTATTTACTATATAAGCTTTCAAATTTGATTCTTGCCATCAAGTCCTATAGTTGAATTATATGGTGTTTGTTTCAATATTCACTCACTCTTTATCATGTTTCACGTTTATAGTGTTGACTCTGTTGTATAGATATAGGCACTGGTGTATATGTTTCTTGATTAAGTTAATATACAACTGTTTTCATTAATTTATTTATAATTATTTCTTTTAGTTATGAAAATCTGAGTTACTTTTGAACTTTCAAGTACATTCTGTGTATATATATGTTAAATTGCTGGCAAATCAGTGGCTTTACTTTTTTTTTTTTTTTGTAATTCTTCTTTTCTCTTCTTTTCTTCAGATGCTGCCATCATTGCAATTGGTAAGTTTGGTTCTTCGGCAGTTAAAAAAAATTGTCATCACTGTGGGATGTACAATCCATATTCCTGGAAGAGAATATTGTCTTTTTACTGTCTTAGGAATACTATTAAAATGAAATGTTTAAGGGTGTCAAGGAGAAGACAGGTAAATGCAGTTTATCGACGTGTTTGGTGGACACCAATAGGTACTCGGTATGTTCCTAAGTATTCCCAACCACGTTCTTGTAACAGGGTAACTTTAGGGCAACTTCAAATCATTTGGCCAGTCAATCAAGTATCCTTGAATGCCTATTGTCTCAATGCATCATCATTTTAGGGGCCAAAAACAACAAGAAGGAGGCTGTTGTCAATACAGTTTTTAAGCCTCAAGAATTATATAAGTACTCACAAACTACTCCTTGACTGTTTCTCGACTTCTATTCCAAATAAACCAGAATGCTACCTTTGATTACATTCTCTTCCTTTTCCCTTCCCTGTCAGTGATTTAAAGCAAAAATAGCTTTAAAATTATTCTGTTGCTATAGACATAAGGACATACCTGTGTTGCAATTTCTTCTGGCCTTTATTCCAGTATTTTTTTTGTTGTTCATAAATATATTATTTGATGTTATACATTTTAACAAGAAGATTGATAACTCCTAAAGAAGATGATAAAAGAAATGTTTAAGAAGCAATACAGCTATGTAATGTATGGTGATTAACATAACATAATAAAATAAAATTTAAAAAAAGCAATACAGCTAAGTTGGCATATTAATAAGGAATGCCCAACAGAAAATATACACTTATAAAAAAAGTGAGTATTTTAAAATTATGTCCTTATAAGCTAAGGTCTCCTATCTATGTATGCATGAATGAGACAAGGGACTGATGCTGAAAGTAGGTATTTTATTATTATTATTATTATTATTATTATTATTATTATTTATAGTTCTTTTATATTTTGAATGAACCTCTCTTTAGCTAAAATACTTATCTTGAAAGATTTGAACAGTTGGAATTCACTTTGTTTGTTTGATATTTTAAATAGAAATAAATGTATTCTAAAGGAAAACTTCATGATTTCATCATTTAATGTTAACAGTGATGAGTTTAGTGGATGGGCTTTTTCTCACCTGCTCAGTGGCATCCAATGAAGGTTTGAGGGGCTTATTTTCTCTGAAATTCTTGAAGTACGTACTATGTGCTTTTCCAGAAACTTTCCCTTAGGGTTAGATGTAATTCCAACTTGTGCTGAAAAATAAAGAGGAGCTCTTTCCCTCTTAAATCAGACATATGGCAATATTTTTCTTTGGGATCTTACACTTGTAAAATATAAACCTAAAAATTATCTTTATTTCTTCAATTTACTCTGTGAATCGGGTCACTTTTCTCATCTTTATTTTATCAGTTTTTTAAAAATTTGACCGTAGTTGATACACAGTGTTACATTAGTTTCAGGTATACAACATAGCAATTGGACAAGTGTATATACATTATGCTGTGCCCACCCCAAGCGCAGCTGCTGTCTGTCACTATACAAAGCTATTATAATGTCATCGACTAAATTCCTTATGCTGTGCCTTTTTATTCCTGCCACTTTTCTTATTTTAAAGATAAGCAAACTCTACTTACAAGGAAATTGCTTTTCTTGATTACACTGCAGTGTTAATGAGTGATATAGATGATACTAGAACTTTGGAAGTATTTGAATTTTTTCCTATTTAATTCTGCTAAAAAAGAGAGACTGACTAATCTCAGAACTTCCTTATTTGCCATGTAAGTGAAGACTTTATTGTGAGGTCTAAAGCTATTCTGCTGGCTCTGTATTGGTGTTTCTCCAAAACCTTTTTTTCATTATTGCCCTCTCCCCCTCAAGGCACTTTTTAGACATTTTCCTCATCACCCTCCCTCTGTGAAATTTTACTACCACAGAAAATACTGTAAATCTATTTATATTCTCTATGTGTATCTATACTTTATACATAAAAAAGTAAGATTTTTTTTCACCCTTTTGGGATAATACCCCTCATTGAGAATACATGCTCTACATAGTTGTTTTGTTTCTGTTTTTGTTTTTTTTATGCAACGTTGTAAAGAAGACAGGCTTCTGTTTTGGAGTCAGCCAGATCTTCGTTTGAATCCTGTTGTTTTTTTGTTTTTTTGTTTTAATTTAGTAATTATTCAACCCAAGTGATTGAACTTAATCTTTCTGAGTCCCAGTTTTCTCATTTTTGATTGCTGTTTAAAGTCTTTGAAGCTTAATGAGATAATAGATATGAAAACTCCAGCACAGTGCTAACCATTGAATAAATATTAACTTAAAGCAGTCATGCAGTGCAGTCGCTGTTATTTTCCTAAAATGGGTTTCTCTCTTTCTTTTTTTTTTTTTTAAGATTATTTATTTATTTATTTGACAGAGAGGGACAGCGAGAGAGGGAACACAAGCAGGGGGAGTGGGAGAGGTCGTAGCAGGCTTCCGGCCGAGCAGGGAGCCCAATGCAGGGCTCGATCCCGGGACCCTGGGATCATGACCTGAGCCGAAGGCAGACGCTTAACGACTGAGCCACCCAGGCGCCCCCTGAAATGGGTTTCTGACAGTTTTATCATTCCCTCAGGCCACACCAAAGAGTAAGAACAGTCCTTTGTTAAGGTAATATTTGCATTTTTGCTGTGTGGCAAGTACTCTACTGAAATTTTTATATTTTTATTTTACTTTTCAAAACATCTTATAATGTATCTATGTCCCATTTTTAATTTTTTTAATTTTTTAATTTTTCTTTTAAGATTTTATTTATTTGACAGAGAGAGCGCGCACAAGCAGGGGGAGCAGCAGAGGGAGAAGCAGGCTCCCCGCTGAGCAAAGAGCCTGACTCAAACTCTGGGCTCCATCCTAGGCCCCTGGGATCGTGACCTGAGCAGGAGGCAGCTCCTTAACTGACTGAACCACCTAGGAGCCCCTCTATGTCCCATTTTTTATCTGAAAGAATGATTTTTGCAAGATTTGTAACTTGCCCAAGGGCACACATCTCTTAGGCGCTTCAACAGAGGCAGAGTACTCGTTTCTCCAGCACTTGAAAGGATAGATTCTTGTCCTATGTGCAAATCTGCACAACTCAAATTTGACAATTAATGTAGTCCTGATTCTTTACTTCCCCCCCCTCCATTGCTGAAATCCTATATCGTGATGTTCATAAATCTCTTATGGGGATTAATAGGTCAGTTGAAGGAATATTTAAGAAAAAATTAGAGACTACTCAGTGACATATCTAAAATGCTTTTTCTGTATCCTTCAAAGATCACATGCTGATTAACTTTGGCTTTGTACATCCACCTGCATATGGCATATGGTATAGACTAGCCCAAATGGAGGCATACTTTCAAGAGTCTTGAATCATCAGTAGTACTTTGAAATGCATCAGATGCTATATCAGGTCTTCACTGTGTCTTATTACCTTCTCTCTGTAAGATGAACTTACATCCCATTATAAGTAACTTCAATTATCTACAAGTTATTCAAAGTTAAGAAATCAGACAACATAATCATCTAATTTTTCATTGATCTGCTTAGGCTGGCAAGAGAAGCATTTGAATTTCCCGCACCTAAAAAATTCCCTCACACAAAGAAAATCCAATGATAATAACAAAACCCTTCAAGGGTCCTATGGATGTTGCCGAGGAAGTGGGGTTGAATTCTGATTTGTAAATCTGAAAATTTAAGGTTTACTGAAGCACATTCTTTTTCCTTCTATAAAAGCCTCTTTCTGGTGTGACTTCACCTGTCCACAGACCTCAGTTCCTTTATTCTGTTATGTTAAATAGGATTATAAGGAAGAACAACCTATTAACAACTTTTTTAGTTTTTAGTTTTTTTAGTTTGCAGTCTCTGCACACATTCTTCTAGAATTATGTATATGTGCTGATCATTGTTCTAAGAATAAGATTTTGGTTCAGCCGTCTAGATGCTCTGGATCACTTTAAAATTTTCTATCTTCATTTATCATTCAAATTGAAAATGGGGTGGTTTTACAACCATTGAAAATGGTGAAGCTAATGGAAGTGGTGAAGGGAAAAGAAACCCCAAATTTTTGAGGAGCCGTGATTTATTTGATGAATACAATCTTTCCAAGCTAACGATATGGTGCTAGGGGATCAGTTAAAGAAATTGATTGAGTAAAATACCGTAAAAACTTACCTGTGGTAGAAATAGCTGTTTTGTTCAATCATGTATTCATAGGACAGTGCAACTGTGTGACATGAGCGTTTGCTGATTGGTAACCAATTCGTGATTTGATCACATTACTTTCAGTTGCTTTCCTAGTGTCATCTGTAATTTCCTTTGCAATACAGATCAAAAGAATAGAGTTCAAGGACATTGCAGGTTGGAGTAGGAAGGAAAAGGGAGCCCAAGAATGGTATGGAGAAAGGGCACATGGGTGGTTTGGAAGAAGAAAGATTGTGTGTGAAAATCAAACTATAAAAATTACTGTTGACCAACTTATTTGACCAATTACTTTTCTGTCATTCAACTCAAAGTAGTGCATTTAATCTCAAAATAGTGCTTTCCTAAATGAAATTGTATCGACAACAGACTAAACACTGAACAGCATATTCTGTAAGCAACATAAATATGTTTTAGCCTCCATGCACAGGTGATATCACCTTTCCTGTGATGGAGAAATGCCTATAGCTCTTAGCTTTACTAGGAACAAAGTAAATGGCCTTCCTATTAACCACATATGTAGCCCTCATCTCTCTGAGACTCAGTTTACTCATCTACACAAGATACCTTCTAGTGCTAACATTACATAATGCAGTCATCATTTTTTTTTTTTTAAGATTTTATTTGTTTGACAGAGAGAGAGAGAGTACAAGTAGGCAGAGAGACAGGCAGAAGGAGAGGGAGAAGCAGTCTCCCCGCTGAGCAGGGAGCCCAACGCGGGGCTCAATCCTAGGACCCTGGGATCATGACCTGAGCTGAAGGCAGCCGCTTAACCGACTGAGCCACCCAGGCGCCCCTGCAGTCATCCTGTTTGAATGACCAATGATCAAAGCATTTAAAATTGAGCCTGGTGGGGTTGAAACCCTTCAGAAGCCTCTCCAATGGGTTAAACACATCTTATTTGAGTATGTGATACTTTAAATATTTTATTTTATTTTTCTTTGACCGAAAGGATAAATAGCATGCAATTTTTACTGTCAAACTTGTGACATAAGAAAGCCACACACAGAATAGAATTCACATCTCCTGTTTTTCTTTAACTTGGCTCATAACCGGTGTGTTTGTCATTGTAAAACTGCATTGTATATGTACTTGCTCATGCTTCTATTAACCGTGTTACCAAATTTTTTCCCCCTCAAGGACTTGTTGCTGGTACTGTAATTGGTACCCTAATTCTAGTCAAAATTTTCTGGCACTATGGAAAATCAGGGTGAGCAGAAATTCTGATGATTTAAAAAAATTTGTTCTTAGCTTCTTTCCAGTAAAACTTGACACTATATCAGAAGGTAACTTTCATAGCTTAATTGTATTTTTTGACATTCTCTCTCTTTATTCTTTTCTCTGTCATTACTGCCCTGGGTAAACAGACTTTGTGTCTTTTTTCTTTTTTTTTTTTAATTTTTCAGTAGATTCAAGGACATTAACATTTCAAAGGAAAGTGATTTGAAAGCCATTTTCTCACTTTGCAATCTATTAATCAACTCACCTTGTTTCCCTACTCAGTACAATTTCTGGCAGTATCGGTGTGTTACACAGAAGCAAAAACCTGGGGAAAAATCAACCTCTAACAGACTTGGCAGGTTGCCTGTGATCAGGCCTTTTTCTGAGTTGGATTTATGAAAACATGCCAAAACAGCTAAAAACAGCCCCGGGGTTCAGAGGATAGACCCAGGAGCGTGACCCCTTGATTTGAATCATCCCGAGGCTGAAGTACATGCCATGGGGCAATGGGCAACTTCACTTCTCTGATGCTTCTTTTCTTATTTGTAAAGTGGGGGACGTATATCACCTGTCTCAGGGGATTGTAGTAAGGATCAAATGAATTGCCCCCTGTAAAGAAGGTAGAATAGTGCTTGGCACATGGTAAGCCCTGGGATGGTAGAACAGCTGCACATAGGGAAAAAAATCAGTATTATTTGAAACATCTGATCTGCATTGAATGTGCATGTGTTAAGTATAATGTCATAGCTGGCTCTGACCTATCCTGTAGACAGAGGATTATTTAAATTGACCCTCCTTTGTTTTATAGATTTGACCGTTCAGAAAACTTACTGTAGAGTTTATATAAACTTGAATTATTTTTCTAAACTGCCCTACTGCCTGTCTATTTTTTTCCCTTAATTAAAAACAGCTCTAATGCTGTCACTAAATGGCCTGTTTTAATTTGGGGGGTGATGTGAGCTATCTACTTTTTACCCTCTGTAACTCTTACCTTTCTCCTTAAATTAACAGTATTATTGAAGCCTATTATAAGCTAAACTATGTAAATGTTCTTTAAGTCACTAAATGGTTCAGTCTTTAAGTAAAATTATCTGACCACTGGGTCCTGTGAGCTTTTAAGTAGATATTTGCTTATTGCCAATAAAGTATTCTAGTTGCTTAATACCAAATGTAGTAAAATAGAAGTTCAGGTGTTTCAGAAACTTTTTAAGAATGTGGTTTAGAGTCCACCAAAAATGAACAGAATTCAAAGTCATATAAAGTGAGTTAAGTTGGTACAGATGCTTGAGCAAAACTACTGTGGAAGAAAAGTAAACCACCCACCCTACGTACTTCCTTGCCCTTGTTCCGGCTCTCCTTTTGAGTTAGAGCATTGTGGGTTTACCTTGCAAAGCCAATGCTTTGGGGCCTGGCAGGTAAGAGGGGTAGGGAAGGAGTGTGGAGTTCACTGGGAACTCTCTGGGCAGCTTCAGTTTCTTTGCATACTTTTCAGGAAAATAATTGGCCATGTTGGTTTCAGTGGGATGCAAAGTGCTGAAACGTAGAAGGAGGGAATATTTGTTTTGAATTTTATTGGGGTTTTGCAGTAAACCAAATTCCTCTATTTCTGAATCGAAGGAAACTTGTGCAAACCCCCTACGAAAGAATTTGCCTTTTTCATGTGCACTTAAAAAACACTCCACTTGCCTTGTTTTGGAAGTAAAAGCTGTTGAAGGTTAAGAGCTAACTTTGTACATTCCTGGTTATGCTCCTGATTTCATACCGATTTAATTAAAAATTGGATCTTGAATAGGGACAGGGAAAAGAGTTAATGAGTGTGAAGGTGATTGTGTCCCTTCACCTGGTGATCCTTTGTGTTTGCCTATCAAAGGATTTACTTACCTCTTTTAGAAATGTAGTTCCCATAAGTTTTTAGTTAAAAGGGATGTGATTGTAAGGAAATGCTGATACTGCTTTTCGGTTGAAATTAAAATTATATGATTCAATTTATGTTTTCCTTCTCTACTATTCAGCTCTTATTACACTCATGAAAACAACAAAGCACTCCATGTTATGTTTCATAATTTGACTGGTGATCCCTCAGAAGTAAGACCTTGTGGTAAATCGTAAAAGGTATATGGTTTTATGAAGTCACATTTCTGTGTCTTGTAAAATGTCCATCAGTACCACTCGGGCAGGATTTATCCATGACTGTTCAAGGATAATAGGGGCTCAGACCTCTATTATCTTGTCAGACTGGTTTTTCTTTCTTGAGTGACTAACATATTGGATCTCTCATTAGCATGACATGTCATCCAGTCTCCACTCATCATCTCATCTTGTGTTTTGCAATCAGTTTATTGAAATGATTGGATGCTAGCAATGCCACAAATATTTGGGGGGAAAAGCCAAAAGGTAGATACATTAGGGCTTGCAAATAGGAATGCCTTCGTTATGACTGTTTGCATCATGAGATGATTGGCTTATATGGTATTTGTTTCTCCTTTTTGCTTGATGGCTTTTAGAGTTTCCAGTGTTTGGAAATATTAAGATTTGTTTTATGGTATCTTTTTAAGTCATGCTTATAGATCTTATATCTCTTTTCTGTTATACAAAATTATGACAAAAATAACTTAATATAAATGCATCTGTGAAACGTTCTGGGTGTCTTCTTCGAGGTGTCTTTTGATGAAATTTTTCTCTAATGCACGTGTCAGGGGTTTTCTTTGACTTTTAATCTGGAAGTATCTTAATCAATTCTAACTCGGCTACTTAATTTCAAGAAACTAAAAACCTCAAGTGTCATATTTTAGTTGGTGTTGCTATAGCTATTAAACTGTAAAGGCCACCGTGAGGTTAGATAACTTACTAATTTTGCATTTGTTTTGCATGCCACATTAACCGATTAATTTTCATTGTTTATCTCATAGTAACCAAAAGATTAATGTGTATCATCAGTCAATAAAATTATTTTGATGTTAACTTTCTTTTTTAACTTTCAGGACACACATGTATAACACTGACAGTCTTGTGTATGATGCTAGTAACCATTGGCTAGCTGATTTAGCCGAAGAAGAGCTAAGAAGAAAGTGCACATGAGTATGCAGAATATTTCTAGTTCTTAGACTTTCTGGAGGAGTGGACAAAATAAATGTAATCGTGCTCTTCGTTTTGCCTACTATCATTGTCTTTAAGGTGCATAGGAAAATCAATGAAGCAAGGAGAAGCGAGTCTGTCCTGGGACACTCCCAAACCTCTTGAAAATAGAACAACTTGCAAGATTTAGAGTGATTACTTTCCTCGAAGTGTAGGGAAGTGTAGAGGTTTGTTCATACTTAGAACATGAGCATGAAGAAAAGGAAATGTGTGATTTTTTTTTTCACTAGATGTGTAAAGTTACCTTTGTTTACAAAAAAAAAATAAAAGTTAAACACAGTAATTGGATACTGGAAAGAAACAAAAAACCTAAAATCAGTCTCTTCTGAGCAAACTTGCCAAAGAGAGATGGACCGTATTATAAAATAACCCTTGACTGTAAGGCATTTTCTTCTTTTCTCATTCCATTAAAATGAGTCTGAATGGGTTAGCAAAATATTTTAAAGGAAAAACATGCTTATGACTCAAGAGCGTTGATTTTCTTGGGTTAGCTGGTGGCAAAGGAGAAATATAGAATGAAGGAATAACTCTTCCTTTTTGTCACACAAGTACGGGTACCCAATCAGGACTTAGCCTCTCACTTGTAAGTAAGATGGATTGGCCATAGTTTTGTTTAAGGACAATCTTTTTTTTCCTCCTTCTTGGAGTAGGACCCCTATGAAAGAGTGAAAGGTGTCTTCATTAATTTAATGTCTCTAAAACTATCCAGAGATACTTTGATATTAACATAAGAAAAGAGTCTGTATTTCTGAAGTGAGATGTTCATAGCCAGATTGTAAATCTTATTCTTTTGTAATACTGAGATTAATTTATTTATATTTATTTATGTCAGTGAATGCATTGGTTTTACATGTATAGCAAGACAAGTTCAAGAAGCTATGTATAGAAAAATTTATTTTCCCTAAATAGAAATAAATAATTGATCACATTTTTTGTCTCATGTAGTATTTGGAATTTATTTTCTTAGATATAAATAATTTATTTCTGAATAAGAGATTCTTCTCCTTCCTCCCATAAGTAGTTTAGAATGCTCTCCTTTGCTTCTCCTGGTATGAAACATTTTCATTTATTTTGAAGTTATACCATATTGTACTTTCTCAAGCATGTCATATTCTCATATTAGAGTTCTGTCACTTGTTATTGGTTTACTTAAGGGCAATCACGTTAATTTCTAGATTATTATACATTCCTATCATCTTACCAATTCTATTTAAGTGTTGGAATAGGCTAGAACATACACATAACTAAATTTAACAATAATTATTTTGTCATATTGTTTCATCTATTTTGCTGTTGAAGTATTTTAAAGTAAATTCCATATACATCATGGTATTTCACTATAAATACTTCAATGTGTATTTCTAATAATAAGGAAATATTTTCAACCTAACCACAATCATCACAACTAACAAGATTAACAATAATTTCCTAATAGTTTTTAATATTAGGAAATTCTTTTAACTCTCCTAAAAGTTCTGTGTATAGCCACATATCCAACTACTAATTCATTTGTTTGTTAAATGGGAGGGCCTCCTCTGCCTACACTGGGACAGTCTGATGCTTCCTAGGGTAGTAGCAAGCAGCAAGCAAGTAGCACTGATTCAATTATTCAGAAAAATACCGAGAGCCTACTATGTGCAGGTTACCACGTGCTAGGTGTGAGCTTGTCAAGATCACTGCAGTACAGTGGCTGCCTTCATTTTGCTTATATTCTACCACAGGAAAACCAAAACTAACACTTACTGAGAGAAAGAGTATAGAATTACAAGTGTTATAGTAATCACCTGTACAGAATACAGGGAGTACCTAAGCTATCTTTGCTACACGGGTGAATGGTGGGCAGGGAGGCGTGCAAGAAAGGATGTGAATTACGGAAGGACAAACAGAGGAGATTCACAGAGCAGGAATGGAGCCTGCAAACAATGCAGTGGGTTCAAAGTAGGAAAGGCTCAGGCAGAAGACTTGTGTTTCGTGTAGAAGTAAAAATTGTAAGTTCCAAATATTTATTCTGCCTTGATTAAATTTAAAGTTGGACTCAATGAACACAGGTTTATAATAGCAAGAATTTTAGACATTGGGAAATATTGAACTTCAGCAGTACAATACATTGAGTTAGCCTGTATATCTTATTGTTTAGATAAAGGTAAAGCTGAAAAAAAATTTTAACAGTTTTCTTGAAGAAAATAATATAAACGTAGGCATATTGTGGGTAATGGCATTTTCTTGTAGGATTTATAACTACTTTGTGTCCTGTTGTCATGAACTTGAATAATTTTATTTTTTCCCAAGGCAAGCTCTGCTTTGAGGTTATACTTTGATTTCAAAGATTGTGTTGCCTTTACTTTTGAGACTGATGCTGGTTTGTTGTAGGAAATTATACTTGCTTACCACAGAAATTTGCCTTTTATTATATTTAACCTACTATCACTATCAGATTTCTTGGAACACTTAAACATTAATAGTTTTTGTCTTACCACACCCCAGCATTTTTTTTTTTTTTTTGGTTAATGCCAAAGTGGATACCTTATTTTCTATTCAAACAACTTGAGTGTTCCCTCCACTCCCTTGTCTAAATTAAAAACAACCTCTTCCCTAAAGTCAATGTTTTCCTTGCAAACTACCTCAGTGGTGGGTGGTTCATTTTCCTACTCCATGTGCCTCAGTGTTGAGAAGTGGTGGTATTCTTTTCCTTACTTCCCATTGTGTCTACTTCCATCCATCTCAAGTTTTCCATATATTCTTTAAAGAGAGTAATTATTCTTTCGCTCTAGTAGGGCATTTTACTAAAATGTTTTTTCCCTATAGTTTTCTCTCTCTCAATTCCAAGTAGGTAGCCAAATTTTCGTCTTCCTTGCTACAGGGAAACATCGTGACCTGTGGAAGCAGAACCACTTAAAGACAACTCTCTTTCTTACCATTCCTCTCTGAAATCCTGTACTCTCATCATGGACTAAGCTGTGGGGAGGGAGGTAGAAGCAGAATCAGGAAGAGAGAAGATTCCTGTGAACAATAAAGAAGACCTGTGTCACTCAAAGTCTCTGATCCAAGCATCCTGACAGTTTCTAGGGTGAGGAGGTAAGGACTCAAGAGGTGAGTGATGGGAAGTATAATGTTATATTTTGAAGTTGGGACTAGCAGGATTTGTTAAAGGATTAGGTGTGCAGTTAAAAAGGAAAGGAATTAAGGATGACACCCAGGGTTTTAGAGCAACAGAAAGGAGATTGTCCTCTTTCCTAACCTTACTTCCCTTGGGGAAGACTTTTGTAACAGAAAGATCAGGATTTTGTTTTTATACATGGTAAGTTAGAGATGCCTTTTAGACATCAAAGTGAAGATGTATATGTAGTCAAAAATACAAATCTGGAGTTCTGAAGAGGGGTCTAGGCTTGAGATATATATTTGGGAGTCGTCAGTAAGAGAACATGTGTCAATGAACCCAAATGAAAAAAGCAAGATGAAGACTTATATTCAACATTAGGGTTTACAAAATGGAGGTCATTGGTCACCTTGAGCAAAGCTCTTTCAGTAGAGTAGTTGTAATGAAAAGCCTAGACGGAGGGGCTAAAACAGAGACTGGGATGAGAGAGATTGAAGATAGCCAATACAGATGAATATGGACAACTTTTTTCAAGAGTTTTACAGAAAAGTTTGGGCAGAGAAATGTTTGCTGGAACATACTGTATGCTCAAGAGAGATTTTCTTTTAAATACGGGGGAAATTATAGCATGTCGTATGCTGATGGATATGATGCAGGAGAAAGAAGGAAGAATTTCTAAAGCCCTTGAGGAGAGGAGAGGTAATTGACTCCATCCCGAGAAATGGTATAGCTAAGTCGTTAAGAGCATGGATTTTGAAGACAGACTGCCTGAGCTCAAATCAAACTCCTGCCATTTAACAACTGTGTGACTTTAAGAAAAGTCCTTATCTCTGTACCTTATCTATCTATAAAGTTATCTATCTATAAAGCGCCTTTCCGTCTGTAAAGTGGGAATACATAGAATTGCTATGAGAAGTATGAGAATTAAGTTAATAAACGTAAAGTGCTCAGAATAGTGCCAACCACATAGGAAGGGCTCAGTAAGTTCGAGCTCTTTTTAGTGCACAAATGGAGAGGAATCTATAAATACGTAAAGTGGTGCTAGAATGAGATTCATTGTATGAAATTACCTTTCACAGCACTTGCAAATCTGCTGGCCGAAACATGTCTATCTGTGGAATATCAGGAAGGGTTTAGGAATCCTCTGCTTTCCCTCTGATTCCTACATTCTCAGTAAGTCTCATTATCGCCAACATCCTTTGTCACTAGTATTGTGGATCTCCTCCAGGGAGGTTCCTTTTTGTTCATTTTCCTCCGTGGCCACTTCAGAATGACCATGAGTGGAGGTTAGGGGCTCTGTTCTCCTTGGAATGTACAGCTGTTGCAGCCCACTTACTGCCCATGAAATTTGGGGCACCCAAAAGCTTGACCAGCCAAAGGTTTTCTAAGTCCAGGATCTTAATTTCTTTGACTATACAATTCCCTCAAAAACCCAGTGGGCTTCTGATCTATTTGCTTCCAGGGCACACTATGGAATAGTTGCCACTGCCAAATAATTTGCTGAATTGAATTCTCAATCCTGATCTGTTTCTTTGCTTCCTACTCACCATCTCATTCTTTCCCTTATTTCTGCAGGTTCTCACTCATGGCGGCTTACTTCCTTGTGTGCCCGGTTGCTTTTGACTGTGCTACCTGTTCCTCTTTGCAAAATTACTTGTTGGGATTCCCTAAGGCATAGGGTGAAGGTACTCTCTCCAGAGATACTTTAGTTTTCCATCTACCAAATTTATTTGGCAGTATCATTTGGGTACTACCTTAAACCACGTTTAGAACTTGGGCTTTCCTGACCCACCCAGGGCTTGAGAACTTGGACTGGGAATCCTTACCATGACTGGGCAATTGCCACAAGTTCTCAGGGTTAAGTTTTTATGTTTCTAGCATTTTTAATTTCTTCTGCTTCATTCGACACTATGGCAACCTTCCCTACAATCTTCCAGGGTTGGGTTCAGAAAAGGCGGGTTTACTTTTGATTCACTCTGAGCCTGAGGGTAGAGTCCTTTACAAGTCCAGCGTAATGGTGGGACCACATCTGTTATAACTTTCCGCCTTGAATGGGCCCTGGACCTTGACTTCGGTTCGCTTGCCCCATGAAATTAAAAGGATAAACACAAGTTTTCTGATATCATTAAATGACCCTAGGGCAGATTTAATTTTGTTGCTGATATTCTCCCTTTCTTTTCTGGGTTTAGTTTTGCAATCAGAGTTACCTCTGGCAATCCCCATGCTATTTTGTCGGCTTATCAATGGGTTTAAGATAATTTCTAATGTTTTAAATCCATTTACCTTGATTGCTTCTTAGAGAGTAATTAGTCCAAATCTTAGGCCACCACTATTGAAAAATAGAATTCTTAAACACAATGTATGCTCTCGTCATATATTCTTATGAAAAATGAAATGTTGAAAGGAAAAAAAAAAGGACACATCAGAATGATGAAATACATGTAAATTTAAAATATTAAGTCAAAGAAAAATATATACAGTTGACCCTTCCTTGAGTAACAGGGGTTTGAAGTGCATAAGTACACTTATATGGGATTTTTTTCTTATAAGACAATACTGCAAATGTATTATCTCTTCCTTATGCTTTTCTTAACATTTCCTTTTCTCTAGCTTACTTTATTATAAAAACACAGTAAATAATGCATATAACATGCAAAATATGTATTAATTGACTTTGTTATTGGTAAGGCTTCTGGTCACTACTAGGCTATTAATAGTTATTTTTGAGGGGGGAGTCAAAAGTTATATGTGGGTTTTCTACTGTGTAGGGAGTCAGCCTCTTACCTCTTCATTGTTCAAGGTCAACTGTAATTTCAAGTGTTATAAATTGTCAGTAGACAAAAACATTTCAGACTGAACAAGAACAATTTCTCATTGATAGTGGCCATCAAGCTTTTGAAAGGATCATTAAAGACTCATTATCAGGAATTATATAGAGCATTTCAAGAACACAATTATATATAAAAAGTTATATAAAAGCTACATAAGTGAGAAAGCTGAAGTTTCTCATTTAAAACTTTGAAGATATTTTATTTGGAAATTTCATATACATTCAATATACAAGGTCTTTCCTAATTCTTGTATTTTATTATTCTTATCATAGCTATGTGATATTTTTAATGTAATGAATTTTTTCATCATGCCCTAAATAGGGGCTCCCAGATACCTTCAGTTTATCATTTGATGACATAGAAATATCACAGTTTTCTATTTGTGCCCAGATATGAAAACAGTTGGAAATATTGGGAGAGGGAGAAATCAAAACTCAAAGGAACAAGCTAATTAATAAATATAGAAGTAGCTGATTTTATTATTGAGTAAAGCAAATATAATACAAGTAGGGATACATACAGGTAGCCAACAAATGACCACAGAGCTGTAGAAGATTTCTGCTCTATTTACACAAAATTAAAGCTACAGTTGCTATACACCATCCTAGTTTTAGTAAACAGTCTGCAGGGATTTATTTTGTGTCAGTGGTTACATGGAGCAAACTCTGACATTCCAGTCTTTCCTAATTCTTTTTTTTTTTTTAAGATTTGTATTTATTTATTTGAGGGGGGAGGGGCAGGAGGAGTGGAAGAGAGAGAATCCTGAAGCAGAAGCCCCGCTGAGCAGGCAGCCCAACACAGGGCTCAATCTCATAACCCCGAGATCACCACCTGAGTTGAAACCCAGAGTCTGGACGTTCAACCGATTGAGACACCCAGGTGCCCTGAGTCTTTCCTAATTCTTTTCAGGCTTGTTCTGATATTCTGAACTTCATAATTCTTTGTCAAAATCTTCTATGTTTGCCCCTAACAGTACAACTAGTTCATCTGATTAGTCATTCTCTTCAAAATTCTTTAGTGAGGTTAGATTAAGCTCAGTTTCCACACACTGTGTGCAGGGCCCCAAGCAATTTTTTTTTTTTTTTTTTGAGAATCCCTTGTCTATAAATGTAATTTGGATTAAAAATGCATTACAAAATCCATGGTCCCATATGAGGTATAATTATTTATTGATGAAAATTTACAGTAATAGGTAGAGGAAAAGTACTTATTTATGTGTTTATTATCTAATCAATGCACAGGAAATTATTCATAGTGTCCAGGTACCATCTCTATTCGTTTGGGTCCTAGATCCCCCACATTGTTTTATTGCTAAATGTGCCCAATGTGCTACTCCTGGGTAGTTTGTATCTCCTAGAGGCAGGAAAAGATGGCAACATTATTACTACTCATAATGTTACTACTCATAGTTCTTTAGAACCTACTTATATTGATATAGGTGTTCTTTCTGTGGTTCCCTAATACCATTTACTCATTTTTAATCATACTGTTATTCATTATGTTGATCATTCATTGTGCCACCTGTGAACACTGGCTTCCAATGACTTGAAAGGTTGTTACACAGCTTCACTGATGATAACCACAGATGCAAGTGTTATCCATTTTCCAGGCAGTGAAAATGTAAATAATACTTCATTTTCTAATTGTGTTGTATTTACCCTTTGGAGTTTGTTGTATGTGGTATCTCTTAACCTATGGTATGACTCTTTAGGTCATAATCACTGCATTCTTGGAATGGGACCTCTTTCAATGTAGACTGCACCTCTGCCTTCCACACCTTGCCATCAGCTGGGAGGACAGGCAAGGTGCCTGTGGATGGAGTAAAAAAGTAGCCCATTAATATAAAGATTACCCATCTCTTCCCAGCATGGCCTAACACTGAGCAAGGACACCATGGCATTTCCACATGAGTTGGAGGCAAGAGAGGGCACTGAAAGGAAGGGTCATTGGTTTTGTGGAGCAACAGTCTGGAAAATTCTGAGGGGAAGATAGAAGTGGTCACCCCTGGAAATCTGCCTTCACATGGGCCAGCAGAGGGAGTGGGTGACTATTCTGGGTGCTACCGAGGGGGAAGAGAAGATAAAGGACATCTGCTACCACTCTCACCATCTCCAGGTGCCATATTCCAAGGTGCTAAAGGTGTCACCCCAGTTAGAACAAATAGGTGAGAGCTGTCACAGGGGCCCACACACATATTTGCAAGCCCTAGGGCTGGTGGTGGTTGGTCATCCAGAGCCTTAAACTAGAAGGATGTAAATAATCTCTAGTAGACCTAATCCAAAAATAACACAAGTTCAGTTTTTCATCAATGCACTATTATAAAAAGAAATACATGAAATATAGAGTTACATACAAACTACACCAAAAACCATTGGGTCTTTACTGTTTCAGGAGGAGTTGCCAAATGTAGTAGAGTCTCAGTGGTCATTTCCTTGTGGGAGTGTTGAGTTATCACTTGCAAGATGGCTGCTATGGCCTGAATTGTGTCCACTCCAAATTTCCCATGTTGAAGCCTTAACTCTCCAGTGGGATGGTGTTTTGAGATTGGGCCTTTGGGAGGTAATTAGGGTTAAGAGGTCACAGGAGAGGGCCCTCATGATGGGACTGATGCCCTTATAAGAAGAGAGACAAGAAAGCTAGCCCTCTCTCTCCGTCTCCCCCACTGACCACCACAGTATGAAGACATAGTGAGAGAGTGGCCAACTGTGAGCCAGGAAAAGAGCCCTCGCCAAAACCCACCATGCTGGCACTCTGATTTTAGGCTTCCAGCTTCCAGAATGGTGAGAAAATTAATTTCTTTTTTTTTTTTTTTTTTTTGTGGTTGATGACTTTATTATGGCATAAAAAACACAGGCTGTTTCTTCCTCCTCCTCCCCGCCCCCCCAAAGTGGGTTCACAGCAGTTAAAGGAAAAAAAAATCCTACATTTCTCCTCTAGGGGGCTGCCTACAAGGGGGTAGACAGCGAAGCAACCTAGATGTATAAAGGAAGGGAGCAGAAAAAAACCCATCCAAAACCCTCACCCGCACCCTTAGAGCTCAAGGCCTCCATAAGGGGAACATCAGTGTCCCCCCTGCCGCCCCAACACCCATTCAGGAGTTCCCCTTACAATGGCCACTGGGGAAGGCTGTCCTGGTGGCACAGGGAGGGGGTGGCTGGTTTCAATGGGTGGAGGAGAAAGGCATCCCACACCCACAGGGCCCTCCCTCTCTCCCCCTGTCTCCACCTGGCCAGGCAACCTGCAGGTACTGCCAACTCTCTCCTGCCCCCAACCCTCTCGACAAGGAAAGGCACCTCTTGTTGGGGTAGCAAGAGGTAGGGAAAAGAGGGAGCAAAAAGAAAGAACATTACTTCTTAAACTACCCCAGGCCCATGAGTCTCTCAGGGAGAGTCACCCTGTCCCTTCTAAGAAGGGCTCCCTTCTATGCAACGTATATTCCTAACCAGACCCCAGACCCACTTCCCATTTAGCTCCCAGTCCTGGGACTGGGCTCCAGCATCCCCAAGGGAGGGAGAGATGCTGTGGGCCTAAGCCCTAGGACTTTGGACGGGGTGAATAAGGTGGGGTCTCTCTAGCTGGAGACCCCAGGCTCAGTAGAGAAACACACACACATACACACACAGGTACAAACAACATGCATATACACACATGCCCTAATATTAAATAAAATACCTTTTGCTTAGCTGGTGCAACCCCTCTGGAAAACAGTATGGAGGTTCCTCAAACAGTTGAAATTAGAGCTACCATTCGATCCAGCAATTGCACTACTGGGTATTTACCCCAAAGATACAAATGTAGGGACCCGAAGGGGTACGTGCACCCCAATGTTTATAGCGGCAATGTCCACAATAGCCAAACTGTGGAAAGAGCCAAGATGTCCATTGACAGATGAATGGATGAAGAAGAGGTGGTATATATACACAATGGAATATTATGCAGCCATCAAAAGGAATGAGATCTTGCCATTTGCAACTACATGGATGGAACTGGAGGGTGTTATGCTTAGTGAAATAAGTCAATCAGAGAAAGACATGTATCATATGACCTCACTGATATGAGGAATTCTTAATCTCAGGAACAAACTGAGGGTTGCTGGAGTGGTCGGGGGTGGGAGGGATGGGGTGGCTGGGTGATAGCCATTGGGGAGGGTGTGTGCTATGGTGAGCGCTGTGAATTGTGCAAGACTGTTGAATCACAGACCTGTACCTCTGAAACAAATAACACAACATATTTTAAGAAAAAAGAAAAAGAAGAAGATAGCAGGAGAGGAAGAATGAAGGGGAGTCAGTCAGAGGGGGAGATGAACCAGGAGAGATGATGGACTCTGAAAAACAAACTGAGGGTTCTAGAGGGGAGAGGGGTAGGGGGATGGGTTAGCCTGGTGATGGGTATTAAAGAGGGCACATTCTGCATGGAGCACTGGGTGTTATGAACAAACAATGAATCATGGAACACTACACCAAAACAAATGATGTAATATATGGTGATTAACATAACAATAAAAAAATTAAAAAAAAAAAAACCAAGGACTGAATCCGAGTTAGAGAGGTAAGGGGTTGGTTCCTTCCATTGCCCCACCAAATCCCTTTCTCTCATTTTAGAAGGGGGCTTTCTGCCCTCCCCGTCCCAGTCTAGCTCCCTCCTCCACCCCACTGCTCTCGATCTCTTCCCCTCTTCCTTCATGGCTCCATCAGAGTGGGTTTGGAAGGGTTAATCAGGAGGCACATCAAAGAAGTTATTTCTACAGCAACAACCCTCCCAACCAGATAGATACCCCTCCCTAAGGGGGACCCCTGTCTCCCCTACCCCACCTCAGCTCTCCCTCGGGAAGCCATAAGGATAGAAGCACTATAAGGGGGAGGAAAGGGACCTGGGCCGCAGGGCGGGTCCGTAGGCGCTTTTATGTCCCGGTTCCCAGGCGCTAAGGACGTGTCCGGACAGCTACCCCCAGCGCCCGCGGCGGCCCCACTCCTCTCTGCTCCGGGGACGCGCCGTCTCTTCCAGCAGGTCCCCTCCGCCCTCCAGCCGCGGTAGGGGTACCCCACCCCAACCCCCCCCGCCCGGACGCTGGAGCGAAGTAGTGAGGAAGGGGAGGACGGAGGGGCATGCGCAGCTCCTCCCAGCCCAGCCAAACACGTCTTGTCCAGCCTCAGAGACTACAGAAAACTCTAGCGCCGGGTCCCCCGGACCCCGCACCACTTTTCCTCCCCCTCAATAAATAACCACCTTCTCCTCTGACTCAAGTCGCCTCCCAAGGGCGTCAGGCCGGGGTGGGGGGGGGGAGGAGGCGGGGAAATCTCTTCTGATGCCCCCAGGGGAGACCAGCGTGGGGGGCGGGACCGGAGCAGCTCTGTTGGAGGGAGCCGCGCCGCCCTCGGCCTCCCTCTTGCCTTTGCCCCCGGGGGGCTCCACCGCTCCGCCCTCGCCTGGGGCCGCCCCGGCAGCCTCCTCTTTGGCGCCCTCGTGGGTTTTCATGTGTTTGGCCAGGTGGTCGCTGCGCATGAAGACGGGGCTGCAGACTGCACAGGGGAACTTCTTGGTGCCCGTGTGGGTCTGGAGGTGGCGCTGCAGCTCGTCGGAGCGCGTGCAGCGCTTGCCGCAGAAGAGCCAGTTGCACACGAAGGGGCGGTCGCCGCTGTGCCAGCGCAGGTGCGCCTTCAGGTGCGACGTCTTGGCGTAGGCTTTCCCGCAGCCCGGGATGTGGCAACTGTGCAAATGCTTCTTCTTGCCCCCGTCGGGACCGCACGGAGCCCCCAGTCGCTCCGCCTCCAGGCAATTGGGGCAGCGGCAGACGGTCTGGCCAGAGCTGCGGGGCACTGCCCGCTGGGAGCCTTTGGGGCGGGCTGCCTCGTCCAGACTGGAATCCAGCCCCCTGGGACTCGAGAAAATTAATTTCTGTTATATAAACCACCCAGTCCATGGTATTTGGTTATGGTAGCTCCAGCTAATACAATAGCTAAATATAGTATTCATGATTTATTTTGTGTTTGTTTATAGAACACTAAATAATTTTACTTTCATGTATTTTAAAGGGACATTTTATATATTAATTTTTAAACTAAAAAATATATCGAGATCTTGAACAGTGTGATTTTGTGAAAGTTTTATAACATTTCTGTTTCCTCTTCTATAAATCTTACGGTAGAACCTTGTAGAATTTTTATGAGTGAAATCTGTCAATATTTGTAGGGTGTTTAGAGTAGTGTCTGACCCAATATGCTATGTGTTTATTAAATTAAATGTAAGTAAAAATAAAGTGCATTTCTAATGTTATATATATATTATATTTCTGAATATTGTCTTTTTAGTATAAAAACCAATTTAGGCCTAATGCCTTCCATGTTTGTTTTCCTCCTTTGGCCTTTTCATGACTATTATTGGAATGTTGCTGATTAATTTATTATTTTCAGTAGAAACCCTAAGGCCTTTAAACCATTGATTTTCTTTTTCCTCACCCAAAACTCCTGAAAGGATAGAAAGTATTTATACCAGGACAGAAAAACATTTAAAATTTTTAATTTAGATTTTTCTACACAGCTAATATGTATGTATTCTATTTCTCCTCTCTCTCATCAAAGTATACTATTATCTTTAGCCATTGGTGTTAGAACATTTGAATAAGTCAGTATTTTTATTCGGAAGGCAATATTTTTGAATAGAAAAAAAACATGTTAAGACTTTGTCCCCTGAATATGCATTTCTTTATCATATATAAGTAATCATTGTCTTTGCAAACACAGTGACTGCAAGATAGGTGCTTCCATTTTCTTCAAAGTAGAGAGGTTTCTATTGTTTTATTGTTTTTCCTTTTATTTCAGAAAGCATATTTAAAACATTAGGAATGTTATTACATTTGTCGTAATAATGTTCTTACATTTTTTTGAAGTCTTAGAGGCTCTTCTCTGATTTATATATGTATTTAGTGGTCTTTTTGTACTAATATACCATTGCATTTGGAAAACATTATTGTCTTTCTATTAAAGAACTAGATACCTAAACAGTTCTTGATCAACGTTCCCTTCTTGGGAACTGGGTTATATTCAGAATATATCAGGGTTGTCTTCAATATGCCCATTTCACTTCTCAGGAAATATGCAGATCCTGAAAACAAAGTGCTTCTAGAAGGCTGGAGACCCTGTTTAGGACTCATGAATTTCACTCCCTGTCTTTTAATTCATGGACTTTCATTCAGGGAAGAAAAAAACAGATCATCTTCAGTAGCAGAATGTCATCAAATGCTTGGGCAACAAAGTGGAAGTTTTGACCATCCTTTTTTGTCCAAAGAAAAAGAAAAGAAATAGCAAATGTTGAGCCAGGGTAAGGAGAGGCTCTTCAACTCAGAAGTGCCTATCACTGCCCTGAGTTAGCTTCCTGGAAGCAGAGCATCACAGAGTGTATTCAGCCACCAGGGGGTGGCAGTACCCCTTGTGTCTACAGAGCCTCTGCTGGGGGGTGGGGGTAGGGGCACATTAAAGAAACAAAACCTCCCCCTGCTGGACCTTCAGTTCGCCCTAAGAAAAAACACCTGTTTTCTGCCTTTAACCAGACCAGGGTTCTAACCAGTTTGATAGAGGACGTATCAAACCAGAAATGGGGAATTAAGCAGTTTAATAATCTTTCTTTAAGTTCAAAGGCTTGCAGATGTCCTCATATCATTAAAAAAATTCTGAGTCCTATGGATCCAACCTCAGTGACAATCAGCTGCTGGGACAGATGGCAACAGACAGACGGTCTTCCCTGTGAGCCCCAGATGGAGGTTACTCTTACCTTTGTTAGCACACACTCCACCTCAGTTTAATCATTCAGTCCCCAGAGGGTTGTTAATTTAAAAGAGACAAGGATGCTTAATTCTCTCTTTGAATAAGGAATCCAGCAGCACTGTGGGGTTTTACTTTATCTTTTGAATAATGGGGAAAAACTGTCAAAGCTCTTCCTTAAAAATAAGACTCACAAGTATTTATTTATTTAAAGGGGGGAGCGGCAGAGGGAGAAGGAGAGAGAGAATTTTAAGCAGACTCCATGCCCAGCGCAGAGCCCAACATAGGGCTCCATCCCATGACCCTGAGATCCTGACCTGAGCTGAAATCAAGAGTTGGACACTTAACTGACTGAGCCACCCAGGTGCCCTGGCTCACAAGTATTTATATCTTTGACAAAATAGATATATGAATTTCAATATTATAACTAAGGCTAATATTATTAAAGCAACCAATCAGAAGCCCATACTTTTAGGGAATATGTTACAATATAGGATGACTTTTACATAACACAGTTCTGAGACTCTTTGTTGGAGAGACTGAGAGAACTACATTCCAACCAGGCGAGCACACAGTTAAGCAGTCAACTCAGGCTTTCCCCTCCTGAAAGTCCCACTCAGAGACAAAGGTCTTTCTAAGTTTAAGTAATTTATAATAAGACAGAATGCCACACTGCTCCGAGAAAACAGTTATTTACCGTAAGAAAAAAAAATTTCAAATCAAAACAATGGAACTATTCGTCATGGAAAATTTATTTTTTAAAAAAGCCCTGTGTTGTGTTTAGGTTTCAGGAAAACTAGGAATCACCTAGCTTTATCATTTCTGAGGCCTCAGAAAGAGGAACAAATGAAATTGCTTATCTTCAATGTCAGGAGTGCAGGACTTAAGCTGATTTTGAGACTTACTGTAATTTCATAATAGCCATTGTTTTATATCTTTAATTATCTGAAACAAGACTTGTCGAATTGTAATCATGAAAGGTACTAATACATATTTCAGAGTAGATAAACCAATATAGTGAAATGTTTGAGTAGGGAAACAGATCTAACATTATACCGAAACTTAGGATGAACTTGATATCTTAATTCAGTAGAAAAATAATAGAGTATTTTATAAAAATGAAGTCAGGATAAATGCATATTGTTCTGGAAGACAAAAAGATTGCTGCATCACCTCATTTACATGAGTAAAATCCAGGTAGAGTAAGCATCCAAAATTTAAATATGTATATATCATTTTATTATCTTTATGTGAAAGTACATATATGTGATAAGAATTAAGAATAACAATTGAATAAACTTGAACAATACCAAAAAAACAATTGTAAGAAAAATATTTGATTACTTTCAAAATTATATATGGCATAAATCACTATAAATGTAAGCTAGAGAGAATCAATATAATAGATAACAATTTGCAACCATATAATAGATAACAAATTAATATCTAATATAAGAAGAATTTTACAATTAAAAAGATAAACATTCTGGGTGCCTGGGTGGCTCAGATGGTTAAGCGTCTGCCTTCGGCTCAGGTCATGATCCCAGGGTCCTGGGATCGAGTCCAGCATCGGGCTCCCTGCTCAGCGGGAAGCCTGCTTCTCCCTCTGCCTCTCTCTCTCTCTGTCTCTTATGAATAAATAAATAAAATCTTTTTTAAAAAAGATAAACATTCAAATAAGAAATTGGATAAGCCAACAAATAGACAATTACAGGAAAAAATTGCATATACCCAATAAAAATATGAAAAGAAGTTCAGTCTCACAGGTATTCAAAGACGTGCAAATAAAAAAATTATAAATTAAGTTTCTTTCATCAGATCGGCAAAATTTTAAGCATTCAGTGTTAAAAACATTTTGATAAAGCAAACTTACACATCAGCAATAAAAGTGTCTTTTAACAATTGGACAGTAATCTGGCAGTAAATGATCACATTTAAATACCAATAATGTTTAACCTAGAAATCTCACTTTTATGATCTATATCCTATAAAAAGAAGTATATATATCAATTTGTAAAAACATATACACATATAAGCACATAATAATGTACATAAAACACTTTCATTGTAGTCAATAACTACAGAAATAATAAAGGAAGATGTTTCTAGTTTGAAGATAGTCTTGAATCAGTAGAGTGAAAAGAGTTACAGGATTTTAGGCAGAACTGATGCATCCATCTAGGCTTATTCTGAAAAAAAAAAAAAAACTTTAAATTCCATGACAGAAAGTAGCGCTATATAATAGTTTTTATTAGATCTTTTACCCTTCTTAAATAGAAAGAAAACTAGGTTCTAGGCACTGTTCTAATAGTTTTACATATGCAGTTTGACTTTATTCTGTTTTTATAACTGACCATCTTCTGTTGTTCAGTCCCAGAGATTTGAGGTATCAATATAGCATTTGGAAAATACCTGGAACATTTCACATGTCAAGCTTTCATATCACTAAAATAGTAAAAATTTAAACAAGTATATAAAAATGTCAAAAAAATTTATCACATTGTATAACTAACATATATGTCCCTTTCCATATACAATTATTGGAAGGTGAGGTGCTTTTTTTTCCTTTTAAACTGGCAAGTGAACTTTGATCACTTAT
Source organism: Zalophus californianus (assembly GCF_009762305.2). Lineage (NCBI taxonomy): Eukaryota > Metazoa > Chordata > Mammalia > Carnivora > Otariidae > Zalophus > Zalophus californianus. The sequence goes on from NC_045604.1 coordinate 33,708,646, forward strand.
GGTTATGTCTCCATCTAGTGGTAGAAATATATTTCAAGTATTTGTATACTAAGTAGGGCCACGGTCACACTGGGAAACATCTGAAGCACTGAATAAATAGGAATTACTATGGCTGCTATTGGGTAATTGTCATCAGGGTCTCCACAGTTTATCTTGTTATATAGGGAGGAAATATTTTCTGCTGACTGAAAACTTTATTTAAATTAGTAGAGTCAAGTTTTTAAAAATATTAAAAAGATCCTTTTGTGTAAAGTCTAAAATTCTAATATAAAAACATATATTAAAGATGCTAGTGGCGCAGCCACTCTGGACAACAGTATGGAGGTTCCTCAAAAAGTTGAAAAAAGAGCTACCCTACAATCCAGCAATTGCACTACTGGGGGTTTACCCCAAAGATACAAATGTAGGGATCCGAAGGGGCACCTGCACACCAATGTTTATAGCAGCAACGTCCACAATAGCCAAACTGTGGAACGAGCCCAGATGTCCATCGACAGATGGACAGATGAATGGATAAAGAAGATGTGTGTGTGTGTGTGTGTGTGTGTGTGTGTGTGGTGTGTGTGTATATACACACACACACAATGGAATACTACCCAGCCATCAAAAAATGAAATCTTGTCATTTGCAATGATGTAAATGGAACTAGAGGTATTATGCTGAGCGAAGTAAGTCTATCAGAGAAAGACAATTATCATATGATCTCACTCATATGTGGAATTTAAGAAAACAGAGGATCATAGGGAAGGGGAGGGAAAAATAAAACAAGACAAAACCAGAGAGGGATACAAACCATAAGAGACTCTTAATCATGGGAAGCAAACTGAGGGTTGCAGGAGGGGAGAGGGGGTGGAGGGATGAGGTAACCGGGTGATGGACATTAAGGAGGGCACATGATGTAATGAGCACTGGGTGTCATATAAGACTGATGAATCACAGACCTGTACCTCTGAAACCAATAATACATTATATGTTAATTAATTGAATTTAAATTTAAAAATGTTTTTTTAAAAAAGGTAGATACCTTTGTAATGACTCTCCTTCATTTACTAAGTGAATCTTTCTGAGCCTTCATTTCTTTATCTGTAACAATATCAACATTTGAGAAATCTCCAATACTTCCTGCAATAATGCACATGGTCTCACTCAACTTCCCACAACTTTGCTAGGAGGTAGGAAAAGTATTTATGTCTCTGTCTTCTGATGAAGGAAATGTCGTATAAAGAGATCTTAAAACTAATCCAATCTCAATAAACAAGTAAATGTCAGAGCTGGAAATGTACCATAGATTTCCTGATTCCAAATTTAGTGCCTTTTATAAGACCTCCACTCACTTGCAATTATGATAATTAAATGAGCTAATATTTGTACAAATGCTTAAATCCAATAGGAATATAAGTCACTGTAAAATTACATAATAAAGAGAACAATGAGGTTTTTGAATGAGAGAAGGTTAACGGAAGATAAGATAGAAAAATACTTCATAAAAGTATATACATCAGGCTGAATTGAGCTGACCATCAAAATAAAAAATGTCCAGAAATTTGAGAGGCTTTATGCACATACAATTTATATAAATACATATTTTCTACCTTCCCACACTTTTTCTACACCGTCTTCCTAAAATACCATTGGGTCAATTATTGCTATGTTAAGATTTCTGCTATAAATTCGAAGAATGACAAGGAGAAGATACTATGTGGTCCAACAAACAAGAAAGAAAGAAACAGGCTAAGCGTGTGTATTTGTTGACTGTCTTTCTGAGGCTCCATGTGTACGGAGAGTGCATGTGGGTGGGGACTGGAGGCCAGCTTCGAAGATGACCAATTCCAGTTCTTCTCTTTAAAAAGTTCTTATTTCTCCTGCTCCTATGCTTCCATTTTCTATTTCACTCTATTCCCATCAAAGGAATTGTGACTTGGATAAAACAATGAGACAACAGAAAGGCAGGAGGCATCAAGCTGAGTCACATCCTTCCGGGGTCCTGTCAAGGTTACCGACCACCCAAACAAGCCTCTCCAAACCCACCTGGAGGCCCACTGTGCTTCCTAGTACCTTAGGAACCTGCCGTATGGACTTATAGAAAGCACATTCTGAACATACTCTACACAGAAGAGCAACTGAATCGATTTCTCTTAACTTCTGCCACCTGCCCTCCCACCTCATGCACTCCTTTCAACAATAATGAGAAGGAAAACCCAAAGGTCTCATCTCAAACTTAGTCTTCCTTCTCTGGCAGTATTGAACACAGAAGGAGACTGGAGTTACTTGTGGTTCTAATAATCCAACCAGATATACTCAAAACTAATCACAGATTGTTACTTTAGAATAAATATAAGGTCTAAAGTTGAGTTTGGAAACTTGGACTTTCTTCCTTCCCATCACAGGTAATAAGAAAGTACAGTCTAGCCCATATCTAATTTCCTGCCCCTGGAAGGGTTCCATTATAGCTGAACAAATTGCTTCCCCACCTGAAGTCAACATTTCTTTAACTGTCTTTCACAGGTAAGCCAGCTCTGAATGTGTTCTCCAGCCCAGAGGAGCTTTTGAGCTGTATCGGAAAAAACCATGAGGCTGGGTGTCAGGACATGAGATTGCAGTCCCAGCTGTCACTGAGTGGTATGACCACCTGTCTTTCAGGCTCTCGCCTGCAAATTAAATGAGTTAAACTGAAGACTAGCAAAGGTTTCTTCTAGCATGGGTAATCTGACTCTACAGTCTAATCAAGAGCTGGAAATTAATTCCTAGCCTTTGCTTCAAAAGTCCCTGGTACAGGAATGAGTCACCTCTCTGGGCAATCCCTGCAGATAAGTAAAAATAACTGAACGAAATTGGTATAAGTTCTTCTGAGAAAGGATCCCTCCTTCCCTTTGGGTTTAGCATTCTGTCTGCTGAGTTAACGTTTTGTCTTACAAGTGCCAAAATGATAGACTCAGCTTGAGGTATGTCTTTACCTGCCTCTGGAGAATCTGCATTATCATTGCTGGTTTTCCTCTTTCTTAGTAAACTTCAATCTAAATTTTAAAATGTCATGGAAGTCACAAATATTTGGGTGCTTTCAGCTTTTTCCAATATATAGCTTGAGTGTTTTTTAGAGTTTCTTCTAGAAGCCCTTTCTGAAGGAGGAGTTGCCCATGGGATGGAACACTGTCCTCAGTTTGACAATAAGGCCCATGAAGCCTGTTCTGCTCAGTGCTGAGGCCACTTTGCTCTTAATTAAACCTGTCCTTACCCCTTCCTATCATCCCTCTGGGGATCCTGGATCCTTCTGGAGAGACGTTTCCCCAAGATCCGGATGCAGGAAGCAGGCACCCAAATAAATTATTTCCCAGCTGTGCTCAAGCGTCTCACGCTGGCATTGTGTCCCCCTTCTCTCTGTGGCCCCCTCCCTAGAAAAGTCTTCTGAAAGAATATCCAGAGTCCCAAGTTTTCCAAATGATTCATTTCTTTGCAAAAGCAACAAGACGTTCCTCCTCCTTGGGGAAGTCTGGGGCAATCCAGTTGCGTAAATTTCCAACTAAGGGTCTCTTAGGGATTTTCTTAAAATGAGGAGGAATGGGGTGCATCTAACTACTCCCAAAGTCTCCAGCTGGGAGGTCAACCAGAGGCCCCTCTAGTCCCCACACTATACAGCCCTCTGGGAGACACCACCCCTTGTGGAGCTACCAGCAGCAAGAATGAGGGGGTTTCAGAGCTTCCTCTTTACAAAAGGGGCCCTGCCTCTACATCTCACTCTCCTCTGGCTCCAGATCCGGAGGATGTCCCTGGGGGCTCCAATAACAGAGTCCCAAGAGAGAGTGCCACCACCCACTCCTTCCTGGCCCCCCATCTCCATTTGGCAGTTTTATTTCTTACACCGGTTGCTAGACATTTATGATGTCATTCTCTCTGCATCTTTGTGTATCTAAGTTACTTCATGATAACCAATAAAATTTAAAAGGATTGGATCTATTTTGTCACTTCCCATTTTAGCTAATTGAAGCATTGCCTCTTTGAGGAGATTTTTTTTATTATTATGATATTAGTCACCATACAGTACTTCATTAGTTTTTGGTGTAGTGTTCCATGATTCATTGTTTGCGTATAACACCCAGTGCTCGTTGTAATACATAGCCTCCTTAATACCCATCACCAGGCTAACTCACCCCCCCCCCCCCCCGAAACCCTCAGTTTGGTTCCCAGAGTCCAGAGTCTCTCTTTGTTTGTCTCCCCCTCTGATTCCCCCCCTTCGTTTTCCCTTCCTTCTCCTAATGTCCTCCGTGCTATTCCTTACATTCCACATGTGAGTGAAACCATATGTTAATTGTCTTTCTCTGCTTGACTTATTTCACTTAGCATCATCTCCTCCAGTCCCATCCATGTCAATGCATATGGTGGGTATTCATCCTTTCTGATGGCTGAGTAGTATTCCATTGTATCTATGGACCACATCTTCTTTATCCATTCGTCTGTTGAAGGGCATCTCGGCTCCTTCCACAGTTTGGCTATTGTGGGCATTGCTGCTCTGAACATTGGGGTGCAGGTGCCCCTTCTTTTCACTACATCTGTATCTTTGTGGGTAAATACCCAGTAGTGCAATTGCTGGGTCATACAGTAGCTCTATTTTTAAATACCAAGGAGGTATTATTTTTTTAAAATATTTTATTTATTTATTTGAGAGAGAGAATGAGATAGAGAGAGCATGAGAGAGGGGAGGGTCAGAGGGAGAAGCAGACTCACTGCTGAGCAGGGAGCCCGATGCGGGACTCGATCCCGGGACCCCAGGATCATGACCTGAGCCGAAGGCAGTCGCTTAACCAACTGAGCCACCCAGGCGGCTCAGGTATTATAAAATAGTGGTGGTATAAAATAATACCACCCAGGTATTATTTTTTTATTGAGCTTTTTTCTAATGCTATATTTTCTTAGCAGATTAATAGAGAAAATGAAAAACATCTACTGGTTGAGGGATCGCTTACCTATTTAAATAGTCAACAGTTATCTTCAGTCCAATAAAAAGGGTGAAAGTTTGTCTTATGTTTCATTTTAAAGAAATTGAACTTAATAAACACAAGTTCTTAATAAAGTTTTAGAAATTTTCCTTCTGTTCTTTTCAACAGATACTTAGCACTGTGCTAGGCTGGTGTTTCTTCAGGTGTCCTGGAGTGTAGAAACTAAAGTAACATGCTCCATGCCACATAAGTACCTTATAATCACACAAGGAGATAGGAAGTTCACCACTGGCATCTAAAATTCTCTTTGGAACAAAATAGGAGACAAATAATACATTCATTAAAAGGTAAAGAGTATGATTCCAGAAACCATATGACTTGAGAGGCAGTAAGATGGAGTTCTTAATAGCACACACCCTTCAAGGCAATATGGTGGACAGGAATGACTTTTGAAGCCTCCCATCCCATGCAAAAGGCTTGGAAAAACTGGATACAATAAACCAAATTAATTTTTAAAACAGACAGCTGAGCTTGAAATTGAGATTGGGAAATCCCCAAGTAGAAGAACAGATAGAATATTCAAAATCAATGCAGTGAGCAAGAGCTAAACCCTGTGACCTAGAGAGGAGCCAGAATGAAGTTAATCCCTATGGGGACCATGGTTTTAGCACCTACGACTCTCTAGACTTGAGTCCAAAGTCCTAGGCAATATTGCCACCCAGAAACGGGCCTTTTCGTAAATCTGAGAGCCAGTCCACAAAATGGAAACTAAAATAGCCTGCTCACTAAGCCAATGAGGCAACAAAGAAACAAGACGGTAGAGAAAAAAGAAGTAGGAAGCCTGCCTCTGAACGTTGCTTGGTGTGTTGTATGAATTTGCATTATCTTGTCTATGTGGAAAACCCCAAACGATAAAATCTTATAAAAACTGAAACCTTTGGGCCTCGGCAGACAGAGTCAAATGTGCTCCTGCCCCACGGAGAAAACCTCCACAAATTAGTACACTTGATTCCTGGGGAACTAGCTTCCACAGAAGAAAAATTCCTAATAAAAATGTCTATCCCACATGAGGAGCCCAAGAACTAGGGAAGAGAGAGAGAGATGTGTATTTCTCACATCCAAAGAAATACAGATAATAGAAAAAAGATGAACATGCCTTACATTAAGGATGTTCACAACGTTCCGAAGGGAAGTAAAGAGTGGAAACCATAATGTAAGAACAAGACATAATGAAAAGGGTCCGATTTGTTTTTAAAGAAAGCAAAAATTCTAAAATTAGAAATACAGTAATTCACACGTCCAGATGGGGCCAGACAGCATAACTAGTCCCAGACGTGCCCTGATACCAATAAACAACAAGTAAACTGGATAAAATACGCACAGCAAGTTTCAGATATTAAATAACACGGAGAGAAAAAGAAACAATTGCTCTGGCTCCCAGGTGGACCCCTATTTTGGGTCATAATGGGAAGAGGGAAAACCCAGGCAGAACACAGTGGGCTCGAAGGCTTTAAGAGATAGAGAGCAGTGTTCAGGGAGTCTGAAGTGGCAGGAGTTTCTGGGCAGAGAACCAGAGTGGAAGGGCTCTGTGTATACACAGAAAGAGCTCCAGGAATCCCTGAAGGGTCACCTGCCTGGGACATCACACAAGCAGCAACATTGGACTGTGATCTTCGTGAGAAGGGAAACAGACAAGGTGCACTTTACCACAGGAACAGCTCGCTACCTGGAGATAGCCACCAAGCTACAGTGCAGGAAGCCAGCAGCCTCGCCGGGTCGACAGGCAGAGATTGGAGTTTGCGGGGTGCAAGGTGGCTAGAATTGCTGGGCTGAGCATCAGAGAGAAGACAAGCTGCTCGGAATTCAACAGAGGGATACTCTCAAGTATTTGGCTGAGTACTAGCTACACGTGTATGAGAAATCACCCGAAGCCAGAGAAACTAGCACCAGAAGGACAAAGGCAGAAAATTCCCGAGGCTCAGCAAGCAAGTCTAGGAACGATCACTGGCAAGGGTAGAGAGACCGCAACACAGAGGGCATCAGGTAGAAACCTAAAAGGCTGTTGCCTTACCACGAAAGCTAACTTAACTCTAGAGGAAAAACTGTTCTGAACCCACTTAATAAAACTTAAGAACACAAAAACACAGATTAAATGTTTTTTAAGGATTTTTTTATTGTGCTAAAATAGGCGTAACATAAAACTTACCATTTTAATCACATTTAAGCATATAATCCAGTGGCATGAAGTATATTCACCATATTGTGCCACCATCACCACTACCCATTTCCAGAACTTTTTCATAATCTCAAACTGAAATGCTATGCTCCTTAAACAAGAGCTCCCCGTCCTCTCCACCCTCCAGCCCTTGGTAACCTCTGTTCTACTTTCTGCCTCTATAAAGTTGTCTATTTTAAGGACCCCATATAAGTGCGATCACTCAGCATTTGTCCTTTTGTGTCTGGCTTGTTACACTCAGCATAATGTCTTCTAGGTTCATCTGTGTTGAGGCATGAATCAGAATTCCATTCCTTTTTAAGGCCAAATGATACACAATTGCATGTATATGTCACCTTTTTTTTTAAAGATTTATTTATTTGACAGAAAGAGACACAGTGAGAGAGCAAACACAAGCAGGGGGAGTGGGAGAGGGAGAAGCAGGCTTCCCGCTGGGCAGGGAGCCCAATGTGGGGCTCGATCCCAGGACCCTGGGATCACAACCTGAGCAGAAGGCAGACGCTTAACAACTGAGCCACCTATGTGCCCCTCTATGTCACTTTTTAAAACTCCATTTTCTGTTGATGGACATTTGGGTCTTTTCCTCATCTGGGCTATTGTGACGAATGCTACAGTGAATGTTGGTGTACAAGTATCTACTGGAGTCTCTGCTTTAAATTCTTTGGGGTATTCACCAAGAAGTGGAATTGCTGGATCATATTGCTAATTCCATGTTTAACTTTTTGAGGAACTGCCAAACTGTTTTTCCATAGTGGCTGTACCATTTGACATTCCCATCAGCAATGTGTAAGGGTTCTGTTTTCTCCACGTTCTTTTTTTCAACCTCTTAAGTCAATTTAATTTAAGTTCAACCTCTTAAGTCAACTTTTAATTTAACTAATTTAATTAAATTCTTCCTTCTTAGCTGGTGGAAAATTCCTCTTCACTCCTTCCCGTGCCATCCACACCCATCCCAGGGCTGTATCAAACTCAAGGGACAGGGTATTGGGGGTTGAGCCTTTGGTCCACACAGGCTATCACTGAAATGTTCTTTGCTGTTGTCTGACAAATTCAGGGATGGAAGCTTTCTGCTCTTTCCACACCATCTTTGAGACATGAGGCATTCTTGTAAGGCAGGAAATGCAGGGTCAATAAGTTCTTCTCCCTAGGCAGATTACGCAGACATTTCCCTGGGAAATCATGCAAGACCCCAGCACTGCCAGAAAGCTCATTCTGGTCCCCTGTCCTCTGAAATGCACAGACCCCTCTCTCAATCCCTAGAAATCACTGCTTTCTGGGGGCAAGTTTCACCCCTGTCTTCCTTCTGTTTCTTCTAAACACCCAATTTCTCTTAAAAATTTTACAAATCTTTACACACTCAAACAAAACACCGGAAGTCTTGCAGAGAACTTCTGGCTTCCTGCTGACTACATAATTTCCCAGAAGCAAGGTAGCCCAGTTAGTCAGTAACCTGATCAATTGAATGGGGAAGGAAATGGGGAAATTTGGGAGGGTGGGTGTCACTAATACTTCAAAATGTGATCCAGATAAACAACCAATTCAATTTAAAACAAAAACAAAAATAAAAACTTATTCATGCTTATGGAGAAAATCTGAGTAGTGCAATAAGTATAAAGAAAAAAGAGAAATTATTTATAATCACACCATCTAAAGGTAACGCTTTGAAATATATCTTTCTAATCTTTTCTCAGAACATAAAAATCTGCTTTGTAACTTTAAATTCATACAATGTATGTGTTACCATTCAACATTTTAGGGTCACTCTTTCTTAAATAACTAAAGAAAATGTTTTAAGCTTCTATTTCATATGATTCCCAGAAATCTAGTGTCCTCTGCACTAGTTCTGAGATTTCTGAATGACAGAGAACCCGCTTACTTTCTTCTGATTCTTTTTCACCCATGGTTTCAAGTTTTCTCTAGCCCCCTCTGGGATGTCCAATATGGTAGCCATTAACCACATATGCCTATTTGAATTCAAATTAGTTAACAATTCAGTTCCCCAGTCACATTAGCCACATTGTAAATATTCAATAGGCACAGATGGCTAGAAGCGGCTATCATATCAGACAGGGCAGATGTAGAGCATTCCATCATTCCAGAAGGTTCTGGATGGTACTGTTCTGGATCCCTAAACTCATCTGACTCCTCTACCACACCTGTTACCATTTCTCTTATAATGTAGCTTCCACTCCAGTATTCTCCAAAACACCAAAACGACATTGCTGCTTCATGATTTAAGGGGGAAAAAAGTATTTTATAAAGGTTTAGCAATAGCAGAAGGATATTATTGCAAAAAAAAAAAAACAAAAACCCCAGGAAAATGACTTAAAAACAAATAGCAGTTGTTACTGTTGCTCAAGTTCACTAACCTACACGTCTGAGGCTTAAATACAACCAACTGGTTAACCAATTGGCCCCCAGTTCTGCAACTGATGGGTAAAGCAACCATCAAGTTTTTATCCAAATATTAACTGATTTTCAGTATTTATCATGCTCTTATTACTATGTAATAAACTAAAAGTTCGTAAGAGAGCAAATAAAAATTCTCATCAGGACAAAATGAAATTTCTGTAACTAAAAAAATATGCATATAAACACATATGATGTAAAGTTAAAAATTAAGATTAAGTATTCTTATGAAATTAGATGTTCATTTTCATTACAAAAGCAACTTTTCCTTAGTCCCTGGCACTCGTATATTGTTGACCTTCTTTTTGCCTCTCTCTTTCTTGATCAAGTGCCCCTAAATTCTATCTTTTTAAGCTGCCAATGCAAAAACTCATTATGCTGAGCAATTTGGCTCCTGATCTTCCTAAACCTCTCCCATCTAGACTGGCCTGCAGCCTTCCTTTTCTGAGCTAGAAAACCCCCTTCTTCAACCTTTCCTAAAGAGAAGAGCAGTTTTTCCCTAAGAAGAAATTTGTCATTCCTCTAAAATGCTAACGCAGCCCCTCTGGTATTTATTTTATAACTGACAATTTTTTTTCTTTCTGCTTCATGCTGATTTTTTTACTTCTCAATATTTCATAAATATCTTTATAATCATTTTTTGTAGGTGTCTATAATATTCCCTGGATATATCCTACTTTACTTAACTATCCCTCATCATTGCCTAGTTAGGTATTTTATTGGTTCATTTTAATTTTACTACAAATGAAGAGATTGGTAACTTTTGGATTATTTCTTTAGGATAAATTTGTAGAAGTGGAATCATTTGATCCAGAATGATTTAGGAAACATTCACTACCCTCCCACTGTAGAGGAATCCACATCCCCATACTCTCCCATTGCTGTTGAGTTTGGCCCCGTGACTTGCTTTGCTCAGCACAACCTTATCACGTTTGACATGAGCAGAAACCTTAAACATGCCTCTACATTTGGGTTTGCCCCCTTACATTTTGATAATCTGCCATGAAAAGAGCATGCCCTATATGGCCACTGACCTTTAGACTGGGCCTTAGAATAAAAACATGGGGGGCAGGCTTATAACCAGACTAGAGCATGGAGTCAAGCCCAGCTGACTCTTTCTAAAGCAGAGTCACCCAGCTGAGCCCATCCTAGATGAGCCAAACTGTAGACAACCTGCAGAAGCATGAGCATGAGAAAATACTGGTTTTTACGGCAGTGAATTTTAGGATAAGTAGTCAGCTACACAGCATTATTTAGTGTTAGCTTTGCTTATTAAGATTTGTATTCAGTAACAAGGTTTCCAAAATGTCCTTGAGTCAGGGATTCTAGCTGGAATTTATGGTTCTTTTTCCAGAACACTCAAAAGACAAAACCTTTATCATGACTAAAGAGTTTTTAATTATACAACCGAGACCATAACCTAAACTAAATTTACCTAAACTAAACTAAACTGAAACATTATAAGGCATTAATTTTATAGCTCAAAATCTAGCGGAATTTAGCCTGTCAATCCCATGCAAGAGTTACTGTGATGATTTTCAAATGCATGTCCTTAAATGACTTTGCCACTGGCGCAGGATAATAACTCCACAAGAAAACACCTGGGTAACTTTGCTGCAAACTCCAGCCACTTAACATGTACTGACAAAGCCAAACAACTCCACGTTTAGGAGATTTGTGAATAAGCAACATGTGCCTCATGCATTTGAGGAGGAAATAAATGTATTTCTTATTTTTGCACCAGCCTATAGAACTAATTTTAATGGAAATGAAGAGACTCTGGGGACTGTATGATCTATTGACTGATTCCAAGTATACTGGAAAACTTGGGGAAAGAAAATGATAAGCTCAAGTCTTTAAATTCTCAATTCAGCGTTAGTATAAGGAACAAGAAAAAAATGTTTAATGCCATAAAAAAAAACTATCTCTTATAGCCAAGGAGTCACAAGTTCTGAAAAACCAACATCAAGTCAAATTCAAAGGGTAGCCAAGTTACAGTGCAATGAGAAACATTTATTTTGAAGAAGCTGTAATGAGCTTCCCAAAGAAATTATGAATGCTGATCCTTACCAAGACCCACTTCAACCAGCTGTCATTTCTGCTATACCAATGACATTTTCAAATTCTATCAGTTTCCAGGGTTGGGTACATATGTGACCTGAGAGATGGAATCATATGCATGAAAAGAATTTCAAGGATTTTTTTTCCAATTTATATCCACAGAAACCTGGGAAATATGAGTGGGAGTGGATCCTAACAATGTTAGAAGGGTAGAAGAAATACAGTGTAATATTTTGCCAGATTTAACATGGATGCACTAAAAAGAGATTCTGAATTTGATGTATTCACTTAGGCAACTAGGAGTGGTTCTAACAGCTCACTCCATTGGTTGACTTAAACCTAAACTCAAAGGTGGCCCATGTTGAATAAAATTGAGATGCCAGCACTTCCTTGGTCTATTGCAGAAGACGGTATCTAAACACTAAGGAAATTTCTGCTTCCAGGAAAGATGGGCAAACAGGACTGGATTTGCCCTCCCATGTGTAACAATAAAAAAAAAATGGATGAAATATATAAAATAAGGAGGTAGAAGACACTGGATATCAGAGAACAAAGGACAGTGACCCTGTGATGTGGAGTGCAGTAAACTCCATGAGTTGAGGAGACTATATTGAGTCAGGGGAGACCATAGAACCAAGGAAGGTAGAGTTCAGAGGACAGAGACACAAAGAAGAGAGAATTGCACAAAAAGGGACTCTGGAGATCTATAGCGGGTCCCTTGAGTATTCAGCTAATTACCAATCAATATATACCTGTGAAAGCAATACCTGTGGACAGGGAAAAAGCCACCCAAAAAGATTAACTGTAAAAGTGTCTACTGCTCACCAAAAGGTAGGAAGAGTTCCCATTCTCAAAGGCTTGATGGGAAAACCTCAAGATTCACAAGGCAGTATGTAGAATAACAGAATATTTTGATTCTGTGGTAAGAATGATTAGCCTGAGATTGAGCACTGCTCTTAACCCATCTAAAAAAAAAACAACTTTAAGATGCAAAAGGATCAGTTTTCAAGTAGGTTAACTGCATCCAAGAACAAAACTCAAGAATATTTGTAGAAGTACAAAAATATCTAGTAACCAATGTATAGCATAAATTCATAATATCTAGCATCCAATAAAAAGATTATCAGCATCCAATAAAAAGATTATCAGCTATGCAAAAAGCTAGAAAATACAGTCCATAAAGTCAATTAAAGCCCACCCAGAACTGACACAGATGTTAGAATGAGCAGACAAAAACAGTAGAACAGTTATAAAGCCATATTTGTATGTGCAAAAGGATAAGTAAAGGCATGGAAGGTATTTTTAAAAAGATCCACCTTGGGGCACGTGAGTGGCTCAATCAGTTAAGTGGCCAATTCTTGATTTAGGCTCAGTGTTGTGGGATCCAGCCCAACCTTGGGCTCCGTGCTCAGCAGGGACTCTGCTGGAGATTCCCTTTCCTTCTGCCTCTGCCTCTCCCCACCCTCTCAAATAAATAAGTCTTTTTTTTTTTAAAGATCCAAGTTGAATTCTGGGGGTGAAAACTACAATATTTGAAATGAAAAATACAGTAGATAAGATTAACAGATTAGTCACTGCAGAAAACAGGATCAGTAAACATGAAGACATAACAATGCAAACTATCCAAATGAAACAAAGAGAAGAAAGAAAAGGGCAGAGCATCTTTGAGCTGTGGGATAACTTCAAGTGACTTAATACATGTCATTTGAGTTCTCAAAGAGAATAAGTTAAGAGGACAAAAAATTTAAAGAAATAGTGGCCAAAAATTTTGCTAATTTCATGAAAAGCATGATGCACATATCAGAGAAGCTCAATGAATCCTAAGCATGAGAAATATGAAGAAGAAAAAAAAAACTACACCAAGACACACCATAATCAAATTGCTAAAACCTAATTATAAAAATCTTAAAAGCAGTCAGAGACAAACATCTTATGAACAGAGAAATCATGGTAAGGGTGACAGAAGAATTATTGTCAAGAGACAATGCAAGCAAGAAGACAGAGAAACAGCATCTTTAAAGTGCTAAAAGTAAAGCTTTCAAACTAGAATTTTTTAACCAGTGAAAAGAGCTTTGAAAAATAAAGGCAAAACAGTCATACTGAAAGGATTCATCATGAGCATACCATCATAAGAAATGTTAAAAGAAATTCTTCAGGAAAAATGGAAGTACTGACTTATACAAAGGAATGAAGAACGCTGGAAATGGCTAATTGATTAAGGTTGGCCTTTGATATAAATTAATGGCAAGTGGAATTTTGACTCAGGTCCATATCAAAGTGAGCCCATGTGGTCCTGGACACATTTCATAGATATTTTGCAATTCTTGAATGTATAGTTGGAATAGACATACTCAAAAACTGGAAGAATCCAAATATTTTTCCTCTGAGTGGTGTATTGAGGACTATCATGGTAGGAAAGTCAGAGAAACTGGCTAGTAGAAACCCCTAGAACTGCCACTACTTACCAAAAGAGTAAACCAAAAGCAATCTCATTTCCTGGAGAACTTGCAGAGATAAATGCAACCATCAAAGACCTGAAGGATTCAGAACTCATGATTTCTACATCTTCATTCATCTCACCTGTTTGGCCTATGCAGGGGAGAAATGGTCATGAAATGACATTGGCTAAGCATTAACTTAAGGAGATGATAACTCCAGTTGATGGTGCCAATCAGCACTGCCCCTTCTATTTGCTATGCAGCTGTTGATCCAGAAAATATTTTTCTCTCTGTTAGTAAAACCCCCCAAAGCAGTTTGCTTTCATTTGGCATGGCTGTCAATACACCTTTTTTGTCCTATTTATTGTTACATCAACTCTATCCCCCTGTCTTAATTTAGTCTGTAGGAACCCTCGTCATTTCTCCATTCCAAAGAACATTAACAGCTCTGTGGCATGACTTAGGAAGAGAGAGAAAGCTAGGAGGATAGTGATAAAAGGTGAGGCTAGAAAGATCAGCAAGAGCTGGACAATTCAGCTTCTTGTAGACCAAAGATTTCAAGGATGTTAAGGATTTGGGGTTTTAGCTTAAAAACAATGCGTGATGGACATTAAGGAGGGCACTTGATGTAATGAGCATTGGGTGTCATTTGCAACTGATGAATCACTAAATTCTACCTCTGAAACAAAGAAAAAATAATGGCAAATCTTTAAAGGTATTATAGCTTGATGGATTGGCAAAAGTGAGGGGAGGTGGCAATGTTCTTTTAAAAATGTTATTATTGGGGCACTTGGGTGGCTCAGTTGGTTAAGTGTCTCCCTTTAGCTTAGATCATGATCTGATCTCAGGGTCCTGGGATCGAGCCCCGCATTGGGCTCCCTGCTCAGCAGGGAGTCTGCTTCTCCTTCTCCCTCTGCCCCTCCTCCTGCTCTTTCTGTCTCTCTCTCTCTTTCTCTCAAATTAAATAAAATCTTTTAAAAAATGACTGAGGAAGAAAACAATTTCAAGGTTGCCATGCAAGGTAGAAAACCCATTTGCAGTTGGTTATCCTGAATTTATCCATGATTGCCACCTGCAGTTGATGAAGAAGAGGGTACAGAGAAAGTGGGAAATGGAGCTCTCCAAACTCTTGTAGTAGGAAAACAGAAAAGCAATGTGCTTGTGTAATTGGCAGGAGTGCTACTGAATTTGTGGCTTATGGTCTCTTCACTGATTAAGGAACTGAAGAAAGAGTGGGCAGGTGGATTTGGGGGACGGGGGTGACAGAGGCCATAATGTTGTCAAACAAATTTCAAGAGTGAGTCGTTAAATAAGTAAGCTCAACACAGATGGTATAGACAGAGAGCAGGATGTTTGACTTAGTGACTTTGGAAGTGGTGTGATATTATGACATAATCAGGTCTAGAATGTTACCAAGGAAGTAGTTTGTTGAAATTATCTACTCGAAACCATGCTAAATATTAACCTCATTCTTCAAGTCAGTGTAATGACAATTATCATTTTTAACCCTAACAGTGGGGTTTATACTATTTTTAAAAAAACCAAATCCACAAGGGCTAAGTTTGCATGTTCAGTCTCTGAATCAATTCTCATAGAGTTCATTTACATGTCATCAACTGGTAGCAACTGTGACATTTTATATTTAGGGTGCATACTTCCTCTCAATGGCATTCAGATTTCTCTTACCCATTTACCAATTTCCTAAGGCTGTGACCTCACAACCTAGGCTGATCATCAGAATCACCTGGGGAGCTTTTTAAATTCATAAGTTCCCAGCCTGCCCATGGTTAACTAGATTCAGCTGTTCTCAGGTCAGGCGTGGGAACCTGTATATTAACAAAAAGCTTCCCAAGTAATTTTAATAATTCACCACAGATGGCAGCCAATGTCCTGAGAGACAGGGAAGAAGTCTGACTCTGACTTCTCAACTCCTCAATAAAAACTTCTAGAGGTAGACATCTCAAAGGACCCAGCTGGAAAGCTGGAAGAAGGGGATACAAACTAGAAATAAATGGGACTGAAATATACATTTCAGGGATCTAATTTGTGGATTTTGAATAATTTAAAGATATTAAAACATTCCCTTACTTTACCTTTTCATCTTAAAAAAGAAGGGGCTATTTTGCAATTTCCCTATGAATAACATTCAGATGCTAGTAACTGCATTGAAACATTACTGTGTAATAAATATATGATAGACTTTACCATAAAATGGTGTAATTATTTATGATATTGATTTCAAGCTTTCCTTGTTGTTTTATATTCTCCTCCATATCTGATTTTTGGAGACTGGAAAAAGAGAGATAAGTTGGGAAGCTATTGTTAGAAGACTATGTTAGAGATGATGGTGGAAACTATAAAAATTGCAAAAGGAATCCAAAGAAAAGAAAAAGTTGAAAGTGATTTTAAGATAGGATGGAGACAACATGGGATTGGGAAAGGTGTCTTCAGATTTTGACAGGGGCTCTGAATCTAGCTTTGTATGAGCTTTACCTTTAAGTGCCACTAAGTAGAAAGCTTTTTTATTTTGGTTTAAAGACTGTATATTTAGTCTTATTTCAAATCATATAATTATTCCTAACATTAGCTTATTCTCTAACAAAAACACAGAGATTTAAAACCAACTTTCAGAGTGGATGTTATCACACTCTTTAACCTCAGGACCAGAAAAAGAAGAATCGAAAAGCAGATGCAATGTACCTTGGTTCCTATTTCCTACGGGAACTCTTACGAGAATTAAGATAAAACCCATGGGGGAAGGGAGGAAGTGAACTTAATTATGTAAGTCAGATAAATCAGAGAATACCTAGAGTAAAATAGTAATAAGACTCACCAACTCCAGATAGAGATTAAACCCTTTTAAAGTCCACATGTTGAGAAATACAGTCAATGTCTATAAAACATTACTGAATGTGCATGATCATGAAGCACATGCATGATCTATGAGTTTGTGCTTAAGGTAAACTCATTTTACTTTTACTTTAATCCTTACAAAATAATGATTCCTTGCAAGTGATAATTGTACCCTAAACGGAAGCCTGACTTTGTTCCTCTCAGTGACTTGAAAGAATTATCGATGGCTTGTGTATAAAATTTGTGATTGATATGAAGTAGGAATGAATAACCGGAGCTGGTTAAAAGACTGAGGATGCAAAATAACATTGACCTAAGAAAACTTTTGATCAGATCTAATATGAAGAAATGTTACAAATGTATCTTATTTTAAATACTAGTACTTAATTTTTAAAAAATCTTTAGATGTTCAAATGCATAAGTTCAGCATGGGAACTAATGTAGAATAGAACAAACAGCACATTGTGAAAATAACTTCAGGTTTTAATTAACTCAATATTAGCCAATACTGTGATAGAACAGTATAAGTCACTTCTGTTGTCTTGGAAGACATCCATGCAAGTATAGTGTTCAGGAAAA
Organism: Zalophus californianus; assembly: GCF_009762305.2. Classification (NCBI taxonomy): domain Eukaryota; kingdom Metazoa; phylum Chordata; class Mammalia; order Carnivora; family Otariidae; genus Zalophus; species Zalophus californianus. Next base: position 33,726,153 of record NC_045604.1, read on the forward strand.
GGGAAATGATCTTATTCTTCTCTTTGCTGATTACACTGCATGATGTTGAGTCCACCATACTCTAGAAGGAGCATGAGCAAACTGGGTTGTAACCAGTAGAGGATGAAGACAATAGTACAAGAACTTGAATCTATAATATAATTAATTAAAGAAAATACTTGGCCTATAGAAGAGAAAGACACAGCTGGTATCAAAACTGTGAAGCAGCATTAGATTCATTCTGTGTAGTTCCAAATGGCAGAACTCAGTAAGACCAATGAGTAAAAAGAGCAGCTAGACAAATTTTGTCTCCATGCCAAAAGAAGAAAGGAGATAATGCCTTAGCAAACTTCAAGCCCAAGAGGAAACTAGTAAAGCTCTTCAGGGATAATAGTAACACAAACAGTCTTGCATAAGGCAAAGGAATGAAATGTTCAGCAGTCTTCAAAAATTATTTAAATACTGGTGCCAAACTGCAAAAGAGTCACCTGAAAGATTATTAAAAACAAAAGTTCTAGATCCTTCACCTGAGGCTTCTAAGTTATTTGAACTAATTTGGGTTGTAGCCCAGGAATCTTTATTTTTAACATGCTTTTGGGCGATTGTAATGACCAGCCATGTTCAAAAGCCACAGAATCTTATTATTTCTAAAAATATATTCCTACTCGAAATGCTGTAATTCCAAATACTTAAAAAAGATGATGCTATTGGCTAAATTGTCTGATGAAATATTCAATAAGGCTAAGATTTAATTTGTATTTATTAATTTGTCACCAGTTAACTTGCATGAATATTCTAGAAATGTGATCTGAAAAAGAATTTGGAAGAGTTAAGAAACAAAAGCAAACACTAGTTTGCTTATTGTCTAGTTACTCTACTAGATTATATATATCTACTAGGTTAACTAGAAACATTGATGTTTGCTAGATGCTATAGAAGTTCTGGGGTCAAATATAATATTCCTTTGCCATCCTACAGAAAGCACCGGTCTTTCTTAGTCTGATATAGGGATTTTCCAAAAGGGAGCAAAGGATCTTTTGTCCCAATAGCCAACTGTATTGTCTGATTGCTACTCATTAAAAAAAAATGATTAAAAGTTTCATAAAGCACAGACGTCCTTGTGTCCTTAGTCAGCATGAACATAAGTCAGTAAAACTCAGGAACTGTCTCTGCGATATCTCCTGGATTCTGGTCGCACTGTGTGTCCATACTCACGGGGTAGGAGGCACCAGGACCTCAGACCGTAATTTGTTTCCAGAGAGCAAGGATAGCTGAACTGAAAAAGCTGGGACAGAGTCAGAGTTTCTATAGATTAGGCCACTGCTTTCCTACCAACTCTCAATTTGTCATTAGTGGTTGAGAACCACTGATGAGAACATGGTTGTCCGACAGCTCTGACCTGCCCTCTGTGGGCCTAGCATCTTCCCTGGAGGGGAAGAAGCCCTCAGGCAGAGGATTGCAGGGTTTTCAGTCAACAAGCTCCCATGTAGAGGTGAAATGACAAGGGGCACCTGGAACCATAGCATCTTCTGCTGGAGGCCTCTTCGTGAAGGACATAGGCTATCCCTCAGGACCGATCTCTGTGCTTCAGTCCTTCTCACCTGGTACGCACTCAGAGACTTTGTTACTTTTTGCTTCTACCTTCTCTGCAGATTTTTAGTCTATATTTCCCCCCAAACCCTGGTTCCCTATGCCCGGCTGTCAATAGCATCAACCCACCTGGAGATCTCATTGTCATCTTCAAAATTTCCAAATCCTTTCTCATGGTCCTAGAAAAATTGTATTCTTTTTATAAATATTTGTTAAGCCCTAACTATAGTGGCCAGGCACTGCCTAGGTCGTGGAGATAGGTCAGTAAATAAACTAGATTTGCCTTCGCAGATTTCAAAGTCTGAGGTGAATATAGGCAAACAAACAGATGATTCTAGAGTATGAAAAGCACTGGGTTATTGGGCAGTCCAGAAACCAGGGGATGACAAAGAAACATAAGCTGGATGAAGAGTCAGGAATGCTTCTTGGAAGAAGTAAGATCTAAATTGAGACCCAAAGAGTGAGTAGATGTTAATGATCCTTGTGAAGATTGTTTACCCAAGACCCAGCACAGGGCCTAGAGCACAGCAAATTCCCAATTAATGCTTGCCAAATGCACGAATGAGGAAAAAACATTTCGGACTGAGATAAAAATATATAGGAGATTCAATGTTTTAAGGGAAATCACTTTGCATTTGGGCAAATGGTAACAACATTGTATGGATAGAAAAGGAGTAAATATTCATATGGGATAAATAATATTAATGCTAAAAGAGAATTATTCATGCCAATAGATAGAAATGTGACTGCAAACTTTTAAAACTATTTAGAGAAGGATCCGCAGGGGATGTGAGCTCTACATTTGAAACCTGAGACATGAGTGGGAGTTGTCCAAAATAGACATGGGGGTAGCAGTCATGGAAAACGAGTTGGAAAAAAATCCTAGGCAAAGGAATAGTTTGTTCAAGGTTGAAATCTCAGCGACTTGGCAAGTTCAGGTGGTAAGGCAAAGAGTTCAGTAGTATGAAGGGGAAGACAAGACCAAGGGGCTGGAGGGTCTGGATCATAACGTTTTACAGATCATGTTAAGATATTTGGGTTTACTTGAGGATAATGATCCATCAAGGGGTTATCGATGATCAGGTAGAAGGCAAGAGTAAGATGGTGAGAGAATCAGACTGGATGGCCACCTACACAAGATTTCTGAAGGTTAATATTTGTGTCCCCACATTCCAAGGCCTGATTTTTGACTTCACGGTTTCAGAAATTTGTTTTCATCAGCATAGTGGATTGTCCTCTGCTAGGCAGACTCACAGTAACAGAACTTCCAAGGAACTGTTTCTATAAATTGTATGAATTTTCCAGTGCCCAGTATATTCATATCCCCTACACAGAGCCTCTCCTCCCTTCTCTGTGTAGGAGTCTAGGCCTCAGAAGGTCACTTTTTAAGTTGGAATTTGAGAAAACAGACAAGGAAGAATTTGAGAAAACAGACAAGGAAGATATACTGTGGGATATTTCTGAAATAGACCCAATTCCACCCTGTGACTCTCAACCCAGATTGTACATTAGAATCACTCAGGGAACTTTTTAAAATTACTGATATCCCTCTTTGACCAATTAAATCAGAATCTCTGGGAGTCCCAATTTATTTTTATTATTTATAATTATATATTATTATTATTTATATTATTATTATATATAATTATATATATTATTATTACATAATTATATATTTATTATTATTCTCACAATATTCAAACATTAAGCCACTGATATGGGCCCTTGGCATGACCTCCTGAGACACTTTCTTGGCTGAGTCATTGTTCACATTCCTACCAATTCAGCATTTGCATTTTGCTGGACGAGACAGGATACACACTGCCAACTTTCTCATTTCTGACTCCAGGTTTTCTAGCTGCCAATGCAAACCACCTCTGTTCCAATGACATATACTTCCTTTCTCATTTAAAAATATTTCTAACACACAGAAAAAATAGAATAATAAACAACTGTTGACCCAATACGAAACTTTGCCAAATCTTACCATTTTGTAAACTTGCTTCAGATTTTTTGTAAAATTAAAGATATGAATTTAAGTGCTCTATACACCCCTGTCAAATCCAATTTCTCTCCTTCTCTGCTTAGGGGTATTCATTATTTCTATGCATGTTTTATCCTTTCACCAAAAATGGATGCATTTGTACAAAGGATATAAAAACAGTATTATTTTGTATATTTATAATTTTTATATAAATAGCATCATCCTCCATGTAGCCAGCAATTTTTTATCTTTGCTTGAGTATGTTTTTAAGAATTACTCATGTAGATACATGTAGTTTTAAATCAACCATTTTCACAGATGTATAAATTACATAATTTTGTATAAATGTAGCTCTCACACTTCATTTTCTTCATTTTCTCTTGGGTATATACCTAGAAGTAGAATTGTTGGGTCCACGTGTATATGCATCTTTAACTTTACTAGATGACCAAAGTATTCTCTATAGAAGTTCTCATTTGGGACACCTGCATGGCTCAGTCAGTTAAGCGGCTGCCTTCAGCTCAGGTCATGATCCCAGGGTCCTGGGAGTGAGCCCCGCATCAGGCTCCCTGCTCAGTGGGGAACTTGCTTCTCCCTCTCCTTCTGCTGCTCCCCCTGCTTGTGTGCTCTCCCTCTCTGACAAATAAATAAATAAAATCTTAAAAAAATAAGTTATCACTTCATTTCCCACCAGCAGGGTGTGAAATTTCCCTTGTGTCACATCTTCATCAACATTTGGTATTGTCAATACCAACTTAAAATTTTCACCAATCTGATAGGTATGAAGTAATATTGGTCTTAATTTGTAATTCCGTGATTACTAGTCAGCATCTTTTCCTACATTTATTGGCCATGCAGTTTTCCTTCGTAAGGAAATAAGAGTCATGAAATATTTCAGTTAGCACAGAAATATGTATGGTGTTCTTCAGGGGACAATAGTTCAAAACTATGTTTATCAGTGAACACGTAGAACTAAATACCCATTTGATAATGAATTATTACAAATTACATTGAATCATAGGAGGAATACATGAAAAGTATACTGACATGCAAAATCAGAGAGTAGAAAAATGTATGCAGGTAAATGTTTGGGGCAAGCAAAGGATTTGGATGGAACCGTGGAAATTATTTAAAAGAAAAGGATTCCTCTATCTCACTGGCAAAGGAGATTGACTTTTCATTGTTTTTATAAACACATTTTATCTAGCAGATAAATTCTGCCTCATTATGGATCCCATAAATAGAGGGAATGTGCACTGTCACTTTCTACAGCAGATGGTGCTTCCAGAAAGGAGAGATTTCAATATTTTGAAATTGAAATATTTTGGGAGCTAGAACATGTATGGAATCATTTTGTTATTCACAGACACTTAAAGCTACCCTTTGGGATCACTCAATTACACTAGAATGAAGAGTTTTTTCTGTTTTTGCCCAGCAATAGGAATAATGCCTAGCTCACACCATTTGTTCAGTAAGTATCTGTTACTAATTTGGAACTTTTGTAGATGTGTTAAAATTGCTTTAGGAAGTTGCCTTATGAAGTTTATCAACTTTTTGTCATGAACAAATTAATTTTTTCACTGAGTCAGTTATACTATTTGTTATATTCATTACTGATTTTAGAGCTTTTAGATTGTGATAAATTTCAAAACCACTTTACTTGCTTACTCTTTGTCTTATTTCCAGTGTTGAGAATAATTCTTTCTAATTTTTCCTAATACACAAACTGAACAACTTAGGAAAATTTGCTTCCTATTAGAATACCAAATGCTCTCAGGTTTTCAGAAAAGCCCACTTTGTTCTTTTGTAAGCTTCTATATGTATTTTAATCAACTACTAGGAATCTGTATAACTTGGCATTGTCTTTCCTTGATCTTCAAATCTTCAGTAAAAAAATTTTTTTAAATACTTGATTGCTGAGAAAATTAGGGAACATGATTTCTTTTTAATGACATTATATTTTTAAGTGTTTGAAACAATTTAGTGTCATCAGTAAATTAGTTTGCTGAAGTTCTTTTCAAAGAGAACTCCAGACAAAGAAGATCAACTACAGGACTTCTTCCCATGTCAAGAATAAGTAGAAATAAAGACAATGAGCCATGACTAATTCTGTGTCTATCTGAAACCAAAGATCTTCGTTTACATGAAGATTTGGATAAACCCCAAATAACAGAAACAGAGGAGCTATGAAGAAAAAGTGGAGAATTCTGGAAGGAGTGTAAAAGGGCACCCTCCTGCACTACTTAGTAATCCCTCATGGCTCTTCTGAATCGGGCCATCCCAGGAGGCACAGATTGGCCACAGATGACTACAATCTGTTTCTGTCACAGAGGCGTGGGCAGGATGCACTGGTGAGTATTCTGTACCTCTGAAAGCTCTAAGTGTCAAGTCTTTGCTTCAGCATCCCACAAACACAAGATCTGAAATAGGTTAGATACAGGTAACTAATTTTTGCAGGAAGGTAGGTCTAAATGGTAGCAAAATCTCTTCTGCCTTGACTTGGAAGGAAGAAGAACAGACACAGTGAGGGAATGTCTGTAAGGATTTAGGTACCTGGAAAGCCCCTATTATGTCCCTGTCCTCTAGCCTACTGACCAGTCCACATCGTTATCACCATGACCACTACCAGCTGGTCTTAATGTTCTAAAATGCAAGTCGATGTTTGACCATTTTTGTGACCATTTCCTTGATTGGCGTTATGTAACAGAAATAGTCTGAGGAAACTCACTATTGAGGGCACTGGTTCTAAACTGACAACTCAGAAATAATCAAGTGGTTTGCGGCGGCGGGGCAGGGGGAGGGGTTGTGGAATTGTCCCAGCCAGGATCTAGACACTGATTCTACTCAATCTGATATTACATGAATCCTGCTTTCCAAAAGGGAAAGAATATTCTTCTTTATGTGACTTCTGAATGAACTTCTTTCACCATTGAGAGTCCAGCATTATATACCCCTAAGCCACTGTGGAAACCCCCCAAAGGGAGCAGTTCCTCTTTCTGCTTTTTAAATGAACTGACCAAATTTTTTTTCCAGGAAATCTCTAGGAATTGGTGTTTCTTTCTTTCCTTCTTTCCTTCTTTCTTTCTTTCTTTCTTTCTCTTTCTTTTTCTTTCTTTCTTTCTTTCTTTTTCTTTCTTTCTTTCTTCTCTCATCTATCATCTTTCTTTCACATATGACTTTTTACTGTATTCAAGAGACCCACATTCTAAGTAATGTTAATTTAGTTAGATGGTAGAAACATTGCAGCTGTTTTTAAAATTCCATATTAATGTCATGACAGGATTAGTGTCATGACATGTTTTTTTTAAACACTATTTGAGTTGGGAAAATTAAGCCTCATGGAGAATGACTTTCTTCTCTTGTGGCTTTATGAGTGCCCATACATTCACTGTACATATGTGTTCTTGGCAATTCCCCGAGATGTTCAGGTCCCAGGCACCATCATCACTGGAAACCACAACCTGCAGATGTGTTAGCCCCATCTGTACATGGGCACTTGCTCTGTGCTGGAGCAAGGATCTCATCCACAACCTATGGTCTAAGGCTAACCGAAGTATGGATATAATCTTTTTGTAAGAAATGGGGACTAGACAAATTATTTAGGGTGATTTGATATCAGTCTCTTTTATAATTCACCAGAAGCTTGGAAGTTCCAAAACTGATCATAGGGACATAGATAATATCTTTTGGTAAATCGCAGCCTGGGACACATTTTGCTAGGGACTTCTGGGTTGGTCCATTCAACAAACTTAGCTGGTCCTTTTGATCCATCTTCAGTAATGACCCCTTGTACATTACCAATATTCACCATTACTTTTATTTTTATCCTTTCTCTGTTCTTGATCACTTTCACTAATGATTGGTCCATTAATTAGACTTTTTCAAGAAGAGGACTCGTCTCTTATTTGTTTTTTTATTTGATTGATTTTTACTTTTTTAGTATTACCTTCCTTCTACTTTCTTTGTTTCTTTTTCTAACTTCTTGAAATAGATGTTTGTCAGACTTTCATCTTTTCAATATCCATGTAAGACTTTGAACTAACTTCCTTCTAGAACCCGAGTTAGCTGAATCCCACAAATTTTAATGTGATATCTCCTTTATGGTTCACTTTGAAATACATATAAATATATGTTAATTTCTATTATGATTTTTCTCTGCTGCATGTATTACTTAAACATGTCTATCTTAATTTTCAAACATAGATTTTTTAAATTATTTGTGTTTTAGTTACTGATTTTAGGCTTAATGACATTTAGATAAAAAATATACTTCATGATTTCAATCTTTGAAGTTGTTTTTAATTTTTAAAATCTTGTTTTTAAAATTTTCTTCTTTTTAAATTTTTATTGAAATTCTAGTTAATTAACATACAGTGTAGTACTGGTTTCAGCAGTAGAATTCAGTGATTCATCACTTATATACAACACCCAGTGCTCATAAGAAGTGCCCTCCTTAATACCCATCAGCCCCCTAGCCCATCCCCACCCACCTTCCCACCTTCCTCCATCAACCCTCAGTTTGTTCTCTATCATTAAGAGTCTCTTATGGTTTGTTTTCCCTCTCTCTCGCCACCCCCCACTTCCCATATGTTCATCTGTTTTGTTTCTTAAATTCCACATATGAGTGAAATTATGTGGTATTTGTCTTTCTCTGATTGACTTATTTTGCTTAGCATAATACCCTCTAGTTCCATCCACGTCATTGCAAATGCAAGATTTCATTCTTGTTTATGGCTGAGTAATATTCCATTATACATATATATACCGTCTCTTTATCCATTCATCAGTTGATGGACTTTTGGACTCTTTCCACAGTTTGGCTATTGTTGATAATGCTGCTATCAACATTGGGTGCATGTACCCCTTCAAATCTGTATTTTTGTATCCTTTGGGTAAATACCTAATAGTGCATTTGCTGGATTATAGAGTAATTCTATTTTTAACTTTTTGAAGAACCTCTATTCTGTTTTCCAGAGTGGCTGCCCAAGTTTGCATCCCCACCAACAGTGCAAGAGTTCCCCTTTCTCCACATCCTTGCCAATACCTGTTGTTTCCTGTGTTGTTAATTTTAGCCATTCTGACAAGTGTGAGGTGCTATCTCATCGTGGTTTTGATTTGTATTTCCCTGATGATGAGTGATGTTGAGCATATCTTTTCATGTGTCTGTTAGCCATCTAGATGTCTTCTTTGGAAAAATGTCTATTAATGTCTTCTGCCCATTTCTTAACCAGATTATTGGGGTGTTGAGTTTAAACTTTTTATTTTTAATGAAGAATAGTTGACATACAATAGTATATTAGCTTCGGGTTTACAACATAGACCACAATACCCCTTCTGGGTTACCCAGCTTAATTAAAAATTTTAGGTCAAATTGCCTACCTTGTGCAATTCCCTACAAAGCTTAGTTACCTGATTATAGTAAAACTTTACATTTGCCCTCAATGCAACATGCCTTGTGATCATGCCTATGTGAGGAAGCCTCCATAGAATCTCAGTAGTTCAGGATTTGGAGAGCTCCCAGGTGGGTGAACACATCCACACTAGAAGGGGGGTGATGCACCCCAACTCCACGGGGACAGAAGCTCCTGTACTCAGGACCCTCCCAGACCACATCCTATTTCTTCATCTAGTTGTTCATGTGTATCCTTTATCTTGTCCTTTAATAAACTGGTAAACATAAGTGTTTCCCTGAGTGCTCTGAGTCACTCTAGCAAATTACTCGAATCTGAGGAGAGGGTCATTGGAACCTCTGATCTATAATTGATCAATCAGAAGCACAGGTGTCTGAAGTGGGGGTGGGGAGTGGTAGTCTTATGGGACTCAGCCCTTAACCTGTGAGTTCTGGTGCTATCTTCAGATAGACAGTGTCAGAATTGAATTAAATTGTAGGACACCTTGCTGGTGTTGAGACTTGCTTCTTGCTGTAGGGGAAACCCCACAAGCATTTGGTCATCATAAGTAAAGTGTTCGATGTAAAAATAAAGGAAGGGAACACAAGGGAAGAAACTCACAATGAGGTAGTACTGTTTTTTTCCTTACATAGGAAGGAAAAAAGCTGAGTTTCTTCTTTACAATTATTCAGGGGTGCCCGGGTGGCTCGGTTAAGCATCTGCTTTCAACTCATGTCATGATCCCAGGGTCCTGGGATCGAGTCCAGCATTGGGCTCCCTGCTCAGAGGGGAGTCTGCTCCTTCCTCTGCCCCTCCCCTGCCCCCCCCGACTTGTGCTCAAGCTCTCTCTCTCTTTCTCTCAAAAATAAATAAAAATCTTTAAAAAAAACCCACAAGTATTCAGGAGAAGAGCCTCTGGGCAGAGGAAATAAGACATTCTGAGGTCTAAGAACCTCTGTCAGAGCATGATTTTAGAACAGCAGAAGCCCTTGCCATTGTAGCAGGGGAAAGTAAGGTAAAGCAGCAGAAGATGAACTCAGAGAGGTTAAAGAGAACCAGGTCACATAGGACCATGTAGGTCAAAGTTAGGACATTGGTTTTCACTTTGAATGAAATAGGAAATTACTGGACAGTTTGGGGCAGAAAGAAGTGAATTTTTTTTTCTGGCAAAGACTTACATAGGATCACTGCAAGATACTAGACACTCAGCACTCTCACCTGCTAAGAACTTGGGTTTTGGCATTGGTGCAATGTGTTTATCTGCAAATGAATATAGTTTGAAAAGTAAAGAACAAGCACAAGAATTAACACCAAATGTTTTGTGGATTTACCTGTAAAATAAAGAAAATGATAAAAGTGCAAGAAAATATGGATGAATTACTTTATAACCTATGTGTATGTAAAGGCTTTCTCACTATGGCTCATAATCTGATACAATTTTAAAAATATTAATCAATTTGAACACATAAAACAATTTTTAATGTTTACAAGGCAAGAAACCCCACAAACACATTATTTGCACACTTATGAGAAGAGAAAAATTAGAAAGCTGGATAATGCCTAAGGTCGACAAGGATATGAAGGCAGAAGGACCCTAAATCACTGTTTTTAGGAGTACAGAATGATGCAGAGGATCCAATCTGGTATTATTCCATGGAATAACACACATACTCTATATAACCCAGTAATTCTGCTCCTAGGTACATTTCTCAAAGAAATTATTTTATAATTCCATATAGTATATATACAAGAATGTTCATTATAGCATTGCAATAGCAAAGAGTTAAAGGCAATCTAGGTTATATCTCCTGAGGCAAGGGAAACAAAAGCAAAAATAAACTACTGGAACCTCATCAAAATAACAAGCTTCTGCACAGCAGGAAGGAAACAATCAAGAAAACAAAAAGGCAATCTCTGATAAAAGGTTAGTATCCAAAATCTAACACATAAAACTCAACACTCCAAAAAATGAATAATCCAGTTAAAAAGTGGACAGAAGATATGAATAGATATTTTTCCAAAGAAGACATACACATGGCCAGCGGACACATGAAAAGACACTCATCTTCACTCATCATCAGGAAAATACAAATCAAGACTATAATGAGATGTCACCTCACACTTGTCAGAATGGCTAAAATTAACAACACAGGAAATGACAGATGTTGGCAAGGATGTGGAGAAAGGGGAACTCTCTTGCACTGTTGGTGGGGAAGCAAACTGGTGCAGCCACTCTAGAAAACAGTATGGAGTTTCCTCAGAAAGTTAAAAATAGGACTACTCTACAATCCAGCAATTGCACTATTAGGTATTTACCCAAAGGATACAAAAATACAGATTTGAAGGGGTACATGCACCCAATGTTGATAGCATTATCAACAATAGCCAAACTGAAAGATCCCAAATGTCCATCAACTAATGAATGGATAAAGAAGATATGATATATATGGTATATATGTATGTACAAATATGATATATATGGTATGGTATATAATATGGTATATATGTCTGTATATATGTATATTCATATATATATATATATATATTCATATATATATATATGAATATTGCTCAGCCATCAAAAAGAATGAAACCTTGTCATTTGCAATGAAGTGGTTAGCTCTAGAGTGTACTATGCTAAGTGAAATAAGTCAGTCAGAGGAAGACAAATACCCTATGATCTCACTCATGTGGAATTTAAGAAACAAAATAGATGAACATATGGGAAGGAGGCAAAAAGATAGAGGAGGGAAACAAGCCATAAGAGACTCTTAATGATAGAGAACAAACTGAGGGTTGGTGAAGGGAAGTGGGTGGGGAATGGGCTAGGTGGGGGATGGGTAAGAAGGAGGATACTTGTTATGATGAGCACCAGGTGTTGTATGTAAGTGATGAACGACTGAATTCTACTCCTGAAACCAATACTGCACTGTATGTTAACTAACTAGAATTTAAATAAAAATTTGGAAAAATAAATAGATACAAATAAAACAAAAGAAAGGCAAAAGATAACCGACTAACTGGGAGAAATATTTGCAAAAATGGTAGAAAAATAAAAATATGAACAGAGAATTCACAAAAGAATTTTAAAATGGCTATTAAACCTATCTATATGTTCAGGCTCACTCATAATAAGAGAGATGCACATCAAAAGTACACTGAGATACAATATCTCACCTATTAGATTGGCTAAAATTAAAAACTATAATGATAACACATTTGATTAATGAGACTCTGTGAAAAGAGATGCTCTCATACATTCCAGGTCGGAGTGAAATTGACATAACTCTTAATGAGGGAATTTGGCAATATATAACAAAACTAAATATGTATTTACCTTTTAAATCAAGAATCCCACTTCTACGAATTTGCACTGAAGATATACTTCCAACATTTAAAAACAAATATGCACAAAGTTACTCTTTACAGCATTGCATAGAATTGCAAAATATTAAGTACAACTTAAATGGCCATATATAGGAAAATGGTTAAATAAATTATGGTAGATCCACATAATGAGATACTATAAGCTGTAAACAAAGGAGAAATATCTCTGAGCTTATATAGGGTGAATTCCAGCATATCCATTAAGGAAAAAAAAAAGCAAAGTGCAAAAAAGTACCCAGAGCATGCTTTCTTTTTATGTAATAAGGAAAGATAAATAAGAAGACATACATGTGTCTTATTTGGGCAAAGCTGAAGAAGACACTTAAGCCAGAAACCACTGGAACTGGGTACCTTTAAGGGGGGGGGTAGAAATGTATTAGAAAGGAAAGGGATGGGAGTATAAGTGACGGACAGAAGTGACATTTCTCTATCATACCTTTTTATATAGTTCTGACATTTGGAGCTATAGTAATGCAAAATTTAAAAATTTTGCAAATTTTTTTGCAAAAATTAAAAAAATAAAAAAGGATGGGCTAGAGAGTATTATGCTAAGCAAAATAAGTCAGTTGGAGAAAGACAAATACCACATGATTTCACTCATGTGTGGAAGTTAAGAAACAAAACAAGCGAGCAAAGGGGCAAAAGAGAGAGAGGCAAACCAAGAAACAGACTCCTATAGAGAACAAACTGATGGTTCCCAGAGGGGATGGGGTACGGGGAATGGGTATAATAGGTGATGGGGATTAAGGAATGCACTTGTTGTGATGAGCACCTTGTTGTATGCAATTGTTGAATCACTATGTTGTACACCTGAAACTAATATTACACTGTATGTTCCCTAACTGGAATTTAAATAAAAACTTAAAATAAAATTATTCAAACATTAAAAAAAGATGGGGAAAAAGTTAAAATGAAATACAAAGAGAACAAATAAATCTAACTGTGTAACATAACCACAGTGAAGTCAGCGGGGATGGGTTGTGATAATTAATCTAAGTAACTTTTAAACAGAGCAATCTTATTTTTTTGCTCCCAGGCTAAAAACAAAACAGAAATCTTAAAAATTAGGTTTGCTTTCCACCATGGTATGGTATTAGCAATTCCAAAAATTCATTCTGTATATTCTAGGATTGAGCAAATACTAAATTGTGGATAATGAGTACTAAGCATCTTACTGTTGAAGAAGGGAGGTACAAATATGGAAAGAGGGAAGGTTAAAATGACCTCTACAGTATTGGATTGGAGTTTGAGGAACTGATATGAACTCATGACTTAGATATAAATATAGATATGAACAGATTTAAATATAGGAATAGATACATACATATATTTCCTAACCTATGAAAGGGTGTAGAAACAATGACATTCCAACAGCAGTCAACATCCTTAGCAACCCGATCTTAGTTTTCAAATGCTGTTCTCTGCTAAAAGGAACCAGCATTCTTAGGAGAAACGTCAAGTTTCAGTGCTATGTCTAGAAAAATACAAGGTGACCCTGGGACATCTGGTTTGGACAACCTAGAAGAAATGGAGAAATTCTGAGAAACATACAACCTACCAAGACTGAATCATGAAGAAAAAGAAAATCTGAACAGACCAATTACTAGTAAAAAGATTGAATCAATAATCATAAACCTCCCAACAAACAAAAGCCTGGACTAGATAGCTTCACTGGTAAATACTACTACACACTTTTTAAATTTAAATTCAATTAACCAACATATAATACATCATTAGTTTCAGAGTATAATGTTAGTTTCAGATGTAGAGTTCAGTTATTCATCAGTTACATATAACACCCAGGGCTCATCACATCACGTACCCTCCTTAATGCCCGTCACCCAGTTACCCCATCTCCCCATCCTCTCCCCTCCAGCAATCCTCAGTTTGTTTCCTATAGTTAAAAGTCTCTCATGGTTTATCTCCCTCTCTGATTTCTTCCCATTCAGTTTTCCCTCTCTTTCCCTATGATCCTCTGTGCTTTTTCTTATATTCCACATATGAGTAAAACTATATGATAATTGTCTTTCTCTGATTGACGCATTTTGCTCAGCATAATACCTTCAGTTCCATCCATGTTGACGTATGGTAAGATTTCATCCTTTTTGATGGCTGAGTGTCTACCAAACATTTAAAGAATTATCAATCCTTTTCAAATTCTTCCAAAAAAATAGAAGAGGAGGGAATACACCCAAACTCATTTTACAAGGCCAACATTACCCTCATACCAAAACTAGAGGAAGACACTACAGGAAGAGAACATTACAGAACATCACCAACATAGATGCAAAAATCCTCAATAAAGTATTGGTAAATTGAATTCAACAATACATTAAAAGGATCATATACCATGATTAAGAGGGATTGGTTCAACATCCACAAATCAATCAATATGATACACCATATTAACAAAATGAAGGATAAAAATCATATGATCATCCCAGTAGATGCAGAAAAAACATTTGACAAAATCCAACATTTGACACAAACATTTGACAAATTCATGATAAAAACTCAACAAACTGGATATAGAGAAAATACACCTCAACATAACAAAGGCCATATATGACAAGCCCACAGCTAATGTCATGCTCAGTGGCGAAAAGCTGAATACTTTACCTTTAAGATCAGAAACAAAACAAAAATGCCCACTCCTGCCATTTTATTCAAGTTGATACTGGAAGGCCTAGCCAGAGTAATTGGTTAAGAAAAACAGATAAAAGTCATCCAAATCAGAAAGGAGGAAGTAAAATTGTCTCTATTTGCAGATGACATGATATATATAGAAAACCCTAAAGACTCCATAAAAAATTGTTTGAACTAATTAAATGAATTCAGTAAAGTTGCAGGTTACAGAATCAACATACAAAAACCTGTTGCATTTCTATATACTAACGACAAACTATGAGAAAGAGAAATTAAGAAAAAAATCCCATTTATAACCACATCAAAAAGAATAAAATACCTAGGAATAAATTTACCCAAGGCAGTGAAAGATCTCCACACTGAAGACTATAAGACATCGATGAAAGAATTCGAAGGTGACACTAATAAATGAAAAGATATTCCATACTTGTGAGTTGGAGGAATTAATATTATTATAAAATCCATGTTAAAGGGATCTTTTGTTCCAATGCAAGCCCTATTGAAATTCTAATGACATTTTTCACATTAACAGAGAAAACATTCCTAAAATTTGTATGGAACCCCTAAGACCCTGAATAATGAAAGCAATCTTGAAAAAAAAAGAACAAAGCTGGAGGCATCGTACTTGAGATCATACTGATCTCAAACTATATTACAAGGCTATAAAAATCAAAACTGTATGGTATTTGCATAAAACCAGGCATATAGATCAATGGAATAGTTTAGAGCACCGAGAAATATGCCTACAAATATATGGTTAATTTATTACAAAGAAGCCAAGAATATACAATTGAAAAAGCATAGTTTCTTCAATAAATAGTGTTGATAAAAGAGACAGCCACATGCAAAAGAATGAAACTGGACTCCTATGTTACACCATACACAATCATCAACTCAAAATGGATTAAGGACTTGAACATAAGACCTGAAACCAGAAAACTCCTAGAAGAGAACATAAGATAAGCTCTTTGACACTGGTCTGAGCAATGATTTTTTGAATTTGACCCCCAAAGCAAAGGCAACATAACAAAATAAATAAGTGTGACTACATCAAATTAAAAAGCTTCTGCACAGCAAACAAGAGAAGATACTCAACATCAACAAATACAAATCAAAACCATAATGGATATCACCTCACACCTGTTAGAATGCCATCATCAAAAACAGAAGAGATAAGTATCGGTGAAGATGTGGAGAAAAGGGAGCCCTCATGCACTATTGGTGGGAATCTGAACTGTTGCAGCAAGTATGGAAAACTGTACAGTAGGTCCTCAAAAAATTCCAAATAGAACTACCATATGATCCAGCAATTCTCCTTGTGAGTATATATCCGAAGGAAAAGAAATCACTGTCTCAAAATGATGGATGAATGGATAAAGAAAATGTGATATATATATATTTATATATATATAAAGATTTTATTTATTTATTCATTCATTCATTTAGAGAGAGAGAGAGCATGAATGGGCAGGCGGAGAGGCAGAAGGAGAGGGAGAGGACGCCTGGGTGGTTCAGTTGTTTAAGCGACTGCCTTCGGCTCAGGTCATGATCCCAGGGTCCTGGGATGGAGTCCCTCATTGGGCTTCCCCTGCTCTGCAGGGAGCCTGCTTCTCCCTCTCCCTCTGGCTGCCACTCCCTCTGCTTGTGCTCTCTCTCTGTGTCAAATAAATAAATAAAATCCTAAAAAAAAAAAAAGGAGAGGGAGAGGGAGAAGCAGACTCCCTGCTAAGCAGGGCGCCCAGTGCAGGGCTAGATCCTAGGACCCTGGGATCGTGACCTGAGCCAAAGACAGACACTTAACCATCTGAGCCACCCAGGCACTATATATATATGAATATTACTCCAATATATTGGAATATTCCAATATATATTATATATATTGTATTACTCAGCTATAAAAAAAAGAATACAATCTTGCCACTTATAACAACATAGATAGACCTTGAGGGCATTATGTTAAGTGAAATAAGTCATACAGAGAAAGACAAATCCTGTCTGATCTCACTTATATGTGAAATCTAAAAAAATTGACCTTTAGAAACAGAGAACAGACCAGTGATTTCCAGAGGTGAAGATGGTCAAAAGGCACAAATTTCCTGTTAGAAGATAAATTCTGGGGATCTAATGCACAGCATAGTGACTATAGTTAACAATACTGTATTGTGTATTAAAAAGTGGCTAAAAGAATAGATCATAGAAGTTCTTATCATAAGAAAAAATTGTAACTATACAGGGGATGATAGTTAACCATGCTAATCATTAGCAAATCGTTATGTTATATTCCTTAACTGTCAATTGTGTCTCAATAAAACTGGGGGGAAAACAAAATGGGAAGAATAAAAATAAATATATTGGTTACTACTCTAAAAAATGTTGATCTCATCCAAAAACACCCTTACAGAAAGATTCAGAATAGTGTTGACTATATATCTGAGCATCCTATACCTCAGTCAAGTTGACACATAAAATTAACCAGTATCCAATAGGATATTGTGGAAATGACATAGTGTGACTTCTGAGAAGAGATTATAAAAGACATTGTGGTTTCTGCCTTTCTCTCTTTTTCTGGGAGAAGCCAGCTGCTATGTCACAAGAAGACTCAAATAGTCTTTGATGAGGTCTACATATTGGGGCTATGAGGCCTCCAGTCAGCAGCCATGAGTGAGCCCTCTTAGATGGGGATCCTCCAGTGCCAGTCTAGCCTTTAGATAACTGCACTTCTGGCTGATGTTTGGAATTCAACCTCAAGAGAGCCCAAGCCAGAACCACCTAGCTAAGCTGCTCTTGAATTCCTGACACACAGAAACTGTGTGAGATAATAAATAGTTATTCTTGCTTTAAATCAATAAGTTTAGGGTAATTTCTTACTATGCAATAGATAACTAATTTAAAAGTCATTCTATAAAAATACTTACTATGTACTCTTCAAAAATGTCAAGGTCATGAAAGATATAAAAAGGACCAAGGATCTTTTCCAGATAAATGAGGAAAGAAGACATAACAATCAAATGTAATGTGTGATCCTTGAACGATTCTGGACCAGAAAAATGGAAGGGTGAGAGAGAGAGATTGCAATAATAAAGATTATTGAGGTGATTGGAGAAATTTGAGTATAACCCATCACTTAGATAATATTTCAATGTTTGTTTCCTGTTTTTGTTCACTGTACTGTAGTTATGCAAGAGAATGTCCTTGTTTTTAAGAAATATACCAAGTATTTAGAGGAGTATCATGCCTTTATTTTATCTCAGTTCCAAAGTAACAAATATATAATTATAATTATATAATCATATATATGTATATGTGTATATATCTAGATCTCTCTCTATATATGTAATTACACCTACAGCTATCTCTATCTATGTCTATGTAAAGAGAGAAAGAATGATAAAGAAAATATAGTGAAGTGTTAACATTGGGTATCTGGATGATGGATATACGGGAATTCTTTGCACCATTCTCGAAACTTTCTGTAGAAATTGCTTCAAAATAAAAAGGGCATAAGAGGAGAGGTGGCTGCTATTTATAAATTTCCTTTCTAAGTAAACTGTTTCTTTAAACTGAGGATTTGAAACATTAATAGCTTTTGAAATGAATTTATTGGATCCAAACCAGAATTTTAGGATGGAATAGAATAGAATAGAATAGAATAGAATAGAATAGAATAGAATAGAATAGAATAGAATAGAATAGAATAGAATAGAATAGAATAGAATAGAAAGGAGAGGGCATTATAGATTAGCAAGGGTGAGTACTATTTTGTGAAACTTGTTTCATTTCTCCAGGGAGACAAAAGTGGATGCACTACGTTGCGCGGTAGAAAAAGTTGGAAAGCCACAGCGCTAAGGGCTAGAGCCAGAGCCAAAGACCGGGTCACAGTTGCTCCGCCCCGCCCCTGGCCCCCTTGCCCCTTCGGGCCGGCGCCTCAGAGCCTGGGCCGACCTAACAGGCGCTGGAGTCCGGCCCCAGGCAGCCTGCAGGTGTGCGCGCAAAGCTAGCACGTGGTGCCAGACGCTATTTAAGGGCCCCCTGTGCCCTGGCTCTCAGCTGCGTCCTGCTTCAGCCCTTCCTGTCCCGGAGCTGCAGGAGGCTCGAGTGTCTCGCAACGCATCCGCCGCTGGGGCTGCCGCCGGGGCATGGGCGCTGCGGGCCTGCTCTGCGTTTTCTTGGCTGTCATCGCGCCAGGGGTTCTCGGTGAGCTGGGAGGGGGAGCACCGAGGTAGGGACACGTCTGGGGCAGTGACGGCTTCTGTGCGGCGATGCAGAGAGAATAAGCGAGAAGGTTGGGTCAGTGCCAGACGCTTGACAGACTCCCGCTGGCTTTGGGAGACCCCCCGCCCCACCACCACCACCACCACCACGATCTCCTGGTCCTGAATGTGCTCACTCGCTCCTCCTGGGGCTGGGACCACTCGCTCTGCGCTGTCTGGGCTCTCGGCTCCCGGGACTCAGCAGATGCTCATCGCTCTCTGCCCGAGGTCTGCAAGCGCTAACGCTAGCCAAGTAACCAAAACCTACCGGTGATGTGTGCAAAGACCTCCCGTTGCCTTCCCCGAATAAGAATAATGTCTGGTCCGAGGCGTGGTTCTCATGGTTTTTGAACTTTGATGTGATGCCGGTAAAGAGACTCTAAATGAGAAACACCTGGAGCCATTGAGAAAAAAGTTGGTATGTGAATTAAAACTACAGTCATCTTCGTGTTACTCACCTCCTTTAATGGTAAAGGCTCCAGAAGGTCTCATTCAACGTTTATTAACACCCCCCCCGGCACCTCCCCCATTGGCTTAATTTTAGAGAAGTATAGCAGTTTGTTAAGACTAGAGTCTCTTGGCCACAACATGGATCTAACTTTCTAATTATCTCCAGGATACAGTGAATTCCTAGTTAAGAAGTTTACTATCTGCAGATCTCAATAACTGGGTGACTTGGCAAGTCTTGTAGCTCCCTGACCCTTGGTTTCTTCGTCTGTAAAATGAAGCTAGTGGTAAGCTGCACTACCACCTTTCTGAGCTGCCTTGAATATGAGATGAAATTAGGCAAATGAAAGTTGGGGTGTTACTTGTGATTACTAAATATCAGTCATAAGACTACTATATAGACCCATTTTTGTGGAGCCAGCATTTAAGTATAATGATCCCAGCTTGTTAATTTTATTTCGTATTTTTTTAAAGATTTTATTTATTTATTTGACAGAGAGAGTCACAACGAGAGAGGGAACACAAGCAGGGGGAGTAGGAGAGGGAGAAGCAGGCTTCCCATGGAGCAGAGAGCCCTATGCGGGGCTCGATCCCAGGACCCTGAGATCATGACCTGAGCCAAAGGCAGACGCTTAAATGACTGAGCCACCCAGGCAACCCCCAGCTTGTTAATTTTAGAGGTACATTGGTTCTATTCCAGCTTACTTTGCTTCCTGGCATCCCAATTTCTCCTGACTCTTAGTTGAACATTTCCCCAGACTCGTATCTTTATCTCTCTCTCCTACGTATTAACTTCCGTTGGAAAAGTGCTTGTACACAACTTTCCCGTTGGCATGGCACAGTTGGAGACCTGACTTCTCATCAGCATTCCATTCCTATTTCTAAGTTTTAGAGCTGATATTATCAATTGAAAACCAAGTTCATCAGCCCTGCCAATTCTTCATCCCCTCTCAGTACCAGCGCGCAGCCACGCTCTGGTCACTTCACTGCCGACACATGAACCATAAGGTCTACCTGTCAATTGTTCTGGCTAGCATTGGTGGTATAGCGGTGAGCATAGCTGCCTTCCAATTGTTCTGGCTAATATGCTTCTGTCGTTTGTCTTAGCATTCTTACACCAATATTCTAATTGTAAGCATTATGATTACCTGTGTCACAACCTCCTCTCTTAAAGATCACTCTTGATACTAGCCTTTAACTTGCCAATGGTGAAAACCAAAATTTTAAAATACACTTTTTCATTTCTCCACTCCTTTGCTTCCTACTGCCTGTGGGATTAAAAAAAAAATCTAATGTCTTTGGCCTTTCAAGTTTTTGTAGTTGGATCCCATCTAAACATGCACGCTCTCCGATTCCCCACTATTTCCAATCATGAATGCACTGTTCGTCTTCTTGCCTGACTATCCCCCATAGTCCTTTGCTCATGCTTTGCCCCCACACTCCTCCTGACTTTTGCTTCTACTATATACCCTTTCTAGACCATCCCTTGACTCTTGGCTAGTTCCTGACTTGGAGGATGCTTAACAAACTCTTGAAATACCTTTTACAAAATGTATTTATTTTTCCAGTTTTATTGAGAAACAATTGACATATATTGCTGTATAAGTTTAAGGTGTATACCATGATGGTTTCATTTACATATAATGTGAAATGATTTCCACAATAGGTTTAGTTAACATGCCTCATCTCATTTAGATGCAATAAAAAGAAAAGAAAAAATTCTCCTTGTGATAAGAATACTTTGGATCTATTCTCTTAACTTTCCTGCATATCATACAGGAGTATTTGCTATTGTTACCATGGTGAACATCTATCCTAGTACTTATTTATCTTATAACTAGAACTTTGTACCTTTTGATCACCTTCCTACAATTCGCCTCCCACCATCGCACCTCTGGTAGTCACAAACTGATCTCTTTCTTTATGAATTTGGTGTGGTTTTCTGGGTTTGGTTTGTTTGTTTGTTATTTGTTTTTAGATCCCACATATAAGTGAGATCGTACAGTATTTGTCATTCTCTGTGTAACTTATTTCATCTATCATAGTGCCTTCAAGTTCCATACATGTTGTCACAAATGGTGGGACTTTGTCATTTTTAATGGCTGAATAATATTCTGTTGTACGTGTACATACCACCACTTCTCCATCCATTCATCCATCGATGGACATTTAGGTGGTTTCCATGTCTTGTGAATAATGCTGCAGTGAACATGGGGATACAAATCTCTTTTTGAGTTAGTGCTTTCATTTCCTTTCAATATATTCCCAGAGGTGGAATTGCTGGATTATATGGTGGTTCTATTTTTAACTTTTTGAGGAATTGAGGTGCCTTTTAAAATGCAGGTTCCTGGGTTCCATCTCATTCTTCAGAGATTCACTGCTTTAGGGTGTGGCCCAGGAAGCTGAGTTTAACAAGTACTCTGGGAGATTCTGAAGCAAGTGTCTATAGGGTACACTGCTATGAGCAAAGTCATATGGAAAGCAAATTCTCAGAATGCTTTCCCACTTTCCTCCTTTTGTTTATTTGCATAAACTGATTCTAATTTCCTGCACTCTTACATTTCACTCTTGCCTAGACTGATAGCATCACTTCATCCTACACTAAGAAAACAAAATCATTAAATAGGAATTCCCTTATTTGCCAGTCATCTACCTTCATCTGAGATCAGATCCTTTCTCTCCCCTGCTTGAAACCTGTCAACGGCTTCCCATCACATTGGAACAAAATCCATGCTCTTTAACCTTGACTATAGGTCTCTGTCTCTCTCTGAAATTCTTTGTTCTCCTCCCTCACTCCCTCTGCTCCAGCCACACTGGCCTTCTTTTTGTTCTTTGAACACAGTCACATTTGTTTAGACTTGGGGTTCCATCTGTTGAAGTGCCCTTCCTACATATCATCTCTCGCCTGTCTCCTCAACATTCAGGTCTCACTCCTCTGGCCACCCTTCTCTGACTCATTGGAAGTAGTCTGAACCCTGGTCACACTCCATCACACAACCGTGGTCTATTTTCCACAGAGCACTGATCATCATATGAGATCTTCTTGTTTATTGTTTTACTTTGTTGTTTGTTCTCTCATTGGAATACAAGTTCATGAGAGCAAGGTCTTTATCTGTCTTATTGCCTGATGAATCCCTCACACTAGCACATAGTGAGGAGTTCAGTAAGAACTCCTGTAACAAGGAGAAAAATATCCTTTCTCCCAACAAAAGTCAACTCCTCCTTCTGAATTATGGTCTCATTCCATCCTGTCTTGCCTGGGCAAAGACTTTACTTCTGCAGATATCCCATCTTCAATCACCCATTTGTATCTCTCTGTTGAGTCATCCCTACCAGCAGTTAAATATGCTCCAGAGCATCATTTATTGGGGGTGGTCAAGGGATTTCTCATGACCCTCTTCTCTTCCTTCTCATCCCTCTTCTCAAACTTCTCACTCACTACTTGCTCACATTTCTTTATCTCCTTAACCCACCCCAGACGGGCTTCTCTCCCCCACATTCTCCTAAAGCTACTCTCAGCAAGGTTACTACTGACTTTCATGCTGGCAAATCCAATGGTCATTTTTCTCTCCTTATCTTCTCAGTCTTTCAGCAAAAGTTGACTAGTACTTTTCTCTTGAAACCATTTTCATTCTCTTCTTCCAAAACAGGGTTTCCTGTTTCCTGACTTCCACACTTATCTGTTTTTTTTTTTCTGTAATTCTCTAATTACTCTTGGTCTCTTTTGCCCTATCTCTAAATATTATTAGGTCTTGGGGCTCAGCCCTGGCCCTCCTCTGGTTTTCTCTATACCTTCTTCCTAAGAGATCTCATCCAATCTCATGGTTTTAAATACTGTTTGTATGTTGATGATTCATTTATTATCTGTAGTCTTGAACTCCCTCCTGAGTGGAAAGTTTGTATATCCCACCACCCTCCTGCATCTCCATGTGGGGGCCCAATAAGTGTATTAAATATACCAACTCTAACATGGAACCAATTCTGCATATGCCCCAACACACACACACACACACACACACACACACACACACACACACACACACACTGGTGCTTTCCCATCTTTAAGACATGGTAATTACCATCAATCAAGTAGCTCAAGTCACTATAAGTAGCCTAGAAGACGTTACTAAATCCTGCCTTTTCCTTACCCGCACATCCAATACAACAAAAAGTTTTTGTTTTAAATTCTACTTTTAAAATATATTCCAAACTCATCCACTTCTCACTGTCTTCCTTTGGTCCAAGTCTCTTTTTTTTTTTTGTCTGAACTACTATAATAGCCTCCAGATTTGTACTTCCTGCTTCTAAAAACAAAATCCAGCCCATTCTTCACTCACTTGCCAGACTATTCCCTTTAAAACGTAAATCAGGCCATGTGAGTCTCCCACTTTAACACTCTGGTGACTTCCACTTAGGCTTCTTACTGTGGCCTAAGAAGTCTAATATGATCCCTCCTTGTAGCTTTCTAACTTGATCTCCTACCACTAGATTTGTATGATCACTACATTCCAGCCACACTTGCCTTCTGTCTATCCCTAAAGCATAGCAAACCCATCCCTGCTGTTAGGCTTCTGCCTAAAATGCTTTTACTCAGTGTTTCGCCTGACTGGCTATTCTCCAGTCACAACTCAAATGTCTCCTCTTTATAGGCCCTCCTCAACCATCATAGCTGAAGTCGTATGCCTCTCTGTCCCTTCCTCCTCCTGGTGCATTACATTTTCACACATCATTCTGTTTATTTCCTTTACCTACCATTTATTTATTGGTATTTATCTCTCTGTCTGTCTCCCTCTATAGGAATATAAATTCAGTGAGGGTGGGAACCTTGTTTTTAATGTTCACAGTATATCTCCCCTGTTTGGGACAGTACCTTGGTTAATATGCATAACTGTCATTCAAAAATTATCAAATAGCCAGGAAACCCAGTGTTAAGGCATTTGATTATAATAATTCTCATTCTCAATAATAATTTTTCCTCCTATCTGCTTTCTGACCTTTCAGTTTTATTTTTATTATCTTATATATTCTTCATTCATTTCAAATGGATTTCTAAGCCATTCCAGGTAAAGCCTCTTGGACCCCAAATAGAGTTAAATGTATCCCAGTTTTCCAGAAACTGCTTTGCCTCATCAGTTTTTAACATGGTTTGAAGAATGCATATGTTAGTGTCTTACCACTGTCTTCTATTTTAGACCCAGTCATAATCTACTCTGATTTTTCCTTTTGATTGTAGAATGATGTGAAGAGGGTACAGTGACCCTTGAGAAAAGTTTTATTTCTTAATGGCTCATGGACTAACCTACTTTTCTCTAATATGGAAGAGAACACGACTGATGGAAATTCTTCTTGTGACCTGGATTTTTGGCAACTCATTACAAATAGGAACTGTTATCCCCCAAAAGAGAGAGTCTCAAGTCTTATTGGGGATCAGATTTTCCCATTATTTCTCATCCAGAAAGTATGATTCTTATCTCCTTTCACCTCAGAAGATAACATTATAAAGTACCCTTCTACTCTGGCTGCTTTTAGATCTCGGTTCCATCTTAGTCCATGTCATTGCTACTTCACCATTACAAATTTAACTTGGTCTTCCTGCTTGTGGAGAATTATTTGGTATTGTCCTCATTCACATTATGCAATTATAGATTAAATCACTTGACTAGGCTGAACTGGCACAAGTAATGCCAGGATCGTGAAGTTGGTCGTCTCTGAGGTCAAACCTTTACTTTCCCTATAGTCTTGCTGTTTTGTACAGGTATGCACTTGGAGACATTTGCAGGGTTAATGAAGAAAACCAAAGGAGCTGAGGAGAGAAATAGAAGAACACCTTCAGTGACATCTGTGTCCTAACAGTGATGGCTATTCTTAGGTCCTGTCTATGACTTCTCCAACAGACGTGTCAGGCTACAGGAAGGCTGAGTCTGGCCGCAACCTTGGGAGCTCTGTGTTGCAGTTGTTCATTTAGTTCATGTTTATTCTTTGACTTTCACCTGTACCTGTCTCAAACTTGTTTGAAAAAGAGAGAGATTTATAAATTTGATATTCAAAGCTCCCTTTCCCCAGAAAAAAATGGCTTTTCCAGGTACATCCTCAAGTATATGGGTGTTACAGTTTTTTACTCCTCTCCAAGGATAATATTTGTTTCATTAATAGTGATAATAATATTATTAATCACAAGGAACTGTCTCAAAATGACTAGTTCCTTTTATCTAGTACCCATCAGAAGTATTTACTATGTTCTCTTAGGGGGCATATGATTCTACTAGATTAATGGAATAAAATAATGAAGAATAATGAACATATTTTCATCTTGCTAGGACCAAAAGGTTTAATGATTAACAGAGTAATGTGAATTCATTAAAATAACTTTAGAGGATCATACATGTGCTGCGCTTAGGGGTCTTAATGTACTTTAGTTCCCTGTGCTATCCCAGGAAGGTTCTTATTTATAAGGTTTTAGTTTTTTGTAATATGCCTGTAAGAAGATGGAACAACTCCAGGGTCTTTATGGAATTTTATAAAAAATTATTTTCTCCAGCTCTTCCTCTAAGTCTATCCCGAAAAGTCTTTTAACTTCTGAACTTATATCTCTGTATATGCATCCATACTGCAAGATCTCTTCTTTGTCCCGGAAAACATTGCCTCATTTTAGGTTTACTTTCTAAAGATCAAAGTTGTCAGGGTAATTGGTGACAAAACAGAAGCAGAGTAGAAGTTTTAGCCTCTCCTAGTTTTGATATTCCTGTGGTCTTTATCTCTAGGTCAGTGTAAGTCCCTGCCAAGGTATCCTTTTGCTAAGCCTAAAATTAAGAGTGATCAGTCTGAGTTTGCTGTTGGAACATCTTGGGAATATGAATGCCTTCCTGGGTACATCAAGAGGTCATTCTTTATCACCTGCCTAAAGACCTCCAAGTGGTCAGATGCTCAGCAATTGTGTACACGTGAGTAATCTGTAAAAGAGGCATCTTTGGGTCTATCAGGGTATCTCTATGAGCTCATCTATTATTTTTAAGATAAAAGACCAGCAAATTAGTAAATCATCTTAAATTAAGGGGGCTCCTGGGTTCTCCATGTTTCTTTTATTCCTAAGAACATTGGGTATTGGGGTTAAGTCATCACAGCTGGCCAGCCCTGTTTATCCTGTAAGCTCCTAACTTTGTTCTATGGTCTCTACACTGTGTTAGAGTGAGATTAAAAGTTAGTATACAAAGAACACTGGTGTCAATTCATTCTTATCCCATTCAATTCAAGAAATATTTTTCAGTAACCACTGGGTGTGAAACATTAGGCTAGATGATAGGGATGGGGATTCACATAAAAATTAGCTAGTCTCTGCCTTTAAGGAGCTCCTATACTAGCTGTGAAGACTGGATTTTAAATAAATGCTGTACTGTGATGTAATTTCTTTTATTTATAGAGATAAAGTTCTATGAGACCATAGGGAAGTAAGTAACAAATGCTGTCTTGGAGAATTAGGGAAATCTGAGCATTATGGGCAGAGGAGAGAGCATATTCAAAAGCATAGAGGTACAAAAGAACAAGAAGTCTTAAATAATTATTAAAAAATAATAATTCAATGTGGCTGGAGTATAAGGTACATGGTGGGGAATAGCAGTTAATTAAATGGCCTGAAGCTTAATTGATATGGGCCATGCATTTTTTTCCCAATAAACAATGGTAGGTCACTGTAAGTTTTTAAATTCAGGACAGGGCATGGCCACATTTGTGCTTCCGAAAGATAATGTGTGTGGTGGTATAGAAGATGTACTAGACCAATTGAGACCAAAGTTAGAAAGGTAAATTTTGTTATTCAATGATCCAATCAGAGATTACAGCAATGACTAAATACTTGGTTTGGAGAGAGATTTCTGGAATCTAGTCACTAAAATTTGGTTACCAGTTGAATGAAGAGCAGTGGGTAGAAGATGAGTTACAGAAAGGAAGTGATGACTATGAAGTGTTTTTAAGCCACAGACTTGGTAAATGATGCCATCAACTGACAGAATATAAAAAGGGGAAATAGAGATTATAAATTATGATGGACCACTGATAACATTTGCATCCATGCTCAGAAATATAGAGTGTATACTTTAAACAAATAGTGTTCTGAAGTTAACTGATCCTTTAGAAGATAGAAGTTTTGTAAATGTCAAAAATGTCTTTGAGTAAGTGTAAGTAGGCTAGTTGGCAAGTCCAGTCAGGTTGGTATTTAATATAAAATACAGAACATCCCCCAAATCCCAGTCCCAAATTCTGTTTTGTTTTGTTCTCCATTATAGGTAAATCATGTATGAGTCCTGGAGAACTCCTCCATGGTTCTGTCCTCATACCCATGAGTGTCGTGATTGGGTCAACAATTACATATTCTTGTGATCAAGGGTGAGTTGGCAGGAGACATCTCCAGAATACATGGGTATTAGAACAGTGGTTTCAACCAGAAACCATAAGTTCTTCAAAAGAAATCCAAGTAATTGCCACCTACCCTTAAAAATAGATAAGCAAAAAGAGAATTACCACCCTGATTTGATCCAGAGAAAACTCTTCAAGATTATCCACTAGAAGAGAAAGAAATTTGAGCTATTCTTCTTCTGATTTTAAATCGCCAACATTCCTGACCAGAAATTTGGCTTCAGATTGTTGAATTTTTTGTATGAGTCCTTAGTTGATCACCATTACTTGTCATACATGATTTTCTATCCTTTGCCATTCTTTCAGTATAAAAAAAAACTAAGCTTTTCTAAAATGTCCATCTAGGTGGGGATGATCACTCATCTCTTTGTCTTTAGATATCGACTTATTGGTGATTCATCTGCTACATGTATTATCTCAGACAATATTGTAACCTGGGATAAGGACATGCCTCTTTGTGAATGTGAGTAAAAGGATTCCTTTATTGCACCTTATGTAATTCCTCTTGTCCTCTTCTAGAGGGAAACTGGGCATTTACACATCAAAATGAACACCTAGGAGCATTACACTTGGTTTGGGTAGTTCTGGGTACAGAGCTGTAGTTTCTCTTCTACTGTATCTCCCAATCCCACCACACTTTCCTTTGATTTACTGTTCTTTGATGATAAGTTATTTCATCGTGAATAAGTGCTTAAATCTAAAATATGCTATGAGATTACACACTGCCATCTTTATTCTATGCAAAATATTGGCCATCCTAGGTATTTCCCATAACAGTTTATCTATACTTTGGTGTGGAGGGTGGGAGGAATGTTGACCAGATCAAAGTTTCTTGACCTTTCCTCAGGCCAGTTCCATGAATTGTTCTACCTTGATACTTCCTATTTAGAATCATTTTTGAGATGAGGATACAGAATTTCAACAACCTGGATTAATTATTGGCTGAGTTGAAGTTTGGTTTGTAAGAGTGAAGACAAAATTCCCAGAAGGTATAACCTTTAAATGCCTTCTCTTTTTTTCCACCTACCTCTCAAAAGCTATTCCTTGTGAGCCACCCCCAGCCATCTCCAATGGGGACTTTTACAGCAGCAGTAGAGAGGACTTTTTCTATGGAATGGTGGTAACTTATAAGTGCCACATTGGACCAAATGGAAAAAAGCTGTTTGACCTCCTGGGTGAAAAGTCCATATATTGCACCAGCAAAGACAATCGAGTTGGCATCTGGAGTGGCCCTCCCCCTCAGTGTATTCCTCCAGTCAAATGCCCAATTCCAGAAGTTGAAAATGGAATTATGGAATCTGGATTTGGACGTTCATTTTCTTTAAATGATACTGTGATGTTTAGGTGTAAACCTGGCTTTACCATGAAAGGCAGCAATGTAGTATGGTGCCAACTAAACAGCAAATGGAATCCTCCACTGCCAAAGTGCTTTAAGGGTGAGTTGTGTTGAAACTTTGGGGATCTAGAAACAAAATGAAACTTTTAGAGAAATATATATATGGTACTTATGAGAAGAGGAAGGGAAAGAAAGTGTAGGTAGTTGGGTATGCTGGTTAAAGAATTTTAAAG
Source organism: Zalophus californianus (assembly GCF_009762305.2). Classification (NCBI taxonomy): domain Eukaryota; kingdom Metazoa; phylum Chordata; class Mammalia; order Carnivora; family Otariidae; genus Zalophus; species Zalophus californianus. The sequence continues at coordinate 33,755,804 of NC_045604.1, forward strand.
TAAACTTTGAAAGTAATATCTAAATTTTTAAGAAGTAGGAAATTTACTATATTCTGCATCAGTACAAGATCTGCATTAATGTAGGGCAAATTAGAAGACACTTCAAAAAAAGAAAGAAATAAAGGAAGGAAAGAAAGAAAGAGCCAACGATGAGAGATTTTTTTTCCAAAACATATATATGATTCAATTTTATTTAAACGAGGATAAAATAAATGCCCAATCCTATTGGCCATGCCAATGGAGGAAATTGGCTGATGTCAGAATTTGATTAAAAATACTGTAGACATTATACATTCTCTTATTGAAAAATGTGGCCTTTATGGAATAAGGCTAGAATTAAGGCTGGGTCACTTCCCCATTCTCCCTTTCTCCCCTACTCTTATTAAGAAATGTCTGACTTACTAAAAACCTGGCAACATTGGGAGGCCCACAGGCTCAGGAATGTTATCAACCTGGTTTGGGGATAGCAGGAAGAAAGAGGTACATTTTGGTGGTAAAAATGTATTACAATAGATAGGTTCCCTTGGCTACAATATTAGAGAATATCCAAAATTAGAGAATATCCAAGACTTTTTAGTTAAATGAAATGGAAAATGATGAGTGGGTGTAACGTTTCACAGCATAGATCAAGATAGAGAAAGCAGATAGTTTCATGGTTCATCATATCTAAAAAGTAATGCGTGTTAGTCCCACTCCACCTCCACCCCAGCCAAAGGAGTCTCTGCCTTACACTTAGGAGTGTTGACATAACCACCTTCATCCCACCCCTCCAACCCCAAGTTGGCTTAAGTTGCAGAAGAGAAAGTTCTTATTTCAGAAATAAAAGGCCTTCGGTCCTGTTCTTTTCTCAGGGTGTCTACCACCTCCACATATCAACCACAGTAGTTATAACATCTTGGATAAGCAGTTCTTTCCAATTGGACAGGAAGTGTCCTACAGCTGTGACCCTGGCTACACCCTCATTGGAACTAACCCTATACAGTGTACATCCTTGGGAACCTGGAGTCATGCAGCCCCTGAATGTGAAGGTGCCTAAAACTTTATTCCATCTTAAGGAAACTCAACTGTTTCCTGACTCTTCATGTGCCAGCTTTGTCTCTTTTTTCCTAGCAAAATCATGCGATGCCATTCCAAACCAACTTCTCAATGGCCGTGTGGTGGCTCCTCCTAATCTCCAGCTTGGGGCAGTGGTTTCATTTGTTTGTGATAAGGGGTGAGTGTGAGGGTAGAGGGCCTGAATTGAGACCTATGACCCATAGCTAAGCAGTGCAAAAAATGATTTCTAAATATAGATATAATTTTTTTCTCTTTATGATTTTTTTCTTATTTTCTTTGCCTTATATGACTAATAATTCTAATACTAAGCAAACCCTATGATTTTTCTCCAACTCTATGTATTGTGCATGGCCAGAGAGAGCTAGGAATTGTCTTTTCATCATGTAAAAAAGCAAAATTTAGGATCAGAAATTAAGGCTCCTATTATGAAGAACAATGGGGTTTCAGTAAGAGGGGTTCTTTGGGGGTGATCTTAGGTAACAAGGTCTTTGATGTTTTCTTCAGTAGGAACTAGGGTTTTTCTCTTTCTAAATGGTCAAGAGAATTTTGACATTTGGATGCCAAAGAGGAAAGGGCAAATTCAAAAAAGAGAATATGATCATTAGGAATTTTTTTCTCTGTCTTTTCACCTGGTCTGAAGTCATCACATAGCTGAGCTGATTCATAATCTTGGACTTTTTCCTTAAGCCAGAAATGATTTTAAAAAAACAATACAGGCCGTTAATACCATACTTGAGAGAAGTGATTAATTCCATGCAGCTGAAAATTGATTTGTTCTGGTGATGATTTGCAACCCCTTATTATTTAAGGTACCGATTAAATGGCCAATCTTCTAGTCAGTGTGTCTCAGAAGGAATAAGAGTACTCTGGAATAATATGTTTCCTGTCTGTGAACGTGAGTAGAAAACAAAAATAATCAAATATAGATCTTCTGCCCTAATATTTGGTATATTCTCATGCATAACATCTTATTCATAAGTGTGCTTTGAATATATGTATGCCAGTCTTCTGTATGATCTAGGATGCAGACCAAAACTCAATTCATTGAATTGACTACATATTGTATCAAGTATTATATATATATATATATAAAAATAAATGCTCTCAATGTTCTCCCTACTGAAACTGAGTAGCACTGATGTGCTAAAATGGTTTGGCTGTGTCTTCTTATACAAGTTTCTCTCCTGATGAGCAACTCTTGGAGCTCAATGGAAATCAACCGGAAGTTCTGGATGTTGGCAGTTTTCCCTTTATTCTGAGACTCATTCAGGAAAGATGTGCATATATCAATACAGCTATAACAATATCCTTCATGTGTATTAGGCCAAGTAAATAAAGGCTATGAGGTCATTATTTGAAACCTCTGATCACTTCCTGTGGGCTTTTTCAAAGAGGTCCAGCATCAAAGGATAACAAAGGATCTGTAGTGAGGCTGCAGTATCTTCAGTAGTAAGACAAAATGTGTTCTCACCACTTGTAGCCCCAGTTGTATATTTGAAACAGGCATCAGATAATTAGTATGTTCCAGGTATCCTACTTGTCATTTTCAGGTACTTTTATCTCACTGGATTCTTCTTGTAACCTTATGAAGTAGCTTGAATTATACTATAGACAAAGAAATTGAGGCTTAGAGAGGGTAAGACTTGCCTAGTCACACAGCTATTGAATGACAGCGGGGATTTGAAACCAAGTCTATTGAGCCCAAATGTCGTTAGTGTGTGGTGCCTCTCCACATGTGATTAATGAATTATTAAGATTCTTCTTATGTGCTCTTTGCCTTGTGTTTCACTATGAAAGTTGATGAGACTCTAAACTCTTCAATAAATTCTGTTTCATTGTTACTGTTTGGTCAGGATGGTGTATATAGACCAGTTGATATTTTTGCTGCAGATTGAGAGAAAGGTAAGAACTTAGGAGGTTGGAGATAAGCACGGACTATGAGTAAGAAGTAAATTATACAAATTTCTAAGTCTGTTTCTGAAAAAGTGACATGACCTATTTTTGGACCTTTCATCTAAATTTAAATCTTTTCATTGTGAGGATTAGTATGACCCCATATTTCCTTGTTTACTTTTCAGGGATTTCTTGTGACCCTCCTCCTCCTATCAAAAATGGTTGGAATAGTTATTCTTCTGGTCCCATACCTCTTAACACTGTGGTAAGGTACACTTGTTCTAGTGCCTTCCGCCTCATTGGAGAAAGAATCCTTTTTTGTATAAGTAAAGACCAAGTGAAAGGAATCTGGGATAAAGCTGCTCCTGTATGTGAATATTATAATAGAAATTCTCTTTGCCCTGAGCCCATAGTAGCAGGAGGATACAGAGATAAAAGATCTAGACCACCATACAGACACGGTGATTCTGTGACATTTACCTGTGATACCAACTTTACCATGAAAGGAAACAAATCTGTTTGGTGCCAAGCAAATAAAACCTGGGGGCCAACACCACTACCAATCTGTGAGAGTGGTGAGTAAAAACAAACACAAATCTAAGTGGGGAGGCTGGAAACTTGTATTTCTGTGCGGATCAAGTTTTTATTCTGAAGGAAAAACAATGTGGATGTGTGAATGGTGGGAGTGGAGGGGAGGGAAAAGGGTGAAAATTATGGTTTCTTGTTTTTCCTTAGTCCTGGAGGGATATAAATATTCATTCAACAGACATCAATAGAGCAAAAAATAATGAGAAAATGTAACTGAACATACCTAATAATTGAATGGAATAAGTCTCACAAGGATGGGCGTCAGAGTTGTTTGGGATGTGGAAATTAGATGGTTTTAAACTATATATCTCCGTTACTGTTAAATTGAGAAGAAATGTGGGATCTAATGGCAAAATACACCCAATGGATTTAAAACTCATCTTTGAATAGCCATTGGGCTATTCTGGCAGAAATGATGCCCTGTGATCTGCAGCCTCAATGAATATTTTTTGAAGTGGTTCGCTATTGTCCAAGCCACCTAGGAAGGCATAGCATTTCAGATCACATGACTTTGAATATAGGGGCCACTCTAAGTTCTTCATTTTCTTATCATTTGGTTTGGTTTATGTTGCTGCTGAAACCTAAAGCTGAATCTCAATTATACAATTACAGGGACTGGCAATACTTGACAAAAATTATACCATCAAAATTAGCTGTTTTCTTAATAAAGAACAGTGTTGATCAGTTCTAAATCAATTGAGTTGAAAAGTCAAATCATTAGAAAAATATGGATCTATCTATAAATATGTATATAATCTTGGAGGTAGGGAAGATTTTAAGATAGTCACAAAATGGGGTGACCATGGAAAACAAACCTTTAGGAAGATTTAGATAGATCTATATGTATTGACATGGAAAAATATAGACAGATTATTAAGCAAAGAAAAGGCATAGAATAATATGTATTAAGAACACATACATATATGTACTATGTGTGTATATACGTATCACATATAGGATCCCCAAAAGGTATATTACTAATGTCTGGCAGGATGGTCCCCTAAATAATAACATGCTACTTTTGGTGCAAAGAATAGGCTCTGGGTAGGAGGAGAGTATGGGTGAAAATGAACTTTTTTTGGTAATTGAAATTTTTCATAGTGTAAATATAATTCATGTAGCTAAAAATGAAAATGTACTATTTGTGGTATAAAATGTATATACTTAAGCCACACCTGTCTGATCTTTGAAAAGCTGAGTTGAAAATTAATGATGACTAGTTACCATAGATCACATGTCATATATTTGGATCTATGTAAGTCAAAATCTAGATTGTGAATGATGTATCATCTGATGGCCTTTTTCCTACTGTGTGTGTGTAAAGATTTCCCCCAGGAGTGTCCACCACTTCCGACCATCCCCAATGGATCTCACACAGGGGAGAGGGTTGGCCCCTTTGCCCCAGGATTAGCTGTGACTTACACCTGTGAACCTGGTTACTTGCTTGTTGGAGAAAAGACCATTAGATGTTTGTCTTCGGGAAAGTGGAGTGCTGTTATTCCCACATGTAAAGGTACCTACATTTACAACCGATTTTTAAGAATTTGGGCTCTTCTGGGGCAACCGGGTGGCTCCGTCAGGTCAGACTCTTGATTTCAGCTCTGGTTGTGATCTCAGGGTCGTGAGATCAAGCCCTGAGTTGGGCTCCATGCTGAGTGTGGTGCCTGATTGAGATTCTCTCTCTCTCTCTACCCCCCCCTTTGGCCCCTCCCCCAACTCATGTTCTCTCTCTCAAATTAATTAACTAATTAATTTAAAAAAGAATTTGGGCTATTCTGTTATTTGCTCATCTTTGGCTTATTTCCTTAGAAGCACAGTGTGAACCTCCAGGACCATTTCTCAATGGACAGATAAAGGGCCCTCCAAGTCTTCGGGTTGGTGCGACTGTGAACTTTGACTGTAACGAAGGGTGAGTGTCAGGAGGGCCTTGGAGATTTCATTCATTTGGTTTATGTGTGCATGGTGTGACCAATGACACCTGCCAAGGGTTCCTCTGTGAGAATCCGGGGAGAGCCTACAGTGAAGCTGGGAGAGAGAATGCTTATGAAAGGGGTTAATACACGTCAAGTAAGTGAATTTGTCTTGGATTTTAAGTGGAGGCTGTTGCTCTCAACACTCACTGCTCAATAGTCCTGAATAGACCCCCCTCTGTTGCCAGGTATTGGTTACAAGGCCAACCTTCCAGTCAGTGTGTAATTGCTGGACAGCGGGCTTCTTGGACCAGGATGCCAGTATGCAAAGGTAGGTTAGAAAACTGTGGTTTGCAGCTACTTCCCTGGTCCTTGAACAGAACAGTCAATTCTCGGCTTAACTAAAAGCTTTTGGTTCAGTCATTACTATACAGAGATCTCACATAGACATCTGGAAGGGGTATGTTCTTCACTGAAGCATCCTTCTGCCACCTCCTTCCTCTCTGCTTACTCAAGTGAAACAGGGTTCCTAGGCTCTTCTTTCTCTGAAAGCTCTATAGGCTTGCCAACCAGGCCAGGCACAGAAGGGATTGTATATTCAGTAGAAGAAATCAAAGGGTCACCCCAGTAGATATACTCAGGAATAAAGTCCTAAATCATACTTTTAAAATTATATTGCTATAGCTGCCTTGATTGGTATGTTACAGATTCAAATGTCACTGTCCCTGAACCTAGGAGGGGACAGTGGTACAAGCAACATCCGAGGCATTCTTTGTTTGCAGTACAACAGCAATTTTGTCATTTCTCTCTAATTTCTCTAGAAATTGTTTGCCTGCCACCTCCTTCTATTCTCAATGGAAGACATACAGGCAGCTCTTCGGGGAACTTTCCATACAGAAGCACAGTTACTTACACCTGTGACCCAGACCCAGAGAAAGGAGTGAGATATATCCTTACCGGGGAGAAGACTATCCGTTGTATCACCAATAGTCAGAAGACTGGGATCTGGAGTCACCCTGCCCCAAGCTGTGAACTTTCTAGTTCTGCCATTCAGTGTCTACCTCCCCAGATCCTAAGAGGCCAAATATCATCTGGGCAGAAAGACCAATATTCCTATAACGACACCGTGGTATTTGCTTGCTCATATGGCTTCACCCTGAAGGGCAGCAAGGCAATCCGATGTAATGCTCAAGGCACGTGGGAGCCACCAGCACCAGTCTGTGAAAAGGGTAGGTGTATTGGAATATGCTACTGATTCATTTTTTTGAAGTGTTACAGGATGGAGTTATGGATTTAAGCAGGGCCTTTTCCAGTTTCTAGTCTCCTCAGTTATACTACATATAGTGAATATAAATTATATAGGTTTTCTTAACATCTCCCCTCCACTGTTATTTCATTTTGTGGAAGTATCCTTGGGGGAAAAGCATTAGGGATCACTAAGTTGCCTCATTCTTTAGGGAAAAAAATGTTGTTTCAATAGTAATTTTTTTAAGGGAAGTAAACAAAGCCCCTGCCCCAGGGATATATCCCATTAAACACATAGGAGAGCATTCCTTAAAAAAAGAAGAGACAGGAGAAGAGTTAGAGCCCTGAGTAGGAACTGAACAAAGTCTGCAGCAGCCGAAGTACAGAAACGAAAAACAGATGAACCACTGATCTAAAATTACCCAAAACCGAGCTACGCGTTAATGATAATTTCTTTGCTTGTTTCTTTCTGTTGTTTATATAAGAAAAATTTTCTTTTCCTTTAGGGTGCCAAGCCCCTCCTACAATCCTCAATGGGCAAAAGGAAGATGGACACATGGTCCGCTTTGACCCAGGAACATCTATAAAGTACAGCTGTGACCCTGGCTATGTGCTCGTGGGGAAAGAATCCATACGTTGTACCTCTGAGGGGGTGTGGACACCCACTGCCCCCGAATGCAAAGGTGCCAGGCTTTGAATGTAGATGTTTTATGTTTTTGAGGTTGCTTTGAGCTGATTTCTCATCCAGGTCTCTTTTCTTAGTGGCAGAGTGTGAACCTATAGAAAAGCAAGTCTTTAAGAAACCCCAGGATCAATTTGTTAGACCAGATGTTAACTCTTCTTGCGACGAAGGGTGAGTGAGGGCTGTCTCAGCCTGACCCAGGTCTGGTTTATCAGGGCACACTACAAGCTCTGTTGTCTGTGTTTATCTCAAAGAGCCTTCCTTGTCACCTGTTCGCAGAAGGGTTGATTGCGCTATTGTTGCGTGCGTGGAAACGCTGCCTATGTGATGAATGGATGGTGCCGATGCTGTCTACATATTTGTCCCTATTATTTCTTGTCCTAAAAGTGGCGAGTCTGCTTTGCACCAACAGCTCTGCTTAGCTTAGTGGTCACAAGATGGCAAAATGATATGACTCTTTGTCCCTAGGTACCGGTTAGGAGGGAGTGTTTATCAGAAGTGCCAAGGAGCGATTCCTTGGTTTATGGAGATTCGTCTTTGTGAAGGTGAGTAGCAAAATTGATGGAGGACCTAAAACTGTGAGATGTACCCATTTCCTGGGAGATTTCTGTTTGAGGCCATATTATGGGAATACGACTATTAGATTCTGTTCGATTAACTTTGTCAACAGTTCTAGTTGCACAGTTTTGCTGTCTTTCTGCTGTCACCTCCTTCTACTTCATAGCATGCCAATCAATTTAAATGTATTCACTTTTTGATTCTCTTTTGTGATTTAGCAGTTTAAGGATAATGAGGACAGTGAGTATATGAGCAACCATCCTTAATTTGGGGAACGCTATAGTTTAGTGGAGAGAGAGGGGATTGGTGTGGGATCTGAACTCAGATTCTGTTTCTATTGCTTCATTTGAGCTGGGGCAATTTTATGTAACTACTTGGAAATTCCAGCCTCTTATCTGGAAAGTTAAACTGAGACTCCAGACTTCAGAGTTATTAAAATTAAATGGTACTATCCCTACTTTGTAGATGAGAAAATCACCTGTCAAAAGTAGATGCTCTATTGACAGCGATTCTTGGCTAACCTATCCTATCACCTCAGCACAAGATGGTACTCAAAAAAGCTTAATTCTACCCTTCCCCATGCCTTTTATTCACTTATTGGTTCTTTTAAAAAACAATGATTTTAACTACCAATTTACTACTAGACTTCACTGCCTCACAATATGATACTGATGAACATGTTCACTTTTAACAAAGATTTCCATTAGAAAAGTCTTTGCTATGATATCTGTTTAAATCGAGTTTTACATACATAAGGAGCTTTGATGCTAACTCTTATCATCAAAATTCATCCATATCTTCCAGGAAACCTGATAACAACAGTTTCATAACCAGCTTCATTTCTCTTCTTTGGTGTCTTCATTTCTCTTCTTTGGTGTCACTTCATCTTCTCTTCTTTGGTGTCTCTTCATTTTCTCTTCTTTGGTGTCTAATACTGGAGCAAAATTCTACAGTAAATTCTCATCTCTCCAGAAATCATCTGCCCACCACCTCCTGCCATCTACAATGGGAAACACACGGGGAGTTCCTCAGGAGATATTCTATATGGAACCACGGTCACCTACACATGCAACCCTGGGCCAGAAAGCGGAGTGGAATTCAACCTCATTGGGGAGAGCACCATCCGTTGTATAAGCAATGACCAAGAGAGGGGCACCTGGAGTGGGCCTGCCCCTGTCTGTAAACTCTTCCTCCCTGCTGTTCAGTGTCCACCTGCCCAGGTTGCAAATGGATACAAGATATCTGGCAAGGATGCCCCATATTTCTACAATGACAGTGTGACATTCAAGTGTAATCATGGATTTATTTTGAAGGGCAGCCATCAGATTCGTTGCAAAGCCGATAGCACCTGGGATCCTGAAATACCAGTTTGTGAAAAAGGTAAAGACCCAATGGGGGAAAATGAGGTATTTACTTATTTATTCTTGTTTATTAGCTTGAACCCAAAACTAGAGTTGTAGAAAAAGGCAAAGGTGCACAGATTACTATCCCATTTCTTCCATTCTGTGATGGAATGTCCTATGTGTTTTTGTATGTTCTTCATGTAAATGCCCCCTTGGATTTGGGATATATTCAGGGTAGATAATGAGAGGGACTTTTTATTTTTTTTCAAGTTTTTATTTAAATTCCACTTAGTTAACATACAGTGTAATATTAGTTTTAGGTGTAGAATTTAGTGATTCAACATTTCCATACAACACCCAATGCTCATCACAAGTGCCCTTCTTAATCCCTATCACGTATTTCACCCATCCCCCACCCACCTCTCCTCTGGCAACCATCAGTTTGTTCTCTATAGTTAAGAGTCTGTTTCTTGGTTTTCGAGAGGACCTTTTTAAAGGTGACTGGTTCCTGCAAAAGAGCAAAAAACATTTGGTAATTAGAGCTTCATAATTTTTGGCTTAAAAGTTTCAGATTGTCTGCTGTCAAATGTTGTATACTTAATGTTCTTGAGTATATATTTCTTTTTTTCTTGTTGGTATTTATGTGGGGAGTTTTCTCTTCAGGCTGCCAGCCACCTTTTGGGCTCCAGCATGGTCAGCATACAGGTGGAAATAGGGTCCTCTTTGTCTCTGGGATGACTGTAGACTACACCTGTGACCCTGGCTACTTGCTTGTGGGAAACAAATCCATTCACTGTATGCCTTCAGGAAATTGGAGTCCTTCTACCCCTCGGTGTGAAGGTACTTTCAGTTGCAGAGTTGTTTTTCTCTATGATATCAGGCATGCATAAATAATTCAAACTTTGCTCTTCTAGAAGCACCATGTCAGCCTGTGAGAGATTTTCAAGAGCCTCCCATTCATTCACATGTGATACCAGTCAATATATCCTGTCAAGATGGGTAAGTATGAGATGGTCCATTCTGAAAAGGGGTCTCCACCTCATTTTGTACATTAATTCTGTCCTCAGCTTGTCTTAGTGACTCCCTCTAGAGGTCTCTCATTGTCACACTCACAGGGCATATGAGGTTCCAAAGGTCTAATTAAGTTAATTTCTCTGACTTTTCAGTCCTTTCTTGACATGGAAATGACTTTGCTATGGAAAACTCTATGTCTAAAGTAGTTTTCTTACTTGGAGGGTCAAGAGTTTTAGCTCCTTGTCTGCCAAAGCTCTTATTTAGAAGTGCCCCTGTATCTGTGGTTTGAGGAAGCTAGGTTGCAGAGATGTGATACTGGGAAGAGGAAATGCATTACATTCTCTCTGTAGGTACCGGTTGACAGGACATACTTATCAGAAGTGTCAAGATGCTGAGAATAGGGTTTGGTTCCAAAAGATTCCACTTTGTAAAGGTAAGTTAGAAAAAAAAAATTGTCATTGGGGTAGTAAGGGGTTAGAGAGGGAAGGCCACTGAAGAACTAGCCTTATAACTACCTCAATAGTCTATGTGTTCTGTCTCATTGTACATAAGACAAATCTTTCCGTGTTTGGTCAGCACTGGCACTGGGAAAAAAAGTGGTCAAGTAGGAACTGAGTGTTTACTATATATCTGCTCAAGATTTAAGAAAAAACTATATATATGGCCTTTATTTCTAGTTTATGGGAACATAGCTATATTTATTCCTCTCATAATACTTTGTTTTCTGAATTTTTTTGGAATAAGTATGTATAATTTAATAACGCTGTTTTAAAGGAAGTATCACCTGGGTTCTAAAAATCTAAATTCTTGTATGGTTACATGCAGTACAAGCAGTTGCCTAGTTTCCTTTGTGCCTGACTGAAGACTGTCCACCTTGGTGTGCTAGCTGAAGCAGAATTTCCTAAATCTCTTCTGCAGTAATTCACTGTCAGCCTCCACCCATGATTGACCATGGAAGGCCCAGGGGCGTGATGGCAGAACCCTTTCTATATGGAAATGAAGTCTCTTATGAATGTGACCAAGGATTCTCTCTTCTGGGAGAGAAAAATATACGATGCATAAGTGATTCTGAAGGACATGGATCTTGGACTGGACCTTCCCCAAAGTGCTTAAAATCTCTGCCTGTGATTCACTGCCCTAGCCCAGAAGTCAAACATGGGTACAAGCTCAACAAAACTCGTTCCTCATATTCCCACAATGACACAGTGTATGTCGCCTGCAATCCTGGCTTCATCATGAATGGCAGTCACGTGATTAGGTGTCATACCAATAACAAATGGGTGCCAGGTGTACCGACTTGTATCAAAAAGGGTAAGATATTTTAAGGAATAAGGGATGGGGTGTTGCCCAGAATGAAGAAAAAGGGCTTTGAAATTGCACTGACCATTCAAACTACAGAAAAGCATGTAAAAGTGAAGGCAATCACATTGTTTTACAAGATACCTGCCTTGTCTTCTCATCTGATTTTTTTTATCCCTTCCCTTTCTAGGTATGCTGAGCAAAAGTACATGAGAAGATAATGGTTAACTTCCAAACTGATGGAGTCTCTAAAATTTATTCTTTTTACTAATTTATAATTTAAAAAAACACTCATACTTTTGGGGAGGGCAAGTGTTTGGCAATAATATTGCTTGATAATTTGATATTTAAGGCTGTGAAACCAGCCAGAAAGAGAACTTTGGGTTTGTGGAGATGAATGTTGCCCTTCAAACCCATCGAATTGTGTTTCTTGTCATTATGGTTGTCATTCAGCAGTTATTCCTGTCGGTAACTATCTACAACAGAGGCTGCCAATCGGTGCCCCAAGAACTGAATTCAGCTCACCAGAATGGTTTTCTTTGGCTAGCACAGTAGTCTCATCCTAAGTGAAACCCATCCGCACAGCCCAAGATAAACAGTGAATGTGTAATACAGTGAGGACCCCTTTGCTTTCCCGAAAGACACCTGTATCTTGAACCAGGCAATGGATGTCATTTTTAGGACAGATGCTCTCTGATTTGTCATATCTGGTGGCTTCACTTCCTGGTTCCAGAAGGCATTGGAGTGTAAGACCCCTAAACTATACCCCTTTGCTATTGAAAGGGAAAAGAAAAGAATACTATTACCTGATAGATTACAATCGTGGGCCACGACCATTGATGTTTCATTATGCTACTTTTGACATTTCTTCAGATCTCATATGATATATGTAGGTGATGCAAATTTCTGTCCAGTGCTACTTGGTTTAGGTGGAATGAATATTTCTTGTTACCAATTAGTTGGCTTGTTTCCTACCTTCTTTCAGTATTGCTGTCACCCACAGATAGTGTTGGCTATATGTTCCTTTGTGCTAAATTAAAGATCCTTTTTTATTGGTGTCTAAGCTTCCTTAGGATGTCAACCTCCACTTAAGATACCCAACGGGAATCATACCGGTGGAGATATAGTTCGATTTTCTCCCGGAATGTCAATCCTATACAGCTGTGACCAAGGCTACCTGCTTGTGGGAGAAGCACTCCTTCTTTGCACACATGAGGGAACCTGGAGCCAATCTGCCCCTTATTGTAAAGGTGTGGTGTCTATTATTCTCCTGTTTTTTTTTATTCAACTGTCTCTGAAATAGATATTCAGTTAGGTATTTCAACTTAAAATAACCAAATAAATGCATTAATTGGATCATTTAATTAAATGCATTTCATTGGATTGATTCAATTGGATGAATACATTAATTAGTCTGAATACCACAAAATAAGCTACACCCTAAGTCATTTTTTTCTTATCTGAGGGGTGATCACTTATGTAGCCCTTTAAATATAGAAAATTGAAGTACTTATACCAATTAAACAACTAAAGTGCAGGTTGAATTAACCTGTGGTTGTAGTTATGATAAGAGTGCATTTGACAAAATACTGATAAAAAGCACATGATCTTGTCAGTATATTTCCTCTACGTGGTGGTGGAATTAGGGGTATATTTTTTTATAAAACTTCAGAATTTCATTTTCATTAACATAAACACTGCATATGAAATAGGAAGAGTGAGTTAATATCTAATATTTGTCAAGCACTTTTTACTAAATGCCAGAAATTGCACACAACATCTTACGTGCGTTATCTCATTAATCTTCCTGAGAACCAGATGAAGTTGGTGCCATTATTATTCCTATATGACAGATGAGGTCTTGGTAGAGTGGAGAGATTTGTAACCGACCCAAAGTCACATAGCTGGGAAGTCCTAGAGTCATGATTCAAATCCCAAACCTCCCGCTATTGCCCCCTATGGTGTGAGATGAAAGGAGAAATGAGGAAGTATGTTCCATATGGACAATTATAGAATAACAGTGGAACAGATGAAACAGTCATTAAGAATTCTTAATATCACCCATTCAGCCTTTACCATTTCTCGAAGAGGCCATTAAAATTATCCAACATTATTAGTTTAGAAACTAAAGCCCAAAGAAGGAAAATAATCTGGCTTAAATTACCTAGAGGTAATTGAGATGGATGGTTGACACAGAGACTTTCCTTACTGAGAATGAACCAAGTTGGTTTCGTAAACCTTTCCATTCAGGGCAGTATCTACTTCCTTGAGAAAAGGCTAAAATATGACCCAGCTTCAATGAGCTTTCTTTCATTTCAGAGGTAAACTGTAGCTCCCCAGAGTATATGAATGGAATCCAGAAAGGGCTGGAGCCTGGGAAAATGTATCAGTATGGTGCGATCGTCACTTTGGAGTGTGAAGAGGGTTATACCCTGGAAGGCAGTCCCCAGAGCCAATGTCAGGATGATCAGGGATGGAACCCGCCCCTGGCTGTCTGCAAATCACCGGGTAACAGCAAAAGGCTACTCTGCTCATACTTGTCTCACTGGAGAGAAGAAGAGTGAGGAGTATCCATCAATGTTAGGGACTTCTAGGTTTTAAAATGATGTGGGTCTGTGACCAGTGCTACAGTAACAGACGAATTTGAAGTTAGTGGTCTATTCTAGAAAAAGCAAAACTTTCTGAGGATGAGGGAAGTAAAGAAGAAAATAAAGGGAGAGGAGTACCAACCTACAAGATGCAGAACTAACAACCTTACATTTTGAAAGGAGTTGTTACTGAGATTTCTCTTGCTGAATCTTGGATTTATAAGTACTTAACCAATTTGACAGGGACCTCCAAAAAATATGCTGAACAACCTATTGTAACAGTTACTACTTGCATTCTAGCCTGAGAAATCTCTGATTATAAAGTTGAGTATATTGGCTTTTTTCATTCATGAACTACCCCAACTTACTGTGTTATTTTTTTAAACATCCAGTGAATTGTTACATAAAAAATGAAGAGTGCGTACAATGCAGGGTCCCAATACATCTTTTTAAATAGATTTTGAGAGAAAGGAGCTGAGTGTTGTCTTTGGGGATATTACCATGGGACTTTGGGCTGCACTGAAGTATGCAACTAGACTAATATTTTTGTGATTTTGTATTCTCCTTAGCTTCACTTGCTCCTCTTCTTAGTGGTAAGTTTTCTTAAATATTTGAATTAAATTTCTAATGATGTTTTAGAAAATATATATATATACACACACACACATATATATATATATATATATATACACACACATCAAATTTGAGGCCCTATATCCTGCCTGTTATTTTCGTTTTTCACTTTAACTCCTAGGAAATTATCCTTTTTGGTGTCTTAAAGCTCTTTTAATACGTACTTCATATTACAAGCTGACACTTTTGGATAGAGTTGAATAAATAATTTAAAAAGCCAACTATTCCCAGTTTTTCTATTGAAAGTTGAGTTTATATTAACTTTTGATCTTTTGCATGATTTGGTACTATCAAACAGGCTGACTTATTCTGCAACAGCAAAATATATTTTCCAACTGAGAATTAAATGTTGTTATGCCAAGTCGTGGGAACCTTGTGTCCTGAGCTCCTAATATCACCCCAGTAACAAGAATATTATTAATAAAATTGAAAGAAACAGAAAAGCTCAACAGAAACTTGACTGGAGCCCTGTGGTCAAACGCTTGGTGCTTTAGATTAAAGGTGGACTGGATTGAATCGGAAAAAAATTAAGCCCAAGTATGATTATTTAGGAATGTAACATTATATGGCTAACAAAGGATAAGTATAAAGTCCCATAACAATTTCCCCACCACTAGGAATAGCCCCACAATTACTTCAAAACAACATAGGTCACAATTGTCTGGCATTTGATACTTGCTGTTTTGTTTTCTAGGTCTTTCTGCAGGTTCACTTCTTCTTGTATTCTTGATTGGTGTCACCTTATACACAATATTAAAACACAGAGAATGGTAAGTTCAGTGCATGCTTGACCAAAGGGCACAAAAGGTTTTGGCTTCTTGCCTGAAACTAAACTCAGAAGCACAAGTCATATGACATGAACATTGTAGTGTGGAGTAAGAGATCTTGTGCCATATAGAAGGAAGCCCTCTCTGTGAGAACTTAAAAAATATCAAGCACTTATTTTATTTGAATGATGTTTATTCAGATGATATATATTAAAAAATCTAGAAAATTAAAATTTTAAAAATCCCAGTGGTAACAACTGCAGATATTTTGGTATATTCCTATCTGATCTTATATTCCTTCTCTTTTTCTCTTTTTAACTGAAATTTTGACATGATAGTCCCCTGCTTTAATTTCTTTAATTTGGCTTTTGTCTCTTGTGTCTCTATATTATGTTTTCTTTTTAATTATGTAATAGTATATTGTTCTATGTAATTCTGTATCGTGGAAATTTTAGGTTGCCTCCACATTTATTTTGATAATAAATAAAGATACAAGAGACACCTTTGAATAAAACTTTTTCCACATTTACTTATTTCTGTAGCATAAATGTCTAGAATTACTAAGGGTAAGAGTATGAACATTTAAGATGCCTAATCAGTATTGCCAAAGGACTTTCCAGAAAGTATGTTCTAATTTGACCATATGTCAAATAGTTAATATATTTTGAGATGTTGTGTTTCTGGACTTCTTTTCCAGCTGTATTGATTTGTCCTCCCATCACAAATTACTTTGTGTTTAATTACTATAGCTTTCTACTATTATATGGTAGGTCAAGAATTCCTTTGCTATAATTTTTTAGGATTTTCCTTTCTATTCTCTTTTGTTTGTTCTTATCAGGTGATTTTTAGATCATTTGGCATTTCCAAAAACCATATGTTATGATTGCATTTAAGTCTATAGATTAGTCTGTGAGAAACTGACATCCTTTCTGTAATGTGTTCCCATTCAGAAACATCCAAGGCCTTTCTATTTGTTGAAGTAATCTTTTCTCTCACTTGGTTGTTGTTTTCATGACTACTTAAGTATATTACTAGGTTTCTATGTTTTGTTATGTTTTATTCAGAAATAAGATATACTTTTCTTTTTTTAACATTAATTTTTTAAAATTATTTATTTATTTATTTGACAGAGAGAGCACAAGCAGGGGGAGGGGCAGAGGGAGAGGGAGAAGCAAGCTCCTCGCTGAGCAGGGAGCCTGACACAGGGCTCGATCCCAGGATCCTGGGATCATGACCCAAGCCGAAGGCAGACACTTAATGACTGAGCCACCCGGGAGGCCCTAACATTAATTTTCTAAGTATTTTAATCTATAGGGGTGCCTGGGTGGCTCAGTCATTAAGTATCTGCCTTCAGCTTAGGTCGTGATCCTAGGGTCCTGGGATCGAGTCCCACATTGGGCTCCCTGCTCTGCGGGAAGCCTGCTTCTCCCTCTCCCACTCCCCCTACTTGTGTTCCCTCTCTCACTGTGTCTCTCTGTCAAATAAATAAAATCTTAAAAAAAAAAAAAACACAACATTTTAATCTATAAAGTAATTTTGCCATAGTAGGTTATGTGATATTTGGTGGGTACACAAAGCAAGTGGTCAAGTAACGGGGAATTTTGATCAGAAAAAAAATTTCATAGTGAAGGAAATCTTTCAAGCAAGCCTCAAGAGTTTGTAGACAAGGAGAAAAAGGCATTCCAAGTGGAAGGAGCAGTTTGAGGCTTGTCTTTCCATCAGGTATTATAGGAACTACGTAAGCAATTTGACATAACTGTGTGTGATGGTGCCTGAAGGAGAGGGTAACATAGATTTAGGTATAGGGATGGCCTAAAAGACCCCTCTGACCCATAAACCCTGTGTCAGAATATTCTGATAAGTGCAAAGGATACCATTTTAGCAAATGAGACCATCAGGAAACAGCCTGGGAGTGTTTTGTGTGCATAGGTTCTTGAATCTCTGCACATGCTAGTGTTAGAGAAGATGATCAGGTGAAGCCTTACCAAGTCTCAGGTAACTTCCAGTGGGAGATGACCAAGTCATGTCACCCCAGACATGTCACCCATAAATGCCAGCAAAATTACTTTATTTTTTTTTCACCAGCAAAATTACTTTAACATGCCAAGTCACCTGGCTCATGCCATCAATGCCATCTGTTACATTGTTCATAGTTGTGAAACGCCTGGTGTAGACATTGGACACGAAGGGGTTATATTGAAACTATGTCATGATGGCACCTGTGAACCTGAGGCATTTGTTCTAAGCCCCCCAGACCTGGGCACCTTGGTTCACAGGTGTCATCACAGTTGTGTCAAATTGCTTATGTAGTTCTTATAATATAAGGGTCTTAGAAGGGTCTACAATTGTGATATACTTTACACTGTAGTGTGGACCAGAAGATGTACCACATAACCCTTGTTGTGTGAATGACTTCAGGAAAAAAGGGTGTTCTATGACCAAATAACATTGGGAAGTACTACATGCTGTATTTTTCTCATGAAGAGTCACAGTGACCAAGAACATATTTAAAGTCCTATAATAAAGAAGCCTGTTTAATTTTATTTTTAAACCAGAGTTCCCCAAACTAATTGGACCGCAGAACTCTTTTTCTCCTATAATGCTTTCACATCCCAGGGAACTAATGTTTCATTTAACAGTCCCTGGGAAGTCTAGAAAGATGGGCAGGAGCTAGATCATCAAAAGCCTTGCATGCCATGACAAGGAGTTGGGGTTTATCCTGTAGGATCTTGAGCAAGGTAATAATATGTTCAGATAGTCATTTTCATCAGGACAGGCAAGACTGGGTTTTCAACCAAAGCAGCAGTGGTTGGGATTGAGAGGTATCTTCACTATTTAGAAGAGAGGATCTCCAGGATTTAATGACTTGCCAAATGCTGGGAGAAGGGGCAAAAAGAATCACTTGTGTGGAGGGGATCCAGTGGTTCACCAAAAGAGAGGGGCAGTTTTGTGGAGAAATATAAATTCAGTTCTGCCCTTTTACTTTGGGGTACCCACAATATAGGACTCAAGAGAGAGGCCTGGACTCAGGCAACATTTAACTCACATTTGAAGCCTTGGGACCAAGAAGAACAAAAATGCTATGAATAGGGATGAGAACAGGTCTCAGAAGGCCAGTAATGCTTAAAAGGGAGGAGAGGAAGAAATAGTCGGAAGTAGGAGGAGAACTAGGAAAGAGGAGTTTCAGAGAATCCAAGGGAGAAGAGAGTCTTAAGAAAAGAAAATAGGGATGTCATTTACATGGCTTTCCTCACGGGAAGTCAGAAGATAATTTTAGCTGAGTTACTAGAAATTTAGAAAGTGTGGTCTCTATCTCTTTCCTTCATGCTACTAAGTTTGTTATCAGAGGATTACACATGTAGGAAAATTGGCAAACCTTAGGAATGCCTATGAACTCAAATAATTTGATGTTCCTTGCAGATTATTAAGTTTATGAATATATCAAATACTCTATTTAAGTGCCTCCATTGATACAAACCAAACATGTACGTTAAGCTACATTCCTAAGCTTGACTCACTTATTTTATTTCCAATTTGTAACTGACTTCAATTTATTTTCTGATAGTTGATATAGACATTTGAGCTGCCTTAAATATTTCTGTAAATGAGATGAGTAATCAATCACTTAGAAATTTTGTCTAAGTAACAAAATATTTTTAAAAGCCACCCAGACATTTGAGAGACACCACTCTTAACGTACACCACTTACAACACACCTATAAGCTGACCTCTTAAATATGGTATGAGTGACATGCTCTAAGTACCTTTAGCAGAAATCTTTTTTATTCAGTAATTTTGTAATACCTTATTTCAGAGTTCTACGTGATAGTGTAATCTCATTTTATTGTCTTTTGCTAATTTTGGCTAAGCGGTTTTAGAAGCACAGTAAAGCATATGGGCTTTCTTTTTTTTTTTTAAAGATTTTATTTATTTATTTGACAGAGAGAGACACAGTGAGAGAGGGAACACAAGCAGGGGGAGTGGGAGAGGGAGAAGCAGGCTTTCCGCCGAGCGGAGAGCTCAATGTGGGGCTCGATCCCAGGACCCTGGGATCATGACCTGAGCCAAAGGCAGATGCTTAATGACTAAGCCACCCAGGAACCCCAAGCATATGGTCTTTCAATGAATAAAAGTAAAATTGTCCTCTTAAAAATTATTTCAAGCTTTTAGTGCTATAAGACTATGTAAGGATTCTGAATTTAACATCAAATATAAAAACTTCCTTTTAAGTTAGATTGAAAGACTGTCCCAAAAAAGGTAAATTTATGGTCATATCCTAAAATAAAAGCTTCTTTTTATTTTTCAAACTGAGGGTCATGGTTATAAGTCATTGAAGGTCCCAGATCTGAGGTAAAGCTACCTACTATCAACTTCTGACTTGGACACTTGGCATCCTAGTAAATTATTTTTATGGGCCTTTCCAAATAATAGGGGTTATAGCAATTATCTCATGTGATACTTTGGACAACAAAATGAATCCTTCATGAAAAGCATTTATCATGTGATGGGAATTATGGAAAATAAACAACCGTGACATGTTTGTAGTAATCATGGGCAATGAGTAAATAGTTTACTTTTTTTCTTCTTCCATTTAGCAATTATTCTACAAATCAAATCCCTCAAGAAGGAGATCTTCATTTAGAAACACGGGAAGTATATTCTATTGATCCATACAACCCAGCAAGCTAATCAGAAGACAAACTGGTATCTAATGAAATTGAAATATTTTTATTCATTTCTATGTCAAAATGTCTTCAATTTATATTTATCAATTTCATAGTGCTAAATATGTATGGCTCTATTGCACACATCTTTAGTAATCATGCACAGAAATTGCTAACTTATCTACTTCATATTGCCAATTAATGCTCCTGTTTTTTTTAATTCATTCATCCATTCAGCAAATACTAATACATATCATAATAATTAAGAATAAAACAAAAAAGAAGATGAGAGAAATATTTTGAAGAGAAATAAAGCAGAAAAAGGAGCTAGAGCATGGTAGTTGGAAGAGAAGTTCTCACTAAGAAAATGACATTTGAGCAAAGACTAGAATGAAGGAAGGAGCTAGCCTTATTGGTGGTGGAAGAACATTCCAGAAAGAACAGCAGGTGCAGAGATCATAAGGTGGTGTGTGCCTGCTGTGTTGGAAGCACAGCAAAGAGACCAGTGTGGCCTAGTATGGACTGACCAAGGGAGAGAGAGGTAGGGATGAAGTCAGAGAGATAAGGGGAGGGCAGGGGGAGGTTCATCATATAGAGTATGCTAGGTCATTGTAATGAGCTTGGTGTGTATTCTAAGATGGAAACCAAATGGAGGGTTTTAGGCAGAGAAGAGAATGATCACCTTAACTGCTGTGTGAAGAATTGAGTGTATGAAGCCAATGGTGGAAGCTGGGGAGCAATGAGGACTTTATCACAATAATCTAGGTAAGAAGTTGTGAGTGGCTACCAGCAGGCTGGCGAGAAGAGGTCAGCTTCTGTGTGTATTTTTAAGATAGTGACAAGAGGGTTTGCTGACAGTTTGTAAGGCAGAAAGCAGTGATGATGGCAGGGTTTTTTGGCCTGCTGACCAGAAGGATGGAATTGTCATTAATTAGGATGACTGACAATGTGAAAAGGCAGGATTAGGGAGAAAAACCAGGAGTTTCACTTTGGAGATGTTAGAAATGAGGTATCTAATAGGCATCCAAAGAGAAATATCAAGAAGGCAACTGGGTATACAAGTCTATGTCAGGGAATAGGTCCAGGCTGAAGACATAGATATAGGCCTTGTCAGCTTATGGATGTATGTAATAATGAGATCAAATAAGATGAGCAAGGGGATGAGAAGGGCTAGGGAAAAGTCCATGTGCCAGGCCTTGGCTTCTTTCACATCAGGAGTCATGGAGTATGACAGGGAACCAACCAAGGGGTGAAGAAGCAGCCTCTGATACAGGGGCAAAACCCGAGAGCATGGTGTGGTAGAAATCCTGTGAAGGAAGAAGTTTAAGGAAGAGGGAGTGATCAACTCTGTCAAATGCTGCTGATGGATCAAGAGCAGTAGTGAATACTGACCACTGTGTATAGCAGCACAGAATTTGTTGGTGAACTTGACAAGAACCATTTTGGTGAAGAGGAAGGAGGCAAACTCCTGATTGAAGTCAGCTTAAGAGAGAATGAAAGGAGATAAATTGGAGATCTCAACTATAGACACCTCTTTTAAGGAGGTTTTCTACAAAGAGGCAGAGGTAGAGGGAACAGATGACAAGACTAAGAGGTAAGGTCCAAAGAACTCTTCATTAAGAATGGAGACAGCCCCCAGGCTGCCATTTCCATATGCTGATGAGAATGATCTAGCAGGAAGGGGGAAATGATGATAGGAATGAAAAGGAAGAATCACTGGAGCAACATGAGGGTAAGCAAGAAGGGAGCGGATCAGACGCTCCAGTTGTGGGGGCAGAGCTTAGATTAGAGTGTGGCCTCCTTAGCAAGAGAGAAGGCAGAAGATGCAGGTGTAGACAAAGGCAGGTGGGGAACCGTGATGGCAAATGCATGTGTGGAAGGTCTCTTCTGACAATTCTGTTTTCTCAGTGGCTAGAAAACAAAACAATCACCTGAGAGGAAGATCGGGAAAGGAGATGGTAGGGATTTAAGGAGAAAGGAGAAGGCACTAAACTCACCATGAGGGTTGAAGACTGAATGATGAGGAGTATAGAAAACCTGACAGGCAACATGAAGGGTCCCCCTGAGGTCCCCAGAAGGAGTGGGGGTGAGCATTTGGAGGTTTGCCATGCCCAGCGTTGTGCTGAACATCCCTCCTGCCTTATCTCAGTTAGCCCTCACTACCGCAATGAGAGGTATTAGCCCAAGGTGAGCATATAACATCCAAGATGAGAAAACCAAAGCTAACATATTGGCCACAGTCTCAGAATCAGTAATAGGCAAAGGTTTGAATTCAAGCTCGAATCTGCCTTCAAACTGCTTTCTCCTACATAGTCTATAGAATATAAAGATACCACCGCTGCCCTCCTGGAAATCATTTTAGTACAAAAAAAAAAAAAAATAGACATATACATGTCGTAGTGTAAGAATAAGTACCACAAACAAGATACAGAAAAACTGCCGTGGTCGCTGAGGAAGAAAAGATCACCTGGTGCTGGGGAGTCATGAAAAAGTGAAAGGGAACAGGGGAGACCCGGCCAGAGTGATGTCTAAACCCAAACCGCTGGGGGATCCAAAGTAACGCTGGTACATAAATATTTGTTGAATGAATGCATGAATAAGAATGTGACTCTTGCTTTGATTTCTCCCTCATTTATTATTCTTCATATTTATCAATATAAACTTTATTATTTGCTTCAGATCGTGTTATCTGAAGAAAGGGGCCTCTTAATAGAATGATATCTTCTAAGAGGCTCTATGCTCTATTGGTTACAGCACTTAGAGTTGGTACATAGAGAACGTGAACGCTCTCATTATTTAGACTTTGAGTTGCGCCCCTGCTCTTCATGCTGCCTCCTGAACAGAAATTCTCTTTTTCAGTGTGCCTTCTTGTTTGGATCCAACTGAACATCGGTTGGGAAGAAACCATTTTAATTTCAACAAGTCTATGTGTATGGTCTCAGCATCAGTGAAATGACTTCATAAGCTAGAACTTCCCATATGCACTTATTCTCAAGCAGAACAAAGAAAGTTTGCTTGATAATAAAGATGGAAGCCCAGTTTCACTGCCACATGTTCTTCAAGGACTTTTTGAAGCCCCACCTGCCATGTGCCCGGCACCAGGCTATAGCTATAAACACATAACTCCAAAAGTATCATCATTTTAAGGAAGGCAGTAGAAAGAGCTGTCATCTTTATCTCGACTCTTCTTTTGCAATCAGCATACTCACTGTTATCATATACCTCTGGTCATAATGTGGTTTTAATTATTTAAGCCAAGTAGAGAGCATTTCATGTAGTTATGATGGGCATACTTTTGTTGAGAAATCTAATTTTATATTAATCATAGCATCTTGCTCTCATATGGTTAAACATTTCACTTTTATTTCCACTTGGTTTGAGGGCGTTTCTCCGCACAATTTTTTTTTTTCATTATGGGAGTCAAGTTTTAATTGTACGGTTTTGGTGTACAAATTCAGGCTTTGGATATTTCCTTGGCAGTTCTGGCAGAGCTTTGGTTCCTTTAAAAATGTGTATAGTAGTCACTCAAATAAATTTTATCTTTTAACAAAAACACTTGCCTTATATGATTTTTTTTCTCCTAGAGTCAATGAACTCTTGTCTTAGGGTTTTTACTTTTATGTTTTTATTTTAATTCCATTTAATTCCTGATTTAACATTTATGCATTCTGGATCTCACCACTTTGTTGTTTTAGCCAATTCTCAACCCACAAACTCAGTTCCCTCATCCTCAAGCTTTTCTCCAGCCAACACCTTTCCCCAGCCCTCTCCCACCACCCTCGAAATCCAGCTGCCAATTTTACTTGTTCTACCATTTATACTTATTGAGAAAATAAAATCTTACTCACTGGCTACCACAAATTTCTCTCACCATCTTCTCCTAGACTATGCTGTTTGGCATCTTTGGGTTTTTAAAATATATATAGAACATAAAATTTACCATCTTAACCATTTTTAAGTGTACAGTTCAGAAGTGTTAGGTATATTCATATTGTTGTCCAACAGATTTCCAGAACTTTCTCATCTTACAAAGTCGAAATGTTATATCCATTAAACAGTAACTCTACATTCCCCTCTCCCTGCAGCCCCCACCTAGCAACCACCATTCTACTTTGTTTCTATGAACTTGACTACTTTAGATACCTCATATATGTGGAATCATACAGTGTTTGTCCTTCTATGACTGGTTTATATCACTTAGTATAATGCCCTCAAGGTTCCTCCATGTTGTAGCATGTGGAAGAATTTCCTTCCTTTGTCAGGCTGAATACTACTTCACTGCATGTATAGAACACATTTCATTCATTCATCTGTCACTGGACATGTGGGTTGTTTGCACTTCATGGCTATTGTGCATAATGCTGCTATGAACAATGTTGTGCAAATAGCTTTTCATGACATTGCTTTCAATCCTTTCGGAGACATGGGGTGCCTGGGTGGCTCAGATGGTTAAGCGTCTGCCTTCGGCTCAGGTCATGATCCCAGGGTCCTGGGATCGAGTCCCGCATCGGGCTCCCTGCTCCTTGGGAGCCTGCTTCTCCCTCTGCCTCTCTCTCTCTCTCTCTCTCTGACTCTCATGAATAAATAAATAAATAATCTTCAATCCTTTCGGAGACATACCCAGCAGTGGGATGCTGTTCAGAATCTTCTATTCATTCATAATCAGTACTGTTTTCATTCCTCTAAATTAATCTGTTTGTTCACCTCGAGCTATCTACTCCATCCTACTTTCATCTCTATTCTCCTTCCTTCTCTAAGCAGATGATGAAAACATCACAGGGTAACTCACGCAACATCCTCTCCCTCCCCTACTGTCGCTTCACCCAAATACACCCGCCTCCACCCTGTATAGTTTCCTTAGCTTCTGTGAGCCTGGGGACTGTGACAGGGCTAACAGCAGAGAAGGCTGTTGTGAGCCAGGAACTAGACTTCCAAGGAATGATGGGAGAAAGCAAATGTCAGGAGATCGCTGCAAAAGAAGTAGTAATGAGTGTGTGTTCTGATAGCATGTGATGTGAGGCTGGGGAGTCGGACCTTCTATTCCCTTTTCCTCAGCCTACTATGCTCTGGCTTCTCCTTCCATTTCTCTCTGGAGAATAACTTAAAAGGACAATATCAGATCTTTGAGAGACTGGTATTGGATAAATTAAAGAGATGTGGTAAGGGATATGATCAAAGTAAATATTTCTTGCAACAGAGTCTTGTGAGAGAGGCTCGTGGAAACTGCTGGAAAATGAGAAACATACCTGGCCTTTGGAGCACTGCCCTTTCTTTACTAGTGAGGATAGGAGCTGAGACCTGAGTATGAGGGACAAATGAAGTAAAACCATATTCTAGAATGTTTTTGTGAGCTGAGGCTATACACGCTGAGTGGTAGAGGTTTGCTGGATTGTGGTCTCCATTAATGAAGCTGCACTGAGGAGAGGGAGAGTAGTTCTCCACCTTGAGCATCTTTTCCCCACCATGAATCATAGCTATGCACGGAGGAGAAAAGGGCTCACACGTTTACTAAAATATCTGTTATGATACCTTCCCGCCCCTTCCCTTCCTCTCCTCTCTACAGCGTGTGACATTTGCAATTACTCCTCTCCACACAGCTCATTACAACTCTTGCTGTTTACACACAACTGACTCTGGTTTTATCTAATTTTTAAATCTGGGGTCCTTATCTTAGGGGCCACAGACCTCCAAAGGTTCATGGCTAGAACTAGATTTCAGTATAAGCCGTTTCCTTTGTGATCCTAGGTACTCTATTTTATGCATTAACAAATTAATTCTGAGAAGGGGTCCATAGGCTTGACCAAAGAAGCAAAGGGGTCCACCATACACAAAAATATCAAAAATCCATGAACCACATCCAAATGTTTCCATCCTGATCTTCCTATCATTTATTCTACATATTCTCACTTAACAGTTCCTGAGATTTTGACTCTCTTCCACCCATTTCCTTTTCAAAGGGCCTATTGTTTGACTTTTCTGGAAGTCCAGTTTCATAATCAACAAACTATATTCCCAATCTTTTCCTAGAATATTCCCATACTCCCTAGCTCTCACTAAATCTCCACCTGTCTCATGCCCAAGTCTTTCTCAGTTAAAAAAAAAAAAAGTCCTTTGACACTCTCCCTTGCTCAAGTGACCCTCTCTCTCTCTCATATGTTTCTTATTGTAACAAGTTACCTTGTAGCCAAAAATGACTCAGATTTATTCTTTTACAAGCCTGGAGGTCACAAGTCCAAAATGAATCTTACAGGGCTAAAACCGAGGTATTGGCAGGACTGGTTCATTCTGAAGGCTCCGGGGAGAATCTGTCCCTTGCCTCTTCCAGCTTGTAGAGGTGGCTGTCATTCCTGGGCTCGTGGCAGCAAGTCCCCAATCTCACCTTCAGTTACTACCTTCTCCCACTCTGATCTAGTGCCTCCCTCCATAAGGCCCTCTCTGATTACACTGCCCACCCAGATGATCCAGGATCATCTCCCATCTCAAAAGCCTTAATTTAATCACATCTACAAAACCCCTGTTGCCACGGAAGATAACATAGTCACTGGCCTGGGAATTAGGATGTGGACATCTTCGGGGGCCATTATTCAGCCTACCACACACACCCCCATTTCTCTCATCCTTGAATGCTTAACCCCCTGCTCCAGATTTTTTTATTTCAATAAATGGCACCATCATTCATTTTGAATCCCGAGGCTCACTACTGCTTCCTTTCTTTTCCTCACCACTAACTTTAAGAAAGGAAGTAACCAAAATCCAATGCATGAATAAGTTTTGTTCATTCTGTCTCCGACTTCTTAATTGTCCACTTAATCTCCAGTCAAAGCCACCATCAAATCTCACCTGGATGATGGCAAAATCTCTTTGCTGGTCAGCTCCATTCACTGTTGCCTTATTCCAATCCAGTCCCCCCGTAGTACAGACAACTCTATTTTTAAAATGGAAATCTGATTAAGTCACTCTGTTTTAATTTTTTTTCCCCAATGGCTTGGTATATCTCAATTCAATATAAAGGAATTGGTTCTTCATATCTTCTATACACGGCACATATTGCCCAGAATTGTGGCTTTAACGCAGAAAGCAGGCATTTCGTTCGCTGACCTACCCACGCGGATTCCTGCAAAGGGGAAAAGTCACGCAGGGGCGTTTGAAAGCTGAGCTGTAAGAATCCACCACCTTTATCCCGAGCCGCCCATCCTCCGCGCGGACTATATCAAGGAGACGAAGCATCGCCAAATTTAGCTCCTGCAGACGGGTCCCTAAGGTGGTCGGTGGGAGCCAGATTCGCTGGAAACAATGCAAATTAGAAGTAAACAAGACCTCGCCCATTAAGGGGAAGCTGCGGTCAAAGGCTTCCGTCCCGGCCTCCCCGCCGCGCTCCCCAAACTCTGGTGAAAAGTGCTTTGTCTCTCTCACCTCTTCGCCTCGTTCCCTGCGCTTTCCTTCGAGGTCGCACCTGCTTACTCGAGGTGCCTGGGGAGGATGGGAGCGTCTTCTCGGAGGAGCCCGCAACCTCTCCGGCCGCCGGCGCCCCCCATTTCCTGCTCCGGAGGAACCCTCCGAGCGGTTCTGGTGCTGCTTGCGCTGCGGGACGCCTGGGGTGAGACGCGGGGCTGGCCTCTCGGGGCGAGAAGGCAGGTGGGCTCTGGGATCCGCGCTTGTGCCGGGACCCTGGTGGCTTCTGGGTGAGCGTGGAGTTGCCCTCTGCCAGGGGCTTGTGTGGTGCCCGCGCCGGAAGCGCGCAGGTGCTCGGCGGGTGCCGCTGGAAATACCCCCTTTTGTGTGTTAACAAAGACCCGCTGGAGCAGAGCTAGTGCTGATCCCAGCGAAAGAAAGGGTAGTGGGAAATGCGACTAACTTGGGTTCCTTTTTTTTTTAAATTTTTTATTGTTGTTAACCACCATACATTGCATCATTAGTTTTTGATGTAATGTTCCATGATTCATCGTGGTTCTAATCTCAGCAAGTTCGTAAGTGCCAGGAAAGTTACTACAGCTGTCCGAGTCTGTTTCCTCTTCTGTGCGGTGGAAACACTGATTTCTACCTCGTGGTGTTGTTACTTGAATGGCATAAAGCGTGTCGTGGTCTAACACAGAGCCTGTCACTTAATCAAGTTCTGTCTCCCAGCCGTTACGTCTGCACTTGGTTCACCAGGGTGTTTGGACAAGCTGTCCTGGGGGTGCAGTTCTCACCTTAAACTGCCCTGCATCATACTGAATTCACCCCATTCACACCCCAAACCACCACAGCCACTTACTGAAAGCCTTCATTAACACAACTCCCATGGCGGCACTTGGGGTTAGAAGGGCCCGGGAAGCTCCGGAGCCCTCGCTGTAACTAGCTGCAGACAGAAGGAAATGTACAGATGTTTACACAGTGTGGCATTTTCGTCATGTGGTGAGTACAAAATAACGCCCATTACAACTATTTGGAAATTTGGTGGTGGCATCTTCCCTCCCTTCCTTCCTTTGAAATAGGTGAACATCTTCATTTAGAATCCTTCTCTTATTTTTGGTCTTCCAAGAAGTCTTAGTTGCTTGGATTCATTGGTAACATCTTAGTTGAAATGACGGTCTTAACTGTTTTTGTCCGGCCTCTTCTTGACAACTGATTTTGTTTTCCACTGTCGCTAGACATTACGAATTCATTATTTGATTGTGCCTTCTGTTCTAAGAGAGGAAGGAACAAGGAAAAACCAAGTTTCCACAAAAGTTGTTATTAAGCGTCTGCCTTCTGCTCAGGTCATGATCACAGAGTCCTGGGATCGAGTCCCGCATCCGGCTCCTTGCTCCTGCTTCTCCCTCTGCCTGCCATTCCCCCTGCTTGTTCAGTCTCTCTTTTTCTCTCTCTGACAAGTAAATAAATAAAATCTTTTTAAATAAGTAATTAATATTTTATCTCCTTAGACATTGTAAAGTAACCTGTCAGGAGAAGAAACGTGATAAAACCTAAAGTTTTATTTTCAGAAGAGAGGCATGCCAAGTAAATTAAGCAATCTGTTGTCAATGCTTAGAAATGTTTGTGGACATCTTGAGTATCTGGTCCTCTTCTTACTGGAACGTTAATTGCAAAAAATATACGTTTACTAAGGTTATCATAATAAGTTCAAAATGTGAAACAGCTAAACTATCTAGTAATTTACTTGCCAAAGGAATGCAGACACAGAAAGTGCTGACGGAGTGTTGACCAACTTTGGACTTTATGAGAGAGCCGTGTCTTCAAGGTGCATGCATATGGAAGTTGGGTGGTGGGGTTTTGTGAAATCTCCTTAATTGGGAGGTCAGGGTTCTGGTTTCTTTCAGCCTCTGCTACTTAGTAGCTATGGGCCTCTGGCCCAGCAAGTCAATAAATTCCCTGAGTTTCGGTGTCCCTGTGTATAAAATGAACATAATTGACATCCGGCAATCTGAGAGGATTACTGTGAAAAGCAAATGAGGTAGTGTATGTGACAGTGTTTCGAAACCTGAAAATCCCCACGAAGATCTATGAAACCATGAGTAGGAGGTTCCCTCAAGAGAGTATAAAGGCCACCACATGACTGAAAAGGGGGACATCTCAGCTTCAGTGATCAGAGAAGGCTGAGTGGGAAGGAGCATGGATTTAGCAACGCTTAAGGAGTGAATCCAGAAATGATTGGGAAGGCTGATTCACAGCGGTAGTTATTTTACACAAATTGGCTTCTTAAGCCAACTAGGACCGTGTAGAATATAGGGCAGCCTCTGGCGCCCTCACCTGGTCCTTTGGTGAGATCCACTCTGTTGCCCAGCTGTATAAAAATGCAAGGGAGAAAGGGAAAGGCCAGGGGCTTTCTGTGATTTGCCACCTATTTCGGTTCACATAATGCTCAGATGAGCAGATTTATGGTTTATATTACCTGGTTTTATCTAACGTAACCTTTATGATTGGACAACTAACTTCAAAGTTTTTCTGCATAGAAACAGAATGAAGATAATTCTAATAAGGCCAACTTAAGCAAACGAGAAAAAGGCATAGCTGATAACACCTTCCACACACACACACAGGCATCCACACACATCCAGGCCCTTTGTCAGAGACATGAAGAGGAAGAAACATTGTCAGTCTAATCACAAGTGACCCAGGGCAAAAGCAAAACAATTCAGAAAATATCAAGACTAGGGTGCCTGTGTGGCTTAGTTGGTTGAGCGACTGCCTTCGGCTCAGGTCATGATCCTGGAGTCTCGGGATCGAGTCCCGCGTCGGGCTCCCTGCTCAGCAGGGAGTCTGCTTCTCCCTCTGACCCTCTTCCCTTCTCGTACTCTCTATCTCTCATTCTCTCTCTCTCAAATAAATAAATAAAAAAAAAAGAAAATATCAAGACTAGTTGAAATGATAGCTTTACATCCCCTATTATGAACAGGGAAACTCATTGTGACTATTTTGTCCTTGTAGATGTTAATAAATGAACATATTAAATCATCATGATTAGCAAAGCATTTGAAATGTTTATTTTATCTCTCATATTTTTAAAATTTCTGTTTATATATAATACATGATATTACATGTGTTTATAAATACAAAATTACTAAATATGGATATTTAAATATATTTAATATTTTACTATACATAATATGTTATATGTATACATTACATTATATTTATTTAGATGAAATGACATGTTACAATTTGTTATAAAATTAACATATATAATTGCATTATATATTATATATAAAAGCTTTATAGGCTATATAATAAAAATATAATTTAATATATAGTATTAAGTTGGTATAGTTTATGTGGTTTCTAATTTATAATATACATTAATCTGTAAAATACATTATATAATATATATTGTAATATAATAAATTAATATGTTATATATAACATACCAAATTATATATTAGAATACATATTATAGATTAAATTAGATTATATACTATACCAAATATAATATATAGTATACTAATATTATGAATATATAAAGATTTTTAAACATTAAATATACATATATAAAATTTTTGAAAGTGCATGCTCTTTTTTTCTTTAACTGATAGAGGTGTTTAAATAAAACACTTGCAGATCTTTTCATAAAAGAGTAGAATAGGCAGAATGGAGAGCAGAGTGTACTCCAGGTTGATGGTTTATGTTTGAACAAGCACGTGGAAATAATAATAAGTAAATTGTGCTTCTAGCACAGAATAAATCCATCTGACTTGTGTGGAAAGTTTGAATCAGGAGTATTTCCAAGTGGACTGTGTCACCCAAGACAAAAACCACAATGAGATGACAATATACACGCATTAGAATAGCTAAAATGTTAAAAATTGACCATACCAAGTGTTGGCAATAAGAGGAAGTAACTGGAATCACCGCCCTGGAACCACTTTGGACAGCAGTTTGGCAGTTTCTTAAAGCGCTAAACACAAATGTATCACAGGACTGAGCATTTTACTCTTAGTTATTGACTCAAGAGAAATGAAACATCTGACCACACAGAGACACAGGGCATGGATTTTCATAGTGGTTTTATTTGTATTAGCCAACAACTGGAAACAATCCAAATGACATTCAACAGCCAAATAGGCAAACTAAATTAAGGGGTATTTGTACAACTGAGTATCACCCAGGAAAAAAGAAATAATTTTTTATATATGCAACAACCTGGATGAATCTCAAAATAATTATTCTGTGTAAAAGCTAGACCAGCAAAAGGGAAGAAAAGTACAAACCAAGTGAGGTGGTTTATATGAAATTCTAGAAGGTCAAATCAATCTGTATTAAGAGGAAGCAGGTCAGAGATCGCCTAGAGAAAAGGGTAGAGAGACAGAGGGATTATAAAGCAAAATGAGGAAACTATTGGGGGTGTGATGGAAATGTTTGTTATCTTGACTGTGGTAATGGTAATGGTGCACACATATGTCAAGTTCATCAAATTGTATACTTTAAATATTTTTCAACTATTGTATTTAATAAATCATAAAGCTATGCAGAAGTGTTTCTTTAAGTAAACTATGGTAGGCCTTGAGTTTATGGAGTTCAGATTAACATATTTCTTATAATTTGAGGGATTGGGAATGAAGGAGGAAAAGAAAACCAGATCAAGCTTTCTGTAGTGAAGGCTCATATGTTCCTTTCTATTTAGGCTATTGTCCCAATTTACGTTTTTTACTTTTACCTCACAGTTAGTAGGTAGAAGACAGTAGGTTCAAGTCCCCGTCTCTATGAATCCAGTTTCTAACACTATACACTGTTACCTTTTGTACTAGTTTCTTATTGCTGCTGTAACAAATTACCACAAACTTAACTGCTTACAACAACAGAAATGTATTCTCTTACAGTTCTGGAGGTCAAAGTCTCAGGTAGGTCTGTAGGGCTGTGTCTCTTCTGGAGGCTCCAAGGGAGATTAGGTTTCCCTGCTCTTTTCTCTTCCAGAGGCTGCCTGCATCCTTTGGCTCATGGCTGCCTTTCTCTACCTTCAAAACCAGCACTGGAGCATTTTCAAATCTCCTTCTTCTGTCATTGATCCTTTGCATCCCTCTTTTAAGGACCATTGTGATTACATTTAGGGCCCATCCAGATAATCCAGGATAATCGTCCCATCACAAGATTCTTAATCACATCTGCAGAGTCCTGGTGCCATATTAGGTAACATTCACAGGCTCCAGGGATTAGGGCATGGAGGTCTTTGGGAGCTCCTTGTTTAGGCAACCACATATTTCTACAGATTTTCAAACTCTTAGCTGAGCCTGCTGAGGGAATCTATTACCATTAGGGTCCAGCTTAGTAGCAAATGTCTGTAGCCCAGCAAGCAGCCGGCAGTGTGTACATTGAATGTGACTAATGGGAGCATAAAATATATGTAGAATTTAAAGACAGAATCATGATAGAACAAAGGACAGGAAGGAAGTAAACGGAGTTAGCATTTTCTGTGGTTCTTGCATTGCTGGGGAATGATAATTGTTCATTGCACATTAACATGGTAAGGACGCATGTTACTTTATTTTTAATTTTATTTTATTATGTTATGTTAGTCACCATACAATATATTATTAGTTTTTGATGTAGTGATCCACGATTCATTGTTTTCATATAACACCCAGTGCTCCATGCAGTACGTGCCCTCCTTAATACCCATCACTGGGCTAACCCAACCTCCTACCCCCCTACCCCCTAAAACCATCAATTTTTTTCCCAGAGTCCATAGTCTCTCATGGTTCATCTCTCCCTCCGATTTCTCCCCCTTCATTTCTCCCTTCCTTCTCCTAATGTCCTCCGTGCTATTCCTTACGTTCCACAAATAAGTGAAACCATGTGATAATTGACTTTCTCTGCTTGACTTATTTCACTTAGCATCATCTCCTCCAGTCCCATCCATGTTGATATAAAAGTTGGGTATTCATCCTTTCTGATGGCTGAGTAATATTCCATTGTATATATGGACCACATCTTCTTTATCCATTCATCCGTTGAAGGGCATCTCGGCTCTTCCCACAGTTTGGCTATTGTGGACATTGCTGCTATGAATATTGGGGTGCATATGGCCCTTCTTTTCACTACATCTGTGTCTTTGGGGTAAATACCCAGGAGTGCAATTGTTGGGCCATAGGGTAGCTCTATTTCTAATTTTCTGAGGCAAACTCCACACTGTTATCCAAAGTAGCTGTACCAACTTGCATTCCCACCAACAGTGTAAGAGGGGTCCCCTTTCTCCACAACCTCTCCAACATTTTTTGTTTCCTGCCCTGTCAATTTTTGCCATTCTAACTGGTGTAAGGTGGTATCTCAATGTGGTTTTGGTTTGAATTTCCTTGATGGCTAATGATGATGAACATTTTTTCATGTGTCTGTTGGCCATTTGTCTGTCTTCTTTGGAGAAGTGACTGTTCATGTCTTCTGCCCATTTTTTGACTTGATTATTTGTTTTTTGGGTTTGAGAAGTTCTTTATAGATCTTGGATATCAGCGCTTTATCTGTAACGTCATTTGCAAATATATTCTCCCATTCTGTGGGTTGCCTCTTTGTTTTGTTGACTGTTTCCTTTGCTGTGCAGAAGTTTTTATCTTGATGAAGTCCCAAAAGTTCATTTTTGTTTTTGTTTCACTAGCCTTTGGAGATGTATCTTGAAAGAAGTTGCTGTGGCCGATGTCAAAGAGGTTATTGCCTATGTTTTCCTCTAGAATTTTGATGGATTCCTGTCTCACATTGAGGTCTTTCATCCATTTTGAGTTTATCTTTGTGTAGGGTGTTAGAGAATGGTCGAGTTTCATTCTTCAGCACATGGCTGTCCAATTTTCCCAGCACCATTTATTGAAAAGACTGTCTTTTTTCCAGTGCATATTTTTTCCTGCTTTGTCGAAGATTATTTGACCATAGAGTTGGTGGTCCATATATAGGCTCTCTATTCTCTTCCATTGGTCTATATGTCTGTTTTTGTGCCACTACCATGCTGTCTTGGTGATCACTGCTTTGTAATATAGCTTGAAATCGGGCAACGTGATGCACCCAGCTTTGTTTTTCTTTTTCAACATTTCCTTGGCGATTCGGGGTCTTTTCTGATTCCATACAAATTTTAGGATTGTTTGTTTCAGCACTTTGAAAAACGTCATTAGAATTTTGATCTGGATGGCATTGAAGGTATAGATTTTAACAGTGTTTATTCTTCCGATCCATGAGCATGGAATGTTTTTCCATCTTTTTGTGTCTTCTTCAATTTCTTTCATGAGTGTTCTGTAGTTCCTAGGGTATAGATCTTTTACCTCTTTGGTTAGGTTTATTCCGAGGTATCTTATGGTTTTTGGTGCTATTGTAAATGGAATCGTTTCTCTAATTTTTACAGTTGCATTTTTAGTGTGTAAGAAAGCAACTGATTTCTGTGCATTGATCTTGTATACTGCCAAATTACTGAATTGCTGTATGAGTTCTAGGAATTTGGGGGTGGACTCTTTCGGGGTTTCCACATAAAGTATCATGTCACCTGCGAAAAGAGAGAGTTTGACTTCTTCTTTGCCAATTTGAATACTTCTTATTTCTTTTTGTTGTCTGACTGCTGTTGCTAGGACTTCTAGTACTATGTTGAACAATAGTGGCAAGGGTGGACATCCTTGTCATATCATGATCTTAAGGGACATGCTCTCATCTTTTCCCCATTGAGGATGATATTTGCTGTGGGTTTTTCATAGATGGATTTTATGAACTTGAAGAATGTTCCCTCTGACCCTATA
This sequence comes from Zalophus californianus, assembly GCF_009762305.2. Lineage (NCBI taxonomy): Eukaryota > Metazoa > Chordata > Mammalia > Carnivora > Otariidae > Zalophus > Zalophus californianus. The sequence goes on from NC_045604.1 coordinate 33,791,220, forward strand.
CTCTGAAGAGTTCTAATCAGGAAAGGATGCCGTATTTTGTCAAATGCTTTTTCTGCATCAATTGAGAGGACCATATGATTCTTCCCTCTCCTCTTATTAATGTGTTCTATCACACTGATTTCTTTGTGAATGTTGAACCACCCTTGCATCCCGGGGATAAATCCCACTTGGTCATGGTGGATGAAACTTTTGATGTATTGTTGGATCCTATTAGCTAGGATTTTTGTTGAGGATTTTGGAATCCATATTCATCAGGGATATCAGTCTGAAATTCTCCTTTTTGATGGGGTCTTTGCCTGGTTTGGGGATTAAGGTAATGCTGGCCTCATAGAATGAGTCTGGAAGCTTTCCTTCTGTTTCTATTTTTCGAAACAGCTTCCGAAGAATAGGTATTATTTCTTCTTTGAATGTTTGGTAGAATTCCCCAAGGAATCCATCAGGCCCTGGACTCTTGTTTTTTGGGAGGTTTTTGATCACTGCTTCAATCTTGTTATTGGCTATTGGTTTATTCAGGTTGTCAGTTTCTTCCTGTTTCAGTCTTGGGAGTTTATAGGTTTCCAGGAAGACATCCATAATAAATACAATTCATAATAAAAATGAAGGCAAAACAGAAGAGAATAAAGAACATAGGAAGTGAAGGACAAATAAAAAATCAAATAATAGATTAGATAGATTTAATCCTAAATACATCAACAATTATATTAAATACAAATAGACAATTCCACTTTACAGACAAAGATTAGCAGAGTGCTGCATTTCCCAAACTGTGGGCTGATGTGCCCTGGGAGCCTCCAGGATCTCACAGGAGGCCTATGGGTTATTTTAAATTTTTGGTGGAAATACCCATACTTGGTATCTCTCAAATACTGTGCTCCCCGTAGCTCCTGGCTACATTCGATTGCAAGAGATTCCTTTTATTTTTTTTTCAGTAGGTTTCTCTTGAGGGCAACAAATCTTTGCAAAACTGGGTTTTTAGCAGTGACTGTGATAAAGTCTCAAACGAAAATTACTATAGAATAAGAAATGAGGTGGTGGTTTACAATTCAATTCTAAGGTTTGAGAAGTTGAGCAGTGCTCCACATCCCATTGTTAAGAATTGTGGACAGGGTCACCTGGGTGGCTCAGTTGGTTAAGTGGCTGACTGCAGCTCAGGTCATGATTTCAGGGTCCTGGGATCAAGCTCTGCATTGGGCTCTGCACTCAGTGGGGAGTCTGCTTGAGATTCTCTCTCTTTCCCTCTGCCCCTCATCCCACTTATGCGCGCTCTCTCCCTCCCTCAAAACAAAGGAATAAAGCTGAACAATAAAATCAAAAGCTCATTTCTAAGATCATTACTAAGAGAAGCAATCATTTTAACATTGTTAAAGTGTTCTTTTTCTTTGATCACATCTGTGAAGCATACTGGAGAAAAAGAGGAAGGAGAATAGAAGTTTCTCCCTTAACTTGGATGTCACTGTGGTCTTGGCCTCCAGGTCAGTGCAAAGCCCCGGAACAGCTTCCATTTGCCAAGCTTACAATTCTGACCAACGAGTATGAGTTTCCCATTGGGACATCTTTGAAGTATGAGTGCCGCCCTGGTTACCACAGGAAAGTATTCTCTATTACCTGCCTATCCAACTCAGTCTGGTCAAACGCTGACGACGTCTGTCAACGTAAGTACCTCTGGACAGAGAACTCTTCTGTGTCAATCAAACATCCATAAGAGCTGATTCAATTGTTCAGATCTTGGAACTAAGACACCTATGACTTGTTAAGTTTGCCTCAAGTAGAGCACATGTGAGAGTGATTCTTTCTGTCACATCTTCCTACCCCTCTGTCTTGCTGGCACCTTCATTACAAGTCCATTTCATGAGAAATGACCATCACAAGGCACAATGCAGGGAAAATCTCTATTCAGTAGGGGTTTCCCATTGTCACCACTGAAACTAGGTCATATGACTCGGAAGAGGGAAGAAAAATGTAGGTGGGAAGAGAATCCCAGACTTTGAGATCTTTGACTTACACTGGTTGAATGACAAAAGAATCACTTTGGTAATAAGTGAAGTCTACATTTATCTGGGAGACACAATACCAGGATCAGATAGATTTGGAGGGGTGGTCTTTTTTGAAAGGCGAGCTTAGTAAGTGGCTGACCCTGAGGCAGTCTTGTAAGTTTCTTCAAGGTGGCAAAATCTGTGGAACGACAAATGCTTTTCAGTAAGCTCCAGCTAGGTTGGGGCCTTATGTACTTACTGAGAGAAGTTCGGGGTGTTCTATACTCAGTCCCCAAAGTCTCCTTCTCTCCTATAGGTAAATCATGTGGAACTCCTCCAGAACCCTTAAATGGCAAAATGACTGTCAACAGAGACACCCGGTTTGGATCAACCGTTAATTATGCCTGTAATGAAGGGTGAGTTGGCAGCAGCATCACTTGGGATGACAGTTCCAGAATTGTGGCACCAATCCTTAAACAAGAGTCTTAGAAAATCTACCTGTCCATTCAAAACACAGCAATAAGATTTCTAAGTAGAGGTGATGGCTTGAATTCAGGTATTTAACTACATTTGAAATGACTACACAAATATTTGAAAAATAGGAAAAACCTGTATCTGTGCTAGAAACTTGGGGGTGTGGAGGAAGGATACCTATTGCACACCAAATTAATGCACCTAAAACCTAAAATAGGAAGGACCAGCTCTCTAAAGAAGCAAATGGAACAAACATTAGTGGATCTGCGCATATATTCTTACCCCAAGGCAACAAGAACTGGAGATGTTAGACTCAGAGTGAGAAAGAATGACTTGTTTAGGATGATGGAGCCAACGTGGTGGAGAGGCAAATCTTGATTGTTATAGCCCCTCTCCAGAAATGCACACAGTGCAGAAATTTGCTGTGGGCATATTGTTGGCTTATCCTTAAGGGAGATAACCAATTCAGGAAAGAAGTAGGGAGACTGCTTTACCTTATACCTTAATTTTGCTTTGTTTTTATTCTTTATGGCTTACTTAAAAGACATATAATATAAATAAGTGATCATTAAAAACAGGAATAGCAATAAAGTGAACTTCAGTGTATATGCTATCTACCTTAGGAAACACTGCTAGTACCTTAGAAGCCTCCTATGTGCCTTTCCCAGTTCCCATTCCTCCACCTCCAGAATCTCTCTGAAAATCACCATCCTGAATTCTGTGTCCTTCACTCCCTTGCATTTGTTTTCCATTTTCTCCCATAAATAGTCCTACTCAGTTTAGATTTAGCTTTACATATTCTGAGCTTTATTTAAATGGCATGAGATTATATGCACTTCTCGGCAACTTGCTTTTCTATGGAACATTTTGTTTCTGACAATTATTCATGTGGCTATGGTTAATTCATTTTTGCTTGGGATAGCATTTCCTTGAATGGATATACCACAATTTACTTTTTCTTGGTTGTTATATTTGGACTGTTTCTCATTTCTTTTACTGTGTTTTGTTTTGGCTATCATAAGCATTCTCAATATAAATACACATGTCTCCTAGTGCCCATGTGAAAAACTTTCTCTAGGACAGTGGTTTTCACACTAATTTTGCTATGATCCACAGCTAAGAAATATATTTTACAATATATATACACACTCCCACACATACACATCACACACACATTTATATAAATTAAAGTATCAAAAACTTCTCACCATTTCTAATTGACATTGTACTGCAGGTTCAAGCCAGGACAATTCATCATGAAAAAGAAACAAAAGGCATCCAAATTGGAAGGAAGAAGTAAAACAATCTCTGTTTGCAAATGATGTGTTTTTTATAGAAAATCCTAAGGAATGCACACACACACACACACACACACACACACACACACACACACACACACACCATAAAACCCATTACAGCTAATAGATAGTTCAGCAAGATTCAGGATACCAGATCAATATTCAAGATTAAATTGCATTTCTATACACTAACAATGAACACTCTGAGAATGAATTAAGAAAACAATTCCCCTTACAATAACATCAAAAAGAATACAATAACTTCAAAATAAACTGAACCAAAGAAATGTAAGATTATACACTGAAGATTATGAAACATTGTTGAAAACAAAGTCAAAGAGGATCTAAATAAATGGAAACACATCCCATATTCCGAGATTGGATGACTTAATATTGTTGACATTGCAACAATATTGAATATTATAGAATTATAGAATATTGATCTCACCAAAGTGATGTGCAGATTTAATACAATGCCTATAAAATTCTAGCATCCTTTGGCAGAAATCAACAAGCTGATCCTAAAATTCTTATGACAATGCAAGGCACCCATACAGTCAAAACAATCTTGAAAAAGAAGAATTCTCACTTTCAAACCTTACTCTAAACGTACAGCCATGAAGAGTGTGTGTTACTGGCGTAAGGACAGATGTATAGATCAATAGAATAGAATTGAAAATCCAGAAGTAAAGCCATACATTTATGATCAACTCTTTTTCAGCGAAGGGGGCCAGGACAATCCAATGGTGAAAGAACAGTCGTTTCAACAGTCTTTTTTGTGTACACTTAGAGTCCTATTATATATTTAATATAACTGCATTGCTTTTTTATTATTTACCCACTCTGTTTAAATCTTTTTACTTTGCTGTATCAATATGTGTTAGGTGAGTCTCTGATAAACAACTTCTAGTTAGATTTTCTTAATCCACTTTGATAATCTCTGTCTTAGAACTAAAGAGTTTAATCCATTTGCTTTTAATGTAACTACCAATATTTAAAATTAATGTCTACTGTCTTATTTTGTGTTTTCTATTTATACTATATTTATGTTTTCACACTTCCTTCACTTTGGTGTTGATTAGGTTTTATATTCTTTTTCCATTATTTCCTTCACTAGTTTAGAAATTAGGGTCTCTATTTCTATTAGTTTAGAAGTTACCCTGGAAATTTTAACTTATATACTTTAAAAATTCTAAAGTTAATCACTACATTTATCTCCCTCCATGCAATACATGATGTAAGAAAATTTTAACAAATTTGAATTTCCAAATATATTCAATAGTACATTGAATTTCTGTAATCACATTTATTTATGAATTTATGTAATAAATATAGAAAGCTAGAAGTTAAGGGAAAAAATTAAAGGGCTAGCATTGTAGTCAAATGACTCAATCTTGACCTAAAAAATGAAGAAAACAAGTTCATATGTATCTTAATGGATTTAACCCAGTAGGATAATAATTTTTAAATATAATTTCCAACTGAACAGACAAGTATAGAAAAATTAATCTATTTAGGAGAAGGGCAGCTGCTGTCCTTGTTATATGTAATATCTCTTTACACAAAAGACTGTAAGATGGACTCTAAGCCCCAGTCACCCAAAGTATGGCTCGCAGACCAGCAAGGTCAGCATCTCCTGGGCGCTTGTTAGAACTGCAGAATCTTCACACCTACTGAATCAGAACTGCATTTTCACATGATCCCCAGGTGATTTCGATGCACATAAAACTTTTGAGAAGTCCTGCCCTAAACTAGAACTAGGCTAATTTCTGTAAGGTAGAGTTTGGGTAATTTTGTTTTTCATTACTGGGAGTCTCTGTACCTCTCACTTTTGACTACAGTGTAAACGTATTAACTTTTGTAATCACAGTTCAAAGAGGTATTACTAGAACTTCCAAGATGGGCAGACTCACTTTTCCCTGAGTCTCTCTCTACATGTAACTAAATACCTTAGAAACTATTCAACATGCAAGCATAAAAGGACTTGGAAAGGTGGAAAGAAGATGGACTGGGGGTCCACAGAACTTAAAGAATGACACAGTAGTGAGGTCCCTGGATTTTCTTTTTATCTCTCAGACTGGGTGCTGGAAAGGAATGCAACCCCGAATAGGCAACAAGCAGCAGAGACAGAGGAAGAGAGAAGCCTATTCTCTGGTCATAGGACTGGGAATAGGGTAGCACAGTGAGGATGTATTGGGAAGACACATTGATGGCTCTAGTGGCCCAATCTACCCACATGAACAGCATAAGCAGAAATCAGGGGTGGGGACTGGGAGTCTATCCTTCTCATGTCCACAGCCCTGGGAAGCAGCAGGTCCCAGTCCACCAACAGTTGTATCAATGGGAGGACCTGGACTTTAGTCTCAATGACAATTTTACCTCCTGCCCCATACTAGCCAGCAGCAGGGGGCCCTATTCTGCCTGCAGTGACAGTGTCAACAGAGCTCGGGTGGTGACACCTAGGCTTCAAGCCAGCAGTAAGAGGGCCCTTCCACTCACACCATGGATGCCAGGAGACCCAGTGTCCCAGCCCTCCACACACCAGAAGAACACATTGCAGGCCCAACGTCTCTTGACCCTACACCCATGGCAGGGAGCCACCAACCCAGCAGCAGAAGGGAAACCATGTTCAGAGTTTCTGGATCCTCCATCCAGTAGGAGACAGCCTCCCACACCCGTGTCTCCTGGTTCTATGCCCAGCAGCAAAATGCAGCCCAGATAGATGATTCCCATGCCTGGTGGCAACAACACAAATGAAGGGGGAACTCCACCCTCCCCAGATAGCCAGAGGAGGCCAGAGAGGTTACTCTCCATCGAAAGTCCCAACATCTCCCATTCCTCACTACTGACACCAGGCAGTTCAAGGAAGCACCTCCACTGTCTACAGGCAGCATTAGCAGGGATGCATTGGGAATTTAAGTGGAGCCATGAGAATGAAGCACCAGAATAGCACTGCAAGAGTGGAAAATTAAATGGTCATTGGAACCAAAGCCCACAAAAGTAGGCTAGAATCTACACACTAGCCTAAAGAGGGTGGTTACACGCTAAAACAGATTTAAATAAGATCAAGAGTGACAACATCATATCCGATAGATACAATAGATACAATAGAAAATCACGTCACATCAAGAACCAGGGAAATCACAACTCGACTGAGAAAAGATAATCCACTGATGCCAGTACCAAGAGGAAGGAGATGTTGGAACTCTCTAACGAAGATTTTAAAGCAGCCATCATAAAATAGCTTCAGTAAGTAATTACAATTTCCCTTGAAAAAAATCTTAGAGGCAACCAGAGAGAAAGGACATGCTGCTTATAGGGGAACACAATATGAATGGTGGTGGATTTATTATCTGAAAGTATGGAGACCAGAAGGAAGTGGCCCACCTAGTTCAAGTACTGAAAGAAAAGAACTTACTAACTGTGAATTCTGTCTCTGTAAAATTAGTAATTGCATACCTGGAATAAATCCCAGTTGGTCATTGTGTATGATCCTTTTTATATACTGCTGGACTTGATTTCTATAGTTTATTGAAGATTTTTTTAGCATCTATAAAATATTAGCAAATCAAGCCCAACAATGCATTAAAAGAACTGCATCCAATGACCACAGTGGAAATTACTCCAGGTATGCAAGATGGATTCAACATTCAAAAATCAATCAACATGATCAACTCTATAAATAGGCTAAAGAAGACAATGTATATGCTCCTATCAATTGACTCAGAAAATGCAGTTGGCAAAATCCAATACCAACCAGTTCATGACACAAACTCATAGCAAGTTAGGAATAGAATTGAACAAGTCTGAAATCAAGGTGTCAGCAGGTTGGTTCCACTGGGAGCTCTGAGGAAGAATCCATTTCATGCTTTTCTCCTCGCTTCTGGTGGTTGCCAGCTGTCCTTGGCATCCCTTGGCTATAAACGCATCGCTCCCATCTCTGCCTCTGTTCTCACATGGCTTTGCCTCTGTATGTGTTAACATTGTCTTCCCTCTGTCTGTCTCCTTGTCCAAATTTCCTTCTTCTTCTGAGGACACCAGTCATTGGATTAGGACCCGGGCTAATCTGGCAGGACCTCACCTTAACTCTGTTATATCTGCCAAGACCTTATTTCCAAAAGAAGTCAGATTCTAAGGTTTCAGGACAGAAATTTGGAGGCACACTATTGAACCCGATATGTACATGAACAGACATTTCACTGAAGAGAATATATCGATGGAAAGTAAGTACATGAAAAGATATTCAGCTTCATTAGTCATTAGGAAAATGCACATTAAAACAACAATAGAACAATAGTACACACATATCTGAGTTGCTAAAGTACAGCCTAGTGAAAACATCAAATGCTAGCATAGATGTAGAGGAACTGGATCACTCATTCATTGCTGATAGGAACAAAAAATGGTAAACCCACTCTGGAAAACAGAAATGAGCTATCAAGCCATGGAAAGACATGGAGGAAACGTAAAAACATTTTACTAAATGAAAGAATCCAATCTGAAAAGGCTAAATACTATATGATTCCAGGAAGGTGGCATTCTGGAAAAGAAAATACATATTAAAAAGATTGGTAGTTGCCGGAGGTTGGGAGGAAGGAGAGAGGAATAGGCAGAGCTCAGAGATGTTGAGGGCAGTGAAACTACTCTGTGTGATAGATACCGTAAGGGTGGATACATGTCCTTATATATTTGTCCAAACCCATAGAGTGTACAACACCAAGAGTGAACCTTAATGTAAACTATGGACTATAGGTGATAATGATGTGTCAGTGTAGGTTCATCAGTTGCAACCAAATCTACCACTCTGGTGGGGGGTGTCGATAATGTGGGAAGGTATGCATGTCTAGGGAAAGGGAGTAATGTGGTAAATCCCTGTTATCTTCTGGCCAATATTACTGTGAACCTAAAACTGCTCTTAAAAATAGCCTGTATAAAAAATTGAATAGATGTAAGTACACTTACCTACACACACAATTTAGTACAAACAAAACTGAGGAAGTTGGAATAAAATTGGTGACTCATACCTATGTCGATATCCTGGTTTTAATATTCTACAGTAGGTTTATGAGACGTTATGAATGGGGAATGAAGTGAGAATTTCTGCCTTTAACATTTTAAATATGAAATCTGTGTTCGACTTTTTTCCTTCTGCTTGGATTTCCTTTGGTTCTAGTTTGATGAATTGTAAACACTTTAGGTTTAAACAAAAACGTAGCTTAAAGTAATAAAGAGGAGAGAGCCCATTCAGCTTAGAAGCCATGAAGAAAAAAATTGAAGCCCAAATAAAGACATACAATTTGGGAAAGAGATAGTACGATGACAAAAGGAAATTGTCCTTCTGAATTCTCCAAGACTGCAAACTCTTGTAAGTAGCAATTTAAGTAGGAAAATGAAAAGGGAAAATAACATTCATTCTTCTTCCCCTCTAGATACCGACTTATTGGTAAGACCTCGATTGCATGCATCATCTCAGACAATACTGTCGTCTGGGATAACAATCCACCTATTTGTGAGAGTGAGTTGAAATATCCTTTCCTATTACCTTTACCAATAGAGTCTAAGTTTTCCCCTAAAGTTCTACAGACCTTAATTGAATTCCTTTTGTGCATTCTATCCCTCAATACCTATGGGGTTTCTGGCAACTGTTTCCTTAGGTTTTTCCTTATCTTGTGCCTTTTCTGAATCTGGAGACTTAAATGCATAAAAGCCTTCAAACTTTAGTTTTCCTTCGATTAATTCAGAATGATGTTGATTGTGCCACCCCCAGTATAACAATCATTCTGCTTGGCAAATCAGTCAAGATTTTTTTAAGGTGATACTCTCAAAGGTTGGTGAAGCTGTTAATGAATCAACACTTGTACATACTTAGAGTTCCACAAAACCTCTTGGAAGACACCATGTACCATAAGCCTGAAAATGGGCATGTATATGTTGACCCACTTCTTGCAACTTATACTTGGGAAATAAACACAGATTTTTACTAGGAGTTCACTATAAACTTTTCATTGCTTCATTCTTTATAGTAGCAACAATGTTAAAGTAACCTAAATGTTTCCAACTATGGTTTGGAAAGTACCAGAAAGAAAGAGTCATGTTAAAAATGACTACAGAGAATTCCCTAAGAAACAAAAACAGAGCCATGCAGAATTAGAAGAAATACATCCAGGGGCACCTGGGTGGCTCAGTCTGTTAAGTGTCTGACTCTTGATCTCAGCTCAGATCTTGATCTCAAGGTTGTGAGTTTGAGCGCCATGTTGGGCTCCATGTGGGGCGAGGAGCCTACTTAAAAAAGAAGAGGAGGAGGTGGAGGGGAAGGAGGAGGCGAGGGAGGAGGAGGAGAGGAAGAAAAAAAGGACAAGGAGAAGAAGAAGAGGAAGAAGAGGAGGAAGGAAAGGAAATGCACCCATACAGTGGAATGTTATTCAGCTAAAAAAGACAAAAAAAAAAAAAAAACCATGATGTCATAGAGATGCAATTAATGACATATAAAGATGTTAATTATATACTTTTATGTGAAAAAATTAGATGACAAAACAGTACTCTGGCTGGATCTCTTTAAAGATAAGACACCTATACCTACTCCTATATTTTCATCTTTCTAATTTTGTAACCCCTCCTCTATCTAATCTTCAGTGAACGGCTTCAAGCCTCTTTGGGGAAGGTGGGAGGAAACTTGGTACGCATTTTGTCTGTGTAGCAGCCCGCTTTCTCAAGAAGATCCCAGCTCCTATTTATTTGAGCTGCCCTGGATCTATATCCATAGGCCCTCAAGTCTGGGAATTGGTTGATGAATAATCATAACTTTGCTGTTATGATATCATTTATTTAAAAAAACCATTTAAGAAAAACCATTTCTTGTATATCACAGTGTAATCGTATAACACCCATAAATCAGGTGACAGTATATGTGGGTCTCATTTCAGAGGCATTCTGTTCCACGGGTGATTTATCACACTGTCTTCATTACCGTAGCATTATATTAAGAGTTGATATCCGGTGGTATAGCCTCTAACCGTGCACTTCTTCCAAGATTTACTTGGTGATTCTTGGCCCTTCACATTTCCAGATAAAATTGAGAATCAGCCTGTCAGTCTCCACACAAACAATCCTACTCAAATTTGGATTGGCTTTCTATTGAGTCAGTAGGTCCATTTGTGGGCCATTACCATATTTCCATTTTTGAGTTTTAAATTCATGAACATGATATATTTCCCCATTTTTGAAATCTTCTTTAATTTCTCTCAATACTATTTGCCAATTTACATTATAGAAAATAATGTAAACATGGAAATGTAATATTGGAGAATGTAACATTTCCTAATTGTTTCTTAAATATGCAATCCTTTCACCTTGGATCCAGTGATCTTGCAAAATTTCCTCATAAAAGCAATAGTTTATCCGTATATTCTTTTGGATATGCTGCATAATCATGTCATTGATAAATAATTATCCTATGTTTTAATCCTTTTTTTTCTTGTATCTTTCATTTATTTCTCTTGCTTGACTGCATTGGCTAGAACCTCCAGTATAATGTTGGATGGAAGCGATGATAATGAGGTTTTTTATAAGTTTTTATTTATTTATTTGAAAGAAAGAGAGAGAGAACACAAGCAGGGGGAGTGGCAGAGGGAGAGGGAGAAGCAGGCTCTCTCCTGAGCAGGGAGCCTGATGTGGGGCTCGATCCCAGGACCCTGGGATCATGACCTGAGCTGAATGAAGGCAGACGCTTAACCGACTGAGCCTCCCAGGCGCCCTTGATAATGAGTTTTTAATAGTCAATACAAAGCGTGCTGTTTACTGAAGGTTTTTTGGGAGATATTCTTTATCTGATTAAGGGAATTCCCTTTTATACTTAACTTGCTAAAAGATTTATCATGAATGTGTATTCTGATTTATCACTGTGGATCTACTGAGATGATCATATCCTGTTTCTCCTTCACTGTGTTAATTTTTGTACTTTTATATGTATCTCAAAAGACACTATTGTTGTTTTTATAAAAATAGTATTTATTTATACTTATCCACATGTTAACTATTTCCGTTATACGTCCTCCATAATTGCAGTTCTATCGGTTCTTTATAACACTATTTTCCTTCAATCTAAAAAAATGATCCTTTAGCATTTTTGTATTGTAGGTCCTCTGGCGATAGATTCTTTAAACATTTTTCTAAGTAATGGCTTCTTTAAAAGTTATCATCTCTTTTTCTGGCTGCTTTTCCCAAATTGATTGCTCTTGGATTTTTTACAATAATACTATGATGTGCCTGGGTAAAGTTTGTTTGTTTGTTTGTTTGTTTGTTTGTTTTTGTATTTGTACTGCTCGAGTTTGTGTGGTTTCTGGACTCCGTGGTTCAACGATGTCTTTCATCGGTTTTGGAAAATTTTCAGTCATTACTTCAAATGTTCATGCTCGGATTTCTCCCTCTGCTCATTGTGGGAATTCACTTACACACGGGGGAGGCCTGGTCCTTCTATCCTGTAAGTCTATTGCTCTTTTTGCTGTATTTCTGATTCTTTTGTCTCTCTGTGTTTTATTCTGGATGTTTCCTTCTGTCTTAGCTCCAATTCATTGATTTTTATTAAACTGTGTCTGACCTGCTGTTAATTCTATCAGGTTCTTAATTTCAGTAACTGTGCTTTACAATGATAAGAACTTGTATTTGGTTCCTTTCAAAATTTGCCCTGTTATTTTTAATTGTTTCTAGTTCTCACCAAAAATTTAGTTTTTGTATATTTTGTCCTTGAAGAGAGAAACATAACTCCCTCTCCCACTCCCCCTGCTTGTGTTTCCTCTCTCGCTTGTGTCTCTCTCTGTCAAATAAATAAGTGAAATCTTTAAAAAAAATCAATTTTACATCTATGAGCAAAAACTCCAATATCTGGGGCCCTGAGGGTTCAGTTTCTATTGTCAGTGATTCTGCTGGCTCTTCTTCATGTGATTTTATCTCTTTTGAGTACCGTGTGATCCTTCGTTGTATGTGTGGAATTTTATTGGAAAACCTTTCTGCAGAAATGAATTCAAGGTCTTAGATGACAAACCTTCTTCAGAAAGGATTCTTGTTGTTATTTCTTCAGAAACTTGGGGACACGCGCAATGTGGGACCACTTTCATTCAGTTTCAGACACTGTTATTTTTCCGGGCCACCTACAGTACTTGCAGAACAACTGCAGTAATCTTGAGTCCCAGGCCCCATGGCTTTGGGGTCCCAGGACGCATCCGAAGGTGTTAGCACAGCTTCCACATTGCAAGACCTGGACTCCAGTTTTTGTTCCTTGACTCCATGAGATGATCAAAAGTCTACTCACCACTCAGATGCCCCCTCCTGGTTCAGCTCACCTTCCAGCAGAAAAGCAGCCTACATGCCTGACTGTCACCTGGATTTTTATCTCCTGTCAGATCATGGTCCAGTAATGCGTCCCTAGTTTATTAGCTTTCTAATGTACTCACAGATACATTTTATAATTTATCTAGCATCTATAGCCTTTCTTGGGGGGGAGGAAATGGGGGTAGACTGATGTCTGATTTAAATTATTAAGATTACCCTTACTGGAAGGAGAAGCCTTCTTAAGAATTTTTATTTTCATTTATTGTTTTAAAGATTGATTTTTTCTTTTTTTATTATTTTTTTAAAGATTTGATTTATTTATTTGACAGAGAGACACAGCAAGAGAGGGAACACAAGCAGGGGGAGTGGGAGAGGGAGAAGCAGGCTTCCCGCGGAGCAGGGAGCCTGACGCGGGGATCGATCCCAGGACCTGGGGATCACGACCCCAGCCGAAGGCAGATGTTTAATGACTGACCACCCAGGTGCCCCTGATTGATTTACTTTTTAAGGAGAGAGCGAGTGGGGGTGGAGAGAGAGTGCGGAGGGAGAGAGAATCCTCAAGCAGACTCCCCGCTGAGCACGGAGCACAACGTGGGGTTCAATCCCAGGACCCTGAGATCATGACCCAAGTGGAAACCCAGAGTTGGATGCTTAGCTGGCTGAGTCACCCAGGAGCCCCAAGAAATCTTATTTTTAATTTCAAGTGTTTTGGAATTTTAGATAAAGTTACTTAGTTCTAGTTATATAGCATTATAGTAATATAGTGTGCTATGTCCTCCTTCTACATTTTCAAAAGTATTGAGGGTGTTTTGTGGACTAATATATGATCACTTCTACATGGGTATCATGTTGTGATATCAAACATCAGCTTGATAAAATGAGTTGGTAAGTTTTCTGTCTTCTACATCTCATGAAACATTTGAAATTTCATTTGGAAGTGTGTATTACCTGGAAGTGACTTGATAGAATTTTATGTAAAAGATTTTTTCTATTCCGACAAGTTTCTTCGTCCATTCTAGCTTTCTATATTTTCTTGAATGAATATTGGTAATTTCTATTTCCATTCATATCATTTAGATTTTCAAAATGTTTAACATTACGTATATAGTCTACAGTTTCATATAATTTTCTTATACATATGCAAATATGTTTGAATTCTATTTCCTACTCTAGTGTATCTGTGTTGTTTCTCTCCCCTTCCATTTTTCTTTTAGCAAGGGTCTTTTTATCTTTTGAAAGCTATCCTGAGCTAATAACAAAACGTAAATTAAGAAGGCCAATGGAAAAGAGTAGGGGAAAACTGTGTACACTATGGTGTGATAATATGATCAAAGAGCTATCTAAGATGAAAGGAATGGGGATTGTTTTTAAAAAAAGCATATGCTCATAGGAAATAATATAAGCAGGAAAGGCAGAGGGCAAGCTATTATGCCCACCAAAATCACAACCTTGTAAAAATGTGTCTGCATGTTAACAAAGATTAAAAACCAATAACAAGTGTAAAAATAGTGATGCTCATTGTATTTCTCTGACTAGTTATTTTGACTCACTATTATTTAAGTTGCCATCTCTTTTCCCAGCTATTCCTTGTGGGCCACCCCCAGCCATCGCCAATGGAAATTTCTTTAGCACCAGCAGAGAATTTTTTCCATATGGAACTGTGGTAAACTACCGCTGCCATCTTGGACAGAGAGGGAAAAAGCTGTTTGAGCTTGTGGGCAACTCATCAATATATTGCACCAGCAAAGACAATCGCGTTGGCATATGGAGCAGCGCCCCCCCTCAGTGCATCATACCTAATAAATGCACACCTCCAGACATTGAAAATGCAATAAGGGTATCTGAGAACAAAAACTTATTTTCCTTACATGAATTTGTGAGGTTTATCTGTAAGCCCGGCTTTGTCATTAAAGGACCCTCCAGTGTGCAATGCCAAGCCCAAAACAAATGGGGGCCAGAGTTGCCAAGCTGTTCTAGGGGTGAGTCTGACTGAGGCTTTGAAGGGACCAACAAAGGGCATGGGTTGCAAGAGGATCAGGAGATCAGTGTTTGTTCTGGGAGAAGAATGCATGGTGATCCGTGCAGTCAATGTGGGAGGATGAAGCATGAAATTAAGAAAATGTGTGTGTATGTGTGTGTGTGTGTGTGTGTGTGTTTGTACACGTGCGCGTGAGTGTGCACTTAAGTATATGTGCTTTCATTTTGAAAGCAGGAGCTTAATCAATCAAGGAAGGAGACATTTGGGACTCTCATACTGAGCAATCCTCAAGGCAAAATACCAGCTTCAGTATCTCTCAGATATCCTGAAAACTGAGGTGCACTCTTTAGTCAGCTGGGCAATAAGCACTCTAAATGACTTATCTCATTTACTCTTCGCAGAAATGCTTTACAATAGGGCTAATAATTCCATATTGACTAGCCAGCACTAAAGAAAGCACCCCCGGGGGCCTGGCCATACATTTGACCTAGCGCCGGGAAGAACTCAGTTTGAATTATCGGCCTCTTACTAGTTGTGAGACCTTTGGCTACCTCCCTTCCATATTCTGAACTTCCATAACAGTAAAAGGAGGGGCAGGAGTATCATTTGGTTTCCTTTGTTACACCTGAACTCCCCTTGAATGATGAGTCTATAACTCCTCGGAAGGGTTAGAATGTAGCAAAAGACACTTCCCCATAACTGACTGGTACTTGGCACCTGTTCTCTCCACAGTATGTCAGCCGCCTCCAGAAATTGTGCACGGTAAGCGTGCCGCAGGCAACGAGACCAATTTCTTCCCCGGGCACGAAGTGTTCTACAGCTGCGAGCCCGGCTATGATCTCCGAGGGGCTGCTTCTCTGCGCTGCACTCCCCAGGGAGACTGGAGCCCAGCAGTCCCGAGATGTGCAGGTGCCTCCACTTTCATCTGTTTGCAGATCCATCTTTTTGGTCCTCAGCCGGCAGTCTTACTTCTGTTTTCCTTGTTGTGGTGGTTTTCCTAGTGAAATCATGTGTGGACTTCCTGGACCAACTCCCTAATGGCCGTGTGCTCTTTCCACTGAATTTCCAGCTTGGGGCAAAAGTGTCCTTCGTTTGTGATGAGGGGTGAGTGTGACCTGGCAGAGAGACAGGGGACTCAGTACTCCATGCTGATATGCTGACACGGTGGGCAGTGGGGGTCTATCCAAAGAGCAAGCTGCCTAATGGAAAAGAAGTACCAAAAAGACTAGTATCTGAAACAGTGATTGGGAAGTATGGTAGGAACCGGATAGAACCATCAACAGGTGCTTGGAAAGGAAAAACGCTAAACACACTGTTTAACAGCAGAGGTATAACAACAGATCGTGAGTATTTAGGTGAAACATTACATGTATGAATGAAAAGTAATTTGTAGGCATGCATGAAGGGATGAATATTGCAGAGCGGTTGTTAAAAAAAAGGTTGGTATGTCAAAGAAAGTTATTTATA
Source organism: Zalophus californianus (assembly GCF_009762305.2). Classification (NCBI taxonomy): domain Eukaryota; kingdom Metazoa; phylum Chordata; class Mammalia; order Carnivora; family Otariidae; genus Zalophus; species Zalophus californianus. Next base: position 33,807,737 of record NC_045604.1, read on the forward strand.
AAATAAGTCATACGCACGAGTGTTTCAAAAAACAATTTTAAACCAATCAATAGTGGAATTTGGAATAGGAACGAAAGTGTAAATAGGAGTATTTTTCAATCCAATTTTATGTCATCTAATTAGAATTAGTCTGTGTTGAAGGAACATGAAGACTGATGCTCATGTTTCCAGTAATGTCATGAACTTGTTTTTATTATGTTCAATTGGCCAACATATAATACTTCATTAGCTTTTGATGTAGTGTTCAACGATTCATTAGTTGCTCATCACCACACCTGCCCTCCTTAATACCCATCACCCAGTTACCCTATCCCCCTACTGCACTCCCTTCTGTAGCCCTCAGTTTGGTTCCCAGATTCCAGAGTTTCTCATGGTTTGTCTCCCTCTCTGATTTCTTCCCATTCAGTTTTCCCTCCCTTCCCCTGTGGGCCTCCACCCTATTCCTTATGTTCCACATATGAGTGAAACCATATGATAATTGTCTTTCTCTGTTTGACTGATTTTACCTAGCATAATCCCCTCCAGTTCCCTCCATGTGGATGCAAATGGTAGGTATTCATCCTTTCTGATGGCTGAGTAATATTCCATTGTATATATGAACCACATCTTCTTTATCCATTCATCTGTTGAAGGGCATCTCGGCTCCTTCCACAATTTGGCTATTGTGGACATTGCTGCTATGAACATTGGGGTGCATGTGACCCTTCTTTTCACTACATCTGTATCTTTGGGGTAAATACCCAGTAGTGCAATTGTTGGGCCATAGGGTAGCTCTATTTTTAACATCCTGAGGAACCGCCATACTGTTTTCCAGAGTGGCTGCACCAGTTTGCATTCCCAGCAACAAGGTAAGAGGGTTCCCCTTTCTCCACATCCTGCCAATACTTGTTGTTTCCTGTCTTGTTAATTTTTGCCATTCTGACTGGTGTAAGGTGGTATCTCAATGTGGTTTTGATTTGTATTTCCCTGATGGCTACTAATGTTGAACACTTATTCTTGTGTCTGTTAGACATTTGTATGTCTTCTTTGGAGAAGTGTCTGTTCATGTCTTCTGCCCGTTTACTGACTGGATTATTTGTTTTTTGGGTGTTGAGTTTGATAAGTTCTTTATAAATCTTGGGTACAAGCCCTTTATCTGTAATGTCATTTGCAAATCTCTTCTCCCATTCTGTCAGTTGCCTCTTAGTTTTGTTGATTGTTTCCTTTGTGTGCAAAAGCTTTTAATCTTGATGAAATCCCAAAAGTTCATTTTTGCTTTTATTTCCCTTGCCTTTAGCGATATGTCTTGAAAGAAGCAGCCATGGCCAATGTCGAAGAGGTTACTGCTTTCATTCTCCTCTAGGATTTTGATGGATTCCTGCTCACATTTAGGTCTTTCATCCATTTTGAGTTTATCTTTGTGTATGGTGTAAGAAAATGGTCCAGTTTCATTCTTCTGCATGTGGCTGTCCAATTTTCCCAGCACCATTTATTGAAGAGACTGTCTTCTTTCCATTGAATATTCTTTCCTGATCTGTCGAAGATTAGTTGACCATAGAGTTGAGGGTCCATTTCTGGGATCTCTATTCTTTTCCATTGATCTATGCGTCTGTTTTTATGCCAATACCATGCTGTCTTGATGATCACAGCTTTGTAATATAGCTTGAAATCAGACATTGTGCTGCCCCCAGCTTTGGTTTTCTTTTTCAACAATCCCCTGGTGATTCGGGGTCTTTTCTGGTTCCATACAAATTCTAGGATTGTTTGTTTCAGTTCTGTGAAAAATGTCGATGGTAATTTGATAGGGATTGCTTTGAAAGTGTAGATTGCTCTGGGCAGCATGGACAGTTTCACAATGTTCATTCTTCCAATCCATGAGCTTGGAATGTTTTTCCATCTCTTTGTGTCTTCCTCAATTTCTTTCATAAGTGTTCTGTAGTTTCTAGAGTATAGATCCTTTACCTCTTTGGTTAGGTTTATTCCTAGGTATCTTTTGGTTTTTGGTGTTATATTAAATGGAATCGATTCCTTAATTTCTCTTTCTTCAGTCACATTGTTAGTGTACAGAAATGCAACTGATTTCTGTGCATTGATTTTGTATCCTGCCATTTTGCTGAATTGCTGTATGAGTTCTAGTAATTTGGCAGTGGAGTCTATCGGGTTTTTCCACATAAAGTATCATGTCATCTGTGAAGAGAGATAGTTTGACTTCTTCTTTGCCCATTTCAATGCCTTTCATTTCTTTTTGTTGTCTGATTGCTGTTGCTAGGACTTCTAGTACTATGTTGAACAAAAGTGGTGAGAGTGGGCATCCCTGTCATGTTCCTGACGTTAAGGGAAAAGCTCTCGGTTTTTCCCCATTGATAATGATATTTGCTGTGGGCTTTTTATAGATGGCTTTTATGATATTGAGGTATGTTCCCTCCATCCGTATATTTTGAAGAGTTTTAATCAGGAAAGGATGCTGAATTTTGTTGAATGTTTTTTCTGCATCAATTGAGAGGATCATATGGTTCTTGTCTCTTCTTTTGTTAATGTGATCAGTCACGTTGATTGATTTGCAAATGTTGAACCACCCTTGCATCCCAGGAATAAACTCCACCTGGTCATGGTGAATAATTCTTTTAATGTACTGTTGGATCCTAATGGCTAGGATCTTGTTGAGTATTTGGGCATCCATGCTCATCAGGGATATTGGTCTGTAATTCTCCTTTTTGATGGGGTCTTTGTCTGGTTTTGGGATCATGGTAATGCTGGCCTCATAAAATGAGTTTGGAAGTTTTACTTCCGTTTCTATTTTTTGGAACAGCTTCAGTAGAATAGGCATGATTTCTTCTTTAAATGTTTGGTGGAATTCCCCTGGGAAGCCATCTGGCCCTAGACTCTTGTTTTTTAGGAGGTTTTTGATTACTGTTTCAATTTCCTTGCTGGCTATTGGTCTGTTCAGATTGTCTATTTCTTCCTCTTTCAGCCTTGGTAGTTTATAAGTGTCCAGGAATGCATCCATTTCTTCCAGATTGCCTAGTTTGTTGGCATATAGCTGCTGGTAATAAGTTCTAATAATTGTCTCTATTTCCTTGGTATTGGTTGTGATTTCTCCCCTTTCATTCATGATTTTATTAATTTGGGTCCATTCTCTTTTCTTTTGAATAAGTCTGGCCAGAGGTTTATTTATCTTTTTAATTCTTTCGAAGAACCAGCTTCTAATTTCGTTGATCTGTTCTACTGTTCTTCTAGTTTCTATTTCATTGATTTCTGCTCTAATCTTTATTATTTCTATTCTCCTGCTTGGTTTAGGCTTTATTTGCTGTTCTTTCTCCATATCCTTTAGGTATAAGCTTAGCTTGTGCATTTGGGATTTTTCTGATTTTTTGAGAGAGGCTTGGATGGCTATGTACTTCCCTCTGAGGACTGCCTTTGCAGTATCCCGTAGGTTCTGAACCGATGTGTTTTCATTTTCATTGGTTTGCATGATTTGTTTTAAGTTCCTCTTTAATTTCTTGGTTGACCCATTCATTCTTTAGCAGGATGCTTTTTAACCTCCAATGTTTGCATTCCTTCCAAATTTTCCCTTGTGGTTGAGTTCCAGTTTCAATGCATTGTGGTCTGAAGATATGCAGGGAATAATCTCAATCTTTTGGTATCGGTTGAGACCTCATTTGTGACCCAGTATGTGATCTATTCTGGAGAAGGTTCCATGTGCACTCGAGAAGAATGAGTATTCTTTTGTTTTAGGATGGAAAGTTCTCTATATATGTACGAAGTCCATTTGGTCCAATGTGCCCTTCAAAGCTCTTGTTTCTTTGTTGATCTTTGGCTTAGATGATCTTTCTAATGCTGTGAGTGGAGTGTTGAAGTCTCCTACTACTAAGGTATTATTATCAATATGATTCTTTATTTTGGTTAAAAGTTGGTTTATGTAGTTGGCTGCTCCCGCATTGGGGGCATAGATAATTACAATTATTATATTTCTTTGTTGGCTAGACCCTTTAAGTATGATATAGTGTCCTTCTACATCTCTTACTACAGTGTTTGGCTTAAAATCTACTTTGTCTGATATGAGAATTGCTACCCCAGCTCTCTTTTGAGGACCACTAGCATAATAAATGGTTTCCATGCCCTTACTTTCAATCTGGAGGTGCCTTTAGGTCCAAAATGAGTCTTTTGTAGATAGCATATGGATGGGTCCTGCTTTTTTATCCAATCTGAAACCCTATGCCTTTTGATGGAGCATTCAGCCCATTCACATTGAGAGTAACTATTGAAAAATATGAATTTAGTGTCATTGTATTGCCTCTAAAGTCCCCGTTTCTATAGATTATCTCTGTTAATTTCTGGTCTACATTACTCTTGAGGTCTTTCTTCTTTTATAGAATCCCCGTTAATATTTCTTGCAGGGCTGGCTTGGTGGTCACATATTCTTTCAGTTTCTGCCAGTCCTGGATGCTCTTTATCTCTCCGTCCATTCTGAATGACAGCCTTGCTGGATAAAGTATTCTTGGCTGCATGTTCTTCTCATTTACTACCCTGAATATGTCTTGCCAGCCCTTTCTGGCTTGCCAGGTCTCTGTGGATAGGTCTGATGTTATTCGGATGTTATTCCTCCCTCCATATGTAAGAAATCTCTTTCCCCTAGCTATTCTCAGGATAGCTTCCTTGGCTCTAAGATTTGCAAGCTTCACTATTATATGTTGGGGCATTGATCTATTTTTATTGATTTTGGATGGGGTCCTCTCTGCCTCTTGGACACGAATGCCTGTTTCCTTCCCCAGATTAGGGAAGTTTTCAGCTATGATTTGCTCAAATATACCTTCTAGTCCTCTCTCTCTCTTTCTCTCTCTCTCTCTCCACCCCCTCAGGGATCCCAATAATTCTGATATTGGAACATTTCATGGCATCATTGTCTAAGTCTGTTCCAATGGGCTACTAGTTGCCTATCTCTATCTTCCTCAGCTTCCTTCCTTTCCTAGATCACTAATTTGTTCTTCTGCTTCATTTACCTTGACTGTTAGAGTATCCAGGTTAGACTGCATCTCATTCATAGCATTTTTAAGTTCAGCCTGATTAGATCTCATTTCTGCCCTCACAGATTCTATATTGTCACTGATGCTTTTCTCAAGCCCAGCTATTGACTTCATGATTCCTACCCTGAAGTCTATCTCTGACTTCTTGCCTGTATCCGTATCCATTAGATCTGTGGCAGAGGACACTGTCTCTGGTTCTTTTCTTTGTTGGGAGCTCCTCCTTGTCATTCTGTTGAGGGATGTTTGAGGGAATGTACAGAGTCCAAAATATCAATCACAACCCCCAAGCAAAATGCACCTTAGAAAAAATACAAAGTGGTCAAAAGCTACCACAGATACACCACCAAAGCCAAGATGATCCAAAACAATAAAAAAGAAAGAGAAAAGAAAGAGGGGAAAAAAAGAGTGGGGGCGGGGAGAGCGATTATAATCTCTCAGGGTGGACACAGCAGGGTGATCTGCTCATTCCTGCTTGATTTTTGGTCTGTGTGTTAGAAGACACTATATCCCAAAATTGTAAAGAAATCAGAACTTACATATATATCAAGATAAAATTGAATAGAGTGAAAAACGGGCTAGTATGGGGCATAAATCTATAAAACATATATGTGAAAAAAAAAGTTAAGAAACAACTTAAAAACATAGGTTGGGAAATAAGAATCTATTTGAAACAGGGGCAGGGTTAGTAAAAAAAAAAAGAAAATAAGAAAAGAAACTAAAAAAGAAATGTAAAATTTTAGCCTGAAGTATAAGCGAGTTGTGAGGGAACACCTGGAGCTCCCTATATTATTTTCTCCTGGCCCTGAAGTTTTACAGTCTTGTGCGGAAATAAGCTTATCATTTACCTGTTCTTCCAGTCTGTCTTCTGGGGGAGGGGCCTGCTGCTCAGCTCCACAGGCTTCTTTGCCTCGTGGATTTACCCCACCCCTTGTCAGGGGGATGGGCTTAATGTGAGCTGGTTGGCTGCATGGCTTTGGTTCCCTGGTGTCTTTCTGCTTCTCTGCTTCTCTTTAGAGGGTCAGAGCATACGTGGCCGTGGGGTAATTTCTGGCCCAGTGCCACAATGTTGTCGTCCCCTCTGCCTCAACAAATACTCCAGATCAATCCATCTCCACCTGGGCATGTCCTAAACTCCACAGACTCACGCAATTCATGCCCACAGCACCTCTCCCAGGGGAGTCACAGGGAACCTCGAGTGCCTCAGTGCTTTGTGACTCCTCAACTGCCAGTGGCCCTGGGCTCGCACGTGCACCCTCCTCCAAAGTTCCTAGGTCACGCTGGGTGCCGCCCCACCATCTCCTCGTGGGCCACACTGCCCTGAGAGCTGTCCCTGTCATGGACACAAGCCATTCTATATCTCCCCTAAGATGTTAGACAGCCCGCACCTTCTAGTCCTTTTCAGGGTGCTTAGGCAGAGGGCGGTCTCCCTACCGGCTCAGCTCACAGTTTATGGTGCCTGGAGCAAAAATTCCCCTCTGGGCTCCCTGACCATAACCAGTGTCCTCGCTCCACTGCTTGGGCACTCTATTGGTTTGGGCTCCCCCATTCTTTCTGAGTCTTCTGGAATCCTGAGACCACAGTGATCCACCTAGAATTCTGCCCTATTCGCCCCCTGTGCCCTTTTCAGAAGGGGATGCCTTTCACTAGAGTAGATTTCCAAGGGTCCCGATTTTTTTGCTCTGGTGTTATATCACTTTCCAGCGACTGGCTTTTGGAGGCTTCCTCCCCCTCTGCTTATCTTAGGATATTTCCCCCAAGGATTCAAGGTTCTGCACCTCCTACTTTGTAAAAAAGTAGTCATTTTTCTGCTTGTGGAGATCCAGATAAATCGTCTTACATCTCAGTTGAATTTGTGTGTGTTCAGAATGGTTTGATAGCTATCCTGCTAAATTCAAGAGACCAGATGAAACGAGGTCCATTACTCTGCCACCATCTTGCCCCCCTCTGTCATGAACTATTTATGGGAATCTTAATGACCTTGGTATTATGTTCCAACACACATCCAAAGTGAAGATCAACAAAGGGGCAAAGATTAGGTAATTTTAGAGGCAAAATTAAAAATCATGGATGACAGGTAAAAATCATGGATGACAGAGCAGGTGTCCTCAATATATTATGAGGATCCCTTGGCAGGCAGCAAATATCTGTCACCCAACAAAGTCCTGGAGGCAATCCAGGCAGCTGCTGCTCTGACAATAAGCCAGATGTTTTAGGAGGATGGGCCTCCAAAGAATCCTCTCTTCTCACCTTTTCTTATTTGTCCTAGATAATTTGGCTTGACTCATCACTAATGTGGATATGCCACAGGCGTCATTCAGGAGCATTCCAAAAGTTTTGACCCAAAACAGCACTCTCTGCTGTCTTTCCTCACTTTCCCTGATTGACCTGCTCGAATCGGGAGTCATTTTCCTCCTGAGCCACTAGAGAGGAAAGTACTATGGTGTGCCCTAGAGAACAGAGCTCCTTACAGAGACAGGGAGCTGTCTGAGGGCAGGCGGGACAGATGACCTCCTGAGATGACCAGACACTGTTGTTATTGCTCTATCCTCAATGGAAACCACAATCCTGCCAAATGTTTTGATTTTAGAGCCTCTATCAGCTGGGAAAGCCAACGAGCTGGGCTTTTCCCCCTAGGATTTAACTGAGGCATTAAACTGTATTTCAGCAGAACAGGAGAGAGAAACGGTGCACTCACCCAGTCACTGCGACTTTTATTCCTCAGGTTCCATTTAAAGGGCAGTTCTGCTAGTTACTGCGTCTTGGTTGGAACGGAAAGCCTTTGGAGTCACAGTGTTCCTGTGTGTGAACGTGAGTACAAAGAATGCCTGTTCAGGTCGGCACCTCCCTCCATATTTTGTTTGCTTGTTTGTTCATTTAATGTGTTTTGCCTGTAAAATTACCTAATATTTGCCCCTTTGTTGATCTTCACTTTGGATCGACATCTCTCTTTGTTGCAAGGATTGTTTCATCATGTGTTTTGGGGATCATCCTATAAATGTTTATAAGTATAATGTGTGCTACAAATGGAGAGAAATACTTCATAGATAGAGGGAAATTTAGAGCCTGAAGCATTTTTCCTGTCAAAAATGATAGCTTTTCTATCTTTGTCTCGATCAGCTATTCATTTCTAGCCTCATTCTTTTGACAAATAATTTTGAGCACCTGCTATGTGCCAACAAGTCTTGTAGACATTGGGAATACAGCTGTAAACAAAACAGACTAGGACCCTGCTTTCATGTTGTTTATATTCTTGTGTAGAGGGAAAGACAAAAAAAAAAAAAAAAAAAAAAAAACAAACAGGGACTCCTGGGTGGCAAGGTCAGTTAAGCGTCAGACTCTTGGTTTTGGCTCTGGTCTCAGTCTCAGGGTCATGGGATTGAGCCCCACATTAAGCTCAGAGCTGAACTCAGAGTCTGCTTAAGAGTCTCTTTCCTCCCCCTCTGCCTTTCCTGTTTGTGCTCTCTCTCTCTCCCTCTCCCTTGAAATAACTAAATCTTTAAAAATAATGGCAAGCAAACACATAGACTATTTCAGACAATACCAAGTGTTATTACAAAAAAAATAGGGTAATGCAATAAAATAATTCGACATTGGGAATACACCTGTAAAGAAGTTGTTTCCTTGCAACAAAGAAAGACTAAGACCTTGCTTTCCTGTTGTTTATAATTGTTTTTAAGAGGACAGAAATATAATGTGTTAAATACAGAAACACTACTAATATGTTCAATCTGCCCATTTATTTCTTCATGAAATCAAACAGGATGTTGTTTCATCTTCTGATCATAGCTATTGAAACATATGTGTTTATAATAGAATGTTTTCACATGAATACTTTGCTCTAAAGTCATTTGGAAATTTTGTATTGATTTATATAATGAAACTCAATAATTACATCCTTCGTATCTGAAAGTCAGCTATTTGAAAATCTTCACTTTCCTGGAATATAGTTAAGAAGCATGAAGGAAAGAAAGAAAAAATACTCCCATGAACCCAGATGACACCAAAAATCACTTACTAGAGTGTAAACATTGGTTAAGCTATTCCACCTTTTGATTGTTCATAATTCTTTAAGCTGCGGTATCCTCTCCCAAATACAGATCAAATCAGAAAGGGAAAGGAATACCTCCAGACAGTTATGCTCAAAAGAAGAAATGTGTATTTCTGCAATGAGAAAAAAAAACCTGTAAAAGCTAATAAATATCTCAAAAGTCGTAACATTTCTGCATCTTCTGGATCGTGTATAGGACCATTGTGATGTTTCACTCATTGTGATGGCATTACTATAACCATCCATTTTGTTTTTGAGCATAACAGCCTCGAGTCATCAAGAAAAGATTAAATCAGTGATAGACAAATAGTACATGTATAATATATTTTGAAAGATCTCTCTGGGGTGAAGATCCTTGATGTCAAAAAAGATTTTCTCTGTCTTGTGCTTAAGATAGTACTTAAAATAGGTCCTCAAAAAATTCCTGTTGAATTGATCGATAACTTTCTTATTAAATGGTTGATTTTCTTCTCATTGGAGTTAAGAAGACTGTTGTCTATTTTAAAAGAATGAGCTCTCAATTATCCAGAAATCTTAACTCTCCAAAGAGTTCAGGATGATTAAGTCCCTTCTGGGCTTTGATTTCAGTGCCATTTTATTCAGAAGCATCTCAACAGAGACCTAATGTATTTATTTTGTGGTTTATACTCTTTTGAGAGTTAATTATTTAATTGACAGCACAGTCACAGCATATCTCATAATTGTGGAATCAACTCAGATTAAAAATATAAACATTTTAATGTAACTTATAGCACTTGTGTTTTTTCCAGAAATCTTTTGCCCAAATCCTCCCTCTATCCTTAACGGGCACTACACTGGAACTTCTCAGGGAGACATTCCCTATGGAAAGGACATTACTTACACGTGTGACCACCACCCAGCCAGAGGGATGACCTTCAACCTCATCGGGGAGAGCACCATCCGCTGCACAAGTGACGGTCAAGGGAGGGGGATTTGGAGCGGCCCTGCCCCTCGCTGTGAACCTGCTGGTCCTGCTGGTTAGTACCCATGTACCCCGAATGGATTCAGAACATCTGGCCAAGATCCTTCATATTTCCATAAAATTATGGTGTTTGTTTGTGAGTTTAACATTGTCATAAGTGAAAATGTCAGAGTTGCATGCCATAGTTAAAACAGATGAGTCCAACAGTGCCAAGCTGTGTTTGAGTAGTAAGATGTGAGTAACTCTTCTTGCTGGTGCAGTGGTGAACAGAGTGGGGTAAGAGGAAAAAGGAAAGGGTGAGGGGAAATTAGTAAGCATTGTGTATAAATCAAGAAGAAATACATTTTCTTTGGAGAGGACTTGAGAACAACTGGTATGATCACTAACCAATGCCAGGATAACTGATATACACTCCCCGCAAGTTCATGGGCATGCAAAGGATCAAACTGGCAATGTGGATGTTATTTAGCTAAGGCTTTAGCTAGTCCTATGCTAAATAGGCTAAGTAACCAAAAAGACTCGACCTTGGTAGCTTAAGACCTTGACTCAAAGTATGCCCATTTGTCACCTGGCTTCTGAGACCCACCTTAATCTTTGTCCTTGAACTTTTCCATTCTGAATGTTAGAAGCAAGGAAAGATCAGCTCAAGGAAGAATACAAAAAAGGAAGAGGCTTTTTCTTCCTAAAGACTGGAGGTTACCTGGTTCTTGAGGCCTGACCGTAGGCCTTCCCAAGGTGGAAGCGGGAGTATACTGGGAACGTGGCACCAGGCTTGGAATACCACATGAGAGAGAAAAGCAAGCCAATGAGAAAAGGCAACACATGATGAAAGGCATTTAACCTTTCTTTGGTGTCCCTCCCATTCCAGCTGGATGGTTATATTAGAATCCAGTGAGATTTCTTTAAATGAAGTGGCCTAGGCCAACAGCCATGCATATTGAATGGGCAAATAGAAGCAGTCTCCTCCAAAAAGGAGATAGTTGAGTACAGACTCTATTCAAAATATGTAGCACGCAATCTACCCTTCCACTAATAAGACATAGCTGCTTAGACAAAGCTGCTCAATGGCTTAGTCTGTTTTGTCATTGTTCTTAAATATCTGGCTTAGCATCAAAATGAGAATGGTCAGTAGTTTCCTAGGGCTGCCATAAAATTACCACAAACTAAATGGCTTAAAACAAGAGAAATGTGTTCTTTCACAGATCTGAGGGCTAAAAGTCTGAAATCAAGGTGTTGGCAGGGCTGCATTCCCTCCTATGACTCTAAAGGAGAATCCTTTGCCTCTCTCAGCTTCTGGTCTCCTGGCATTCTTTGGCTTGTAGACACATCATTCCAATCCCTGCCTCTGTCTTCACACGGCCTTCTCCCCTGTGTCTCTGTGTATCAAATGTCCCTGTCCTTTCTCTTATAGATACCACCTATCACTGTATTTAGGGCCCACCCTGGTAATTCAGGACAATCTTATCTTTTTTTTTTCTTTTTTACTTAGAAATTTTAATCCCCCAATCACACTATTAAAAGCTCCTTATAAAACACTAAGCGAAAGCAATCCACAGAAAGAAAAGGAAATATATATATAAATATTTATGCCAAAAGCAGTAGCATTACAAATATCAATTGATTTTAAATAGACTATATCAAGGAAGTAAACAATTTTTAAATACCTTTCAAAAATCTCATTTCATCTTCCGAGTGTTACCTTAATTACAGCTGAAAAGACCCTTATTCCAAGTAAGATTCCATGGTGAGGTCCTGGATGGATGTACCTTTTGGGGAACATCATTCAACCCACTACAAGCAGTGACTGCTATTTAGAGCCAGAGAGGCTGCTTATGGTAGACACCCTGAGAAGGAGGTGGGGAGGAATAAAGGTAAAATATGTGTTGATATACATGAGTATATTAACACCAAGAAATGAGAATAAGAATGGTTAACCCAAACACAGGCAAGTCTAATAGGTCTGACACATGAAACCATTAGCTAAAATTCTTGCTTCGGTGAAACAAGAGCAGAGAGGCCAGAAAGGTGAATAGTCTTCCAAGTAGTAAAAAATTTCCTGATGAGTAGATGCTGTTGGAAAGCACCATCCTAAAGTAACTTGAAGGGGAAGAAAACCTTTTGCCATTATTGTAAGTCTCTGTTTCTCTGAGCCCATCTACCAGTTTCATTGGAAAGAATGAGGAAGTAGGGTGGAAATCACTCTGTTCACTGTGGTATTCCTATGGTTTTGCTCTCCAGGTTACTGCAAAGCCCCGGAAGAGTTTCCGTTTGCCAAACCTACAACCCTGACTGATGAGTCTGAGTTTCCGATTGGAACATCTTTGAATTATGAATGTTCCCCTGGGTATTTTGAGGATATGTTTTCTATCACCTGCTTAGAAAACTTGGTCTGGTCGAGTGCCGAAGGTATCTGTAGACGTGAGTAATGCCATCCTGGGAGCTCCTTCACGTATGTCAAGGCCTCTGTGGGATCCAATTTAATTTGTTCAAATTTTGTAGGCAAGACATCTAGGTTTGCCCAAGGCATTTAAATGGAAGGTAGACTTTATCGGTCAGCCTTTCCTTCTTTTTTTTTTTTCTTAAGATTTATTTATTTATTTGACAGAGAAAGACACAGCGTGAGAAGGAACACAAGTAGGGAGAGTGGGAGAGGGAGAAGCAGACTCCCCACCGAGCAGGGAGCCCAATGCGGGGCTCGATCCCAGGACCCTGGGATCATGACCTGAGCCAAAGGTAGACGCCTAATGACTGAGCCACCCAGGCGCCCTGTCAGTCAGCCTTTCTTATTGCCTGGAGTCTGTGCCTTGACTCGATATTCATGTCACAGGAATGTCTCTCACAAAAGGAATCCCAGGGGAAATTTCCAATCACTGGTGTTGATCTTTGATGGCTAAAACCTGGAAATGAATGAAATAGGGACACCAAGGAAAATTATGTAGGTCACAGTGAACGGTGCTTGGCTAACCCAGATGGAGGGGAAATCCCAAATTGTGAGGCTGTTAATTTAGGCTGATGGGATGAGAAAATAATTATTTATCCATAAATGACTTTTATTGGGAGATTCAGATTCAGGAGTAGTCTTTTAAAAAGCAGTGCTCTGTAGCTGCTTGATTCTGAGCTTGTATGGTGAATTTCCTCAAAGTGGTCATTTCTGTGGAGCAATCAGAAGTATATAGGCTGTTCAGTATGCTACACTCTGGGCTGAACCTTAAAAACAAAGGTAAATTGAACTCTACACATAGCCCCAAATTCTGCTTGTTTCCCATAGGAAAATCATGTGAAGCTCCACCAGAACCCTTCAATGGCATGGTACATATAAACACGGATACCCAGTTTGGATCAACAGTTCATTATTCTTGTAATGAAGGGTGAGTTGAGAGCACTATCACTAGGATATGGGTTCCAGAACAATACTCTCTCTGACCTGGTCTGACACAGGCAGACTAGACTATCACCTGCACTTCAAAAAGTTAGCAATAAGGACTTCTGGGTAGAGATGGTAGCTTGAACATTGGCATATGGACAAAGGAATATAAAAAAGAAGTAGCAATCTCTACTTGTATTTTAATGAGGGGAGGGCACCAGGCTCCTGCTGAAGGTAATACATGTGAAACCTGGTAAGATATTCACTGGATAAAAAGGACCAGCTTGCTAAATGAGTAAAAGGAGAAATGCTAGCAGAACAATGCAGGCAACATTCTTAACTAAGATTAGCAAGTACTATAGCGAGTTGGAGGACCTTGAAGTAGGGATTGGAGAGGAAGTCTTAATGATGCAGTAGCTCTGGGAAAAGTAATTTTAACATGTACACCAAGCAGGATCATTCATGGAGTTCTTGCCCTCAACTTTCCCTTGGCACAGGGAACCATGCTAGATACCACTGCCTCGACGTAGAGGGAGCAATTAAGGAATGTGTACTTTCAGTTGCCACAATAAATTCAGAGAAAAAAATAGAATTTAATTGGATTAGAAAAGTAAACATATATGCATCAGACATATTTGGAAGCCATGAATAACACAAAAATCAAAAAAATCACCACCCAGCATTCTACCACTCATCATAGTTAATATTTTGCTATGAGTTCTTCTAGGATTTTTATCTGAAAATTCACATGTAACCCAGATGTCCATTGAGCTCAGTTGCCCTTAGAAGGGAGAGCTGGTTAAATTGGACACAAGCATCAGTGCCGTATCTGGAAATCATCGATTCTGCCCTCACCACCACCCTCCTGCCCCCAACAAGGACTTCTGATTTCTTAGTTCATCAGTCCTTCAAATGACTGTAGCCCCAGTCAACATCAATGACGTTATCAAGACAGTGAAAAGAGAGCCCACAGATTGGCAAAGAATATTTGTAAATCATTTCTCTAACGAGGATTTCATACACAGATTATATAAAGAAGTCCTGCAATTCAACAACAGAAATGCTTACAATGCAATTGAAAAAATGGGCAAAGGATTGGAATAGACATTTCTCCAAAGAGGATATACAAATGTCCAGGAAACACATGAACAGATACTAAATATTAGTCATTAAAAAAACACACATCAAACCCATTTCACATGTTATAGGATGGCTCTAAAAAAAATTTTTTTTAATGAAAAATAAAGTATAGGGAGGATGTAGAGAAAATGGAACCCTTGTGGTTGCTAGTGGGATCGCTAGTGCGCATGTGAACTGGGGCGGCCGCTGTGGGAAGCAGTTCAGTGACTCCAGAGTTACCGTGGAATTACCATGTGACCCAGCAATTCCAATCCTAGGTGTGTATCCACACAGATTGAAAACAGAGACTCAGACAGATAAGGGTTTATCAGCTGTTCTACCTATTTCTACGTACATCCTGACAAATTATATTTTTCCTACAAAATGACACATCTCACAGATGTTTTCAATTTCCTTGGGAGAGAGAGGACATAATATTTTTATAAAGTATTTTATAATGTGTCCTTTATAAAAATTTCCTCAATATCTATGATTATAACTATTTTCTCATTCTTGTGTATCTGTAGATTTGTTCTTTTGTGAAGTTACAATTGACCAAGATTTGTTTGTTTTAATCAGCCTTTAAAGAAACTGCTCTTAGATTTGTTTATCATTTCTACTCTATTTAAAGAAACTGCTCTTAGATTTGCTTATCATTTCTATTCTATTTAAAGAAACTGCTCTTAGATTTACTTATCATTTCTGTTCTATTTTTCATACTTATTGATTTATTAATTCCTCAGACCAGCTTCCTTTATATGTTCATGTTTATAGTCTTTAAAACATCTAAAGTAAAACGTTGGGTTCATTTATTTGAAAATTTTCTTTTTTTATTTTTTTAAAGATTTTATTTATTTATTTATTTATTTGAGAGAGAAAGAGTACAGGGGTTGGGGACAGAGGGACAAGCACACCCCCCACTTAGCACAGAGACGTGGGGCTCCATCCCAGGACCCTGAGATCATGACCTGAGCCAAAGTCAGATGTTTAACCAACTGAGCCACCCAGGTGCCCCTGAAATTTTTCTTGTCAAATAACAAAAGTATTAAATTTTCTCTAAAGACAGTTTTGGCATTAGCACCCCAGAAATTTTCAACGAGTAATATTTGCATCAGCATTTATAATGAAGGCACTGAATAATGTCGGGTTTATCACTACAGGCTGCTGAGGCCAATTGACATTCAAACTCTAACCTCAATATCTGTCATGTGAATTTGAACAGATTTGTTAAACTCTGTTTTCTCTCTTATAAAATGGGAGCTAGGCATAATATTCACTTCAAAGCATTATTTTAAAGATTAAGTAAGTGAATCTATGTTAAACACTTTGAAGAGTGGAGCACATGACTCGCTGATCATGTGTTATTCTTATCCTACAAGTAATCTGCAATGGCTGTTTTATTTTTGTCTTTGACCAAGATCCAAACTTTTGAATTTTGTATTTATCCTGTGGTTATTAAATTGCTAGTGTTATTGTATTATAATGAGAGTGTATAGCTGTTTTGATTTTTCCTATGTGCAAATTTACTGGGGTACACTCTGAGGAATGATATGTTACAACTTTTATAAATGGCTCCTAGAAAGAAAGCTTACATTGTCTGTAAGATACAAAGTTTAACACACAGTTGAATGTGCTGCAGAATCATATCTGTGAGCTACTTTTAATCATTTGCAGCCTATTGAATGTCTCCATAGAGCCCCTCTACTCCAAACTAGTTGAAAGTCCTTGAACAAAATAGGAAGGACAGAGTAGCACCATGTTCCAGCCCCTACATATCCCATCCCTGACCTTATGTAATAGCCTCTCTAATGTCTGTCTCAGCATGCTTCTGCACAGTGTGCCTATTGCCTGTAGGGAAGGGAATCTCATGGCTCTTCTTGATCAGTGGTTTAGCTTCATGGCCACCTGAATTCCTAATGTCCAGGGAAGCTAAGGAGTAGGCTTGAGTAAAAGAATTTCAGAGAGATGGGAAATCAAGTCAGAAAAATTACAACATAATTGCTACTGGAGAGCGTATTAGTGTTTCATAATACATTCAAAAATACTCCGTTTTTTACAGCCATACATAGACTGGAACCTGCCTCACATTTTTTACTTCAATTCTCTAACTTAGTCATAGTGAACACATTAAAAGCAATGTCTGTAGTCAAAAGTCAGGGGACATCCATGATCCTGTGCTCATAAGACAACTGTTAAATGCATGATAGGAGAAAGGCAGAGGGAAATACACTACTGCTTCTCAAATTGTTTCTTTGAAGAAATTTTGAAGAGTAAATTTTGTTGGCACATTTGAAAAGATTTTACAACATAGTTAATAAAAAAAAAAACAAGCAACAATAAGTAAAACTCAATCACTACCTAAATATAAAAGTGACTCAATGTGTCTACAAAAGTATTCACTGCCATTGCTCTACCCACATAGTTCCCGTCACCTTTATATCACTGATTTTGGAAGACCTGGTATATAAGTTAGGATTAGATTAAGCTGTAAAAGACAGGACAAACAAAATAACAGAGGCTTAAATAAGATAATATTTTACTTCTGTCTCAGGTTAAGAAGCAGGGGCAGTTCTCCAAGAAAACAGTAAAATGTACAAATCCAGGGCTAAGTTAAGGTGGCTCCATGATCTGCATAAACCTGGGATCCTTCCATTTGAGACTGTGTCATCCCATGGTCCAACTCCAGCCAGCAAAGAGAAACAATGGAAGAAAGGAATACCCATCCCTTTAAAGACACTTTCCAGAAGTTTCACAAGACACTCTAGGTGCATCCCTGCAGCCAGAACTTGGTCACATGGCTATACACAACTGTAGGGAACCTTTATGAATGTGGCCAATGGCCCAGTTAAAAATACAGGGTTCCATTACTAATGCCAAAGAGGAAAGTAGATACTAGAGATACCAGTAGACTCTGCTACAAGTGGTTACTGCCCTGATCACATGTCTTGGGTAATCAAAAAGCAAAGCTCTTAGCTGTTCCAGTAACTACTCACTGTTATATTACATTACATTATACCCCTTACCTTTTTACTTAGTCAAGTTTAACCCTACTCTACGTGGAATGTGTGAATAGCTTAGTTGAATATCCTTTGTGACATTTCTTACAATAACAATATAGATACCTAATAAATAAAAAAATAAGTGATGATGAAATGTTCCAATCTTTGTGACCTACTTTGAATGATTTTATGGCACAATAGGTAAGTACTCCCTCCTTTTACATATGAGTCATCTTAGCAAAGCCAGCATCCTATCCTTCACTCAACAGCTATTTTTTGAGTACCACGTGGTTGAAAGTCTCTAGGCAAGGTTCTAGAGAATATAAATATGTCAATAAGACATCTTCCCTGTTAATCCAGGAGCTTATCATTTCCCAGATGGAAGTACTACATAGAGAGAATAGCTCTTGAGGTTCCATAAAGACAAGTACAAAATGTCCCATGAAGAAGGGCATTATTGCATTCAGTGGTGAGGGACTAGCAATAAACATGGATGAAAGCGGTGAGAATGTAAACGTCCTTAGAAGTAAAGGACCAATTTGCAGATGGAGATGAAGTTTCTTCCTTGGCGTCTCCTATGTTTTAATCTGCCTGTAATTTGTAACATCTACCTGCAATTCTTTTCTCATGGTAACTTAAGTAGAAAATAAGTGTAGAGTATAATTTTCCATTCTTTGCTTCTAGGTATCGACTCATTGGCTCTCCTTCCGCAGCTTGTCTCCTCTTGGGCAGTACGGTCACTTGGGATAAGGAAGCACCTATGTGTGAGGGTGAGTTGAAGTGGTTTTTTTTTTCCCTCAGTTCCCTCTGTTCCATCCAAATCTGTCCTGTGTTACAAAGTGGAAATCCAGTCCATCTTGCAGAGAGTAGTCTCTCAGATATTCAAAACTTGGAGTCATGTGCTGCATAGTCCTCCAGGTGTTTCTTTATTTTAGGAGGTTATTTTCTGGAACTCACGTAAAATTGCCTTCCTTTCCTAATTTGATAGTAAACACTTTCCAGGGTAAAAATTTTCCTCATGACTAAATTTAAAAGACAGTGAAAAAAATAAAATTTGTCTCTACCACCTCTTAATAGCACATTATAAGCCCAAGAAGTAGATTACTGCCTTCCTTATTATTTTTACTCTGAAAAATGAAATAAGATCTCATAAATCTTAATGATTGCCCTAAGCCACAGGTCATCTTGCACTTTATCCTTTCTTCAAATTCTTCCAGGTTCATGCCCTGGTTGTATTTGTTCTTTATTAGTTGACCCTGCATCTTTTCAGTGAGATGTTGTAAGGTGAACTTCCAAAACTCTGAGGAGCATGGATGGGTGACAGATTGCAAATTGGTAAAATATTAAGGCTGGAAGAAATCAGGATCACACACAGAACTGATGACAAGTGAAAGTGGGCATAAACATCTGGAAGGCTTATGAGCAATATATACAAAAGCCTTAATGTAAATGCCCTTTCACCTAGTAATTCTATTTCCCAGAATTTATCCCAAGGAAATAATCATGGAATTTTCCCATGATTTTGGTCCACAGGCACTCAGTGCAACAATATTTAGGACAACAGAAAATGTTAAAAATCTAAATGCTCAGCATGATTGGAAAACAGCTGATGGAAGAAGTTTGATAAGTTTTGAAGAAAGAAAGGCAAAAGTATGCCATGAGAAATTGGAGATTGAGATGCCTCACCCTTGTGGAAACAGATAGTGTATTTATGTTATCTACATGCCTGAATATTATTCAGCCACCAAATATGATCCTGTAGAAAATATATTCATAGCCACAGGAGCATATGAATATATACATATCTGAAACAATATACATTAAGTTGCTAAAAATCGTTCTTTTTGGACCATCGTCATTTTCTTCTTTTTGCTTGTCCATATTTTATAAATTTTCCCTAAGAAATGTGTTCATTATATTCACAAGTATTCATAAAAAGAAAATAACATTGGCTTTTCAAGATTCAAAGAAATGGTTGAGGAGCCATATACAAGGTGTCTCCTTTACCTGCCAAAAATTTAAAATTCTCTGAAAAAAATTCAAAATAGGAAGATACCATCAATTACCATATCAATTTTCCAGGGGGATGTCTTTCATGAAAAATGTTTCCACATCTCTATTTATAGGTCAATAAACCTTTAACTGAGTCAGTATTGGTTACCCATATACGTGTATGCAAACATGTATGTAGGCACTTACATGAGTATTTAAAAATTATTATGTGATGATAGAACATAGTAATCATTTGCCATTTACCTCTGAATCTGTGAATATTTCATTTCTCGTGCCTTATCTTGTATATTTCTTTTCTCCCTTTTTTTTGAAATATATTTGACATACAGCATTGTGTAAATTTAAAGCGTACAGCATGTTAATTTGTTACTATCATAAATTGTAATATGATGCCATTGTAGTGATAATTAACACTTCTATCACTTTAACATAATTATCCTTTCTTTTTAGTAGTTAGAATAATTAAGTTCTCATCTCCTAGCACATTTGATGATCATCATACAATATTGTCTAATGCAATGTGCTGTGCATTATATCCCTAAGCGTTTCTTTACTACTCATTGGAAGTTTGTACTATTAAACAACATCTGTCCTGTCTCGCCACACCCTGACCCCTGGTAATCACCATTTTATTCTCTATTTTTACAAGTTTGGCTTTTTTTACATTCCACATGTAAGTGGTACTGTATAATACTTGTCTTTCTCTCTCTGACTTATGTCACTTGGCATAACGTACTCGAAGTCTCTCCATGTTGCAGCAAATGGCAGGATGTCCTCCTCTCTCATGGCCAAATAATATTCCATTGTATGTAGGCACCACATCTTCTTTATCCATTCATCTATTGTTGGACACAGTTGTTTACAAAGCTTGGCTGTTGTAAATAATGCTGCAATGAGATGGGCTGCATATATGTTTTTGGGCTTTGTTTATTCATTTGAGAGAGAGAGGGAGCACAAGCAAGTGCATGAGAAGGGGGGGGCAGAGGGAGAGGGAGAAGCAGACTCCCCACTAAGCAGGGGGCCTGATGCTGGGCTTGATCCCAGGACCCCAGGATCATGACCTGAGCCAAGGGCAAGGCTTAACCGACTGAGCCACCCCAGGCGCCCCATATGTTTTTGAGTTAGTGTTTTACTTTTCTTTGGATAAATACCCAGAAGTGGAATCATATGGGTAACTGGATCATATGGGAGTCCTATTTTTAAATTTTTTAGGACCCTCAATACTGTTTTCCATTGTAGCTGCCTCAATTGTGTACAGGAGTTATCTTTTCCACACCCTCATCAGCACTTGTTAAAATTTGTCTTCTTGCTGATGGCCATTCCACTGGGCATGGAGTGACACCTCATTGTGGTGTAGATTTACATTTCCCTGATGATTGGTGATGTTGAGCATCTTTTCATGTACCCGTTGGCCATTTCTGTCTTCTTAAGAAAAAGGTGTATTTAGGGTTTTTTGCCCATTTTTTTACTGAAGTATAATTAACATACAGTATTATATCAGTTTCAGGTGTACAATATAATGATTCAACAATTCTATGCCTTACTCAGTGCTCAGCAAGATAAGTGTACCCTTGCCCTTCTTAAATCAGATTGTTTGGGTTTTGTTATTGAGTTGTATGAGTCCTTTGTATATTTTGGAAATTAACCCCTTATCTGATATATTGCTTGCAAAATGCTCTTCCGTCCTGTAGGTTGCCTCTTCATTTTGTTAATTGTCTCTTTTGCTGTGCAAAAGTTTTCAGGTTTCTTGTAGTCCCATTTGTTGATTTTGCTCATTTGTGCTTTTAGTGTCATATCCAAAAAGTCATTGCCAAGACCAATGTCAAGGACACTCTTCTCTTCACTTTCTTCTGGGAGTCTTGTAGCATCAGGTCTTATATTTAAGCCTTTGATCCATTTTGAGTGAATTTTTTTTGAGTGCTGCTCTTGGCTCTCTTGTCAACTATAAATTGGCTGTATAACTAGAAACTTCATTCTGAGCTCTCTATTCTGTTCTAATGGCCCTTGTATCCGATTTTGTGCCAGTACCATACTGTTTTTATTACTGTAGCCTTGTAGTGTAGTTTGAAATCAGAATGTGATACCTGAAGCTTTGTTCTTATTAATCAAAATTGCTTTGGCCAATCTGGGTCTTTGTGTGTTGATTTGTGTTTACGTGGTGGTTCCAGACAAATTTTAGGATTTTTTTTTTTCTATTTCTATGAAGAATGCCATTGGTATTTTGATGTGGATTGTGTTGAATCTATAGATGGGTTTGGGTAGTATAGATGTTTTCACAATATTTATTTTTCCAATCTATGAACATAGGTTGTCTTTCCATTTGTTTGTGTCTTGTCTGATTTCTTTCAGCCAGGTCTTGTAGTTCTCATTATACAGATTTTTCACTTACTTGGTTAAACTTATTCCTAAGTATTTTATTCTTTTTGATGTTATTATTAATGGGAAAGTTTCTTGATTTCTTTTCCAGATGTTTCATTCTTAGTGTATAGAAAAGCAAATGATTACTGTATCTTGATTTCATATCCTGCAACTTTACTGAAATCACTGATTAGTTCTAAGTGTTTTTTGTTTGAGTTTTTTGGATTTTCACTCTACAGAATCATATCATCTGCAGATAGTGACAGTTTTACTTGTTCCCTCCCAGTTTGTGTGAATTTTTTTTTTTTTTAACTTTGGATAGTTTATTCTACATGCAACCTTCTCCTTTACATATACTCACATCAGGCATATATCACTTAAATCGCATAGATCTTGAATATTTTCTACATTAATATGTGACAGGATGAAAATAGGGTTAGAGTGCTTTCACGTTTTTACACATCTTCATTTTACCATATTTAAGTATTCCAGTTCTGATTTATATCTTTTTTTTAATTTTTTTATTGTTATGTTAATCACCATATATTACATCATTAGTTTTTGATGTAGTGTTCCATGATTCATTGTTTGTTCATAACACCCAGTGCTCCATGCAGAATGTGCCCTCTTTAATACCCATCACCAGGCTAACCCATCCCCCTACCCTCCCTCCTCTAGAACCCTCAGTTTGTTTTTCAGAGTCCATCATCTCTCATGGTTCATCTCCCCCTCTGACTTACTCCCCTTCATTCTTCCTCT
Source organism: Zalophus californianus (assembly GCF_009762305.2). Taxonomy (NCBI): domain Eukaryota; kingdom Metazoa; phylum Chordata; class Mammalia; order Carnivora; family Otariidae; genus Zalophus; species Zalophus californianus. Next base: position 33,830,343 of record NC_045604.1, read on the forward strand.
CCTGTTATCTTCTTCTTTTTCTTTTTTCTTAAAATATGTTGCGTTATTTGTTTCAGAAGTACAGATCTGTGATTCAACAGTCTTGCACAACTCACAGTGCTCACCGTAGCACATACCCTCCCCAATGTCTATCACCCAGCCACCCCATCCCTCCCACCCCCAACTACTCCAGTAACACTCAGTTTATTTCCTGAGATTAAGAACTCCTCATATCAGTGAGGTCATATAATACATGTCTTTCTCTGATTGACTTATTTCACTAAGCATAAGACCCTCCAGTTCCATCCACGTCGTTGCAAATGGCAAGATCTCATTCCTTTTGATGGCTGCATAATATTTCATTGTGTATATATACCACATCTTCTTTATCCATTCATCTGTCAATGGACATCTTGGCTCTTTCCACAGTTTGGCTATTGTGGACATTGCTGCTATAAACATTGGGGTGCACGTACCCCTTTGGGTCCCTACATTTGTATCTTTGTGATAAATACCCAGTAGTGCAATTGCTGGATCGAATGGTAGCTCTAATTTCAACTGTTTGAGGAACCTCCATACTGTTTACCAGAGGGGTTGCACCAGCTTGCATTCCCACCAACAGTGTAGGAGGGTTCCCCTTTCTCCACATCCGCGCCAACATCTGTCGTTCCCTGACTTGTTAATTTTAGCCATTCTGACTGGTGTGAGGTGGTATCTGATGGAGGTTTTGATTTGGATTTCCCTGATGCCGAGCGATGTTGAGCACTTTTTCATGTGCCTGTTGGCCATTTGGATGTCTTCTTTGGAAAAATGTCTGTTCATGTCTTCTGCCCATTTCTTGATTGGATTAGTTGTTCTTTGGGTGTTGAGTTTGATAAGTTCTTTATAGATTTTGGATACTAGCCCTTTATCTGATCTGTCATTTGCAAATATTTTCTCCCATTCTGTCGGTTGTCTTTTGGTTTTGTGGACTGTTTCTTTTGCTGTGCAAAAGCTTTTTATCTTGATGAAATCCCAATAGTTCATTTTTGCCCTGGCTTCCCGTGCCTTTGGCGATGTTTCTAGGAAGAAGTTGCTGCGGCTGAGGTCGAAGAGGTTGCTACCTGTGTTCTCCTTTAGGATTTTGATGGACTCCTGTCTCACGTTTAGGTCTTTCAACCATTTGGAGTCTATTTTTGTGTGTGGTGTAAGGAAATGGTCCAGTTTCATTCTTCTGCATGTGGCTGACCAATTTTCCCAACACCATTTGTTGAAGAGACTGTCTTTTTTCCATTGGACATTCTTTCCTGCTTTGTCAAAGATAAGTTGACCATAAAGTTGAGGGTCCATTTCTGGGCTCTCGATTCTGTTCCATTGATCTATGTGTCTGTTTTTGTGCCAGTACCATACTGTCTTGATGATGACAGCTTTGTAATAGAGCTGGAACTCCGGAATTGTGATGCCGCCAGCTTTGCTTTTCTTTTTCAATATTCCTCTGGCTATTCGGGGTCTCTTCTGGTTCCATACAAATTTTAGGATTATTTGTTCCATTTCTTTGAAAAAAGTGGATGGTATTTTGATGGGGATTGCATTGAATGTGTAGATTGCTCTAGGTAGCATTGACATCTTCACAATGTTGGTTCTCCCAATCCATGAGCATGGAACGTTTTTCCATTTCTTTGTGTCTTCTTCAATTTCTTTCATGAGTATTTTGTAGTTTTCTGAGTACAGATCCTTTGCCTCTTTGGTTAAATTTATTCCTAGGTATCTTATGGTTTTGGGTGCAATTGTAAATGGGATCGACTCCTTGATTTTTCTCTCTTCTGTCTTGTTGTTGGTGTATAGGAATGCCACTGATTTCTGTGCATTGATTTTATAGCCTGCTACTTGACTGAATTCCTGTATGAGTTCTAGCAGTTTTGGGGTGGAGTCTTTTGGGTTTTCCACATACAGTATCATATCATCTGCAAAGAGTGAGAGTTTGACTTCCTCTTTGCCGATTTGGATGCCTTTGATTTCTTTTTGTTGTCTGATGGCTGTGGCTAGGACTTCTAATACTATGTTGAATAGCAGTGGTGAGAGTGGACATCCCTGCCACGTTCCTGACCTTAGGGGAAAAGCTCTCAGCTTTTCCCCATTGAGAATGATATTCGCTGTAGGTTTTTCATAGATGGCTTTTATGATATTGAGGTATGTACCCTCTAACCCTATACTCTGAAGAGTTTTGATCAAGAAAGGATGCTGTACTTTGTCAAATGCTTTTTCTGCATCTATTGAGAGGATCATATGATTCTTGTTCTTTCTTTTGTTCATGTATTGTATCACGTTGATTGATTTGCGGATGTTGAACCAGCCTTACAGCCCAGGGATAAATCCCACTTGGTCGTGGTGAATAATCCTTTTAATGTACTGTTGGATCCTATTGGCTAGTATTTTGGTGAGAATTTTTGCATCCATGTTCATCAAGGATATTGGTCTGTAATTCCCCTTTTTGATGGGGTCTTTGTCTGGTTTTGGGATCAAGGTAATGCTGGCCTCATAAAATGAGTTCGGAAGTTTTCCTTCCATTTCTATTTTTTGGAACAGTTTCAGGAGAATAGGTATTAATTCTTCTTGAAATGTCTGATAGAATTCCCCTGGGAAGCCATCTGGCCCTGGGCTTTTGTTTCTTGGGAGATTTTTGATGACTCCTTCAATTTCCTTAGTGGTTATAGGTCTGTTCAGGTTTTCTATTTCTTCCTGGTTCAATTTTGGTAGTTGATACATCTCTAGGAATGCACCCATTTCTTCTAGGTTATCTAATTTGCTGGCATAGAGTTGCTCATAATATGTTCTTATGATTGTTTTTATTTCTTTGGTGTTGGTTGTGATCTCTCCTCTTTCATTCATGATTTTGTTGATTTGGGTCATTTCTCTTTTGTTTTTGATAAGTCTGGCCAGGGGTTTATCAATCTTGTTAATTCTTTCAAAGAACCAGCTCCTAGTTTCGTTGATCTGTTCTACTGTTCTTTTGGTTTCTAGTTCATTGATTTCTGCTCTGATCTTTATTATTTCTCTTCTCCTGCTGGGTTTAGGCTTTATTTGCTGTTCTTTCTCCAACTCCTTTAGGTGTAGGGTTAGGTTGTGTATTTGAGACCCTTCTTGTTTCTTGAGAAAGGCTTGTATTGCTATATACTTTCCTCTCAGGACTGCCTTTGCTGTATCCCAAAAATTTTGAACAGTTGTGTTTTCATTTTCATTGGTTTCCATGAATTTTTTTAATTCTTCTTTAATTTCCTGGTTGACCCATTCATTCTTTAGTAGGATGCTCTTTAGCCTCCATGTATTTGAGATCTTTCCGACTTTCCTCTTGTGATTGAGTTCTAGTTTCAAAGCATTGTGGTCTGAAAATATGCAGGGAATGATCCCAGTCTTTTGGTACTGGTTGAGACCTGATTTGTGACCTAGGACGTGATCAATTCTGGAGAATGTTCCATGGGCACTAGAGAAGAATGTGTATTCCGTTGCTTTGGGATGGAATGTTCTGAATATGTATGTGAAGTCCATTTGGTCCAGTGTGTCATTTAAAGTCTTTATTTCCTTGTTGATATTTTGCTTAGATGATCTGTCCATTTCAGTCAGGGGGGTGTTAAAGTCCTCCACTATTATTGTACTGTTGTCAATGTGTTTCTTTGCTTTTGTTATTAATTGCCTTATATAATTGGCTGCTCCCATGTTCGGGGCATAGATATTTACAATTGTTAGATCTTCTTGTTGGATAGACCCTTTAAGTAGGATATAGTGTCCTTCCTCATCTCTTATTACAGTCTTTGTTTTAAAATCTAGTTTGTCTGATATAAGGATGGCCACCCCAGCTTTCTTTTGGTGTCCATTAGCATGGTAAATGGTTTTCCACCCCCTCACTTTCAATCTGGGGGTGTCTTTGGGTCTAAAATGAGTCTCTTGCAGACAGCATATGGATGGGTCTTGTTTTTTAATCCAATCTGATAGCCTGTGTCTTTTGATTGGGGCATTGAGCCCATTTACATTCAGGGTAACTATTGAAAGGTATGAATTTAGTGCCATTGTATTGCCTGTAAGGTGACTGTTAACTGTATGTTGTCTGTGTTCCTTTCTGATCTTTGCTGCTTTTAGGCTCTCTCTTTGCTTAGAGGACCCCTTTCAATATTTCTTGGAGGGCTGGTTTCGTGTTTGCAAATTCCTTTAGTTTTTGTTTGTTCTGGAAGCTTTTTCTCTCTCCTTCTATTTTCAATGACAGCCTAGCTGGATATAGTATTCTTGGCTGCATATTTTTCTCGTTTAGTGCTCTGAAGATATCTTGCCAGTCCTTTCTGGCCTGCCAGGTCTCTGTGGATAGGTCTGTTGCCAATCTAATGTTTCTACCATTGTAGGTTACATATCTCTTCTCCCGAGCTGCTTTCAGGATTTTCTCTTTGTCTCTGAGACTCGTAAGTTTTACTATTAGATGTCGGGGTGTTGACCTATTATTATTGATTTTGAGAGGGGTTCTCTGTGCCTCCTGGATTTTGATGCCTGTTTCCTTCCTCACATTAGGGAAGTTCTCTGCTATTATTTGCTCCAATATACCTTCTGCCCCTCTCTCTCTCTCTTCTTCTTCTGGGATCCCAATTATTCTAATGTTGTTTCGTCTTATCGTATCACTTATCTCTCGAATTCTGCCCTCGTGATCCTGTAGTTGTTTCTCTCTCTTTTTCTCAGCCTCTTTATTTTCCATCATTTGGTCTTCTATATCACTGATTCTCTCTTCTGCCTCATTTATCCTAGCATTTAGTGCCCCCATTTTTGATAGCACCTCATCAATAGTCTTTTTGATTTCGACTTGGTTAGATTTTAGTTCTTTTATTTCTCCAGAAAGGGTTTCTCTAATAACTTCCATGCTTTTTTCAAGCCCAGCTAGTATCTTTAAAGTCATGATTCTGAACTCTAGGTCCAACATCATACTAATGTCCGTATTGAGTAGGTCCCTGGCTGACGGTACTACCTCTTGTTCTTTTTGCTGAGGTGATTTTTTTCGTCTTGTCATTTTGTCCAGAGGAGAATAGATGAATGAGAGAACCAAATGCTAACAGGTTTACAACGTCCCCAGCAAATATACTGTATACAAATCAGAAAAGACCTGAAACCAGGGGAAAAGAAAGGGAAAGAAAGAAAAAAGAAAGAGAAAAAAAAAAAAAGAAAAAAAGATAAAAACAAAAACAGAACAATACAAAAAAAGCAGAATATGTTCAAATATGATCAGGCTAGTGCATAGATCAGTGCCACACACTAGATTTTGGGCATATTTTGGTCTGTTAGAAAAAAGTGCCTCCTAAAATTTTAAAGGAAGAAAGACATATATGTACAAAATAAGGGTTGATACAATGAAGGGATGGAAGATGACTGTAAAGATGAAAATTATAAAAGATTTTATAAAAGGATTTGATAAGATAAGAAGTTGTTTGAAAAAAGAAAGATTTAAGAAAAAAAAAAGGAAAAAGGGAGAGAATGTGATCAGGCAGGAGACTAGAACAAAGCCATAAACTAGTGATTTAGGGTATATTTTGATCTGTTAGAAGAAACTGTATCTCAAAATTTTAAAGAGAGAACAACTTATATATATATGCCAAAAATAAGGGTAACTACTATGAAGGGATAAAATATGACTCTAAAAATGAAAAATAAAAAATGTTTTTTTTTAAAAGGGATTAATAAGATGTTGGTTGAAAAAGGGAAAAAGAAAAATAAAAAAAAAAACAGTTAACAAAAATTAACTTTTTTTTTTAAGATTTTATTTATTTATTTATTTGAGAGAGAGAATGAGAGAGAGAGCATGGGGGGGGAGGGTCAGAGGGAGACGCAGACTCCCTGCTGAGCAGAGAGCCCGATGTGGGACTCGATCCCGGCACTCCAGAATCATGACCTGAGCCGAAGGCAGTCGCTTAACCAACTGAGCCACCCAGGTGCCCAAAAATTAACTTTGATGAACTAATGAATCATGGTAAAAAAAAGGCCATGAATTCTATGTGCAGTATTCCCCTAGCGCTGGAGTTCTCCCGTTCTCCTTGATCGGTAAACTTGGTCTTGGCTTGCTGGCTGTTCGTGCTGATCCTCTGGGGGAGGGTCCTGTTGCTGTGGTTTCCAAATGTCTTTGCCGGAGGCGGAATTGCCCCGCCCTTGTCGGTCTGGGCTAAGGAAGCTGCTCGGGTTTGCTCTCAGGAGCTTTTGTTCCCTGCAAGCTCTCAGTACAGCTTTGGAGGACCAGGGTGAAAATGGTGGCCTCCCAATCTCCACCTGGAGGAGCCGAGAACTCGGGGCCCCGCTCCTCAGTTCGCCGCCAGAGAAAAGCAATCACTCCCGTCTCCCTGGTCTCCAGCCGCACTCCGTGCTCACCCGGCCTGTGACCCAGCGTTTCTATCTCTGGCACCCGACCCCGTGTGGAGTCTCCAAACCCAGCAGATCCCTGCGGTGCGCTCCCGCGCCGCTCCTCCCCTTGGAGGAAGGGGAGTCTCCCCAGCTCTGCCGCTTGTTGGGTCCCTGCTGGAGGAGCAGTGGCCCGACTGGGCCGCGGATCACAGTTTATGGCCACCCCGAGCTGAGAGCCCGCGCCTCGGCTCCGTCCCTGCAGCCGGCTTCCCCGCTCCGGTATCTGGGAGCTCTGCCTCACTCAGGCACCCCCGGTCTTTCTGTGACCCCAAGGGTCCTGAGACCACACTGTCCCGTGAGGGTTCCAACCCTGCTTAGCCACTGCAGCGATGTCCCTCAGCCGAGCCAACTTCTAAAAGTTCCGATTCTGTGCTCCGCGGCTCTAGCACTTGCCAGAAGCGGCCGGCGGAGGCCCCTCCCCCGCCGTCTATCCTCCCGAATATCGCCTCGGATTCACTTCTCCGCACGCCCTACCTTCCAGTAAGTGGTCGCTTCTCTGTTCAGAGAGTTGTTGCTACTCTCCTCTTCGATCTCCTGTTGAGTTTGTAGGTGTTCCGAATGGTTTGATCCCTATTCAGCTGAATTCCTGAGACCAGACGAAATCTAGGTCTCCTACTCCTCCGCCATCTTGCCTACCCTCTGTGTGACTTTTATTTTGTTGTTTTGCCTAATTGCTCTAGCTAAGATGTCCAGTACCACACTGAGTAAGGGTGGTAAGAGTGGGCACCCTTGTCCTGTTCCTGATCTTAGAGAAAAAACTTCCCATTTTTCTCCACTGGGTATAATGTTAGTCACGGGTTTGTCACATATGACCTTTATTACATTAGGGTATGTTCCTTCTATACCCAATCTGCCAAGGGTTTTTATCATGAAGGATATTGTATTTTGTCAAATACTCTTTTCTGCCTCTATTGAGATGATCATATGACTTAAAATTTTTCGTTTTATTCTGTGATGGTTATATTTATTGACTTGTGTTTGTTGAAGCATCCTTACATCCCAGGGATAAATCCCCCTTGATCATAGTGTATAATCCTCTTTATGTGTTTGAATTGGGCTTGCTAATATTTTGTTGAGAACTTTGCATCTATATCATCAAGGTTATTGGTCTACAGTTTACTTTTCTTGTGGTGTCCTGATCTGGCATTGGTGTCAGGGTAATCTAATGCTGGTCTCATAGAATGAGGTTAGACATATTCTCATCTCCACAGTTGTTTGGAAAGGTTTGAGAGGGGTTGGTATTAATTTTTCTTTGAACGTTTGGTAGAATTCATCAGTGAAGCTATCAGCCCAAGAGTTTTCAATGTTGAGAGGTTTTTGGTAGTATACTGAGTATCTTTTTGCTAGTTATTGGTCCCTTCAGATTTTCTATTTCTTTTTTTTTTTAAGATTTGATTTATCTATTTGAGAGAGAGAGCACACAAGCAGGGAGGAGCACCAGGCAGAGGGAGAGGGAGAAGCAGACTCCCCACTGAACAGGAAGCCCACTGAGGGGGCTCAATCCCCAGACCCTGGGATCATGACCTGAGCCGAAGGCAGACACTTAACCAACTGAGCCACCTAGGCACTCCTAGATTTTCTATTTCTTCCTGAGTTGGTCTTGGTAGTTTTTATGTTTCTAGAAATTTATCCATTTCTTCTAGGTTATTTAATTTGTGGCATATAATTGTTCATAATAATATCTTATGGTCCTGTGTATTTCTGTTGTAATGTCTCCTTTTTCATTTCTAATTTTATTTATTTGAGTCTTCTCTCTCTCTCTCTTTTTAGTTAGTCCTGCTAAAAGTTTGTTAATTTTGTTTATCTTTACATAAAACCAGCTTTTAGTTTTGTTGATATCGTCTATTGTTTTTCTGTTCTCTATTTCATTTATTTCCACTCTGATCTTATTGTTTCCTTTCTTCTGATAACTTTGGGCTTAATCTGTTCTTCTTTCTCTGGTTCCTTGAAGTGTAAAGTAAGGTTGTTTATTTGAGATCTTTCCGGTTTCTTACTATATGCATTTATCACTATAAAGTTTCCTCTCAGAACTGCTTTGGTGGCATCCCATAAGATTTGGTATGTTGTATTTCCATTTTTATTTGTCTTGTGATCATTTTTTAATTTCCTTTTTAATTTCTTCTTTGAGCCATTGGTTGTTCAGAAGTGGGTTGTTTAGTTTCCACATAGTTTTTAGTTTCCACATAGATTTTCCAGTTTTCCTCTTGTTGTAGATTTCTAAAAAAAAAAAACGTCTATTGTGGTCAGAAAAAAAATAGTTGGTATGATTTCAGTCATCTTAAATTTGCTGAAATTTGTTTCGTGCCCTATCATATGATCTATCCTGGAAAATGTTTTGTGTGCACTCAGGAAGAATGTGTATTCTGCTGCTGTTGGATGGAATGTTCTATATCTATCTGTCAAGTCCATTTGTTCTAGAGTATGGTTCAATTCCAATGTTTCCTTGTTAATTTTCTGTCTGATCTATCCATTGTTCATATAGAGGAACTGAAGTCCCCTATTATTATTGTATAGTTGTCTATTTCTCCCTTTAGATCCCTGTGTATTTGCCTAATAGATTTAGTGCTTTGATGTTGGGTGTGTATATACTTAAAATTATTATATCTTCTACATAGATTGGCCCTTTTATCACCTTATAATGGCCTTCTTTGTCTCTTGTTATCATTTTTGGCATGAAGTCTGTGTTGTCTTATATAAAGTATGGGTATTCCCATGTTCTTTGATTTCCACTTGCATAGAGTATCCTCCATCCCTTCACTTTGAGCCTATGTGTGTCTTCAGAGCTGAAATGAATTTCCTGTGGGCAGCATGTAATTGGGTCTTATTTCTTATCAAATTCAACTACTCTGAATTCAGCTGAATCTGTGCCTTCAGCTACTCTGGGCCTTGTGATTGGTGAATTCATCCATTTGTATTTAGAGTAACTATTGCTACATAAGGACTTATTACTGCCATTGTATCATTTGCCTTCGGGTTGTCTTGTTCCTTCTTTGTTTCTTTTTCCCTCTGTTTCTATCTTTGCAAAAATGGTGATTTCCTATGGTGATTTGGTCATCCACCTCATTTTTTATGTTTTATGACTCTAGATTTTTGCTTTGCGGTTACCACATGGCTTATACAAAGTGTCTCATAGAGAAAATAGTCCTTTTTATGCTGATTAACGCCTTATCTTTTTGTGTTGTTGGTATAACAAAATGTTGATTTATTTAATCCTTTTAAATCTGCAGTCTGAGTCAATGATTCACTTACTTATGTCCTGATCAACCCAGATCACTGGTAAAATTAAAGAATGCATACAGACTTTTGATATAAAAAAGGCAAATGTAGACTCTAGTAAGGATCTGTTGTTTTTAGCTGCCCAACATCCACTATTCTTATGATGGCACCTGAGTTTCCTGTGTGGTGGAACTGCCTGTTCTCCTACTGTGGGTCCACGTGGTACACATCTAGTAATTAAGAGTAGTCCTTTTCTGTCCTGCTTCACAAATGTGTAATCCCAGGCAGACCAATGACAGTGGGGTCCTGGACTTAGCTGGAACTATTACACAAGAAGCTCTCACTCCAGGCGGACCAGAAAGCTGGCAGAACATCAGTCTGGAGCCTCTGGTGGCCATCATTTTGCCTGAGCATGAAGCCAACTGAACCCTTCAAAAACAGGTTTTAGAGAAAACCTTAAAACTACAACTGAGGCGCTAGATCTTAAAAGCTCAAAACGCCAGGGTCTTATCATTGTCAGATTATGATGTTATAATGCCATCTCTAAAAATAAATACACACTCATCCCAGAGTCTCCAAAATCATTTTATTTTTTTAAAGATTTTATTTATTTATTTGAGAGAGAGAGAATGAGAGATAGAGAGCACGAGAGGGAAGAGGGTCAGAGGGAGAAGCAGACTCCCTGCTGAGCAGGGAGCCCGATGTGGGACTCGATCCCGGGACTCCAGGATCATGACCTGAGCCGAAGGCAGTCGCTTAACCAACTGAGCCACCCAGGCGCCCTCCAAAATCATTTTAGACTCTAACCTCTTTCTAGGAAGTAGCAAAATAAAAGAGCATTTTTAGTAGTCTGACAAAAAACTGTCCATTATTCTCGACATTAAGAATTGAATGCAATGATTTAAAGAAAAATAAACATTATTGTTTGCCTAATATAATCAGAATCATGTGGTTTCTAGTGATTAGAATCTCATCATGCTTGGAAATGAACAGAAGACGGTAGCTGAGAAGCACATCCCCTCATAAAAGACACCAAAACAGAATGCTTAGGATGACTAATATTAAGTTTTGAACATAGTACAGTTTTCCTTAGAGGAAACAATCTTAGTTTCTAAAGAGCAATCACTGCTGTCATCGTGATTCCTGATTTCAGTGGCTGTACACTGTGTATGTGTGTGCCACACTTAGGACAAGGAAAGTACCTGTCAAATAAGAAACTACTCTTCACACAGTAGTAACAGAACATATGCTCACCTCCTCTGGTCTGAGGCATGCGGGGGCCGCTCTCGGCACAGAGAACACTGTTTGCCGCTGGTGGCTAATGTCTTGTCACTGTTGGGAACACCAGTAAGAGGAAGACATCATGAAGATCACTCAGCTTTCAACTTCTGGATATTAATACGTGGTAAGAGAAAAATCCGAAACTCAGCAAAACCATGCCAGAAAAATTCCCTGGTCAGATACTCAAAGCCAACTTCACATTTTGTTTCGGGGCTTGTGACATACAGAACGAATGGCTAGGGAACGTTCTGGCAAAGTTGCAAACTTGCCCCTCTGAAGGAAAATCAGGAAATTAATCAGCCCACCTAATTTCAAAAGTTCAACCATGATATTCACGCGCTGCCTGGCTTTGCCAAATGACGCCAAATGGCGGTTTTGAAACAAGTGGTGGCCATGCTGTTGTAGCCACTGAGGCTGGTACCTGGGCTTCGGGGAAACATCGTTTTTTGTACTGAACATGCAAAATGGAATGTCCCACGGTGGCATCTTTAGAGTAAACGGTCAATCGCAACAAGAAAAGCCACAAGAACCCTTTCACCTCTGGTTCAAAGTGGGCGAAGGGACCTGGCTTAAATCCATGAAAGCAGAGAGTAAACTGGGGCCAAACCAGCTGCTCCAGAGCCTTTTAAGTTCAAGTGCATCCAGCTGACTTACTCTTAGCACTCTGTTTGTCCTCTTTGTGTTTTCTCTGGAAGCCATGTCTTCTCTGGAGGTCTCTTAGGAGTCTACGAAATGCCCCCATTCCACGTCACTTTTTCTGAAACATTCTCTGGGAAGCTTGGCTTCTCCTAGCAGAACCTGGATCACCCAGGCTTCTGGACCTGGCGGGCTTCAGAACCGATAACGCCTTATCTTCATTCACCTATAAAGCTTCCAGCCTTCTACTCCTCCTCTTTTATATTTTTGTTGTTAGTTTACTTCTTTTCATGCTGTGAAGTCATTGTGAAATTATAGTAGGTACAGTTCTATTGAATGCTCTTTTCTGTGAGCTTTAATATTATAATTAGGTGGTTAACAATAGAGAGTTACGGTTTTCGGTTTATTCTTCACCTTTGCTAGAGTACTGTGTATTTTCACTTGCTGTTATGTCACTCACTGATGTCTTTTCATTTCAGCTGAAGACCTTTCAACACTTCTTGTAAGGCAGGTCTCGCGGTGGTGGTGACCCTCCCTCAGTTTTTGTTTTTCTGGGAAAGCTTTTATTTCTCTTTCACATCTGAAGGCTAATCTTGCTAGATAACGTATTGTTGGCGGGCAATTTTTCTTTCACCACTTTGAATATATTGTTCCTCGCTTCCCCTTGATCATTGATTTTTGGCAGTTTCATTACAAGATATTTTGGGGAGGTTTGGGCGCCTGGGTGGCTCAGTCGTTAAGCATCTGCCTTTGGCTCAGGTCATGATCCCAGGGTCCTGGGATTGAGTCCTGCCTTGGGCTCCCTGCTCGGCGGGAAGCCTGCTTCTCCCTCTTCCCCACTTGTGTTCCCTCTCACTGTGTCTGTCTCTGTCAAATAAATGAATAAAATCTTTTTTTTAAAAAGATATTTTAGGGAGGGTCTTTTTGCAATGAGATAATAGGGTGTTCTAGTAGCTTCTTGGCTTTATATGTTTAATTCCTTCCCCATATTAGGGAAGTTCTCAGCTACTATTTTTCTAAAGATACTTCTTGCTCCCTTCTCCCTCTCTTCTTCTTCTGGTGGACCCATTGTCCTTATATTTGTTTTTCTCATATCTAATACCTCTCATAGGGTTTCATCGCTTTTTTAAAAATCTTAGTTCTCACTCCTCTTATGAGTTATTTCTAAATTTCTATCCTCCAGGTCACTAACCTATTCTTAATCTGATCTGTCCTATTTCCTAAACTCTCTAACCTATTCTTCATTGGATTCATTGAATTCGTCATCTCCAGAATTTCTGTCTGGTTTGTTGGTTTGTTGGTTTGTTTTAGAGATATAGAAAACTTTATTGTTCATAAAATAAAAGGGTGGTTTAGTTGTGTCTGGTTCTTTTTTTAATTTCAATCTCTTTGATAAAGAACTCTTCCTTTTTTTCAAAGTTTTACTTAAACTCTAGTTAGTTAATATACAGTGCAATATTGGTTTCAGGAGTAGAATCCAGTGATTCATCATTTATATATAACACCCTGCGCTCATCATAACAAGTGCCCTTCTTCATACCCATCACCTATCTATCCCATCCCTCACCCACCTCCCTCCATCAACCCTCAGTTTGTTCTCTATCCTTAAGAGTCTATTATGGGTAACACCTGGGTGGTTCAGTTGGTTAAGCATCTGTCTTTGGCTCAGGTCATGATCCCTGGGTCTTGGGACTGAGCCCTACATCGGGCTCCCTGCTCAGTGGGGAGTTTGTCTCTCCCTCTTTCCCAGCTCAGGCTCTCTCTCTCAAATAAATAAATAAAATCTTTAAAAAAAAAAGTCTTATGGTTTGTCTCCCTCTATCTCCTTTTTTGTTTGTTTCCCATATCATATGTTCATGTTTTGTTTCTTAAATTCCACATACGAATGAAATCATATGGTATTTGTCTTTCTCTGATTGACTTATTTCATTTAGTATAATACAGTCTAGCTCCATCCACATGGTTGCAAATGGAAACATTTCATTCTTTTTGATGGCTGATAATCTATCATATATATATTTACATTTATATGTGTATATATATATATATACCACATCTTTGTAAAGAACTCTTTCTGTTCATTAATTTTATTCCCGAGTTCACTGAATTGCCTTCCTGAGTTTTCTTGTAGCTCACGGAATCTCTTTGTAACAGTTGTTTTGAATTCTTAATCACTTAGAGTGCAACATTCCATGCCTTTGAAATCGATCACTTGCCATACAATGTTCCTGTGATTTTTCACAGCGTTTGACAAAATGTGTCTCTGCCGTCCCATTTGAAGTTGCACGTAACTTTAATTGTTTACTGCAGTTCAACATAATTGCAATTAGAAACCATTCCTTCGATTTCCAGAAGGTGGCGATTTATAGCTCAAGTGTTTGGTCTCTCTTTACCGGCATTGGCTCTGGGCTGCACTGGGGAGCACTAGTTTTAAAAAAGTTGGTGTAGAAAAAGCTGAAGGCAGAGTTGGGGGAGGTGTAGGTTTAGTCCCTGTTACTTTGTGGGTGCCCACAACCCAACAGGGGCGGCAGAATCCTCAAGTCAGGGTACTCCCAGAGGTCTGAAGGCAAACCTCCTGCTGAAATCCCAAAGCTGATGGCCAGGGAACAGGTTCCTTCAATGCCCTTTGTTATTCTTGTTTGCCTCTCCCTCCCTTTCCTCTTTCCCCCAGTCGCAGAGGTCCCTTCTCAGAAATCTGCGCAGCTGGAGAAAAATGGGTCCAGTCGGTCACTCACCACTTCTGCTTTCTACCTGCTCCATTAGGGAAGTCTCTGGCCCTGAAGAGGGAGCTGGCTCCTCAAGATCCTCCTTCTCTGGGGTGCCTGGGTGGCTCAGTCGGTTAAAGCAGCTGCCTTTGGCTCAGGTCATGATCCTGGGGTCTTGGGATCAAGCCCCACGTCTGGCTCCCTGCTCAGCGGGAAGCCTGCTTCTCCCTCTCCCTCTGCCTGCCACTCTGCCTACTTGTGTTCTCTCTCTATCTCTCTGTCAAATAAATAAATAAAATCTTAAAAAAAAAAAAGATCCTCCTTCTTCTCTGCCTCCAAACTCCTCTCTGTCCTGCCTGGATGGGTGCCTGCTTCTCCCGTCAGGCTGGCTGGACCTCTGCAAATTCTCTAGCTCTGGTGCCTGTCCACCATGTTTGGCTCTCTCCAGTTTTACTTTTTCTCAGTTGCAGCAAATGTGGGTGGGGCAGTTCCCTCCATTCCCTTGGATTCCAACTCCCTTGGATCCACAGCAGCCTCCGAGGTATAATCCACTTAGATTTTGAAGCACAGGTGCGTAGAAATGTAATATACAGAGCCACCTTCGTTCAGTTGTGAATCGCCCTTTTAATCTGGATTCTGTTAAAATATCTTGCTAGAAATCTATTTGGACATCTTATAGGACTGTGATGGAACTTTGTAAGAACATCCAGTATGAATAAAACTCAGATATCCAACAAACTCTACCTTCCTGAGACTTATAAATCTGAAAGTAAATACATAAGTAAGCTTTAGATAAATACAAACACATAGATAAAATCCAGATATGAGAAGTCACTCACTGTTCATTGTATGAAAGTCTTCATTGTGTTTATTCACATGATTGTGACAGGCTTGGGTATCTATTTCTAAATTCATATCAGATTCAAACCATCAAATTAGTTTTAGGGAGAGAACTGCTAGAAACAGACACACTAAAAGCAGAAGGAAATGACAGCTGGTCACTTGGAAGGAAGAAAAAAACAAAAACAAAAAAAGTCTCCTAGAGCCATTTATTCTGGCTCTGAAGAGCCCGATAGGAATCAGTGTATTCTGAAGACACTATTGTGTATTTGGTATTGATACAGATGATAATGGTCTTGAATCATCAAGAAGCATTTCCATCTGCTGAAAACAATAGTCTATGTTTAATAAAGATTTACTAAGATTTCTTTGCAACTTCAGATCTTTGAGGACCAACCTCATCTGTCTTATACCGCCAGTGTCAACCCAGGACTGTCTTCATGACAGACATCAAGCAGGCAAACAACAGCTGCTGAAAAACAAATCAGTTGCCTTTCCAGTTGAATCTTAGCTACCTGGAGAGTCTTGGACTTTTGCAATAAACTGTAATTAAAGTCTCACTTCAGTTATTTCCTTCTCCGAAAAAGTCTTACATATTTAAATCCACCCACCTTAGTTGTGTTCTCAGGGCAAAAATTCAGTCCCAGGGCACCATGGTTGTATGATCATTTTGATTGAAACTGTAATGGAACCTAAAGCTCTTGCTTTCTTTCTAGAAATCTTTTGTCCAAATCCTCCCTCTATCCTTAATGGGCACTACACCGGAACTTCTCAGGGAGACATTCCCTATGGAAAGGAAATTACTTACACATGTGACCACCACCCAGCCAGAGGGATGACCTTCAACCTCATCGGGGAGAGCACCATCCGCTGCACAAGTGACAGTCGAGGGAGGGGGATTTGGAGCGGCCCTGCCCCTCGCTGTGAACCTGCTGGTCCTGCAGGTCAGTGCACATTTCCCTATGCCCCCTATAGATCAGAATATCTAGGCGAGAACCTCCCTATTTCTATGGGGACAGTCATCTTTGCTTGGGAACATGGCTTTCTTATAAAAGTCAGACACACAGAATTACCTGCCGGGCGAATAACAGCTGGGTTCTAGATGTGCCATGCTGTGTCCCAACTGGCGGTACTCTGATGGCCCTTCCTGCTGGGGTGAGGAGTGTGGGACAGCGAGAAGAGGAGGGAGAGAGTGGGGAGAATCAGTGAGGTCCAGACTTTATAGAGACTATTTTCCCAAACACTAAAAACAAATGCCAAAGAAAATACTCTGTCGTGCCATCTCTATTACAAGCTGTATTTCGGGGCACCTGGATGGCTCAGTCGGTTGAGCGGCTGATTCATGATCTGGGCTCAGGTCTTGATCTCAGGGTTGTGGGTTCAGCCCTGCATTGGGCTCCCTACTGGGCATGGAACCTACTTAAAAAAAAAAAAATAAGTTGTATTTCTCTTGGATAGATGGGTGTGCAGAGCAAAAAGCAAATGTTGATGGCTTTATTTTACTTCAGACTTGATGCTATGGAAATAACTAAAACTCCGATGCAGGCATTTGTATTCCTTTTGTTCCTTCTAAGTGTTCTACTCAGCCTGTGACTGCATTTTGTTGACTCTTCGTCTCACTTTTAGCAACGGGAACTCAAGATGCCCTAGAGAAGTGGAGTTCAAGGTTGTGTTCTCTTTGTGCTCTCCTCTCCCAAAACTCCTTCCTTTTACATATTAGTCTGGCATTAAATGACAGTACCTGACAATCGGGGGCTCATTTGTGGCTGTGATTGTCCACACAAGCTCTGTGCACCAGGGAGGACAGACAGCACTGAAGTGCTTGTTTGTAGATCCTGGTGGTACCCCCATCTGATGCAGTTTGTGGGTAGAGAATACAGGCGATCCTGTTGAAAGGTGGAGAAGTCTACATTAAAAGAATCAGTCTTCCCACTGATCGGTAAATAAGTGGTGCCTTGGGACCTACCTGCCCTGGGTCTTCCTGTGTATCTAGTAGTCAGAGATGTTATTAGATATGTTGATGTATTTGTACTTCTTTGTTTAACTGAATGTCTTTTCTTGTGTTTTGGGGGGATCTTGTTCTTAGCATGCCCACCTCTGCCCAAGATCCACAATGGGCATTACATTGAAGGACATGCATCTCCATATCTTCCTGGGATGACCGTCAACTACACCTGTGACCCAGGCTACTTGTTGGTGGGAAGAGCCTTCATATTCTGCACATACCAGGGAACCTGGAGCCAATTTGATCATTATTGCAAAGGTATTTCTTATTCTTGCTGGGTTTTTTAATGGAAAATGGATGCATGGAGCCAATAAGGCTGAGAGATCTTTCTGAGAAGATTGTGAAATGAGTGTCATTAGGGGGACGAGAAAAGCAGGGGGGAAAAAAAGATGGGAAGGAGGCTACCCAAGGATTCTCAGTTCTACCGAAATAGTAGGAAGAACTGATGGAATTTCCAGTAATACAGTCGACATCAAATACCAATTTAAAATGATTTGCAGGCTTTTAACTAATAATATATCTCAGCTCTGAAGGACCTCAGAGGGTCACAAGTGGTCCTCACAAATACCTTAAATAAGAGGCTAGAAGCACACTTTTTTTTTTTTTTTTGGTGAGGAAAATTGAAGCATGGAGCAAGGTTGAGAGCAATTAATTCCTGGAATTACTGAATATGGGTCCTTATTATAATTTCTAAGACCAAAGTTGAAGTGCTTATTTCATCTCTTCCCTAGAACAAGTGCCAAGACTTACTGCCTTTATTCCTTTCTATGTTTGCATAAATTTAAAATCTTTTGTTGGTAATATTCTTAAAAACTACAAAATTTGGAATTAAAAATAATATTCTGTGACTAAGCATGGTACTGAGGTCTTTAATAAAAATTATTTGTGTTAGTCTCCAAAAGAGTCTGATGAGATGGGATTATTCTTGCCATTCTACAGAAGAGGAAATTGAGAGAGAGACCCAGTAACTAGTCCATGGTGCGCAGCTCGTGGGTGGTGGGGCCAACATTGGGCCTCTGCCCAGCCCATGCTTTTAAATACTGCACTATATTCTGTCTCCTTTCAAATGTGGTTCTTTTGACTTTGCACAACTGTAAGTTAGCAATTTGCTTTTTGTCTCCCTTCTTTTCTTTTTAGAAAACTAAGCTAAGGGCAGGGATGAGGTAGGAAGGACTTCAGACATGCCTGTGTTTCAAATGTTAAGGAGCAGTTAGTCCTAAGGGCTGCCATGGTGGTTATAGGACCAAAGGTTCCTCCCCAACCTAAAAGTCTCAGAAGTCCCTGGCTAGCCACAGTCTGATTTTAGAGAGAGCGAAAATGAGGTCCTCTACAGAGATGGTAAATGGCTCTCCTGTATTTATTTACAAGAATGGACTGCATAAACTGCAGAGTCCCTGTGTCTCTGCAGAAATAGGAACATTTACCCCTCCTTGCTTTAGTTGCATGGAGAAGTACAAAGATTCAGGGAATACTTCAAAGATTAAGTATTCAAATTAAGACTCTGGGAAGGTTCTTCTCCTGAAAATAAAAGGGTAATATTCTATTCTCTTGGCAGCTGCTTTCAAGTAAAATTCATTCTTGTCTTAATAACTGTCCTCTTGGAATGTGCTTTATAGCAGTTATTCTAGGTTTTTAGCATTAGCAAAATCAGCCAGGAACCTTATTAAGATTAAGATCTTAAGTGCCATTCCTAAGAACTCTGATTCTGACATTTTGAGCTGGAGTTTGGTCTATTTTTAACAAACCTGTCATCATATTCTGATGTAGGAAGACCACAGACCATACTTTGGGAAATACCACTTTACCTTATTGGTTCCTATACAGAAAAAAATAATTTAGCCTCATGTTGGGATAATTACAACTAAAAAGCAGGCTTTGCTTGAAGTTGAAGAAGGTATTGATAGCTGGGCAGAGAAAGAAAGCAAAACAAAGAATAAGCTAAATGAGATAAAATAAAGTAGGAAAATTATGTTTTAAATTTAGAATCATGATTTACTAGTTTCTTTGTTCTATGCATAAAAATGAGCCAGAAACATGCATTCAATCAAGAAGCAAAATACCAGTATCTATTGTATACCTAGAGAGAGTTAATGTGACATTCCTGTTTCCTTACTGTGTGACCCGAGTGGATCCAGTGTTAGAACATGGATATCATTAACTCCCAATCTTTCCATAGTTGCAGAGGTGTCAATAATTAAAAGTGGATGTGTAATACATTCCATATTCTCTTACTTTACCCAAGAAATGAAAGTCAGAGAATTTAAAATCCTAAGATGTTGAGTGGGTGTCAATAGTTCTTGATTGAAAACATGACTCATCTTTGCTTAAGGCAAAGCAGTTTGGGGTCATAGATCTCTCCATTATGGCAGTTTCAACTAACAATTAACAATAAAATATCAATTTCCTTCTGATTTTTCTAATTTCAGAGGTAAAATGTATCCTTCCAGAGTCTATGGATGGAATCCGGAAGGAACTGGAAATGAGAACAGTGTATCGCTATGGAGATAATATAACTTTCGAGTGTGAAGATGGGTATACTCTGAAAGGCAGTCCCCAGAGCCAATGCCAGGCAGATGACACATGGAACCCTCCTCTGGCTATATGTACATCTAGTAAATGGAGCTGCAAGACATGTAGGTCCTTCCTTAGTCATGGTTACTATTCATTCATTCATCTATACTGTCATTGAATGTGGTGTGATGTTTATAGCACCTGCTAAGAGCTAAGGAGTACAACAGGAGCTCCTAATTCTTCCCAGAAAGCCCTTTGCAATGACAATAAGGCAAGCCCTGCTCTTCTCACACTGCTCAACCCATTCATCTCTCCTCAGGAACCCCTCTGAACCTTTTTTTGTCTGTATTACTCTATTGTTGATTGCACGGCACAGTAATGATTTCTTTATAGCCTGTGGGCCGTAAAGGTCAGGAGCACATCAGTGGTAGAGCAGGCCTTCAAGAATATTTCAATATGAATGAGGGAGCATTTTCCAAGGTGGAGAGACAAGATAGTTGGTCTCCCTCACTGGCGTAGGCTACAGGATTTTAAGCTGGTATAGCTGGATAGAGCAGATTTAGAAATCATGTATCTTAAATTGCACATGAGTGAAATCATATGGTATTTGTCTTTCTCTTACTTATTTCTCTTAACATAATACCCTCTAGTTCCAACCCCATTGTTGCAAATGGCAAGATTTCATTCTTTTTGATGGCTGAGTAATATTCCATTTTATATATATACCACATCTTCTTTATTCACTGAAGAACAAAACAGATGAACAGAGGGGAAGGGAAGGAAAAATGAAATAAGTTAAAAATGGGGAGGGAGGCAAACCATAAGAGACTCTTAACTATAGGAACTGAGGGTTGCTAGAGGGGAGGTGGGTGGGGGGATGGGGTAATTGGGTGATGGGCATTAAGGAGGGGACTTGAGGTAATGAGCACTGGGTGTTATATGCAAATGATGAATGACTAAACTCTACCCCTGAAACTAAGAACACACTATATGCTAACTAAATTGAATTTAAATAAAAAATTAATTTATTAATTTAAAAAAATCATGTATCATTGAGCTCAGTAGAAGAGTGGCTCCGTGCTGGCAAGTAGAGAGTGCTATAAGATAGAAAATTCTATGGGAACCTGGGTGGCTCAGTTGGTTAAGCAACTGCCTTTGGCTCAGGTCACGATCCTGGAGTCCTGGGATCAAGTCCCGCGTCGGGCTCCCTGCTCAGCAGGGAGTCTGCTTCTCCATCTGACCCTCCCCCCTCTCATGTGCTCTCTCTCTCTCATTCTCGCTCTCTCAAATGAATAAATAAAATCTTAAAAAAAAGATAGAAAATCCTAAACCTTAAACTTGTACACATCAAGTTGCTGATGAGCAAAATTAACAATGTATAATCATCCCTTAATGGAAATTAGTGTGAGGCTGCCCTCCACAATTCTTGTAACTCTTTTTTATAATATATTATTGAATATTAAGGTTGTTCAATATCTATTTTTTATAGTTAATCCCCTAAACATGTTAACTGAGCTGACTCACATAATATTTCCAAATTATAAGTTTGACACTCCCTTAATATCAAATTATATTTATTTCTTTGGCAAAAATCTCACTGTTGAACTGACTGGATGCCTTTAGAGTATTCTGAAGATGTGACTGTGAGAGAGAGAAAATTCACATAATTGGAGGAGCAACCTTACCAGATATTAAAACAAAATATAAAGCCACAAATAAATGAATCACTTTATGCCAGCACAAAATATAACTTTATTTTTGTAAATAAATGGAACAAAGCAGATATTAGTAAAATAAAGGCTATTATAAATAAAAATAAAAGTATCTTGTGGATAAAACATAATAACAGACATCAATCCATGGGAAAGAAAAAGATAATCGAATGCTATAAGGTAGCATTGAAGACATTTTGACCCTTTCTTTTTATCTTATAATAAATGCCAGGTGTAATAAAGAGAAGTTTTAAAAGTGAACATGGAAAAGCTAAGGTAAAACATAAGAATATTTATGAAACAGCTAGAAGGCGGCCAACTTTTTGAGCTTTCTGATAGCATAAAGAAAACCGTAAAATGTCAACAAATTTGACATAGAATTTATGTACTTTGAAAAGTAAATTAGAAGACATTAGCCAGATGAAAAATATGTGCAACTATAATGAAGCGTTAATAGTGGTATCATGCAAATAGCATGTAGTGGTTGTGATGATTGTACAAGTTGACATATATTGAGCACTTCATTCCACTGTTGAAATATTAGATAGGTACAGAGAGTCTGTAACTACGTAAAAACTTAGATCACAGGAAAATGTCCCGGAAAGGAATGTACCAGCACATTTCAGGATTTTTTTTTAAGAGCAGTGGTTCTCAGCCAAAGCAATTTTGCTCACCAGAGAATGCTGACAAAGAAGAAGAAGAAAAAAAAAAAAGACAAGAAATCATTTGATGCTTCCTCGATGAATACTGATTATAGCCAGAATTGTTGGCTTATTACATCCTGAAACTTCATTTCACAGATGCCCTAGGAAGAGAAGTCCACTAAATAAATTATGAGCCAAATTCTTTACAGGAGAAAAATTACAGGGACTCTTATTTTTACTTCACATATTTCTGTATTATTTGGATACTATTACATTTGTGATGAAGAAAAAGATATATATATTATGAGCAGTAAACAAGAACTAATATCCATCTATTAGTGCTTCCTTTATGACAAGCACTTCTCTGAGTCCTTTACATTTGTTCTTTTAATTCTATGAGCTCTTGAGCAAGTTAATGATTATACCTAAAGTAATGAAAATAGTTTGTCCCATTAAGTGGTTTTCAAGTTTAAGTGGGGAGAAATATGTCTATATATTTATGTAAATATATAGATATATAAAAGCTCCACGAGGGCAGGGATTTTTGTCTATTTCACTTGTGTCCCCAGTACCCAGAATTAAATAGCTCATAATATGCTCTCAATAAATATTTAGGGAATGAATGATGAGTTAGATGTACTGTGATCTTTAATATACAGGTAAGATAAATGAGATACAGAAAAATCAACAAACATGGCAAATATATGGCTATTTAGTAATAAAACTGGTTTTTAACCGAGCCAATTTGACTCCAAGGACTTGCACCCTCTTTTTTTTTTAAGATTTTATTTATTTATTTGACAGAGACACAGAGAGAGAGGGAACACAAGCAGGGGGAGTGGGAAAGGGAGAAGCAGCCTTCCCAGGAAGCAGAGAGCTTGATAGGGGATGGGATGCTCAATCCCAGGACCCCCGGATCATGACTTGAGCCAAAGGCAGACACTTAACTGACTGAGCCACCCAGGTGCCCCTCCCGACTTGCACCCTCTTCTATCATTCTTCTGATTCTTTTTAGAGCTGACAAGCTGAAAGAGACAGAAGTAGAAATTAGTCCTAGAAAAGTAAGATTGATTTAAGGCTCTCTAGTCCCTGAAGACCTCCTAGAGCCATCCTGAAATCATAGCTTCGAGAAATAGCTTTTTGGAGCTAAATGTAGAAAAAAGTAGTGAGGCAGGCATAGTCTGCCTAGGAAGCTAGAAAAATGTACACCACAATTTTAGAACAGTTTCACCAAGTAGATTTTCCAGGGTAGTATGGTCATGTGTGGTATTTTTCTTTTATACTGTTTTATAAATTCTATGCTGTAATTGTGTTTTATGATAAAATTTTAAGATAAAAAGAAAAAAAAACATACTTTGCTGAGTGCAAAAGATAAAATGAGGTTGGGTGAGAGAAACCAATGGCTTTTTATATTAGAAAAACATTAGACTGTGTGCTGAAAAAATCAGGATGAATTGTCACTGACTGATCTCCTGTTGATCATGCCGTGTGCCAGGCTGATGTTGTTCTCTCCTACTTTTGTCTTCCCTTCAGGCACAAGTGATGCTCTCATAGTTGGTAAGTTTTGTGAAGAGTTTGATGAGGAGCTCTAGCACCTTTAACAGGAAGTATTCTCTTACAGTGAATGAAACATAAAAAGGAGAGATCAAGGTCTCCTACATTACAATTTCAGTTAGAAGGAAAGTAAGTTGAAATTCAGGCCATCGTGTGGCAAGACTGGTATCCTCACGGGCATATGTAGACTGAGTGTTCTTTATCGAAGGTTCTATACTGGCTTTAAATTGTTACAAATGAATAATCATCCTTCCTATTCTAACGGAGCTGGAGAGCACAACTTCCTTTTTGGTTTCTAACCCAGGAAATTTCTTCAGGATGGTAATATGCCCACTTGCACAAACCAGAAGCCACAAAGACCAGTTCCCTAAGCCCATTTAGGAGGAGTGGTTCAGCGGCAGACTCTGTTGCAGAGAATAGCTTGCGCCTGTGCTTCAGACAAGGCAGGAGCGCAGGGGTCTGGGGCCCCCGAGCCAGGAGCTCCAGGGCTGTTCTCACCTGTTTGTTGAAAGGCTGCTGTGGACTACAGGTTACAAACTGCTCTGCTCAGCTCTCATCTATGACCCTGTGGGAGTAAGACTCGTGCGCTAGATTAAACCAGGAGGAGAGGGAAACCCTGATCTCGGAAGCTAAGCAGGGTCGGGTCTGGTTAGTACTTGGATGGGAGGGAAACTCTTCAAGGTAAGCCTGAGTGAGGTGTTTCTTGAAAGAATTTATAGCTCCATTTAAAAAACTCACTGGCAACCTCTAGTGGGACTAGATATTTAGAGCTTAAAACCTATGGGTTATATTTTCCATGCATTCAATGACCCTGTTTTACTGCCTAGGTATTTTCTTTGGCGTGATCTTCTTTCTTTCATCCATCATGGTTTCCTGTTGGATAATTGTAAAGCACAGAAAAGGGTAGGTATGGCCATAGTCTTGTAGAAAATGTCTACGACTGTACCTGCCTCCTCTTGAAAGCCAAAAAGAAGTGAAAGAAAACCTCAAAAAAAAAAAAAAAAATACCCACTACTACATAAACACATGTAATAATTCATAATTATAATAAAGAAGGCCCTTGATGTACATTATGGATAGAGAGGTATTCACACTAAAAGAAATATATATGATAAGAACATTTTTTTCAAGTGATACTTAAAATTATATAAGCATTTCAGAGATCTGTGCCAGCTACTGAGAGAAGAAACTAATACATATTTTCTATTATCTTATAACCACCATCAATCAGCTGGATAGCCATTCATTCAACATACACTAAGGTTGTGTTTTCTCCCACCCCATGTACCACTTATTATCCAAGACCACTTCTAGGCCTTTCCTCAGCTATCCACTCAGTCATTGCTCCCTGGAAGCCCCTCCCGGACACCTGTCTGTACAACCCTCTGCTCTTCCTCATGCAAGGATCTCAAGTTTACCCTTCCTAATCCTGTGAAAACTTTGGCTTCTGACCCACTCTTCTTCTTTGTCTCAAGGGATGCCCTCGTTCTAATTTCCAAGAAAGGGTAAAGAGTAACTGAGTAATGAGGAAGTACTGCTAAGTGGTGCAGTGAGTTAACTCCTTGTGCTTCCACCCTTAAATCCCTAATACCAACACCTATTTGAAACGTAAAGGTACCAGTATTGTATCATTTCTCATTTCACTGATGTACAATGAAGTGCTTACACTTAACCCCTGAAGAGGCAGAGCACCATTACCAGGTGAGATCATGAGCTTTGCAATCAGTAAGAGCTGTGTTCACACCCACTCACTAGTTATGAAACCCTCAGCAAGACACCGACCTTCTCTAAACTTCATTTTCCTTGTCTGTAAAGTAGGGACAATAGTTCCAACCTCACTTAACACAGCGCCGCCCTTAGGATGAAGGTCAGAAAATGTGAGCTATTGTTACTTACACGTGATTGTTATTGGCATTTAAAAGGGATTAAATCCTTGGAATTACTGTCAGTCCTCCTATGCCTCATGACAAGGACTGTGGACGTTAATTGTACAGAAAACAGAACTATCTTCTCTAAAGCAGAAGAGGAAGCCTTGAGTAAGATCCACTGTGTGGAGCCACTGACCTTGTGAGGCTTAAATGTCACAATCTGGCGCTGAATGATTATTTGCCAGTCAGAATTGCTTTGGAAATAAGTGGTGTTTTAAGGCATGGACGCTTGTCTATAAGGATTCAGTCTTCTGACACAATGTACGGGCTGGTTTTCATATTATTTCCTCCTCTGTCTTTTGACTTGGTCTTGAAAGGTGGGATTTGGTTATGTTTTGCTTTTACATATCTTGCAAAAATTCCAGAGACTTAGGCAAATTCTGTCCTAAATCTCAAAATAAAAGAGACTGACGAGTTTCTTCCAAGACTGAAATGTATATAATTAAGATATTTTTCCTATTTTTCTTCTTCTGCCAATTAGCAGTATTACAGATGAAAAACCTAAGGAGATGATCCATTTACAACCTCAAGAAGACAGCGGTGTAAGGCCTCAAACTCTGCAAACAAATCAGGAAAACAGCAGGTACCTAATGTAAATACTGAATTCATAGTCTTCAAGAACTCAGATCCTGAAAATGAGAACAGGATCTGCGTATGTTGCTGCTCTAGTTGGATCCCTGGTCCCAGGGGAGTTCGAAGGTACTCCAGGAAATGGAAATGCCTCGGTTGTTGTCTCCTTGGATTCTGGTTGTTTCCAGGGAGTTGGGTGAGGACTGTCAGCGCTAAGCACAGACACTGTTTTCACAAAGCATTCTTTTATTTTTGTGCAGGGATGCTATGCACCTTTGAGAAGGAAGCTTTTGTTTTTCTTGTGGAACCCAAGCATTTGCCACGTGGGTGTGCCTCTGGGTCCCCCACTTCCCTTAAATGCACAGGGTCACCTCAGGATCCTGCGGAGACTCTGGATTTCCCGCCTCCCCACTCTCACTGAATTCTCTGCCTCACCTGGCCTCCTATGACTGCTCTCTCCCTTGTGCCCCGCCCCCCCCGCCCGTTCCCGCCCCCCCCCGCCCCCACCCCTGGAGGCTTGTCACCACACCTCATGCCTGCATTCCAGGAATTCAAAGTACCAGCTTACTAGCATAGTTGCTGTGTGGTAAATGTTTAGCTGTTTGCTAAAGGATTGGGGTGAAAAGGGAGATGATGCTACAACCCCAAGTGGCACACAACGTAGAACTGAATGGTAGAAATCCCTGAACTGTAAAGTAACAGTTTTTGTAACTAAGGTCTTAAGGGAACACAGCCTTCCCCACTGGTAGCCTACTTAGGGCTCCAACAGCAGAGCGGAGTAGAAGCCACAGAGGGCGAGACTGGGTGGCACCCAGAGCCAAAATATTTACTATCTGGTCCTTAAGAAGAAAAGTGCCAGACCCTGAACTGTATCATATGATCAGGATTATCTCACTGCTTGGTCCCCCCGGTAAGCCTTGGCTTTCCACCCTTTCCCTAGGCCTCTCTCACATTAGACTCCTGTCCATTTTGTTAAAATCTTTAATGTCTTCTCAGGACAGCTCATTTTGACTCTTGGTTTTCTTGTAAATTCAAACTTCCAATTTTCTTTATCAGACAGAGCAATTTGCCCAGTCCTTGCTTACTCTGCCTATGCCCAAGTGTCCTAAAATTTCTATCCCTTCAGATCCTTAGGACACTGTCAGCAACACCAGCACCGAAGCCCATAAAACAGATTAGGCCACTCCTGTAGAATGCAGAAGCAAAAGTATCACATTTTAAAATAAGTTTCCTTTCTGTCCTCTTTCCCATATATCAACGTGCATTAATTTAAACCTGTCCTTTTTTATCGACAAACATGTCAGAAATCTTAAATTCAACAGAGGACAGTAGAGTTGCCCCAGGAAAAGGTAAGGAAAAAAGTGGTAGGAGAGGCATTTTATAGTTAATCAAGATACAGGCAATTCAGATCTTCTAAACAAACATAGAATGTAGGTCAACTTTCTCCTAATTCACTCACCCAAGAAGCTCTCCCAAAGTGCTCTGGTGCAAAGTAATGTCTGTCTTTGGAACTGATGGCAACTTACTGTCTATACCATTTTAGAATATTTTCCTTTAATAGTAATATGTGCTTATAGAAAATATAGAAAATACCAGAAAAAATAAATATAATAGAAAAATAACCTGTAATAGCCTCCATCCGATGGCTAGTATTCATAAGCTTCTTCACATACTTTACAAGGTTATACATTGAGATTTTATCAACTGTATAATATTAAATCCTGGTTTGGTTTCCACCAAATGATAACCATTCCCTTATCATTACAAACTGTATATAAACATATTCTCTAGTATTCAAAATTTCATTTATCATTGTTGCCTCTTAGCACTATTGCACTTACTCACTTGCTCACTTGCTCATTCTTCAAACACTGATCAGTCACTTGATGTACCAATATTGTACCTATGTGTTTTCTTTACCTAGCTTAGAGTAAGGAACCCCCGTTTAAATTTCCACCCAATTCTAAGTATAGACTTAATCAAATGAGAAGTGTACAGTAAACAGTTGAGGATAAACTGATCAAATTTCATGTATCCTCAACTCTTTTGTAACATTTTTATATCAAGGTACAGGTAAAATTGTGTACATTGACTGTTGATCAACTTTTAATAAAATGGTAGGAAGTCCGTAATGAATTTGTCTCCGATCTCCTTTTTAAGACTGGAATTTTGGCCATAGAGTTCTCCAGGAGCAAGGTTGATCCTCTGTGGCAAGATGTGGTAGATAAGGAATGAGTCAGATCTGCACCCTGTGCACCCAGGCAAGGTGCAAGGACCGAGAGGGTGATACAGGTAAAGAGGCAGATTCCAAAGACACAGCTGCGTGCTAAAGGACACGAGAATGTTCAAAGATGGCGCAGGTAACAAATGATGTTGGGAAGTCTTGAGAGGTGGAAAGAGAACAATGATGAGGGATCAGGGGGCAGTAATAATAGGGGATGTCAGATGAGCTGCTGGGCCTCCACAGGGATCTGTCCACTGGTGGGAGGACAGTCTTCCTGGCCTTAAGGAGGAGGAGAGCTTTCAGCATGGCCAGGGAAGCGTTTGGACATCTTGGACCATACAATATCTTCTTTCAGTCATGACTGTGGTAGGGGGAGGACATGCTCTCGGAGGCAGACCCTCCTCCAAATTACCAGCTCCTGTTTACTCTCCCCTGCCATGAGCTGGCTCAGAAGAGAGTCAGAAATATTTTGTGTGTCAGGAGGGACCTCTATGTTTCTGGAACAAGACTCTTTCTATTTAGTTGCTCAACACAGAGAACACTTTTCCTTTGGCAAAAAAGGCAATGAGGAAAGGTCAACTTATTCATTAATCTCTCTCTTATCTACTCAGTGTCTCAATTTATGCCATATTTTCTTGTGCCCTACATAGCAACCACTAAGGAGGGCATAAACACTTCTTCTGAACCTGTAATTATGTGTAATGTTGGTATCACCATTTTAAGCAGCAAATTCTGGGCAGTTCAGTTGTCACCCATGCTGTTACCTGAATAAAAATATCCTGTTATTTCAGTGCCCTTCCTTGACAAAGTACTATAGAGCTGGAAAATGCCTCGGATTACAATGTTGCTGGAAAGGAGCCAATTCAACAGAGTAAGATGTGAGACTCATAAAATCTTGGAAGTGACCTCACTGAGACGCAGGCGTGTGCACGTGAAGGTGCTGCTGGGCTCCCAGGAGCTAGTAAAAGCTCCCTCCTCTTAGCTTGGATTACTGTCACTCCTTGTGCTTTCTCCTCCTGCTGAACGCACACATCATCGAGTTGGGGGAAAAGACTGCACTTAGGGTATATAAATAGTCTCAATTACTTAAAGGAAGAAGGTGGCACTTCGGATTTCTGTTTACAAGTTTGTGATTCACCTTTCTTATTTTCAAACGTTCATACTATGGAATGGGCTCATTAACGAGAAGATCAAAATCCAGAAGGAAGATGTGAAAAACTAAGTCACATACAATTATACTACTCAGTGAGAACCACTGTTAATTTTTGATTCATCATTCTTCATATGTTTCTTTATACACCCATGTCTTTCTTAAATAATCACTTTTTCTTCTATCGAGGAAAATCTCCTCCTATGAGTTCAGATATAAAATACAGAGAGATCAATTTTGACTTTTCTAGGGGAAAAAAAGTTTTTTCTGTTTATGAAATGGGCATTAAATGAATCCGAGGGACAGGTGTTCAAGAGAAACATCTTAAACAATGAGCTTTGGATATTTCCTAAGTTCTATTTCAACAGCAATTTGTACTGTGTGTATAAAAACATACTATTTTAAATGAAAGAATAATTTTATTATAAAAGCAAGTGACTTTTTGTATACATTCAGAAAACACCAAATAAACTAAGAAACCATGACTTTTAAGAATTGCAAAATTAATGTACAGGTCTATAAACAAGTGATCCTGGAGTCCATAACTGGTCCACATGCTTACAGATCAACAATTTATTTGGTAAGACATCATGGGCCATGCTAACGATCTAGAAAATACCAGAATCTTTCTGGACGTTTAACAACAGATTTGCATATGATGACTGCTAACTACTGTGTAATTCTGGGTTTTAAGTTGCTTTTAGGGTATACTGTGCCACACTTACCTTGATAAATATAAAGAGTGAACTAGACATCAACTTGAAGTTTTCTTTAAAATCATGGAAGAAAGGGAGAAAATAGCATAAGCAAAGTCAACTGACAAACTAGGAGGAAAAAATTACAACTTATATCGTAGACAAGGGTAATTGGCATATTATAGTTAAAAATTCAAAGACCAACCCTCCCCACCCCACCTCCCTGTAAGTGGGCAAAGGATATCCAGCCAGGCCTCCGATAAAAGAAAGGCAAGTAACCCATGAATATATCAAAAGATCCTCAATGGTTTTGCTTAGTTGAAACTTAGGGAAATCTATTAGGTCTTGAGTTTCTGAAGAAGTACATTTTAAAGGAGGGTTAGAAATTATTTGTTGGGAATTGGCCTTTCTTAGAATTAAAATTCCCTATCATAAGAAAAAAATGTAAATTCCTCTTTTCCCCCCATAATGCAGTAGGTCAGTGAGTAGTGCGATTAACCAGCATCTGACGCCCGGGACATTGAATCTCAAGAAATTCATGAGATTTTTTGCCCGTGACATCAGTGATACATGGGAAATACTGTTTATACTAACTATGGATAAAATACTGAATTGTCTAACTTCATTTGTATTGTTGAGTAATTCTGTTAAGCTCTGGCCTTACATTTTTCATCTGAAGAGCAGGGCTGGACCAACTGGTCTCCAAAGCATTCTTAGTGCTAACAATCTAATTTTTTTCTCGTTTCCTTTTTGTGTACACGTAAGCGTGAGGTGTAAGTTCAAGCCTCTGACATTTAAATAAAATGTTCTGTCTCCATCACTATAATGGCAAAGGAATAAAAGATTTTTCTTTCTAAATCTATGTCTGGAATATGGTTTGTAATATATTTACTTTTTAAAGCCTCCAAAAGCCAAGAGAAAACAAAATGAATATGCATTCCTTCTGAGAAGTGTCCTCCCCTTTGTACTTAATGGTTTCAGAATCCCTGTGTAGGGTGCAGCTTCCCGCTGGAATGTTCCTGCTGGTAACAGCTAACTAGGAAGGTCAGCTGGCTGGCAGGTGCTTACCAGGTACAGACCGAGGTGGCACAGCGCCCAGGGCCAACAGCAAAAAGATGACTTCCCTATGCTCTGCCTAGCCATTCTCTTTCAGCTTTTCACAGCAAACCTCGTGTGTCATTCACCACGACAGTGGAAAGCCTTTTCTGAGAGTACTCACAGGCCCATTCATGCTGCTACCCCCACCTCTGAAAAGCATGATGGACATATACTAATTTAGAATCATCTAACATTAAGATTTATTTTATAGAAGCTGGCCTCCGTTTAATGACATCCCCACACACCTACCTGCACCCTAGTGCCATTCATAAAGCCGTAAAGGAGATCTAGCACATAGCTCAAAACCTGGTCGACACAGAGGCATATTCTCCATGCTCTCCTCTTTGTCACTTTGGCAGTGTGACAAAATCTTTAGGGGGGTTGCAGGCACCAGGAGCCTTTATTCCCCTACCTCACTCAAAGCCTTGATTCTTGACTTCTATTCCTGTCCAGGCTACAGGATGTTCATTGTCAACACTCTCCCTTTGAACTAAGTCACTAAAATGATCTCAGGGCTAAGTGACAGACAGTAGCGCCACCTTCTATCAGAGCTTGCACTGCTGATACAGGAAGGTTTTCTGTGCAGACAGTCGTAGCTTCCTCCTTTAGACACAAACCCCACCTTGTTCCTGGTGTCTAAGAGGACTAAAACAAAATTTCTCAGCACTTATTTGGTAAATCCATGCTGGGGGAGACCTGCCAGAGACATGTTAGATGCACTTGACAGCAAGACCCGTTTATTTCATGCAGTATTCAGAGGCATTTATTATGTACCTACTACAGACCTAGAACGGGAGATACAGCAAGAAAACTCTATCCCTGTCTCATGGAGCTTGTCCAGAAAAATAGTGAACAGGACTCAGAACCTTTCCAATGGAGCCATAAGTGGGGCAGATGAAAATAAATTAATCAATGTGAAATTCTCCAATTATATTTACAGTGGCTTGATGAACCCCAGGTAGAGATTTTGCTGACTGAAGGAAAGTTCCAGTAAAACCCCAATTCTTGACTCTAATCTAGCTTGTGTAACTAGGAACCCAAACATGTATTCTCCCATCTTTGGGGAAAAAAAAAGTTTTAGGGATAGAAATAGACGGGAAAATGTTTTCATCTTATTGAGATGTAACTGACATATGCCTTTGTACACAGAGTACACAGACGGTGGCAGAGAACAATAGATTGTTTTCACAGTAAGCGTCAACATTGATCCACAGAGTATTTCTGTTCTCTCACTCTTACAATTCTAAGAATCCACAGAATGGTAATTCCCCCATTGAGTTTCCAGTGTCTCCTTAATTATACCTCCTTCAACTAAGTGTCATCACAGTGTATGGTTTTTGATGGAAACGTTGGGGTTCGGGAATGAATGGTCACAAAAGAATTAAGAGGTCTGTGGTGCCAGAAAGGTCCTTTTATGAAAGCATGAGGAAAGGACCCCTGGGCACAAAGTACTGCACTGGGGCAGTGAGGAGTGACTGATTATATACTTTCAAGGTGGGCGGGGGGAGGGGGGCAGTTAGGTATAGCATAAGTCTCTAAGGAATTTAGAAGCAAGGTTTTTCAGGACCTTGAGGAGGCTAGCTGTTGTTAGGATAAGGTCATTTATACTGTCCAGTAAAACCTTAGTCATGAGACCCTTCAGATGTATATCAATCGGCCATATGCTTAGAAGGCGATTGCTAATATGTATCTTGGGTGGGGGAGAGAGATAAAGGAAGTTTCTGCAGGAATTTTCGTATGTTAAAGAAGACTTAACAGGATCCTGGACTTCCGGGAGCTAAGGCTGCCTTTTGCCTCTAGGAAAGTATTACATTGGGGGAGTTGAGATCCTGGAGAAAAGGTCATCCTGCCTGTCCCAAGCACTTGTCAATGGGCTGTAAGCTATAAGAAAGTTTAATTTTTTTCCTTTTGCCTAGGTTCTCCCCATAAGTTTTTTTATAATCCAAGATACTAAGGTGTTTATTTTATATATCAATGCACAACTTTGTGTCCTACATGCTATACCCAGAATCTGGAAGGAAGAGTCAATTCCAGAATGTCTTCAGTACATTTCAGATACAAAATTTTAAACATATAGAGAGATTAGTAATTCCAGAATATGAATCTGAAGTTTATACAGAGAGCTTACATTTCCTTCCCATCCTCTCATACCTTGCTCTGTATGATGCAGGTTTGTTTTCTTTGAAAACTGTAGCAGTTGAAATATAATTTTTTCCTTACCTGATTGCAAATGTAACATAAGGTCACTATAGAAAATTGGAAAATACAAAGAAAATGAAATATCCATAATCCTATGAAATATTAGATAATTTTGGTATACTCCAACTCTTCTTACGTGTATCAATATACTACTTTTACTGTACTAAAGAAATACCAAAAAGCACATACTGATCTGGAATCTTTTTCCACTTACATATATATCAGTTTCTCACATAGACTCTTTTACACTGCTTGCTACATAGACATTCGTACCATAAAGCCACCTATCAAAAATTCCTTATACTTTGGCTAGACACTTAGGATTTATTTTTTTTTTCCAAAATTATACATCTTTGGTCACAGCTCTGATGATTTCTTTGGGATAAATTCCAAATGGAACTGGTGGTTTAAAAGTCATGGCCATTTAAAAAACTTAACATATGGAAAAGTTCAATTAAAAGCCAAAAAGTTTGAGGGTGTTGGTCCCCCCAATATGTTTACTCACATTGGTTGACATTTATCATTCTTTGCCAGCTAATGGGAAGAAAACATCAATTCCTTCTGTGTACTCTTTTAATACAGGTCATGTGACTTTTTTCCTCTTACTAGTCATACAGGTTTAATCACAACTCTACAAACAGATCTGGCTCACTCTTAATTCTCCACTTGATTTTCCATTGAGAGACTGTTTCACCAGAAAAGTTCTGCCTCTTATGGGTCCCTCTCCATCCCGACAATAATGGCTTTAAGTACTTCCAGGAGGTTGGCAATTCATACACCCTTGTCCTTACCTTTTTCATGCTTATTTTTTGCCCCCTCAGTAAAGCATTTAGTTGCTAAGGGCCAACTCAGAGAGGTGAAGCCCCAAATGGTAATGGCTCCGTGTTGTTCAATAATTCATCTACCTTGCTTTACTTCAGGGGTTGGGAGTGCAGTGGCCAAACCTTTGAGATTCTGAAATCTAGCAGGCCTCCAGAGGATCCAAGAGCAGACGCTGAGCCACGGAAATCACAAGTTTTGTCCCTCAAGAGGCCCGATTAATGCCAACTCTTGAAACAAGGGCCCAGGGAGTTCGGGAGGTGCGGAGTGCCCCACGACACACGGGAGCCGCGAGGGATGCGGCCCCACGACGACCCGCTGCCTGGGCCTTGGGTTAGTAGTTCCAGGTCGCTGCGCTTTTCGCTCCCTGCAGCGCCCCGTTCCGGAAAAGGGACAAAGATGACCCCGCCAGCTCTGCTTTCCTTCCCACCCTTCCAGAGTCCGGGCGGTGAGGCGGCCGAGCGCCGCAAGCCGCCGGGGACCTCGGGTCGGCGTGCACACGGGATCGTCGCAGGGACGCCCGGCGCCCGCGGGAGGGGACCGAGCCGCTCCGTGACCCGGCGGCCCGAACCCCGCAGCCCACGCCGGGTCCGGGAAGCCTCTGGGCTCCCGCGCTCAGGCACCGCCTCCGGGCGCCAGCTGGCCCCGCCCACTTCGGGAAGGCGCGCCACTTCCGCCTAAGCACCGGTCAAGGCCACGCCCCCGCGGGTGGCTCCTGACCCCCGGATCCCGGGGGATTGTTGCGTCTGTTTCCCGGGCCTGAGACGGTGTGGGCTTGGCGGGCTCTGAGGTTCCGTGGGCTTGGCGGGCTCTAAGGTTCCCGCTGGTCTCCTGCAAGATGACGGCGTCCTGCGCGCCGTGCGCCGCCTGTGGTTTTCGCCCCGAAAAGCGCTTTTCTTGGCGCTTGGTCGGGTTCCTTTTGGTGGCCCCAGTCCTCCTGCTCTCTCTAAACTCCGGTAAGAGCCTGGAGAGGGTGTGCCCTCTGGCGGTGAGCAGGAGCGGGTCGGGGAGCGGGCCGACGGGGCCGAGGGCCCAGGAGCTTCACTTTCCCTGACTTCGTGAT
Organism: Zalophus californianus; assembly: GCF_009762305.2. Lineage (NCBI taxonomy): Eukaryota > Metazoa > Chordata > Mammalia > Carnivora > Otariidae > Zalophus > Zalophus californianus. Next base: position 33,865,574 of record NC_045604.1, read on the forward strand.
CCTGATTTCACTATTGATCTGCTTGCACTCACACAAGTAGAAACAGAAACTGTTTTGCTCACTTAGAACCCCAGTGCCAGGCACACAGTGGCAGTCGAGAAATCGTTGCTAAAATTTATGGGGAGTGGCAGACAAATCAAAGCATGCTATGAACAAGTACGTTATAACCCAAGACAAGTGTTCTGGAGGAAAGGAGCTTGATTCTCTGATAGCATTTAACAATGACTAGGGGCCGGGGCAATTTCTCTTACTGAAGAGGCCAAACTCTGCCTCTGTGGGGCTTCTGTACTTACTAGTCCCTCGGACTTGGAACATTCTCTTCCGGCCCCTTGTCTGTCAGGCTCCTTCTTACCCTTCAAGCCCAGTTGAGATGTCACCCCCTCAGGAGGCCCCTCTCTGACCACCCTGTCTCAGATAGACACACACACTCCAGCCCAAATCCCCCCTGACTGGGAGTCACTCTTGCAAAACTGTCTTCCGCTCTCCCTACTAGAATGCAGAGATCTTCTCTGTCTTGTCACACTTGTGGTTCCAGATTTGCAGTTTTTTGCCCAGTGTCAACACTCTTGTATAACTATTGAGTACCAGAAAGTGAAACATACAGTATATTTACTGTAATTAAGCTGGGACTTAGAGTGGGGGCAAAAATTCCTCCTGCTGCCAGGAGGAAGGTTCTTTAAACACCCGTCCTTAGGATGGCCTTTGTGCGGTGCCTAAGCTCAGTCTGGGGAGAGGCTCTGTATTCCACTGTTTATGTGGAGTCTGCAGGGCTCACAATACTCTAGTCTTGCTTGTTGCTGATCATCAAAAAGTTCATTTCTGTGGGGGCAGTAGCGTGGGGAGGGGTCAGTGGCAATAAAAAGAAACCAAAAAAATGTTTTAGAAAAGGATCAAGTTTAGATCAGGCTTGGAGCCAACAGTTGAAGGAGACCATGACTGTTGTTTGGAAGAGAGGAAATGAAATGAATAGGGTGCAACATGGAAGGTAACAAAACAGAAATGCAGAAAAGGAAACACAAGGCCAAGTTGAGAGTTCAAAGGTAAAGTCAGGATAGGTATGAAATTAAGAGAAAATACAAATGAGCCTCATTCTGTCGGGCAGGGAAAATCTGGCACTAGAACACACATGTGAGTTTTGAAGCAGCTCCCAGGCCCAGAAGCAGGTTTGTAAGCAGACAGTGTTGTGCCTGGAGGCTTGCCATCTCAGCGGTGGTTGCCAGCTACATGGGATGGTAGAAGGGAACACTTGCCCAATTCGGGACCAGTCTCCTTCTTCCAGAAGGGGTCTGCTTTTTGGACAAAACCCACCATCTCCTGCTGTGAGTGGTGTCTTTTTTAGGTCTTTTCTTTCTCTCTAATGGAGAAGGCAAGATGGATCCATAAGTGCTTACAGGGTAGTTTCTTATGTCCTTACTCTACATATTATAAGAGTGTATGGAACTGGTAAGAGCGCTCATTCAGCTCTGGCGCTAAGTATTACAAGTGCAGTGAGGTGTCACCCATGGTCCTCAGAAGGTAACCGTCTCGTAGGGAGTAGGAACAATAACGACTTCTGCTATGGAGTAGTCTGTGGAAGAAGTAATGGGGATCATGAGGACACTTAACCCAGTTTTTTTTTAAAGATTTTATTTATTTGTCAGAGTGCACAAGCAGGGGGAGTGGCAGGCAGAGGGAGAAGCAGGCTTCCCACTGAGCAAGGACCCCAATGCAGGGCTCGATCCCAGGACCCTGGGATCATGACCTGAACCAAAGGCAGACGCTTAACCCACTGAGCCACCCAGGTGTCCCTTAACCCAGTTTTTTGGTGAGAGATGTCAAGAGCCACAAGAAGTGGCACGTTGGCTGAAACGAGGATGAGTGGGTGGGAGGGTGGGAGGAATGCGGGGTCTCTGGTCAAAGCTGAAGTTAAATGATGCAGGGAGGTCTGGAGTGCTGACGTAATTTAGGTAATTTAGTGGACACTGCCGGGAATTGAATAGGGCTTGAGAATAGGATGCAAGAGTGAGCAGAGTCCTGATAGTGACGGGCTTTACAAGTCGGCTAGACATTGTCCTGAGGGCGTTGGGAAGTCATTGAAAGGTATCCGACTTGGAAGAGCTTTGGTCACTGTGTCCTATCAACGTGTCTCTGGCAGCATTGTGAAACATGAAATGAATGGAAAGGTGGTGAGGTAGGTAAGGGGGCCTGTTCAGAGATGGTGGTAGCACTGTAGAGAAGAAATGGCAGTGGTTTGAACTGGAGGGAAGGGTAGAATTGTGAAAGGTAGAATTGTGAGTTGTGAAAACTGTTTATCTTGTTTGTTGAGGCAAGAGGTCACACTCTGGCTTCATAATGTTATTTGAGAGAACATGACACGTTCCAAGTGGAGCCTGTGGGGCTAGAACCAAACCCAAGTCCATCTGCCTGATGCGCAGCAAAGCCAATCACAGAGACATTAGGTATGTAGCTAGGAAAGTTTATTTGAGAGGCAACCAAAGGAGGCAGGAGAGCAAGCCTGAACTCCCCTTTCTGAAGGGAGAGAGAACAAGTCTTTTTTATAATCATAGGGGTTGAGATTATATAAATATTTATGAAAGCAACAGGGAAACTTACAACTTATTCATGAGGAAAGATGGAGCTTGTACATTGAGTGTCATACATGCATACATACCATGTTCCCTTTGGGGTGGATACTCAGCATCAGAAGGAGGCAAAATTTAGCCCCTGACCTCAGGAAGTTATCTCAGGACAAGGAGAAGGGGCTACAGGCCTGCCCTGAGAGCCAGTATAACCTGGATTGGGTCTTAGACTCCTTATCTAGGGTAAAGAATGCACAGCCTTGCTTGTTCGTAGACTGGAGCCATATCTATTGACCTTGATTCCAGGCTTCTGCAGTAACAGCTCATGAGTTTGTTAGCAGGGTCTGAAAAGACACACTGATTATGGAGAAACAGTTCTCTGAAAAAAAATGTATAAACTTTCTGCTAGTTTCAACTCATTAACACTATGGGGTACAGTTTCAGGGAGGCAGTTGAATATATACAGTCGGCACCTTGGCTAGAGATCAAGCATGGAGACCAGGATTTGGGAGGCAGCTCTTCTCAGTGGTAATGAGGTCATGGGAGTATACACACTCACCCAGAGGGATGTGCAGAATGAAGTAACCAGAGGTCCCACAGCAACCCATTAGGAACATCACATTATGGAATTAAGCAGAGAAGGAAGGGTAGCCAGAGGACAATCTGCCAACCTGGGTGGTGTGCTTTCCTGGAAACCAGGGAGAGAGCTTTTCAGGCAGGAGAGAGCCAAGACTGATCAATGGCTGCAGATGTTATAGACAGAGTAACATTACCAAAGAAGAAACTGTTAAAATGAATTTACCAAGAAGGGAGTCAACTAATGACTTTGAAAGTAATTTAACTGATTTCATGGGCCCAGAAATGAGTGGGAAGTGAAAAATACAATTGACAGGTATAGATGCCAGAGTCTCTATTTGAGGAAGAAAAGAAAATTTAAAACTAGGTTGTGTAGCCAGAGGAGACATAGCGGGTAGGTCAGGTTTCATTGAGATTCCAGTTTTGGTAGGAGACCAAGATTTTCTGAAGGTAGTTTTTTGGGCAGGGCTGTAGGTTTGTGCTGGTATAAGAGAGTTATTTTAATTTTTGCAAGTGTAGAGGCGGACAGTTGTGTTGACCTATATTAGCACACTATTTCACTTTCCTGAAACTCCCCTGGAACACTGGGGAATTTTCTGCATGCAGCCTATGTTATTATATAATGGCATCTATTGTTAAAGTATTGTAATGCCCAAAAAAGCAACATTATTTTCCTGTAAGGTTATTCAGAGTAGTAAATTTTGATATTTAAATGGTATCTACTTACTTGTGAGAAGCTTAGTTCACTCATATGAAACATGAAATGGAGTCTTACATGAAAGACTTTAGTGCGTATTTATCTTCATCTATGAACTTCGTAATGCTTATTTAATAATTAATAATGCTTATTTGATAATCACTTGTTACTCTAGCATTTCTGAAGCACCCTCTGGGTTCACAGTGCATTAGAAAAAAGAAAACCTATGATCCCTGGCCTCTAGGAAGTTGCCTTCTGCAAGGAGACTGAGCCTGAAGTGAAGAGTTATCATTAGTTTGTTTCAGACTATGGAAGAGTAATTGGAGCAGAGTGCTATGTACTACAGAAGGCTTCTTAGAGGAGAGGCTAGTTTTTAAATGAATTTAGAAAAAAGTGGGGATGGTTGCATACCTATATATATTTTAAGACCATAAACATTGATTTTGTCTCTTCAATTTATCATTGCACGAAAATTCAGCTTATTCCCCATCAAATAAAATGCTAATAGCCTGTTATTTGAAGCAAGCAGGGCATATCCTCCACTACTCCCACCACCTGGGTAAAAGCATGTAAGTATCATTAAAAGCTTGCCAAGGATCTTTCCATTTGTTCTGTATTACCTACCTCCTGCCAGACCACAGTCCCTGGTTGGTGAGTGAGATAAACACTTACATGTATTTAAAAAAGACATAAAAAAAAAGACATAAAAAAGCATACCAAAAAAATTTCATGTTCTTATTCTCTTATCCCTAGATGCCTGTGGTGAGCCACCCAAATATGAAACTATGGCCTTGAGGGATAGCCCTAAAAAGTATTATGAAGTTGGGGAGGAAGTATATTATCAGTGTTATCCAGGATACTTAACTCTGCGATCCGTCGTGACTTATTGTGAGCAAAATCACTCATGGTACCCTCTTGAAGAAGCTTGTTTCAGTAAGTAAACAACAAAGAAAACAAACAAAAAAATTTTTTTTGCTTTTGCTTTCTCTAGAGATTTTTACAAATTTTAGGGTGCATTTGCCCCTACAGCAAGATTTTCTCATGTGAAAATTGGTTTCAGATAGTAGTATTTTTTCCAATATTTAAGAAATCCCCAGGGGATCTTTTTCTTGGCAATTGTTTACCAGGTTAAATGTGAATTTTAAGTTTGCATACCAGTTAGTTATAGAAAATGATATTGCATTAATTGCAGAGAGTAGTGCAGAATTTTGATCTTGATTTAAATCTGTTTTGAAATTGGTGTTAAAAAACAAATTTTAAAATTTTATTTTAGGAAAAGAATGTAATACTCCAGGACTCGAAAATGGTGAAGTCTTTGCCCCAAATTACACCTTTCAATTTGACAGTGAAGCTTACTTTTATTGTAATGAGGGGTAAGTTGCTCCTTAGAGGAAATAAGGTAAATGTTACTAATTCCATTTTTGTTTTGCTTCTCAAGCATTCCCATAAATGTTGCACTTATAAAAGGCCCAAGGGCCTTTTATAGAGACTGAAAAGATGCATAATTAATTCAAAGAAATTTACATTGAAGGAAAACAAAATTGTCTAATACTTACATATCTAATAAGTTTATTGTAAGTGTAAGCATCAAAAATGTAGTAATCATGGTGACTTTATCCTTGGCAAATTGCACCCTATTTAAAATGCCAACTTTCAGATTTGAAGGAGGACTCACAGAAATGTTGTGTTCTTGAAGTCCTGTATTTCCTTACTTACACTGTCCAGTGGTTCTATCCATTACAGTGAACTGGGTAGTGAAGTCTCCAACTCATAGAAATGACTATTATGTAGCAATGTGTATTTCTTTGTTCAATTCGGTCAGTTTTTGCTTCGTATGTTGTTTTTTTTAACGTTATTTTATTTTTTTTAAAGGATTTTATTTATTCATTTGAGACACAGAGATACAGAGAGAGAAGAGAAAGCATGAGCAGGGAGAGAGGCAGAGGGAGAGGGAGAAGCAGGCTCCCTGCTGAGCCAGGAGCCCGATGTGGGGCTCGATCCCAGGACCCTGGGATCATGACCTGAGCCGAAGGCAGATGCTTAACCATCTGAGCCACCCAGGCGCCCTGCTTCGTATGTTTTGATGGTCTGTCATCAGGCGGCATAAATGTTTACAACTGTTAAATCTTCTTGCTGTGTGAACCCTTTATTAATGTATAATATCCTTTGTCTCTCTTTTTTTTTTAAGATTTTATTTATTTATTTGACAGAGAGAGAGGCAGGAGAGAGAGAACACAAGCAGGGGGAGTGGGAGAGGGAGAAGCAGGCTTCCCGCAGAGCAGGGAACCCGATGCGGGGCTCGATCCCAGGACCCTGGAATCATGACCTGAGCCGAAGGCAGACGCTTAACAACTGAGCCACCCAGGCGCCCTATCCTTTGTCTCTTGTAACCTTTTTTGATTTAAAGTCTTTGGTCTGATATTAGTATAGACAACCTTACTCTCTTTTGGTTACTATTTGCTGAAATATTTTTTTCAGTCCATTTACTTTCAACCTGTTTTTGTCCTTGGATCTTAAGTGAGTCTCTTATAGATAGCATATAGTTAGATCATGTGTTTTCATCCATTCTACCAATCTCTGTCTTTCAATTAGAGAGTTTTAATCCATTTACATTTGAGGTAATTACTGATGAGAGAATTACTTCTGTGTTTGTGCTATTTGTTTTCTATATGCCCTATAGCTTTATTGTGGCCCTCATTTCCTGCATTAGTGTCTTCTTTATTTGCTTATTTGACTTTTTGTATTGAAATGTTGGAATTCCTTTCTCATTTCCTTTTGTGTATATTCTATGGCTGTTTTCTGTGTGATTATCATGGGGATTATATTTAACATCCTAAAGTTATAATACTCTAACTTGAATTTGTACCAGTTTAATGTCATAACATACAAAAACTCTGATCCTTTATAACTCCACCCCACCCCATTTGATTGTTTATTACACAAAATTACATCTTTATACATCCTGTGTTCCAAAACATAAACTAATAGTTCTTTTAAATTAGTTCTTTAAATTATGTAGAAAACAAGATTTGGAGTTAAAAACCAAAGTTACAGTAATACTATATTTTACATTTCTTTTTTTTCTTTAATATTAGTCTCTTAAGTTACAAAGAAAACAAAAATTACAGTTATAAGTCATTGTTACAATCATACAAGCTGTTATAATTACCCATGTATTTATCTTTAGTGAGATATTTATTTCTCCGTATGGCTCAAAGATACTTTCTAGTGTCCTTTCATTTCATCTTGCAGGACTCCCTTAAGCATTTCTTATTTCTTGCAAGGGACATTTGGTGGTCACTAACTCCCCCAGCTTTTGTTTATCTATAAATAGTCTTAGTTTCCTCGTCACTTTTGAAAGATAGTTTTGCTGGATAGACGATTATTGGTTGACAGTTCTTTTCTTCTAGCACTTTTTTTTTTTAAGATTTTATTTATTTATTCATGGGAGACAGAGAGAGAGGCAGAGGCAGAGGGCTCCTCTGCAGGGAGCCCGATGTGGGACTCGATCCCAAGACCCTGGGATCATGACCTGAGCTGAAGGCAGATGCTTAACCCACTGAGCCACCCAGGCACCCTCTTCTAGCACTTTTTTGAGTATACTGTCCCATTATCTTCTGGCCTCCAAAGCTTCAGGTAAGAAATCTGATAATATTATTGAGGATCCCTTGTATGATGACTCACTTCTCTCTTCCTGCTTTTGCGATTCGATTCTCTCTTCATTTTTGTCTTTTGAAAGTTTATTATATGTCTTAGTTACTCTTTGAGTTCATTTTTGCCTGGAGATTGCTGAGCTTCTTGGATGTTTATAGTCATGTCTTTCATCACATTTGGGATGTTGTCAGCCATCAGATATTCTCTCTGCCCCTTTCTGTCTCTCTTATCCTTTCGGGACTCCCACAGTGTGTATGTTGGTCTTTTTAATGGTGTCCCATAAGTCCCTTAGGTTCTGCTCACTTTTCTTCACTCTTTTTTCTTTCTTGTCCTCAGACTCAATAATTACCATTGTTCTGGCTTCATGTTCACTGATTTCTTCTGGTGCTCACATCTACTTTCAATGCCTTTAGGGAATTTTTCATATCCCAGTTATTTGACTTTTATGCTCCAGAATTTCTTTTTGGTTTCTTTTTAGGTTTTCTGTCACCTTATTGACATTTCCATTTCATTCATACATCATTTGCTTCACTTTCTCCAGTTCTTCCTTTAGTTCTTTGAGCATGTTTAAGATAGTTATTTTGAAGTCTTTGTCTAGTAAATCTGCCATCAGGTCTTTTTCAGGAACAGTTTCTGTTGATTTATTTTTTTCTTTTCAATGGGCCAAGCTTTCCTGTTTCTTTGTATATCTTGTGATTTTGTGTGTGTGTGTGTGTGGAATACTGGACATTTGAATCTAATAATATGGAAATAAAATTCTTCCCTTCCACTAGGACCAATGTTTTATGTCATTATTCATATTTTTTGTGATTGTGGTAGGGTATCTCTGTTGAGGATCAGCCTGACATTTATTTATTTATTGTTAATTTAAAATCAGTTTAATTAATATATAGTGTATTATTAGTTTCAGGGGTAGAATTTAGTGATACATCAGTTGCATATAACACCTAGTGCTAACTACATCAAGTGCCCTCCTTAATGCCCATCACCCAGTAACCCCATCCCTCCACTCACCTCCCCTCCAGCAACCCTCCGTTTGTTTCCTATAGTTAAGAGTCTATTATGGTTTGTCTCCCTCTCTGATTTCATCTTATTTTATTTTTCCTCCCCTTCCCCTATGTTCATCTGTTTTGTTTCTTAAATTCCACATATGAGTGAAATCATAAAATATTT